>NC_141689.1:1480796699-1481421699 GCF_964263255.1 Lissotriton vulgaris
CACGTTCTTACTTTTCCGTCATTGCTTGCTCCATCGTTGTTCCTTCATCATTCTAGGTCATTGCTTGCCGTTTACCCCCTACTGCATCCTTACTTGCCCAGTTGTTGGTTATCGGTACAAAAGGGGGTGGTGATGGACGGAGCATCTGAACCAATCAAATACTTACACCCAGTCAAAAGATCTGGGTTTATTCCATCACCGTTCTTTAGCCCACTCTGCCACCCCAGTTCAGACATGGCCATATGCAAATCAGTCTGACCCTGTGCCTCATGGGAACAGTCCAGCCCGAACTGCCAAGCCATGCCTTCCCTGGACTGGAAACAAGCTTCCTAGGACCGGTTTCTGGCATTTCAGCCGTCTTCAGCCAGGGTTGCTTGAATCCAGTGGCAAAGTGAGCAAGGGACTCACGTCTGAGCATACCCTGCCAACTTATGGAGAACAAAGCGGTACAAAAGGGGGTGGTGATGGACGGAGCATCTGAACCAATCAAACACTCACACCCAGTCAAAAGATCCGGGTTTAATCCATAACCGTTCTTTAGCGCACTCTGCTACCCCGGTTGTTGCTTATGACATATCATCCACCTCCAAACCATTGTTGCTTGTTCCATCCCTCATGCACCCCTTCCATTGTAGAGCTATTAGTCTTTATCAATGTGCTTACAGTAATGTTATACAGCAGCATGGCTGCAATATATAATGGTTTGAAAGTAAAAAACACAATGCTATGACTCAGTCAGCATTGACCATATCATAGCACTTTTGTTTTTACTTTGATATGCTCTACAGTAGTTTTGCTCCACAGCAGCTGTACAACATAGCTAAGAAACATTGTCAAAGCTAATAGATCTCACATAGGTTAGACCAATTGGATTTGACAATGCTTGTCTTTTTCCTTAGGCCACTAGAGTGCATGTGTTTTCTTGTGCTCTCACTTGTGTGTTGCTTCACTCACCCCCCATGCCCACCGACTCTGTGTTGCCCCACACCCCCCTCAGGTTGCAATCCTAACAGGGATAGTTTTGCTGGGGTAGAGCTGAAGAGTAGACTTTAAAAGTTTTTGTTATCTCTTGCATTCCACATTCTGCATGAAAGCACAAGCTTTGGTACAGAAAGGCTTTCATGGCACTGGGCGGAGGACCATCTGCTACACTCAGTTTCTGAGGCAGAAGGTGTATTTAACATGACACTTATCTCCTAGAGGTCTATAAATCTGCTCCCTGGGCTACTGCAGACCACATATTGGAAGAATCCTGTGGAAAGTAAATTTACCCTTAGCACTTACGTATTCGTATTGAATTTCTGTTCAGTGTATCCTGGGTGAAAATATTTTGAAAAATAAATCATTGACATTTATAATGATTCAAAACATTGAATTCAGTATACTGGTTTGACATACCATAATACGATGTGTCTGATATGCCACCAGCATGTTGAAATGTTTTTCTTTAAAAAAAAATGTAAACGATACTTTACAGACCAACATGGACAAAGCTACCAGCTCTGTACTCTCATTGTAAAGGTGAGACCTACTGTATTTGCCAATGCTTTTTTCTTTTGTAAAACTGCCTCCAACTTTGCGCTGAGTTGTGGTCGTCCAGCGGTCTTTTCCCACCCTTTTTTTTAAACTTTCCTTTCCTCCTGTTTATATATTGACTCCCCGTGGTGTTCCTCACCCACCCATGATTTGCAACCTGTCCTCCTTCATTTCTATCTTCCTAATACAAATCTAGCTTCCACAGGCGCAGGTGCTTACAATAGAAAGGAAGGGACCCTCACAGACCCTGGGTGTAGAAAATAAAATTCAGCATCCCAAGGCAGACTCTACTAGAGCAGTACCTAATTAATATACTACAACAACAAAATGCGTCCTTGATTATTCTTTTCTGTAGGCTACTTGATAGATCTTAAAGGCTACAGCAAAAATGATGTTTATTGTTTATTGCTTATTTGTACAGGCCACAGCATTTGCTTCTCTTTGCTCTATCAGTGTTTAAGGACTGATGCTTTGTTCAAATAAAAAATAAGGTTATCTAAAGAATCTGAGTAAACCTTTCAGCAAATACCGTATTTTCCGGCGTATAAGATGACTTTTTAATCCCGTAAAATGTTCTGGAAAGTCGGGGGTCGTCTTATACGCCGGGTGCAAAATTTTATGGTATGTTTTCATGCGTTTTTTCATAGCGAGGACTTCACTCGAAGCTGTCAGACCGCTTCACAATAGGAAATAACAAGAAACAACACACCTTATGTTAAAAAATACAGCCACCGGCACTGGCAACGTCCACACCCAGGCCCGCGCCATGAACTGTGCAACTATCGAAAGCGAGCGTTTTTTCATAGCGAGGACTTCACTCGAAGGTGTCAGACCGCTTCACAATAGGAAATACAACACACCTTATGTTAAAAAATACAGCCACCGGCACTGGCAACGTCCACACCCAGGCCCCGCGCCATGAACTGTGCAAGTATCGAAAGCGAGCGTTTTTTCATAGCGAGGACTTCACTCGAAGGTGTCAGACCGCTTCACAAGCGAGCACATGGCGCCATGAGTCTTACCTAGACTGCCGCTGCACACGCGCCTCCAACCGCTTGAACATCCCCAGGCAGACGAGGCAGCAGGACGAGGCAGCAGGACGTCCGAAATATATAACGGGCAGCCAGCGCCGAAGATGGCAGCCCCCGCTGTGTTGCACGTTTGGCACGCGCTCCTCCACATGCACTCTCCATGACATGGGCATAGAAAGGGGACTGTAGAATGTTCCCGATGGCAGTAGAGCACTTGCCGTCGTTGGCTGGTTGTTGCAAACGGGAAAGGCAGTCTGGTGAGCAGATATTTACATGTGGTGGTGAAGACAGTACTCTGCACCTGTTCATACTGTACAGCACCAGTACATACAGTGCAAATGGCTGACAGTCAAGAACCCACCATGGCTCCAGCAGTAGCAGTAGCAAGAAGAAAGAAATATGAAGCCAGTTACAAACTTAAAGTTGTGGATTTTGCCATGGAACATAATAACTGTGCTGCTGCAAGACAATATGGAGTAACAGAAAAGATGGTTCGGGCCTGGAGAGCAAATGAGAAAGCATTAAGGAGTATGCCATGGGGTAAGTGTGCATTAAGTAGAGGCACCCCACATTGGCCAGAACTCGAAAAACATGTAGCAGACATGGTGAATGAGCATCGCCAAAGCGGTTATGTAGTGACACGAAATAAAATACGATTGGTTGCACTTCAGTGGGCCAAATCTAACCCTGATATCAGCAACAGATTTAGGGCCACTGTATCCTGGTGTACTAGATTCTTGGGAAGGCATAATCTGGTATTGAGGGAAAAGACAAAAATTGCCCAAAAATTACCTGCAGATCTTGATGCCAAAATGCATAGTTTCCATCGCTACGTTATTAAGCTGCGCAATGAACATGGCAATGCGCTAAGTAGTATCGGAAATATGGATGAAACTCCAATGAATTTTGATATGGTTGCAAACAAAACTGTCCATCAAAAAGGTGAAAAGACAATTTTAATAAAAACAACAGGACATGAGAAGTCCAGTTTTACAGTGGTACTGGCATGCACAGCTGATTGCGCAAAACTGAGACCAATGGTTATTTTCAAAAGAAAAACAATGCCAAAACTCAAGTTTCCTGTTGGTTGTTTTGTGCATGTGAATGAAAAAGGCTGGATGGCTGAAGAAGGGGTAAAGCTATGGCTTGATAATGTATGGAGCAGGCGACCAGGTGGACTTCTACAAAAACGTAGTCTACTGCTGTGGGATATGTTCAGGGCTCATTTAACTCCAAGCACCAAGCAAAGGCTGGCAAGAATAAAAACAGATGCTGCAGTTATACCTGTAGGATTGACATCGTTGGTGCAGCCACTGGATGTGTGCCTAAACAAGCCATTTAAAGATCGCATCCGAGAACAGTGGAATGAGTGGATGGTTAGCGGTGAAAAAACATTCTCAAAAGGAGGAAACATGCGTGCTCCACAGTTGTATGTTTTGTGCAACTTTGTCATAAAAGCCTGGAATGACATTGATGCAGAAACAGTCATGAAGTCTTTCAAGAAGTGTGGCACATCAAATTCATTAGATGGTATGGAGGACGACTACTTGTGGCAAAATGAAGAGGATGCCGAAGCCGAGACCACAACATCTGATACGGAATTACTAGATCCATACAATGACTGCCTTACAGATGTACCACAAGATCTCATTGATTTACTTATGAGATCAGATGACGAAGAGGAGGATTTTGAAGGCTTTTAAAGGGAACGTTGGCAAATCCTGTAAAAATCGCTTGGACTTATGAAAAGTTATGAAAAGTTTAATCCACTTGCACGGTTTCATGCACTAATATATGTTTACCGTACCGTACATGTTTGATGACAAACAGGTATGTTCACAAGTGACTGTTTTTCATATGGTTCTAAATAAATATATTGTGACTAAAGCAATATTGTTTATACAACCAATTTGTTTCACTAATAAGCCCAAAATAAATTCTCAAAATGGCTATGCAGGACTGCGTTGGGCTGCGCTGGAAGTGGGGGTAGTCTTATACGGCGAGTATAGCACGAAACCTACATTTTATCAAGAAAAGTAAGGGGTCGTCTTATACGCCGGGTCGTCTTATACGCCGGAAAATACGGTACTCAAAGTAGCGGTTTTGTGTGAGTTGTCACTGCACTAGGTAGCCAGGTTTCTACTAATCCTGGTACACAGAGTGACTTGGAGGTATAGTGTGTGCTCTCGACACTAGACCTAAACTCATTATTCTGGGTTGATTACATTCCATCTGCCCTCTGACCTTGGCATTCTTGTTGGCCGATGTCCAAAGACACTAACAATGTTTAAGGAATCGGTGGAATATTCCTTTTAGTTGACAAATGTCTGGTACAGCCACAAATGAAAAATGTTATAGCATGCACTCTTTACTCATGGAACCGTGAAGAGGGTTTACCTCCTTAAACATAAATGCAAAATACAGCTAGTTCTTGTAATAATTGCCCTATTAAATTATTTGTGAATTTTTTAATAGCAGTTGCGTTTTAGCCTGTGTATACTGCATAGCACTTAGTTACAAACAACTATGTCGAAAGTTAATACTTTTACGAATATTCATTTAGTTGCTGATTGAGAGATGATGGATTCAATTTCCGTTTCAGATGCCTAGTAAGAAGAGGGAAATGCAGGTTTCTCTGACAATCAGGGGGGCAGTTATAGAACAGTTCAGGAGTGAGGTACATCCGGTTTAGTAGGTAAAATCGGAATTATTGCGTTTAGATCTTTCCTTAATGCATAGGTGAGATTTGTTTTAGCCAAGTTATCAGTGTTAAGCGGTATCAGAGACCTTGGCTATCCGAGCTGGACTCATGAGATTTAGAGGTGCATTGTTGGTGGTGCACAACTACTTGTTTATGATATGTCTGGTATTGGTCATGCCATTAGCTGCCGGTCTTAAGGTTGATTCGCATAATTCCGGTGTCGTGTACATAAACGAGCCTGCCTCTGAAACTTCGAGTTTTATTTTGGCCAGTAGTTTGTGGGTTATTGCACATGAGATTATGGTTGGCTGCTAGCGTACGTCAGCTTCTGTTGATGCCCGGCTTTATCTGCAGAATTCTTGTGTATATTGCAGCCGACATTGAATTTAAGCTCATGATTTTACAGATGTAGACTGGGCCCAACGCCATGACTGTGTATCCATTGTAGACTGTCTATTTTTGTGGACACTGTAATGATTCACACCCCTCCCCCCCCCCCTAAATAGTACTCCTTTAAACAGATCTACAAGCACGAAATCCTGAGTCTGCAATGATGGCCTGTGAGTTAGATTATAAATGTCTGTAGCAGAATCTAAACTAAGATATTACTCCAGAGACTACTGAGTATTATTCAATTCCACACTCAAGTAGACCCAGTATCTTTTGCATAAATCTTCGCGGTTTGCTAATTCAATGTAAAGAAGATTAGAACACTGTTTATTGTTCACATTAGTACTTACACTTGTATTTACGGTATTGTCTGTTCTGGAAAATGCTGCCTTTAATGGCCAACCAAGTGACTATATTTCTAGATGTTTTTAAAGTCTTTTTGCACTTTTTAATGAGTTTGCCTTTGTGTTTTGTAGCTGAACGATGGTGGCAAAGCGGCCCAGGCGCACGTTGGCATCGGTGACAAGGTCCTCACCATCGATGGGATCAAGACCGATGGGATCACTCACCTGGATGCACAGAACATGATCAGAGCCTGCGTCGGTGCCTTGAACATGACTCTCCAGAAGTGAGTAGAACATGTCTCAGATGTTGGCAATGTACCCAAGCTACTGATGTCTACTTGCATTGTTTAGCGAGGATATGTGAACGTGGCAGAAGCTAAGGGTCACTTTAATCTCCATCTCCACCAGTCGGGACAGTCTGCAGATGCCAATGAGAATCCTTGGCTGCATCTGAAGGAACTGTGTTAGTTGCATGTGTGTCATAGTAATAGGTATAAGGATTTTCCTTCTGGGGATACACCTTTGGTTAGCAGATCAACTAAGCTCTAAATCTGTATTAATCGAAGTTTTGAAGCTGTACGAGTTAGTATATTTTGTCAAAGATTAACACGCTTTTCAATCTGAAATATATTGTTTCGTCTTCTCAGAATAATAAAGTTGAGCATTCATAAAGTTGTGTTTGCCCTTGTTTGAAATTCTGTAAAATACTATATTCAACAGAAACAGAAGAATATGTTGAATTAGAGAAATAAATACAGATATAAGAATTGTTTTCTGTTAGGGGCAGTGTACAGTTACACCCTGGTCTCCTCATTGGATAAGTGTAGACAGGCATGTGATTTTAAATTAACCAGATTTCTAACCCAGTATATGTTTCAGCCCTACTAGAGGCAGAACTTCAGTTCCCTTCACCCTTTTCTTGTCTAGTGGTAAATTTCCACGTGTGCTGGGTTGCTGTCTTTGCAACATTGTTTCTCTATTTGCTGTGTAGTGCCTATTGCCACTTACTGCAGAGTTACAGTGTTCTTGTTTTAATTATCACTGCTGCAGAAGTGACAGAGCTACCAGGTAGTCCTCATTGCCAGTGGTCCCCCTGTGTTCTGAATGTGGCGCTGCAGTGAGATTTCATACAGATCTTCGACATATGTAGCCACTTAATTTCTGTTCTGTCATATTGAAGCATTTGTATAGGGTTTGTTACCACTATGTGAAACGCTAAAGCACTCAACCACACAGATTGCAAGCTACCTCATGTAGAGTGTCTGGTAGGAAGCGTGGTGTTTTTATTTTGAGCCTATGTGGGGAAGTGTTTTTGTGCCATTTGGAATGACCACTGAGGTGTGATTATCGTGTTATGGGACACAAGGCCTTGCTTTGTGATGGGTGAGGGTATGTGAGAGTTCAACAAATTTGGATCGTAATAAGGAGTTTCTCGCTGTGCCACGGGGCAGTGGGATGCTATGTGCCTGTACATTAGTAAGGGTGAGGTGGAACATCAGAGAAGGCACAGTAATTCATATGGCCACATGTGCCAGGCACAGATGCGGTTCAATGAATAAAAGTATTTCAAAAAGGCAAGAATTGGTGACATAAAAAGTAGCTGTGAACTATTTTATTTTATTTATTTTTTTAAGGCAGGGCAGGGTGTGGGACATTTGGTTGTTGAGGGGGCTGAAACCGTACTTGAGCAACAACCATAATCCTTGCAAGGGTGAACAACAAAAAAGTCACTACATTAACCTATGCTTAAACCGCTGGTAGATTAGCGCAATAGCAGTTAGGCTTAACTTGGCAATGCGTAAAGTATTTATGCAGCACTTAAACTACAACAAAGTGAAAACACAGCACAAGAAAAATCCTTCCTCAATTTAGAAAAATACAATAATGTTTTTATAAATCATTTGACACCAAAATAACAAAAATCCAATCAGTAGAACTGGAGTTATGATTTTTTTAAGTTTAAAGTGGAAAATAGCAGCTAAACGATCAAAGCACCAACCGTGGACGTGTAGTCACATAAGACTGGGGCAAAGCCTAAAGTGATGGCCGACCACGATGGAGTGTGGTTTGGATACGCGAAGGGGATTGGGCCCAGTCTCGTTTGTTTACCTTCGGACTTTTAATTTTTAACCCTTTCGCTGCGGCGGCTAGTCCGCCGCAGCGCTAAAGGGGCGGGGCGGCCGCGCGGCCGCCGCATGCTGGTGACAGAACCGCTCCGTCACCAGCTACAGTTGAGCTGTGCTGGTGACGGAGCGGTTCCGTCATGACCCGCCCCGCTCATTAAGACTGCCGCGCAGGCGCGAAATCAGTGCCGCGCAGGCGCGGCGGCCGGGCCATGACGGAACCGCTCCGTCATCAGCACAGCTCAACTGTAGCTGATGACGGAGCGGTTCCGTCATCAGCAGGGGAGGGGTTAAAGGACAAATGACTATGAAAGTAAAGTTCAGCGAGGCAAGCCAGCTGGCAGATCTGAGGAGGAGAGGAGGCATTGTCTTTGGGAAGCCACAAGATGAAGATTCAGTGAAGATTTCTAAGTCTTGACTTAGTCTCTTTTATGGAATTCGAAAACCCCAGTGGAACGAAGCTATAGGCTGCACCCAACGAGGGCTCCATGAGGACAGATACCCCTTATGCGAGAAACCTCTGAATAGTATTTGCTACTGCTGAGAAGAATGTAGAGGGAACTGCTGTGAAGACAGGCCGACCAGCAATGCACTTTGGGTGGATCGGCGAGCAGGTAGGGCCCAATCTCCTCTCTGTTCTCAGAGCACTTTTAGGCAGAAAATGTTTTAAGTCCCAAGTTTTGGATGTGGGCTATCTGGGCACCTTTAGCACCACGTCCAAGGTTTCAGGGCAGGAGGGTCACAGCTTGGAGGATTAGGACCCACTGAGGCTGTTTCCAGGTGCTTTTTCAAGATGGTTGGAGCCTTTTCTGTCCCTCATACTCTGATCATCAGACCTGCAACTAGCCCTTGGAGTCACTGTTGAACTTTTGGGGTTAAGGAGGACAGTTCTCTGAGGGCACAAAGCAGGCTTCAGGCTGAATGGCAGTCCTCTTGGTGCTGTAGGGCGGTCCTCTGAAGTACACAGCCAGCCATAGGCAGCAGGGCATTCCTCTGCGAGTCCTACTGCATGTCCAGAAGTGAACTGAAGAGTGGATGTGAGGGTCCTACTTTTATACCTAGTGCCAGCTTTGAAGTAGAAGAAACTTCCGAAGTTTTTCCTCCACAAATGTGACTGGAATGCCGAGTTTAGCATCAGTTGAGAGTATGTCTTAGTCCCTTCCTGCTCCACTGCTTCTGTGGAGATTGGGATTTGAGCATTTAAAAAATGGTAAATGCTACCGTACACTGTTGGATTATTCTTCTTATTCTGCACTTTACCACAAGTATGCTTGGCTGTTGGTTTGGTGCCTCATGTATTTCCCGCCCCTGGGCCCCTGCTCTTTCTTGCTAGTTCTGAGCCTCTGCCTCCTGAAGTAGTGTGGGTTGCTGCTTGTTGCCATGCTACTCATGAGGGCCGCACTAGGGTGTGGAAATGTTTCTGGAGTGAAGAAAGAGTAGGTTAAGCCTTTGTTTTCTGTGTGTGCCTCTTACTTACGTTTGAGGCCTAGTGCAATTGGAGGGATCTTTTGTAGGTTGCATGCAGCTGGGGTGGCATACGGTTTAGTTGCCTTGGTTGATCTTTCTGCTTTAAGTTTGGACTTGAATTCTTCAAGGCAATTGCTAAGGACTGAAGGTAGCGATTCAACTGTTGGTGGAAAAGTTTTTAAACTAAGGGGGCCCAGATGTCATCAGCCTTGTTGCCTGAGCCAATTTCATGTGCCATCGATTTGACATCCTGAGAAGTCCAGACGAATCTCCTCAGTATGAAGCGACCATTGCTTCCCATTCTTCTGGAGTGAGCGAGGGCATTATGTGGGTCTGGGTGGTAGATGTAGCTGCTGAATGTGTTGTGATGGCTATGTGTTTGCAATTTTTGTTGTGCGATAGTTCTGTCTTAGGTGAAATAATGAGCTTGGCTGACAGAGGAACTAAAGCACTCTGTTCCTCGTATTGAAGTTTGTGGTTGAGCACGTCCTTGCTGTGAGTGGTGTTGCCTGTTCCATTTCACTTTCAAGTGATGCTTTAACAATGAGGGAAAGGTTGTTGCAGTTGACCAGATGATGTGAGGTTACCATATCAGTACTGGCTAAAGGGCCTGCTCCTGTATACGCCTGTGAGACAATCATGGGTGCTGCCTAGCCTGCCTCATGGGATCCTTTGAAGCTTTAAGGTCTTTTGTTGGTGCTCTGTTGGCCTGTGCTTGGTGTACTGGCACAGGTGATGTCCTAGCCTTTGGGTAAAGTAGAAATATTATGATGGAAGTGTTGGCTGATCTGTTTCAGCTGGGATTGTGTCCCAGTAGTGATTTGCTGCATTTGTTCAGTTGTTTCTTGGGACAGGCCGTGTGAGGCAATTTGTTGAATAATGGTTGGTTCTAGGGGAAGGGCACACCTGGAATATCTGTGTTTGATGTAAAAATTGCTGCAGCTGGATCTTTGAGATAAAGGAACTTGATGCAAATTATGGGTTGGTGCTTCAAGTGCTTTTTGTCGGTCACGAGGTAAGAAAATACATCCTCGCGTAAGTGCCTTGATGATATTTGAGCTATGGTCTTTATGGTACCTGGGTCTACCCCTAATGTTGCCAAAGTAGCGGATGTAGTGGCCAAAAACTTTTCTTCGCCAGTGTGAGGTTTGTTTTTGTTTTTGATGGGTCACTGGTGGAGGTCCTCTGTTGTCCCAGATCTCATATTACTTGTGTTATTGAGGCTTGCTCTTGTTTAGATAAAGTAGCTTGTGGTTAAGCTTGTACTGCCTTATTCCTTAGGGTTCCTGTGTATGATCCGTATGGAAGTGAGCAGAGGTATCTGGAGGCAAAAAGCAAGGCATCAAGGGATTGTATGGGGGATCTTGTTAACCTGCGTTACCTAGTGGGTATGGGGCTAGTCCCCAAGTCTGCTTTTCTTTATGTGAGTTTGCTTTAACATTTCATGTTTATCCTGGATTGCTTGGATCAGTCATTTAGACTACTTCTAGATTTAAAGTATCCTACACTCCTGAGAAATTAGATTAATCAATGAAAACATTAACCCTTAATAGTTCACAATAGGTATGTTACCAGGCTATGCTTAGCTTATGCATTCACTCCCACTTAGACTAAGCCAACCAGTGCCCAGCCACCTCCTTGGTTCATTATCTTCCCCAAGTTCCCAGTCATCTCCTCGCTCCCCTCTATTTCTCCTCCATATTGCTCTCTATCAGCAGTGTTGTTTGACCTTGTTTGTCCTGTCAGTCCTAGCGTCTCATTGTTGCTGACTATTACCTTCTGAATATGACTACATCGGGCACAGACTGCTTTGTCTAATGGGAGCTCTCTGTTTCAATATTAATATAATCATTGCATATGAATTCCAATGTGGTCTTAGCTAGAACATGTTTTTTTCTTTGATCTGATGCCTCCCGGACCTGGTCCTCTTTAAACTAAAAACATAAATGAATACATACAGTTATAAACCATGAACAGCTCACTGGACAATGCGAATGGCGCATCTCAAAAAAGGGATTTGACAAAATCCACAAAAATCAAATTGAAAATAAACTTTTAAAACTATATTCATTTGACTTGGAGAAAGAACTAAATTGAAGGCCATCGTTATTCAATGGATATTGTACAGTGGCCCAGAATGCTTGTCGTCTTGGCTGCTTCATATCTGCTGGCGCATGCACGCTCTTCCTGGTTAATATGGACTTCCTCCTGCATTCTCTTGCAGATACAGAAGAAACAACAGACAAGGTATGCTCACTCCCTCAACCAACGTGATCTGTCTGAAAGGGTTGTCTTCTGCAACCAAGGGCTTACTCTTTCTGGTGTGATCAGAAGGTGGAGTTTTTGGACTTCTAGAAGGGTGGGCTTTCTGAGTAAACTGGCGGGAATTGCTACAAGCATCATCAACAGTGTGCTCTAATTGCTTATGCATTCAGAACCATAGAGGGTTACAGTTACATAAAAGTAAACGTCAGTAGCAATAGGCTGAATCAGGGCAGGGCGCTCAGCATGGACTCTGTGCTCTTTGATGTCCCAATAAAATGGCTGCTAATGTTCACTATTGCTTAACTAGAACATTGGAGACCAAAGAGCGAATTTTAGACACAGTGTGCTTAAATAAGTGGAAGTGCTGCGCACTTTGGCTGGTTGGGTAATTATATACTTTGTGATCTCTGTGCTCCTTTAGAACCCGAAAGGAAGTTTAAAGCCTGCATATTATCAGACAGCTATGCAATTTACATACTGCAGTATATTCCAGTTGAAACATAGGGACTTGTTTAATCAAAATTTTGCCGGCTCTGGCCAGTGGACGCAACGTCAAGCGCACGCACACGCACACTGACACGCAGTCCTCACACCCTTGCCTCCCCGGGCCCTTGGCTCTCCCATACCTCTGGGATTTTCACAGGCCTTCGGCTGAAAGTGGGCTGCCATGAGGTGGGGCAGGAGAGTGGGTGGGGGAGGGGTTGCTGCGTTATGTTTATTTATTTATTTATTTATGCGTTTTTATAAAGCGCAGACTTTACCCGAAGGTGTCAGAGCGCTTCACAATAGGAACAGAACTGATACATGAGAACATTACAAGTGAACAAATTACAAAAGCAAACGCTAAGTTACATGAGGCAAAAGTGACAATCATGAGCAAACAAATACAAGAGGTAGCAAACGGTGCATTACAGGAGGAAAAGTAACGTGTGCAGGTAACAAAAGCGTACAAAGTACATGTAGAGGTAAAATACTGTAATACATGGCAGACACTCAAACACAAGAACAAACGTTAAATAGGCAATGGTGGCACTTGTGCAAGTATCGAAAGCAAACAAAATGTAAGAGGTAGCAAACAGTGTGTTACAAGAGAAAAGTGACGTGTGCATGTTACAAAAGAGTACCAAACACAGGTAAAAGGGTAATACTGCAATAAATGGCAGACTCTCAAACCACAAGAACACTCTGGGAAGGCACTGTCATAGTCATGGAGAATAGAATTTTCTATAATAAAAGGTCTTCCTTCAGATAATAGAGAGGGCATGAATTAAATTTGGAAGTGTCTTTGAAGGAGGAGAACTTTGAGGTCCGTTTTGAAGGCCTGGGAGGAGGAGGAGGTAGTCCGGAGCTGAGGCGGAAGTGAGTTCCAGATTCTCACCGCGTTGCCTGAAAAGGATTGGGCCATCGATCTTTCCTTCTTGAAAGTGGGAGGTTCAAGCAGTAAATTCAGTCCCTGCTTCAAGCCTGTTTCCCTAAAACGGAGGTGCTGGCGCCTGACCCTGCCTCCGCGATCTGCAGCCATAAGTGCTGTGCTGCCCCACACCCTTGCCTCTGAAGAGCCCATGGCATGCCGAGTGTGGCTTTTAATAATTTGCACATGATGACAGCAGGGCCCGCTATCAAATGGGCACTAGATCACAAAGTGCGTTGATAAGGGAACAGCGGGTACGGACATTGCAGCCACTGCGAGCTTTAGAAATGAGCAACACTCCTTGTTAACCTTCAAGAAGAAAAGCTGTGCCCCATATCCCCTCCGAAGTAGATGAAGTATTGCCCATGTTTTCAATAATTATACTTTTGAATGTAGTCTAAATTAGTGGTTCTAAAAAAATAGATAATTATGTACACGGCTGAGGCTGTGATTCACAGAATACTATTAAATGAATATGTCTGCTTTTAAAACAATCCTTCACCTGCGCCTAAAAGCGGTCAATTATGTGCATATACAAGGGGTTAGCATGAGCGGGTTCATTCAGTGTTAAAGCGGTCTCTGCTCTTCTTGATATGTGCAGGAGTGAGCTTGGTGCCCTGTTCTCACTAGAAGGGGCATGTATGGTTGTAAATCATTTTTCAAAAATCGATGTAGCGGTCTGTCAATCTATCGGTTTGTGTGTCTCTCAGTCAATCTCTCCATCAAATGCTAGCTAATTTTCGACCATCTCCCTTAAGTGAAACTGTGAACTGATTGCAGTTTTACATTCTGGTGGGTGACCTGCTGGTTAAATGGCAGAGGGCCTGACTCGTAAAAAGTGAGAATGACTGAAAATTTGTGATGATATCCTTCCCCTAACTATGGTGGGGTAACCCCTACGCCCCCCTTTGGTTCAGTGGAGGACGGAGAGCTAGGCTCGAGTTTCCTCTGGCACAACTAGATCAGACTTAAATGGCATAGTCCCTCCAGTTCCCCGCCTCTACATGGGGATGGGCAAAGCAAGGATGGTGTGGCATCCACCAACCTGTACACAAGGCTCCTAATCTTTTCCCTAAGCAATTTCCGCCCCTCTTGGCCCCATATGAACATTTCATATTTCTCATATCTTGGCCTGTGTAGCGTGAAATCAGTTTCTTACGACAAGACATTTGGTCTTTCTTGGATGTCCCTATATTACAAACTCTGGTTTCGATCGTACCCGGATACTGTCAACAAAGCGTTTGCTACCTTCGAAGTCATACAAAACGTAACCACTTCTTATTTCATTTCACCCCAGATTTTAGGCTTCATCTAAAATTTGTAAGGGGATTTCATTACTACTTGCAACCTTCAGGGTCTGTAATGCTTTCTGTCTATCCTCTACCTCCTTTCCCTTTCAACAATATCCTCACAGCCATGATTCATAGTAAGTCTCAAGCTATTAGATGTCCTTCTGTGGGTGCTGGTCCTAATTGGTAGATACAAATGATGTTGTATACTCTGTTTGTCATATTATAGTTCTTATAGTTTTGCATTTGTTGAAATGTGCTGTAAAATACCATTGATTATTAAGCTGCATTGGTTTTGTGTGATACTAGTTTTGTGTGGTGAATATATTCTTCGTGCCAATTAGGGCAATCACTAAAACTTTTTCATAGTGTTATAGGTTGGCCTAATTAAGAGCAAGCATGGATGAGCATCTTGAATCTGTTTCCGAACACAATACTAAGTTTTTATGCCAAATTGGTAGTGCATGAACCCTGTTGAGTTGATTATTTCAGGCAGTCAGTAGTTCCAATATTACTGTGCAATTGGTTGGCATCAGAAGTTCCTAAACGACCATTTCTAGGTCTACCTTGCCAGCATATCTGTTTACATACCTATTGTTCCCAATACCTTAAAATGTACACCCAAAGGATTCTACCTCTTACCTCGTGTTATTGACAGTTTGATGTACACACCTTATTCTGTGCGTTTATTGAAATGCATGGAGAACTATTTACTTTAGAAAAATACACATAATCTTAAATTCCTTATCTTATACACACATTTTATACAGAGAGCAATCCTTTTTTGTTTTATCACTACATCAAGCTATATTTATTTTATAGTTAGGAGATGCGTGTCTGTTTGTCCATGTACTTCTTCCTTCCTCATTGTTCTTTCCTCTCTGTGCCTTTCCGAAATTCTTTCCAGTTATTTTAATTTTACATTGATTTTCCTTTTATGCATTTTTCCTTTTTCTCCACCTGTCTCTTATCTGTTGCTTTTCCAGGTCTATGTTTTCCCTTGCAAAGAGATTTGCCAAAGCTAATGTTAATGCAATAATCTAACCTGGACATGATGGTCGCTTGAACAACTAGCTGGCGCGTTTGAGGGTCAAATAAACCCAGAATGGGTTTAAGTCAGCGCAGAATAACGAAGCAGTTCCCTACCACAGACTTAGCATTTCCTTAAATGCGATTGCAGAATCCATCCTTACACCAAGAGTTTTTACCGTTGTTTTGGTTGTGGGGGGATTGCCCAATTTTGGCGTCCACCAGTTATTGCCCCACTGATGTGAATCTTTGCCAAGAAATTGAGTTTCAGTTTTGGATGAGTTTAATTGGAGACAATTTGCCCCATCCACCCAGCTGTGGCTGCCAGATCCTCCTGAAATGTAATCATGTCTTGACTGGAGTCTTTGGTACAAGCAAAAATTAATTGCGTATTGTCCACGTAAGAAACCATCTGTTGGTCAACAAGGCCAGCAGATGAACATAAATGTTAAATAAAGTAGGGCTCAAAGCCGACCCCTGTGGGACTCCATAGCGCACA
Organism: Lissotriton vulgaris; assembly: GCF_964263255.1. NCBI lineage: Eukaryota > Metazoa > Chordata > Amphibia > Caudata > Salamandridae > Lissotriton > Lissotriton vulgaris. Next base: position 1,480,812,785 of record NC_141689.1, read on the forward strand.
GGGTGCGTCACAGAATGAAATGGAGGGGCAATGACCTGAAATGACCTGTCACTCAAAAAAGAGGCTAGCCTTTCAAGGGCACCGCCTCTGATACCAATCTCACGTAGCCGATGTAACAAAATACTGTGTGAGACCGTATCGAAGGCTGCGCTGAGGTCAAGCAGAATGAGTGCGGTCAAGTTGCCCTCATCCATAGAGGCTCTAAGTTCTTCTGTGACAGCTAGCAGAGCTGACTCCGTACTATGTTTAGGACGGAAGCCATTCTGGGAGAGAGCCAAAATACAATTAGATTCCAGATATTGCATCAGAATGCTGTTCACATATGATTCAGTAATTTTGGAGAAAAATGGCAGAAGTGAGATTGGGCAATAGTTCTCTGGTCTGGAAGCATCCAATGATGGTTTCTTCATGAGAGGGATAACCCTTGCATGCTTCCAGGTTTTTGGGACCTTGGCAGTGGAAAGCTAGCGATTAATAATATTCAGTCAATCCGGGAACAGGCAGTCCGAGTGTTTTAATAAAAGATCAGGCTTAATAGGGTCAGCAGGAGACCCGGATTTAATCTTAGTAGTCATTGCCTTAAGCTCATCTAAGGTCATGGATGGGAGGGTGTCCAGAGTGTTAACCTCCCGGTCTACAAACTCTGCTTCCTCTTTTGCAGGAATTTCACAGTTCCCACAGACACTATTATAGATGTCTGTCACTTTATTAGTGATAAGTGGCCAGCACCTCACACTGGTCGTTGGAAGTGATGGAATTATCATTTGACACAAGGGTCTTCACCATGCCCTTTAGAAGGGAGAAGATAACTTTCGAGGGGTTATTGCTAGAGTTGATCTTGTCAGCAAAAGAGACAGCGTGGGTTTTGTGGATCAGTTTATGATCGCCTTTCCTCATGGCTAAGTATTCAGATTTAGCAATAGGAGCGTCTCCAGTGACGTATTCTTTTTGCATTACTTCCTAGCCTTAGCTAGAGATTCTTCAAACCACACCTGAGAATGGCCTTTTTTGGGATGAGCCCATTTAGCAGGGATACATCTGTCTAATGACTGAGTAACCCGTTGTTCAAAATTAGCATAGGCCAGTTCGACATCCAAACAAAAAGTGGGCTGAGACGTCTCCAGCATTTTATGGAAGGTGTGGTGGTCTAATTTCTGCCAGCGACGTTTGTAAATGGCTCTAGACTGGTACGGATTTTTGGAGCTAGTATAATACAATGAAAAGACTATTAGATGGTGATCAGTCCAGACCATCTGAGCCACTGTAGGACACTCAGCAAGCTGAATGTTGGTGAGCACAGGGTCAAGCAAGTGTTCTGCCTCGTGCGTAGGTCCACAGACCAATTGATTTAATTGGCAGGCAGCCAAATCATTCAAGAGACTGTAAATATCAGGGTCTGAGTTAGATTCCAGGTGTAGGTTTAAAACACCTACAATAGTAAAATTCGCAGACTGTAGGGCTAGACTACTCACTACGTTGATGAGCCCCTCTCTAAAGGTTTTGTGAGATCCCGGTGGGCGATAAATCAGTAATCCAGAGACCGTAAAATTACTTGAAAGAGCAATTTTGAATGGCACTTTACAGTCTAAAATGGGTGCAGGAGTCAGATTTCAGGTATAGCAGTCTCTATAAATTATAGCCATACCCCCCGCGACCCACCTCTCTGTCTACATTCATCATCACAAAGCCAAAGCAGCAATGGCAACTGAGTCTTTAAAAAAAGCCACGTTTCTGTTAAAAATAGAATATCCAGAGAGCTTTCAGATAGTAAGTAAAAAATATCCGCATGGTGTTTCACCAGCGACCGGCAGTTAACACTGCTGACGTTGGCTTTAATGGAAGGTGTGTTTAACTGTATGTCATGCCTACGCAGGGGTTTAAAATAGCATGGACAACCCAGCCAAGAACCCTCAGAAGGAGACCAACAGTGGGATTTGCACATAGGATTTACCTTGCGCAACATCAGTAACTCCTTACGTGAGTAAGTTGTCCTATGGATGGGCAAGTGAACAGCGCTCCAGGCACCTGACAGTGTTCCCGTGCGGACTGGCTGGCAAGACATGCGCGCATCCGCTGCGCGCGTCCACTGCGCATTCGCGCTGCAGTGTGCATGAAATAACTGGGGGCACAAAAATCTCCTTCCAGTTATCTTTCTGATTGGCTGAGCTAAGCCAATCGGAGTGCGGCTTCGCTGTCCGAAAGTTCCCACTTCCCGCGTTTCAATTTTAAAAGGTTAGCGCACACAGAACGCGCTTACAATAAAACGAAGCAATTTTCACATATAAAAGCAACAAAGAAATAGCATCCGTTTTAGCAGCAGTTATGTCAAAATGAGTCTGACTTTAATGAGCAAACACATGCATGCATAAGTGTCATCTCGATGATGTAGTGCAATGCAGCCAGGCCAGTTGGCTTTCACATTGCTTGTTGGCATTATCAGTTAAGTTGATAAAAAGACCGTTTTATTTATTTAGTGTTTTTGTAGCTTGCTGAGTTGTGATTCAATGGTGTGTTGTGTGATTTCCATTATGGCTGTTCTTGAGACAAACTACCACCAGCACCATGATACATCTGTTGGTGAGAACTGCTGTTGAGTGGAACCACTCACTCAATGTGAGACTTAAGAGGGCTGGAGAACGGATAGTGTTGGTTCATAAGGCCACCAGTGCTCTGGCACAGCTTGTAGGCCTGATCCCTTGTGGTGAGTGGGGGAATGCGTCTTTTTTCCATTACATTAGAAGTTTTCTGCCTGCTGCTTTAACGGACTGTATTTTATTAGCTTCAGGTGTTGTAGGATCAACAAATGTCTGTGCGTGATATAGAGTATTATGTAAAATGTATATATATTTTTTAAAAGCGCTGTTGGTTTTCTGTTATGTTCTTCGTCATTTTTTGCTTTGACCTGTTTTGATAAATGTGGTATTTGTATGGTTATGTGCAAATAATTTGTTATGGTTTGAATTTTTGTTGGAAACGGAATGTGCTTTGATTACACTGTGTCCTTTCATTATGGCTTGTTAAAAAAGGTTTGAGTCTTTTTCAAAAGAAAATTCAATTAAAAAGATCATTCATTAGTAAATTATTGTTTGATCCTAGCGTTAATTCAAGATACCCAGTGAAACGCCACGAGGGTTGGGTTCCCCCACACGTGCTGCTTTAATGGGGCACTCCAGTGAATGATGTCCCAAAACCTTTGCTGACATCATTAAACAAAACAACACTCTCAAATGAATGCCCGTTGTTGGCGATTGTTGGATATGCACGACTGGGTTTTTTCCCTGCACTGGGTGGCCCCCTTAAGACCGGTTTAATCAAAAGTATACGGTTCACAATATTTTTGAGCATTCTTTTCTCAGCAGCAGAGTTGGCAGAAGGTTATTTCTTTCCTTCAACACCAGCTAGGCTTGTCTGAAACTGAAACTCCAGGGCGAGGTTGTTCTAAGAAAGCTTGTTTTGATTTGATTTCTGTTGAAGTACTTACACTCCTTCTGTCTGCTTCGCCAGTTTTTTAAAGGAGACACAATCCCTTCTGTAGCAGCCAAACAACACACCCCACTGAGTTCTCCCAGTGGTCTGCAATATTTAAACTCTTCCATGAATCCCCGGGTTTGCCTGGTTAAACAGGTTTCCTGCTGTACTTGTGCACAAAATGTGTGAGGGACTTGTCTATTGTTCTGTAATCTTATTTGACGAATGCTTTTACTAAGAAGTGTTGCTCGTGGAGTCTGGGCAAGCAGCCACCTATGTCTTTCATCCGAAATAAAGACATAGCAGCCTTCCGCACCACAGAATTTCAGGCATGGTGGCTTGGAGCGATGGTTCCACCCCTCTTCTTTCAGTGGGCTGGCGGATTGTCTCTCCTTGCCAAACAGTTATGATCAAAGAGTCTGTTGATGAACACGTCAGGCTGTACTTTCTAGTGGATGTGCTTTCTTAAAATGTCAATTTCGTAAGTAAGGATAAGTGGGGGAGAGGAGGTGGCCTTACGGCTTGAATGGTCGACCTCGACGCAGGGGAACAGAGTTAGAGTCTTGGCAGGGACGCTCAACATCCTGTGATTCTGGGCAAATCACTTATTCTCCCTGTGTCTATCAAAAATAAATGAATGTGTTCATCTGTAACACAACTGGTGCTCATGTAAAGCTCTCTGATACCTTCGGGTCAAGTTCGCCCTATATAAAACTCCGGGAGAAGAAACATAAATTATTATGATACAGTGCTTCGTACCACAAATATGCAGTTTTACAGTACTGTCAGTAACTGGTTTCGCTGTTGCACACTTTGTTGGTACTTTATTTGTTGTTGGTAATCCATTTTCTGTGTACGGTACAGTGACAAAATAAGTTTGACCTGGATTTGAATTTGTAAGCTGCACATCAGTGATTGGCACAGTGAACATGTAACTCACTGAAAAGTGTTGCCAGTTGTGTATCTCTTCGAATAAAGTTTACAAGAAAGATCAGCAGCTATGATTTTACCATAAGCTAGTCTGGATATTATTCTTTAGTTGATTTTGTAGTTCTGGGTAAATCTTTGATTTTATTAAAATGATAATATACTTCAAGGTGCTTTCGGCCACCCCTTCTAGTCTATTGGTCTGTTATTATGCATTCATATTTTTCTTTCGCCCACTACAGCATTCCGCATGGGGCAGTGGGTCAGCCCACTTCCTAATTTCACTGAAAGTGACTGCATTCAGCCCTTTCACTAGGAACACAACTACACACAAAGTAGTTATTTTAAGTGCTAGGTACTACTATAGCAATGTGTGCTTTAGATACCAAAAAAATTAGTTTTAATTTAGCCAATGATTTATTTTTTAGGCTGCGTACCAAGCAGCCCTCACCAACAATAAAGTTAATGCAAAAACATTGACGGAGCCACAAGGCTGGCGACCATACCTTTTGGCGTTGCCAATGCTTTTTCTCCTAAATGTGTAATGAGGCACTGTGGAAGTTTACAGAGTTTGAGCAGCAGCATTGTGTTGCCTGTCAATAGATAATTCAGCTGGGAGACCGAGATGGGCTACAATTAAAACCCTGATATGACTTAGTTAACCAGAGAACATCTTTTTACGAGACCCATGTGGTGGGTGGAGAGCGATAAATCATACTTAGCACTGTGTGAGGTAATGTCACACTCCGCTTCACTAAGTGGCTCTCTGAGGAATTGAATATTTTGATGGTCTGTATGGCCTGGTGTACACACAGCCTTCTTAGACCACCCATTTTTTGTCCACTTCTGACTCAACAACGCCACTTGCTTTCTAGCTTTAGCCACTCTTTCTCAGAGCCATTGGTCCCACGCCTCTCTCCTACTGTTCTGGTGTTAGAAGCTCTTCTCACTCACAAAGCGGGACCACTATTTCATCCTATTTCACAATGGAGTGCCCCAGGCTTCTAATGGCTGAGCTCTGTGAGGACATTGTTTTACAAATTAGAACATTCTGCTCTCTAGGGGCAGAATGTTCATATAGCCTTATAGCCCTCCGTAGCGGGCTTTACTGGCCATTAAAAGGCCCGCCCCCTATTTAGAGGCCCTCGCCTTCAGCTTGGGCCTTTAACGCTGGAGCAGGCCTTTAATGGCTGGTAGAGCCCGCTACGGCTATAGTATATCCACAACTAGCCTGAAGGATCAGTTGACCTTGATTCTTCTTTGTGGGGATTGGGCAACATAATTCTGCTTACTGCAAGACTTCCTTTCTGCATAGCCTGTCTGCCTGCTGTCTAAAATAAAACAATTGGGTGCAGTGTGGAAAAAGGGCAGGAAACCTGGAATCCGGCAGGGTGAGTTTACAATTATAGGAACCATTGAGCTACTGCTCTACAGAACCTGTGCTGCTGTTTTAATTTTGATCGTGTTAAAACTTCCTTCATCTTCTAGGTTATTCTGTTTTTTTTATCATTATATGCCTCTTGTTTTAACTTATTTCATGCATTATTATTACTATATGGCTTTGTTTTATTTATTGTTAAAACTGAATAAAAATTTATTTAAAAAAAAACAGATCTTTAGAGTAAAAACTGTTTCCTTACTTGTCATAGCCAAGTATTTGAATGTGTAATTGTGTTTAACAGGATCGCGTGTGTGTTTAGATGAAAGCCAGCTGCTGGTTGAATAATGTTGACAGGTGTGGCCTGACGACTAACTTTTGGCTGGAATGCATTTTCTTGAAATATTGGTTGTGTCTCCGCTTTCTCCTGAAATACATTATTCTGTGATAGACACTTAGTACCCCACTCTGTCCGAAACATCTGTTTGGTAAGGCTCTCAGTAGAAACGAGATCCTCCTTCCATGAAAATCCTGTGTCCCTCACAGGTTGTCCAGTCTCAGAGTTGGCAACGTTGCTGAGATCGGCTAGAATATTTGGCTCGGTCACATGTACTTACAACTCTAGGGATGCAGAGAGTGAGAAAAGGTGAAACAAAATTCTCAAATCCCCTAAAAGTAACAAAGGTTGCCAAAGGGTCACTCCAAGTCAATGGTAAGGGATGGTGTTTCAAAAGAGCGGTAGTGAGAATCAATCAAGAGAAAGAATAATTAGAAGACACAATGGCCATTTTGACAATAGTCGTTCTTCTGCTAACTTGTGGGTTTCCTCACAACTGCAGGCTACACATGGTTATCAGTCATTTCCTGAAGATGTTGCACAGGCTTTCACCACTGTTACTTCGATGGATGGTATAACTAAACTTATTTCACAATAGGTCACAGGGTCAGAAGATCTCCTCAGTGGCAATGGTTCTTTTGATACTGATGGTTTGGGGTGTAACGCTTCTTTTCAACAGGAACCTTGTGACTCCATTCCCAATACACTTAGTGAATCCACTCATGTTCCAAGGTCATTATACAATGTTTCTTCACCCACCAGGTTTCAAGGTTATTACATGTCCTGGTTATTAAATGTTCCAATTTATTTATTTATCTCTTTTTTTGTCCTCATCTCATATTTTAGGCCTCTGCGGATCCGATCTCGTGAAGCCGTTTTCACTAACTGAGGACCTCTCGGCTTACCGCACCCGCTTGGGTCACCCGACCCATCCCCTTTTGTACAGGACTTTGTGTAATCAGAGGACCATCTAGATCAATCTTAGGCTGCGTCCCCAACTCATAAAAGGATGGCCAATGTTTAATGACTTAGCCTCTATGCCTTCATATTCTAGCCGGGCCATAACAAACGAGGCTTTGAGCCAGTCCTTTCTTTTTGGTGGTAGGGGATCTTTCCATTTCTTACAGATCTCTCTCCACACCAACAGAATCATATATAATAAGAGACCTCTATCTAGCTGTGAGGCTATCTGACAGAAGACACCATCAGCTCCGAATAAGACTAAGGAGAGATTAACATCAACCCTGGTTTTAAAAATGTCCCGAAGTGAGTCGCCCAACTCTTTCCAAAAAGATTCCAATTCTGAGCACTCAAAGACATGGAGGTCATTAGCTAGAAGTGTGTGACATCTTGGACATTTGGGTGGATGTACTGGAGCTAACTTTGCAATCTTTGCAGGGGTATGATAGAGTCTATTAATGACAAACAAATTATTCTTTTTAAGGCCGGCAGGTTTTATATACTTGTATAGTGTCTTTAATTATGGCTCAAACAGGGACTCTACTGAGGATTCTAAAGGGGTTTGGTTCCATACCGCCTCTGGGGAAGGAATTGCTGTATCTTCAGCTTCTAGTAGATGATGATACCATATCGAGATTTCCTTTTTAATTTGGAGAGCAGATTGACACAGCCTCTCAATCTCTCCATTTCCCCTTACTTCCTCCCTCTCCGCATCATACCAAGGCACTAGCTGTAAATATTTGAATCTAGATAGTACTGTGCCTATCTTAACTCTCAAATATTCCCAGGGATGTACTCCTTCGGAGTCCACCAGCTCCATCCAGGTGTTAATGCCTGTCCTCTTTATAGGCAAAGCCAGACTGTCTCTCAGGCACTCAAGGGTTCCAGGTGATTCCCAGACTGGTGCCAGATCCGAGTAATAGCCTATCCTCCCAACTGAGTCTCGCCCTGTGCCACAACTCTAGAGCTGCTCCCAAGACCTTCAGACGTACCCGCTTAAAGAATCTGGCGACCCAAACTTGTACAGAAAAGCCTCGCCTCCTCCTCCTCCTTCAGCTCTCACCATCTCTCCCAGCAGCCTACCCCAAGCTGACTCGTCGGGTTTCACAGGTAGCATCCAGATGCTCTTAAACTGAAATGCTACTGCATACAGGCCGATGTCAGGAAGGGCCATCCCTCCTTTAATTAGTCTACGTCTGAGTTTTTTTCCAGGTCAGTCGGACCCCCTTGTCTGACTGACCTGGACCACACAAAGCTCCCAATCTTGCTCTGTACCTTACTAATACTCTTTTTCGAGAAAGTTAGAGGTATGGTGGAAAATTGATAGGAAAGCTTAGAAAGAATGACCATCTTTACCAGATTGATTTTCCCGTAAATGGTTGGTCACTCTGTTTAGATTAATCTGAGGAATTTTTTCCAGATCTTTCAGGTAGGCGGAGAGGAACATGGCGGCCGTCAGCTGAACGGCCACGGCTCCACTCCCCTCAAGAGATGTTTTGTTTTAGTTCGTTATGATGTTCCTGCTAGGTTTCAAGTTTTGAAATCGCAGTGAAATCCCCCTATAACCCTCTATAACCCCCCATTACCTGTTATGCTGCCAGAGCGTGCTTAGCAGGATTCTGGATCCCCGTGCAGTGAGGGGAGCGGCCTGGGTGGAGAAGGAGACGGCAGACGCGGCTGGCGGTGGGTGGTGGGCGGTGGGCAGAAGCGGCTGTAGCACGAAGGAGATGCGACTCAGCTCTGTTTCTGTTCCGAGTCGCGGGCGGCAGCGAAGGAGGTAGCGCGGGCTTGCTTTCGAATGCAGCAGAAGCAGCGGAGAGCGGAGTGAGTTTTTATTCAGCTTTCGCAGCGGACGCCAGAACCAAGGTAGGGAGTCGGTATTCCGTTCTCTCCATTAGAGGCTTGATTGTGGGGAGGTCCTGTAGGAGAGTGTGGACCCCGGAGAGATTTACCATGCCTGAGGAAGAGGGGGGAGAGAGTCCTTGAGGCTCCGGACAGATGGATGAATGCAGATGGAGGGCTCAGTGTTGGTAGCTTTGCTGGACTGGACGGTCCTGGAAGCACGGAAGTGGCGTCGCCAAAGGAGGTCCAGACCCTTAAAGTTAATAGGTATGCCCTCCGTGCTAGGTCAGTTTTTGACCCTCTAAACGAAAAACTGGACTACCTCCCATGTGTGTCCCCCCTGTCTCTGAAGTAAGGGTTCGCGCCAGACTGGGCAAAGCTAAAGGGTGCAACTCTGACGAAGGCGTTGGGTCTAAAATTAAAAAGGGGGACATTGCTGGTAGAAGAAAAGGAAAGGGTAAGAAGGGATCTCCTCCTAAGATTAAAGTTACCCCTTCGCTTAAAACTTTTTATAAAGTTATGTCTACCAGTACCACCTCAACAACCCCCACCCAATTAAACCATAGAGATATAGCCAAAGGAAATGCAAGTCAGGGGGTTCCTAACACTGCCAATATTGTTAATATCATAAGCCCAGCAAATAAAGAGGCGAGGAACCAGCAAGTAGTTACAGCCCCGATAATGATACATCCAGCAGTAAACCTATCAAATAAATATTCAGTTTTGGCAAGCAATGACCCAGGAAGTTCCTCTATGGAGCTGTTTGGTGCTGGTAATTCAGAACAACAAGGAGCTGTAGGGGTTGTAGAGGACAACGGTACTACCAATAATGGGGTAGCAGAGATAACCAGAAAACCTGATGTAGCTTCATCCACTCTGGCGGATATTCTTTTGGCATGAAGGACGAAATAACCTGTAGATTTACAGTCTCCAAAAATAATCAAGCAGAGATGACTAGTAGATTCATAACCTCAGAGGTGAACCAGGCAGCAATTCAAGCCTCCTGCGAGATACTAACAAAAAGATTAGACAAAGTCACATTAAGAACTGAGGCCACGGAGACAGAAATCCCGAAGATGAAGGACTCTATGCGATCGACCGAAGCGGAGGTAGCCAAATTGTCCGCTCAGAATAGAGAATTGAAAGAGGACATTGAACGCTTAGAAAATCATTCTTGGCGGAACAACTTAAGGCTTTTAAACGCTCCTGAAGCTTTGGAGGAGTCTGATCTTAAGGGGTTTGTGATTTTGTTGTTAAAAGTAACAGTCCTGAAAGGAATGCAAGAAGTAGACCAAGTGCGCTAAATTCAAAGGGTACATCGTGATCCCTTCAAAAGGAACCCGGCTAAGCAAAAGCCAAGGAAGATTTTGGTTAATTTTTTTACGTATTCAGTTAAGGAGCAGATCCTGTCCTCCGCCTTAAAAGAAGGTTCTATTTCTTTAAATAGTTCTAATCCCTTCTCCTTTCAAATCAGATCAGACATTTCTCATGTAACCGCTACTAGACAGTGGGAGTTGGGAGAAAGGCTGGAAGAGCTAAGAATATGGGGGCCAAGGCACAGTTGAAGTTCCGAGCACTGCTGCGTGTGATGTGGAACAATCGCATGTACCAGATAAAATCAGGCAAGGAAGCAGACGCCCTCATTGTAAAGATTAAGGTGGAACATGGGGTTAAAAAGTAGGGGGAGAAGATAAAAGATTAGTAAAGTAAAATGCTTCTGATTGTTTTGCACTGGCACTAGCAGGAACTTAGTCAATTCAGGATTTTGCATCTCAGAGGGGAGGAGGAGCCAAATAGGCTTTGCCTTTTGGAAGGGAGGGTTCCTCATGGGAAGAAGGGGTACAGGCACAGGTGGTTTGGGGAGGGCGGTGGGGGGAGGCACACGGGTGGGGAGCTTTGGGTAAAAAATAAAAAAAAACAATCTCATCTCAACTTAGTTTGTAATGCATCATGCCGAGTTGAGGAGTTGGCCATACAGGTAGATTGGGAAGATGGCAGGAAACCAAGGTCTAAGGGATAGAAGGACCATCTTTATCTCTTGGAATGTAAATGGACTGAGGTACCCTCTGAGGCAAAGGCTAATTATTAAATATTTGGAATTATCCACTGCCCACGTCTGCTTGTTGCAAGAGAGACATTCGAGTTTTAAAGAAAGCTGTTCAATTTTTTCTAAAGTCCCCTGGATAAAATGTTTTAGTGTGTCTCATCAGACGTCCCATAGCAGGGGCGTGGCAATATTGGTAAAACATGGTGCTTTTTGTTCCATTAAAAGAACACAGACTCCTCTGGGAGATGGTTAGTGGCTCAAATTACATTAAATACTACAGACGTAGTGTGTGCCTCGTTTTATGGTCCTAAAATTGACGATTCGACCTATATACTTAAGTTGCAATCAATATTGACATTGGAGTCACCTCCCTATGTTTTAGGTGGGAATTTCAATGTCCTATTGGACACCATCAAAGATAGGTCTAATTTGAGTCATTATACAGGCGCCCCAAAGATACGTCGTGCATTATTAAATCTGATCCAAGATTTAGATCTGATTGATGTATGGAGAGCTATGAAGGGTAAACAGGGCTTCACGTTTTATAGTAAGAAATAGGGTCACTCCTCTATGATCGATTATGTCTTCATAGATAGACAGTTCTCAAATGACATAGAGGGAATTACCGTCATGCCAAGCCACCTTTCAGACCATGCACCATTGCAGTTTACATTTCAGAGTAAAGGGTTGCAGGTACAGTCAAGATGGACGCTAAAGAGGGCCATGCTTCTTGACCCTGAAGTTATCGAGACCATGAAGTCTTTCTCTTTAGAATTTTTTCCGTTGAATATGGGTTCTTCAACTATGGATTTTATTTGGGATGCATACAAGGCATGCCTAAGGGGGAGGCTACACGGTATCATATGCTCCAAGAATAGGGCAGAGGCCGTGGTACTATTAAATATTGAGGGAAGAATAAGTCAGTTAGAGAAGGACAGAAATGGCTTAAATAATGGGGACTCGGAGCATCTCTTGCAAGTTCTGCTGGACCTGGACGAGGCACGACAGGAATATAAAGGGAAATTGGATGCAAAGTGTAGAGAGCAATGGGACGCTAGAAATATGCAAAATTTTGAGTATGGGGAAAAAGCAGGAGCTTTACTGGCATGGAAGGCCAGAGTTGACCGTACCAGAAACGATATTAAAGAACTGATTGTCAATGCTAACGGTGAGACATCAAGTAAAAATGAGGAAACGCAAACTTGCCTTCTTTCGCTGTTCTCAGATCTCTATAAAGAGGATTTGGCTCCATCCCCGCGTTCCATTCGCTCATGGTTGAGCAATAAACTATTGCCCCCCTTGTCCGAGGAGGGTTGGGCACTATTTTTAACTCAGTATTTTGCCTAGCTGGTAGAGTACCCAACTCGTGGAAGGAGGCAATAATCGTTCTGATGTTAAAGCTAGGCAAGGACCCTTTAAGGGAAGACTCATATCGGCCAATCTCCCTGCTAAATGCCGATTATGAGATCTTTATGGGCATTTTGGCAGGGAGATTGGCAAAACAGGTCCCCAAGCTGATACATACAGACCAGAAGGGGTTCGTGGTCGGAATGCACATCCAGGAGCAGACACATCTATTAATAGGCAATATATATCTAGCCATTCAGAGATCTGAACCCTTGGCCGTAGTCGCATTAGACGCGCCCAAGGCGTTCGATAGAGTCTGCTGGGTGTACCTTTGGGAGGTTTTGGAGGTAATGGGGTTTGGTCCAATTTTCATCCAAACCTCACGAAATTGCTATCAGGGAGCCTCTGCGCGGATTCTCTTAAATGGTCTGTTAACATCAAGTATCAATAACCAGCGAGGAACTAGGCAGGGGTGCCCCATCTCCCCTCTATTATTCAATATCTACATAGAACCCCTGGCACAAGCTATAAGGTTAAATGAATCAATCTCCCCTTATAGGTCTGAACATTATAGATCTAAATTAGCCCTCTATGCAGATATTATATACAAGTGACCCGGAGGTGGCGATTCCTCGGGTTCAGGAGTTATTGGTCGAAGTTGGGTCAATGTCAGGCTATGCGGTAAATAGATCAAAAACAGAGGTTATGTTTTGGAATTTGGAGCAGTGGAGGGGACCAGTGAGCCCAGAGTTTAGATATCTGGGGATTTATATTGTAAATGTTCCAATTTATGTCATATTGCTACATTGTAGTGTACATTTGTCTTACAAGTTTAGCTGTAATCCGATGTTATTATTTGTTTTGTTTCTGTAAAGGGAGGGAGATGCGGTAGCGTTGAGGATAGTGTTTCTTTCATATCTTTTTCTTCTTGTGCATGCTAGCTGTCACCCAGCATGGACGCTGTATTTATGTTTGTACTTACACTTGGGTTCTGTGTTCCTTCTACATGGTTTAAAAGGATCCACCACAAGGTCTGACTGTTCAGGGAAGTGTGTTTCTCATCCTGGTGTGGATGCGCACAGTGTTTCCTTAACATGACCCGTATGATGAAGCATGACACCAAGGGCCCTTTTGGTGTGTGAGGGGTATTTAAGAAAACACTGTGTGCATCCACACCAGGATGAGAAACATCCTTCCCTGAACACAGTCAGACCTTAGTGGTGGATTATTTTGATTTAATTTTAGAGTATTGGAGGAGGACGTATCTGCCAGTGACCATGTTCAACACTACCTCTTCACTCACCCATCTTGTTACATAAAACATTGTACCTGGTTGCCAACTCCAACTCAGCCACTGGAGTCGGGAACTGGTGGAGAGAGGATTGCCAGGACATTGGCTCCTTTTGTTGTAATAAAGTAACTGACGTTTTCTACAAATATCAAGTTGACTCCTAGCCTGCTTTCCTTGATATTACCCACCTCTTCAGCGAGGCACAGGACCATTACATATAGTTCAGTGATAAATCTTAAACTCCCTTCTTCGCCTCCTGCCCTCACATTGGCAGTAGAAGGCCCAAAGGAATACATTGGGGTGTTTACACAGGTCTAACTTTCTGAAGTTTAGGCCTGTGTTCTAGTTTGACTCTTTAGCGTGAGTTCATGCACTCAAACAATTCTCCGTCTCAGCACCTGAACCCAAATGAAACCAAATTAAATTCTCCTAAAGATGGAAGGCCTCACTACACGCAAATTACCTTCTCTATGCACAGGCCTCCGTCTACATGTAGTTCTAGTGGCATCAATCCTAGCTTAAGGTAACTTTGTAATGGGCTAAAATACACTGTTTGAATTAACTCACCGAGTTCTGGTAGTAAAATAGTATTGTCCGAGTTCACTGCAATCAAGTTTCTGCCTATAACTTCGTAGGCATTGTCCCTCTTGCAAGAACCATTCCTTGACTAAATCTCATCCTTATTGTACAGGTTGGTTGAAGTGGGAAGAAAGTAGCTTTAGCTTATCTCTTCGACTGATAAAAGGGAATGGTAAATTTATTTTTTGCCTCTCACTCCACCTGAAAACACTTTTCTTGATTTGGGGCCCTCATCCAGGCCAGCGATACAAATCAATCTTTAAACAATGACCAGACTTTGACTGCAAATCAGATGCCTGAGAATGTGACCGAAGATGATCGTGAGATATTTAATAAGAATTAATGAGATGGTTGGTTCCTTCCTTCTGATCACTGGTTGACATCCCACCTGGCTAACCAGACAGTAGTCTCTATGCTAAGACCTCCAAAATGCCTTCCAATTGGAGAGACTCTGCATTCTTTGTGAATAAAAAAGCCAATTAGTTGACCAAAGAGCATTAAATACATGCTTACTCTGGTAGAAGGGCAAGGCAACACCCCTGTTCAATTAACCAACGCCTTCAGAGATAAAGTGCAGTAAAGAGAAGGTTAACACATGGCAGTCAGGTGGTGACTTTTACCAGTCCTGTTTTTTTTATCCAACAAAAGTAAAGATTCTTGGGCTTTCAGTTGCAACATTATATATCGAATATATGAAACAAGTCCCATCACCCTTAACACTGGTAATGGCTAATCCTAGACTGGCTGTTGACAGGCAGGTGTGGGATTGCGAAGGGCAATGGGCACAAGAGAACACAGTGAGACGAAGAGAGCGGTGATAAGCCCAGCCTTTTTAATAAGCAGCAGGAACTATATTGCAGAGAAAGGTAAAAACGGTAAGCTCATAAAATGACTAAATGACATCAAGGGAGCCTCATTCCAGTCTAGTTCTTTATCAAACAACTGCCATTTAGAACTTTTGTCCAATTTTGTCAACAGAGGTGAAGAGGGGTCACAACACATACAATTCACTGAACTGTTAAAGGAACAGTCGAACATTCTGGAATATGGTGTTGATGAATTAAGTTATATTCAACTCAATTTTACCTTGTGTAAAACATCACTCTGAGACATTTAGATCATGGGATTCTTTCCTAAGCGACAAAATAAAAAGCAAAATAATTTTTTTTAAGCAAGCGTCGACCCGACCCGCTTCGCAAAAGAAAAAAAAAACTGATGTACCACAACATGTCCGTCACTGGCCATTAATCATTAAATGTCAATGCAAGGAAAACTTGCTGCGTTCTTATCATAACTTTCGGTGGGGTTCACTGGAGGGAAACATGCCAGACAGCAGCGGCAGACTCCCGCGGCTAGTAACTGGAGGATCAACAGACAAAATAAACAGCAGGCTGCTAATGGCTTCCACCTGCTCGCGTCCGTGTTCGAACCCCGTGCCAGCCCAAAAATAACCTACCTCCCACACGCCAGTTCTATCAACATCCACAAAATGCAGCTTTTATATTCTCTTGTTAACAGATAATCCTACATTTTTTTTATCCTTGCAGTGTCAATTTGAAGGGAAGGCTTTTGTCGGGAAACCAAAAATAAACACAACAACAATAATAACAGGGCCCCTAGGTCAATGATGTAAATGTAAATCTGCCCACCTGTGTTGGTGACTTGTACATTTATTGTTAAGCAACAGAGAATGTTCCAGGTATAAACTCATCCCCAGGATGCTATTGTAAGAGGCTGAAGCGTAGCCCAACAGTTTGCACCACACCTCTGTAATCCCCATGGCAACTCCAGCACACTGTTGATTAAACATCATCTCCAGTGACAGAATTCACATCCCTGCCACTAAAACTGATGATAGATGTCTACTCCAAAAGAGATGTCGGGAGGGCCGCAGTAGAGTGACATCCCATCATTGTATGTTGTGTTAGGTTATCCGTTTGTGCACGGTTACCATTCAAACGCTCTGTGCCCCCTAGCAATGAGAGTGTGGCAGCAAGGGGATGGGAACAGGGCCAGATTCTCCCCAGTCTACCAAAAAATCTTTCCTTTCAGAGGCCCAAAATCATTTTACAGAACTTTGATGCAACTATAGGAAATTCTCTACAGCCTGCATTGGGCATACATTATTGCAGCGTCAGGTGTGTGCCATAAACTAAACGAATTACAAGAAAATGCAAAATAATCTTCTGCTCTGGTTGTATTGATGGAATATTGAAGCCAATAATGAAGGTCCAGTATCCTAATATTTGTGCTTATGCACAACCCCTTTGATCGAACATGGCAAGCTACCAGCAGCCATTTTAGGCACGGGAAAGCTATATTTTGAGTTCTATGAACGCCTACTGCTAGAGACGTAAAAACATTTTGGATATACTGCAAGCAATATATTTACTGTACTGCAATTTCCAGATACAGGCATTTCCACTGTCTAGTCAAGGCAGTTGTAGCGGAGATTGCTGTCATATGGTATTTCGGTGGAACTCTGGGAAACATTAGGATGGGAATACCATTCACCTGGCTGACTGCTATTGGTTGATTGTCAATCAAGGTACAGCGATTCCTTACCAGTGGCATGGTGCCATTATGGCTACCAGGGAAACAATGGAAGCAATACAGGAATGGGTATCTCAGTGTTGTAGGTGTTTTGTTTAATCCAATTCCTATCAAGACACAACATCAGCCCTAATGTTGATAAAGCAATTCCCTTTAAATGCTGCAAGATATGGGTGTCTTTTACCTAGGCGTTGAATGATCGTCCAAAGATAATCATGAGTCACGTCAATAGTAACACTGTGACTGACCAGAAAGTCCAGAGGAGACACAGACATAGGGAATAAGAACCTTTACTACTAGGGAGGGCTGCTGTCTTGAAATGATCCTACAGAATTGATCCAAATTAAGACTGCGGCCACAGCCCGCAATATCCATTTGCCTGTTCCAATTGTTGTGCTTGATTCAATAGTGATGAGAACCTTGGAGGCATATTAATATTAAGGCAGTTTCATCCACTCTTTGAAAGAATTAACTTGTCTCTGTCACATTGCATAGAAATTACTTGTTGACTTCTAACTATAAAGGGAAAAACTTCACTACAGTGGTGTGGCTGCACCTCAGTATATATGTGCATATGATGTTCTGCTTTGGTTTTCCCTCACCGACCGAAGACAGGGTTAGCAGATAAAGACATGCTACAAGGAAAACTAGGCACATTAAGCACTACCTCTAGAGTTGTCTGACAAAGGCATTCAAAAAGACCAGTCTGGTTTAATTGATTGAAAGTCCAGTGTTATTTATGCAGCCAAACATGGAAGGACAGGATATTTTGCTTTCCTAATACCTGTGATTGAATATATTTGGATAAACTGTCTTTTGAGCTGCCTTGACCTTATACCACCATATCTGTTCATGTATTGTATTGTAACAGTTATATTGCACTGACCCCCTCTATGTGGGGCACTGAAGTGCTTGCCTACTTGGGTATCCTGCTACACTGGGAAGGGTGTGTAATGGGAAGGGTGTTGTCTTTGTTCTTGATCCTATTTCAGAAGTGTTTGTTGTGAGAGAGGACCACAGGGTGTGCTTATTGCGGTATGGGATGCAGTGTTCACATGTTCAGCAGGGTTCATTTGGCATGGACAGACGTAGTAAATACCGAAACTGCAACGGACTCCAGTTCTGTCAACACAGAACCTATGAGTTTCAGGCAGAAGGTTATAGAGTGGTGCTAAAAGTGAGTGGACAGTTCTGTGTACATATACAATGAGTGAGAAAGTGCCAAGTCTATAATCGTAAAGTGGCCCTCTTTTGGGCATTCAGAGCGGAGTGGCAAAATCTACTATGATTTTAGCTCACCCCTTTCTCTTGAATCAACAGCTCGCTGTTGATCTGTTCCTGCTGTGTTGCCTACTGAAGAATAATCAACTAATTAAAAAAATATATAGTTGTATATCAATATGCTTTTCTTATAGGTTTTTTATACAGCATTGTCTAGGCTCCTTGGCTCATTCGGGCGTTTTATAGAGAACATCAAAAACATGAGGTGCTCTGCTTTGACTGTAAGAAGTGGTGGTTCCTTTGACACCTGGACATGAGATAAAATAGGACGTGACGGGTAAAGGAGGGAGGAACAAATAATCTGTACGCTAACAAACACAGTTAATTTGTACTGATTCACAAATTCAGGTACCTACCAAGAATCACTCAGTTTCTTGTTTAAGGCCTGAAGCAGAGATTAGAACCTAGGTCTACAGGTTCCAAGTTCAACAATTGAGCCTTTTGACCACTCACTTTATTTGTTCTGCTTGATCTGAGTTGTTTAATATAATGGGGGCAACTCACCTCATTGTTATTGAACTGGAAATGCTCACAATAGTATGCAGACTCAGCACATTTTTAGTATGAAATTGTAAAGAAACCAGGGTAAAGTGGGCTATCCGCACGAATTGTGAGGGAATACTTCAATATGTTTGGGCTTCAGAATAGCAGTGTGCGGTGCTGCTTCAGGGCGATTATCATGCCACAGGATATACTTTGGAACGTTTTGGGGTTAGTTGAAGCTCCTTTAGATGCATATGAAGACCATCTGTCTTAATATGCTCTTAGTGATTTCAAACAGCTCCAGAGTTTCCTGAGGGTGCAGGTGGTTTGGTTCTTGTGTTGGGCTTTCGTTCATGCCATTCTAAAGTCACGGGCATTGAACTCTGTTGTGAGGTTAATTCATAAGAATGCAGCTATGTCCTACAGCTCCAAGTTGATGTGTCATGAGGTTCTGTACTTGTTGATGTGAACTGTACACTGTTTGAAAGAGAGGTGCTTGAACTTGAACGGAGGTCACTAGGATGCTTCTTTAATAAACCCTCCCTGTTTTTGCGTCTTACTTTTTGGTCGCTGAATGAGGTGTGAGTAAGATGCCCTTGGTTTTCTACAAGAGTGTATCGACAAGTCGGGAGCAATGGATTCGAACCCAGTAGACTTTGCATTGCATTATGCAGAGTATTCCAAGTTAGATACACTGACATGCCATAAGGGTTAGTTTCACAATGTATTACAATTAAAGCCTTCCAACTTCCTAATTCTGTAATCTGTGTGGCAAACAGTTTGCTTTTGCGGGAGACTGATTTACGTCACATTTCAGTTGCTCAGCTGCACCAACAACAGGTCCTATATCAACTCCATCCAGAAGAGGGGAGGGGCCTTCGCGGACATGGGCCGATAGAAGTTACCATCCAGTACGAAGTTTTTAATTTGGGGCATTAACATGGGATTTAAGGTCCGCTTCAAATATCATTCATATGTTTGAAATTTTTTATAATTGGCTGAGGGGTTTCCTCTGGTTTTAGGGCCGGTCGAATGAGAGGGCCCAGGTAGGCCACCACTTAAAATTGGGAGCTCTTTTTGGATTTTTTTTCAAATTGAGAGGAGTAATTTCACTGAATGATAAATGTTGCCTGATTTCTTGTGGTGTATCGTGGCTATTATGGACTGAAAGCATGCAAAGAGGTCATTTAAGCACTGGGAGTTTGCACTTGGGGGTCAGTATAGGACTCTGGGCCAGAGCACTCCAGCGATGTGATTCATATCTCTCTTGGCTAGTTTTCTGACTCACCGATCCAACTCAAGTAGGCAGCAGTTGGCAATCTTGATGGTTAGCTGGTAGCTCTTCCTCTGTCTCTTGCACTGAGCCTCATGCGTGTCGGTCAGTGATGTGCCGCACTGCCATTCTGGGTACGGCTCGGACTCAGGTGGAGCACGTTCGCATGCTACAAATTGTTGATGTATTCCAATGTGTATATTTTGCCACTATGATAGGGATCTGCTTGTATGGTGTATGGTGTATGGGATATGTAATGACGAAGACCTCCTATCATGGTCTCCGTGGCCACCACATGCTGGCGGTTCATTCTGAATGATTTGTAAATCTCATCCAGCTCGCTCCACCTTTCATGTCATCTGTCTGGAATGGGATTTTCTGAGAGCTGGAGGGTGAGGAGGGAGAGATACAAAAGTGATGCCAAACATAAGAGCTTATCGCTGGGAAACGCAGCTGTGGTGAACGCGTGACTCGTGTGTTGATGAGCGATGGGAGAGCAACAACTGATTGTAATAGGGGTTTGCTGTCAGATATGATTTGAGACACCTGTCCATGTACAGTAGCACTGATAAATGCAAAACACATCAAAATCTGCGAAGATAGCCTGGACAAGTAATGTGCTTCTTAGATGAAGTACATCAGCATTGGTTTGTGTGGGGGAAATGTTTGGGAGCCCATATTTCCTGGTTTAATAAATGCTCATTTCAAATCAGAGTCAGAAAAGCATGCTGTGGTGCAGAGTGTAATATGCAATTCGTTACCAATGCTGATTGTTTAGAAGAGCAGGAAAAAAAAGCACGAGCGTGAGTGGTTCCATGTCTTCTCTTAATCTTTTTGTAAATTGCAAGATACTCTCTATATTTATGCATATATGGTTCATGACCTGCTGTCTTTGCATGCATAAAAGTTATAATCAAAGATATGTAGCAAGAAAAAGAGCGCTTGATGCTGTGAAATATAATCTCATTAAATCGAATTTGGGGTTATAAAAACAGTAAAGTTTTCTTCACTTTGAGGATAGTGAGGATGAACTGTGGTAATTGCAAGGAATTTCACTTTTGTGCCGCAGTAATACATGTAGGAATTTAGGTTTCTTAAAATGCTATCTTATTCTAGGTTTACTTGTGACTTAATCATGCTTCCCAGGAGTAAAACATGCCTCCTCCTAATAAAAAAAAGTTTCATTTATTCAAAATGTTATTTTTTTATGCGGGCAGGGCTTGCTCCTGGAAATTCTAAACGAAACCCCAGATGTACCTGGAATAAGAATCGGCTGCTCACAGAATACACTTTGTAAATCGGGCCTCAATATTCTGGCATAATTCAAATTATACTATACCAGGAGTAGAAACAACTATTTAGAGTAAAAGTTTTGTGAATTGGACACCCTGACTTTAGGATATTCTGTCTTCTAAATCGGTCCAGATGCTAATGCATCAGGTCTATTATAAATACAAATGATCAACTACATGCTAACAAGGCCCCCAAAAGTGAATTCTTTACAGCCTGGGTTACATCCACAAAGGTGAATTAGCATTTCTTAGTGATGTCAAGACATACTCCATAGGCCGTCCATAATGCATAGCTCACAGTAAATGGGAGCTTTGAGCTCAAGGTGAAGCTCTGCAACCTGCTATTAGTATGGTTTGACAGACGTGAGGGTCACTTTGAAAACTTTGATAGGTGGTGCTTAACAACAAACTCATCGTGCATCACTCAGTTTTGCAATGCGCAATGGCAGCTAAAAAAAACCCCAAACGTGAACCAAGCAGGACTCTCCTTTCTCAGCTGTATATATATATATATATATATATATATATATTTCCACCAAGTTTGCTCGCGCAGTGAGGACACCCACACCACGATTATTATTCACCCTTTATTGTTCAAACAGCAGCAGCATTCTGGAATGGGCCGTTGCAAGCAATTCATTGCGCCTCTCGCCATACGCGTTTCGGAAATGTTCCTTGTTCACTGGCTCGGCATGCAGGTGAGATAGAAAGCAGCATATGCAGTTCGTTGTTCATTTAAAGCCATAGTAGGCGTAAACTTGCTTTGCATCCTGGTTCATGTAGTACAGGACAATATTATCCCTATAGTAGGGGCCGCTTTAACTTCTCCTCCATCCGTTTTTTACCATCGGGTTGCTGCAAAGGACACAGTCCGCCTGTTGCTTCTTTTGCGCTAAATTGAACAGGTTCGTGGTTCTCAGTATCGTGCCCTTTCAATCAGGCACTGGGATCCGCTGAGATAGCAGAGGGGTAGTCCTCGTGGCCAGAGCAGGCCACATTTAATTGCCACCAAGTTTGCTCGCGCAGTGAGGACACCCACACCACGATTATTATTCACCCTTTATTGTTCAAACAGCAGCAGCATTCTGGAATGGGCCGTTGCAAGCAATTCAGGAGAAGTTAAAGCGGCCCATACTATGGGGATAATATTGTCCTGTACTACATGAACCAGGATGCAAAGCAAGTTTACGCCTACTTTGGCTTTAAATGAACAACGAACTGCATAAGCTGCTTTCTATCTCACCTGCATGCCGAGCCAGTGAACAAGGAACATTTCCGAAACGCGTATGGCGAGAGGCGCAATGAATTGCTTGCAACGGCCCATTCCAGAATGCTGCAGCTGTTTGAACAATAAAGGGTGAATAATAATCGTGGTGTGGGTGTCCTCACTGCGCGAGCAAACTTGGTGGATATATATATATATATATATATATATATATATATATATATATATATATATATATATTACCTACTGGCGTTCGCCAGTAGGTATATATAGTTAGGATAAATTCCCTATGGGACTTTTGAAAATTCTATGTCTAATAACTTTGGCGTTTGTGGATGGAATCGGCTGAAATTTTCAGGAAAATGGCACATTTTGTTTCTGAGCAGCTCCTGAAAATTTGGGGGGGTTTCGTCAAGGGGGGGCTGAGAAAAAAGGGGGGTCCCAAAACGCGTTTTTTGCATTGAGTTTTCCATAGGGCGGTTGGACTCACTTTTAGCTCGAACGGCTGAATGGATTTGCACGAAACTTGGCAAAATTGTAGGGACTGTTAGCCCGATGTGCCTTTGCTAGGTCTCAATATATGTGCTCCAGTAGTTTTTGAGAAATTAACGTTCAAACCAAGATATATATCTGTAACAGCGCTCTGGGCAGCGATCCGGTCCGCTTACTTTTCGCTTATCGGAACTTTGCGCGCAGAAAGCTGATTGGCTCTCCGGTGTCTGTCAACATTCTAAACAGTCCGGAGCGGACGCCATCTTGTCTCTCGGTAGGATCGAGAGAGAAGAAGAGGTGGAAAACGAAGGGGGAATTTAATGAAAGGGGGCAAGGTATCCCCCTCTTGACCTCCTAGGAATGTTGTTGGGGTTATTAAAGGGTCCCGTGGGGAAAATAAAAAAAAAATGATTTTTCACGGTAGAAGCGCGGCCGCGAACTGGTAGCGAAACGGGAATTCGCCATTTTGTGCTTCGTAAATTAAATTACTAGTTATAAGTGGGTACGGGAGACGTATCCTAATCCCCTATGTTTCCTGAGGGTGGGTGAGGAGGCTGATATATGTTGATACATCTCTTCCAGCGGCTGTGCGTGAGCTTTTTTTTTTTTTTTGCTGCGTGACAGTCCGGAGCGGCCGCCATCTTGTCTCTCGGTAGGATCGAGAGAGAAGAAAAGGTGAAAAACTAAGGGGGAATTTAATGAAAGGGGGCAAGGTATCCCCCTCTTGACCCCCTAGGAATGTTGTTGGGGTTATTAAAGGGTCCCGTGGGGAAAATAAAAAAAAAATGATTTTTCACGGTAGAAGCGCTTCACGGGCCGCGAACTGGGCCGCAAACTGGTAGCGAAACGGGAATTCGCCATTTTGTGCTTCGTTAATTAAAGTACTAGGTATAAGGGGGTGCGGGAGACATATCCTAATCCCCTATGTTTCCTGAGGGTGGCTGAGGAGGCTGATATATGTTGATATATCTCTTCCAGCGGCTGCGCCATCTTGCCTTTTTTCGAATGCCACAATTTTGTCGTGCACGGCAGCCATTTTAGATGCCAGGCTGGTCCCAGGCTATCACCTACCCCTGCGGATGTAGTTTATGGCCCCAGCTGTAGAGAATTCAGACATGCCAATTCTCCTGATTCAGGCGTGTAAGTACTGATTTCAGTGCTAGTCTCCCGCCTCCCGATTTCTGCCAGCAAAAACCCGGGGGCATATTACTAACAACTAGCGATAATTTTTGTCTATAACTTGTTTAGAGACAAAAATTATCGCCGCACATCGGCGATTTTTATCGCAGATAAACCTTGCTATTATCGCAGAAAAGTCAGCGATATTCATGTATTATCGACCTAATGCTCTTAGCCATGTTATCCACCTCCCATTGGATAACATGGCTAAGACCTGCTCAGGGCAGGTGTTAGCTTTTGGAGATATTCGCGCTTAGTGCGAATATCTCCAAAAGTTGGTAATAGAAGGTAGCGATGTTAGGGACTGTTTCCAGTCGCTAACATCTTGGCACGCCACTTTGCATGTCATTAGTGATAAGTATCACTGACATGCAAAGCCGGGCCCAAGATGGTCGCTATCTCCTTTTAGGTGTCACTAACTGGTGTTAGCGACAGCTTGATAATAGGGAAATAATTTTATCTCCGCTTTCATGGTTTTTAAAGCCAAAAAAGCGGAGATAAACTCCCTTGCTAATATGCCCCACGATTCCTTGGGGGTTTCAGCTGATAGGGCTTGGTATTGTGTTACATGGTAATTTTTCCATGAAACGTCAGAGGGTCGATGTAGGGGTTCTAGAAGAGGTGATAAACCATTTAAGCCTCATGAACAAGCGCATGGTCTTTTAAAGATTTCTGAAGTACTCGGGGCGGCGGTGTGTGTGTGCCCTCTTTCAGGAGCGGGCGGGGGGGCACTGCCAGCAACTTGCCAGGTCAGGTAGTGTTCAACACGTGCATCACCCTTTCTCTGCTTGCTATTGCGCTCCATGCTTCGGAAAGGTAAGAAAAAGAACGTGCATTTGAGTTTGAAATGTCCGATCCTGCAGCAGCACACTTCCAAAGCCCACACATGACAATAACCCGATTCAAGGCCCCATTCACCCGTTTTTCAAAAAATAGATAACAGTCCAACAAAGTAAGGTTATAAAACTTTATTAACTTTTAACGATAATGAACAGAACAAAAACTAAAAACATTTAAACATTTATTAACACAAAAAGCAACAATGGTTAGAAGCTGTCTTTTGTGCGAATAGTCCCAAGGCAGCACAACGTGCAGAGTTCTGGACGGCACCCAGGTGATGTCGCCTGGGTGCCGCACTGGTTTAGGGATCCTACAATGCTGCTCCGAAAATTGGCGTGGGGCGTCCCGGGTGGGGCGGGGGGAGGCCTCGTCAGTAGCGGTCTGCTGTGCGAATAGTCCCAAGGCAGCACAACGTGCAGAGTTCTGGACGGCACCCAGGTGATGTCGCCTGGGTGCCGCACTGGTTTAGGGATCCTACAATGCAGCACAGAAAAACAGCGTGGGGCGTCCCGGGTGGTGCGGGGGGAGGCCTCGTCAGTAGCGGTCTGTGTCCAGTGTCACATGGCTGACACAACATGTACGACAGGCACCCAGGTGATGTCCAGTAAACTGCCGCACTGGTTTTGGTATCCTACAATGCTGCTCCGAAAATTGGCGTGCGGCGGCCCGGGGGGGGGGGGGGGGAGGCGGCGTGAACGGGCCTCCCCAGGTGGCGGCCATCTAGCTGAGTTGCGTCTCGCTCACCATGTTGTGGAGTTGCTCCCACTCTTGCAGTGCAGCGATAGGCGGCTGCCACATGGCTGTCAAAATGGCGGACGGCTCTTCGGTTTTGGGCCTGGTCCACTGAAATGGCCCTGGGACACCTTGGAAGTCGGACGCTTGCCTGCTAGGGCTTGGGCTCCATTCTCGAAAAGCGTCCCCTCAGCCGTGAAGATTGTATAAAAGTCTTGGGGGCCCCCGACTCCCGCAGGCTTCCGGTGGGGAGCGGCTGCCATGATTGCTCGCGGAATGACCACGACGGAGCCACGAGATGGTGGTGCTCTCATGCTGACGCCAGCTTCAGTCTGAATGATCCAGAAACAAGGTGGGGCTTTCATCGGTTGGGAAAAAAAATGTTCTAAACCAATGAAAAGTGTTATTTTTAGGTCATATGACCAAGCCTTCCATCTTTAGGAAACCAAAAGTAAAATGAACCAATGAAAAGTTTTATAAACAAGTCACATGACCTGTTCTGCGGCATAGGGCTACAAAAAGCGTAGAAAATCCGTTGGCACGTGAGGCGGCGTCAGTAGCGGACCGATGTGCGAATAGGCCGAAGGCAGCACAACGCGTCGAGATCCGGATGGCACCGAGGTGGTGTCCAGCAAATTGCCGCACTGGTGTGGCCATCCTACAATGCTGCGCCGAAAGACGGCGTGTCCAGCAGAATTGCGGTCACTGTTGCGGTACAGTGACTCGAACGCGCCGAGATCCGGATGGCGCCGAGGTGGTGTCCAGCAAATTGCCGTACTGGTGTGGCCATCCTACAATGCTGCGCCGAAAGACGGCGTGTTCAGCTGAGTTCCGGTTAGTCTTCCGGCACAGTGACTCGAACGCGCTGAGATCCGGATGGCACCGAGGTGGTGTCCAGCAAGTGGCTGCACTGGTGTGGCCATCCTACAATGCTGCGCCGAAAGATGGCGTGGGGTGCCCCGTTGGCTTATGAGGTGATGTCAGTAGTGGACTGATGTGTGAATAGGTCGGAACCAGCACAAGGCGCCAAGATCCGAATGGCAAGTCCTGGATGTTGAGTGCCTCAGTTGAGATTTCTGAGCAGTGCTTGTAGAACTGTCTGAAGCTTATTTGCACCTGCTGCAGCTTCACTAGGTCCGGCGGAACTTGTTGCCTTTTCCTTTGTGCTTCTTTTCCTACAATGCGTTTCTTCTGAAGACACGACCAGGTCCCTGAATGTGTGCAGGGGGACGCTATTGAATGAATGAACGCGCCGAGATCTGGATGGTCAAGTTTCATCTGGCAGTTTTTCTCCATCCCTCCTGGATCAAAGAAGGTGAATGCTAAATATGCCACCTGCCTCATCTGAACATATGAAGTTAACTTGTATACACTGTGGTGCTATGCTGTCCTATGGCAACATGAGCATCAACCTGATGAATACGGCATTCGAAAATCATAAATGCCCTAATGCACCCAAGAAGTAATTTTTTTTTTCCTCCAGTTGAGCCGTTTTCAATGTCTGTTTTTTGTTCTTTCCCCTCCATCAAAAACAAAACAAAAATACAAGGCGCTAAGATCCGAATGGCAAGTCCTGGATGTTGAGTGCCTCAGTTGAGAGTTCTGAGCAGTGCTTGTAAGACTGTCTGAAGCTTATTTGCACCTGCTGCAGCTTCACTAGGTCCGGCGGAACTTTTTTCCTTTTCCTTTCTGCTTCTTTTCCTACAATGCGTTTCATCTAAAGACACGACCAGGTCCCTGAATGTGTGCAGGGGGACGCTATTGATTGAATGAAAATGGCGGCTTGACACAAAGCTGACTCAAGCGTTACTGTTGGTGCTATACAGACAAAAATTGGTTTTCAGTTTGTACATTCTTCAGGTTTTTTTTTCCATCCAAGTCTGATTGAGAGTTTGTAGAAAAATGGCTTCAGATTTTCCACATACTACTCTTCAACATTCTTCCTAAATGTAACAATGTGAAATTCACTAGGAGAACGGCTGTTTCTGTTTCCTTTCAAAATGCTGCCACCAATATTTTCTGAATGGAAGACACCATCTTGTAGCATAAAGGGCCGAAAGGGGTTCTGGTCTGGCCGATGGTTGGTGGAGACATTTTGACTATATCTTGGACCTGCCCGGCCTCGCCCAAAATGGCGCCGGTATAAATGGGACTCGTAACTCTTTGCCCGCAAATGTATATCTAGAAAATGTTATTGTAAGTGGCCCTGTCGTATTTTAATTACAAAATGTACGTCCACCGATTCCGCAACTGTTAGACACCTTTGTTCTTGTCACCTAATGGCCCGCTCGTTACGTTCTTCTACAGTGTAAATGTCTCCTCATCATATACGATTTGAGTTTGCTCCGTGGCCGGCCCACGTGGTTATAGGCCCGTATTTGTATACTGACATTTTCACAATAAAGGTTTTTAAAACAAAACACGGTAGTAGTATTTTCATTTGTAAAGTTTTTACTTTTAGTGACTGTTTTCGAATCAGTAAAAGGCAAGTGAAATAAAGCAGTCCAATTACATGACGGATAAAAGGTATAATATGTAGGAACGCAGTAAAGATAAATGGTCAAGGGCAGTTGTGTTTTTCATGTCTGCAACATAAAGTGATCGATAAGAATCTGATAATCAGGCGTATCGGCGACTAAGACAGCAGGCCGAATCTCTTTTACTCAACGGCTCCGTCATGGAAGGAAGAAACGCCCTTTTTCTCGAAAAAGGAATATATTTTACTTGCCAGACAGTTGTAAATTTTCCGGGAAAGTACATTAGCTTGGAATATTATAACATATGTTTGAAAAAAAAATATTGTTCGAAAATAATAAAAAGCGTAATTTTTAGGTCATATGACCAAGCTTTTCATCATTAAATTAACAAAAGTAAAATGAACCAATGAAAAGTTTTATTAACAAGTCACATGACCTGTTATGCTTACGTTACGCGCTGCGCGCCGCGCCTCGGATCACTTCCGGGTGCGCTAACGCGGCGTGTCATAAAACGCATTACGCGACAACGTAGGTCAAGAATATAGTCTAAATGTCTCCACCAACCAGCGTTCAGAACACAACCCCTTTCAGCAGTCCAAAAAGTTCTGTTAAATGACAACAGAGGGGACAGGCAACAAGAACCATCAGTCAAAGAGGGGAGGGCAAGTTCTTCTCTTCCGGGTCATGTTGGGGCGCTACCGGAACTGATCGAATTGGTAGTCTACAGTGTTTCTGGATGTTTCAGACTAAAGCTGGCGTCAGCATGAGACCACTACCATTTCGTAGCTCCGTCGTGGCCATTCCACGAGCAATCATGGCAGCCGCTCCCCACCAGAAGCCTGCGGGAGTCGGAGGCCCCCAAGACTTTTGTAGAATCTTCACGGCTGAGGGGACGCTTTTCGAGAATGGGACCCAAGCCCTAGCAGACAAGCGTCCGAGTTCCAAGGTGTCCCAGGGCCATTTTAGTGGACCAGGCCCAAAACCGAAGAGACGGCCGCCATTTTGAGAGTCCTGTGGCAGCCGCCTATCGCTGCACCGCAAGAGCGGGCGCATCTCAACTACATGGTGAGCGAGACGCTGTAGTCGCAAGAGCGGGCGGAAAACAGCTGAATGGCGGAAGAGGCACAGTGTAGCAAAAGCGGGCGGAATGGCAACTAAAACGATAAAGGGGCGCCCCACTACAGCTTGTCTTCAGGTCAAACGGATTGTGGGACAAGGTCCAGAATTGAAGAGTCATCAAAAGGCAAAAAGTACCGCCGGACCCCGGGAGCCGGCCGCCTATGTCCGGGGCGATCTCAGGCTACACCAGTGCTATAAGACTTGGGGAGGGTGTCGGAGCCAAGCGTCTTCTCCGAGTCCATGGCCATCACAGCGCCCCTCAGGGGCCTCCGTCAAGCTGTTTAGGAAGGTAACATATGACATTGTTTTCTAATGCAGTCAGGTCCACAAACGACACTCACTTACTTTGAGAATAGTGAAGCTGCAGTAGGTGGAAATAAGCTTCAGACAGTGTTACAAGCGCTGCTCAGAACTCTTAACTATGGCACCCAACATCTAGAACTTATGCTATTTGAGAATGGTAGTGACATCGAAGCATCTCGGGGACCAAAACCATTAACGTACTTTCACGTATGAAAATCTTACTTGGGGAGGGGGCAGGAGCGAAGCGCCCCCTCCCAGTCAGCGCCACCACATCGTATGTTGAAAATCTGAAGCCATCGTTCTACAAAGTCAACCAAACTTGGATTGAAAAATCTAGAAAAATGTACAAACTGAAAACCAGTTTTGGTCTGCATCAGTAGCAACGCTTGAGTCAGCTTTGTGTCAAGCCGCCATTTTGATTCAACAAAGCACAGGCATTGAAAAAGGCTGAAATTCAGAACTCTAAACTATGGCACCCAACATCCAGGAGCTTGCTCTCCGGATCTTGGAGCCTTGTGCTGTTTTCGATCTATTCACACATCGGTCCACTACTGACATCATCTTATAAACCAACGTTATGTAAATAGTTTTTTAATAAAATGTTTTACCCTGTTTCTTTGCTGGTGTGTTGTCTATATTTTTAATATTTGCATAGGGTTTGTCATTATTTTGTGCGGGATGGGTGATAGAGCCGAGCTGTCTTGCAGCCCTCATGGTGTGGAGCTCAGTTCATCTCACTATTTTCGTATTTCTCAAGAAGGGTTGTTCCTAATATTTCTATTTTAGCGAGGTCAAAAAGAGATCCAATTAGTGGCCTACTGATTTTGCTCGATTACTTTTATTTTTTTACACGATTTTTCACTATCTGCAAAGACTAAACAGAGGATTGCGACTTTGTGCTTGTTTGTAAATAGAGAATGATCCAAAGAGAACCAATTCTAAAACAGTAAATGCTTGGACAACAATCAATCAAATGGAGAGACAAGGAGGTACGACGGATTACAACGGGGGTAAAGGCCTGCGTTAACTACTCTTCTGTATCTGCAAAGAGAGAGTACTAACAAAGGCAAAAGAGGGGAGGGGGGGGGGGGGGCAGCGTTCAAAGCACATCAGCGTGCATAAATACGAAAATGTTTTTATCTATCACGTACTTGACATTTTAAAGCTTTTCATATTTGCTATTAAAAAACCAATGAAATTCACAGAAAAAACCATAGGTTATAGTGGATATATAGTTAGGAATTTGCATTTACAAAACCTTGAAAATTCAATGAAAAAACCATAGGTTATAGGCCATATATAGTTAGGAATTAGCATTTACAAAACCTTATTTTACTCGCATAAAACCATTGAAATTCCATATATAGTTAGCTAACTATAAGCGCTAACTATATATCGCGCACCCGCAATCCACTGCTGATGATGTCACATATTACATCATTCATGACATGGTCAGTGACATCACTGATGACATCACTGATGACATCTCAAATGACATCACTGATGACAACTCAAATGATATCAATGATGACATCTCAAATGACATCACTGATGACAACTCAAATGACATCACTGATGACATCTCATTTGTCATCACTGATCACATCACTCATGTGATAATACAATGAACCTCTTCAGACTCTAATATAACCTTACATACACTCAGTATAAACAGACACTCACAGACTGTCACTCATCCATGGAGTTACTCACACACCTAGTCAGTCATGCAAAGAATCAATCACACCTCCATTTCCTCAACTATACAGTTATACACATCTTACTTATTCAAACATATAATAACACATATTTACTCTCTTATATAATCCCTGATACAAGCTCACAGTGATCGATACAGCCACTCACACATTCACTGGCTCTTATGTTCAGTTATTTATATATGTCAACTCTCACATGTATTGTGTTTTACATACGTACTTACTTGCACATGTAGCAATGAGAAATCCATTCACTCACCAACACACCCATGCACAGTCAACCGCCCATATAGCTGTTTCCACATGCACTCTTGAACTCATACTCCTAGTGAATCAACTGCTTACACATCTATGCACAGAGTCACGCACCTCCCAGCCACCCACACACACACTCAGCCTCCCATTCAAATACTTGGGCAACCAATCAATAACCCATATGGCCACTCTTATAGCTACTGATCAACACATGCAGCAGCTTACACAACAACAAACATACTGATGCACAAATTAAGACAGTTTAGTCACTAACCCATGCACTCAGTGAGACACATTTAATCACTCTTTCATACAGTCAGTCATGCACCTACTAAATTCTTCATCTAGACACTTATACATCCACTCATTCTTCAATATGTAAAACATATTTAAACTTTACAGACACATACAATCACTGGATGTTGTGATCAGTGATGTCATCAGTGATGTCATTTGAGATGTCATCAGTGATGTCATCAGTGATGTCACTGACCATGTCATGAATGATGTAATATGTGACATCATCAGCAGTGGATTGCGGGTGCGCGATATATAGTTAGCGCTTATAGTTAGCTAACTATATATGGAATTTCAATGGTTTTATGCGAGTAAAATAAGGTTTTGTAAATGCTAATTCCTAACTATATATGGCCTATAACCTATGGTTTTTTCATTGAATATATATATATATATATATAATCTCGAACACAAAGAGTTGCCTGCTGAAAGGAGGCCCAACGCAGGTAAGTTCAAATCTTGCCCTCTTTATTGGTATGTGGAAAACAATGCTCAGGCGGCCTGCAGTGTTCAACAAAGGAGTAAAGCCCAACGTGTTTCGTGATAGCGAATCACTTCCTCAGGGGCTTCGGGCCAAATGCAAAACAGGTATCACAGCAGTTATTTAAAGGTATTGCTCCCGCCCCAGTGGGCGTGGCCATGCCATCGGCCTGCTGGTAATTGGAGTCCCAGTGATATTAAGCACACGAGTAGCTGTATAATACCTGCTGTTTGCAATGTGAATCCCAAGTGGGTTTGAAGTTCACTGTGGCAGTCTGTCATGTCGCTTAGATCCACAACCGGCAACGAACCTGTTCCTCAGCTACAGCTTTTTTTTAAAAATTTTTTTTATATATATATATATATATATATATATATACATACACCAGCATTTGTAAAACATGCAGCTATCTCAGGCGAGGTGTGTCGGCGCTGAGGGCCATCAGGAAGATTAAGCGAGCTATTGCGAAGAGTCGCAAGGTGCTGGGCTAATCTGCCGCCGGGGATCGAACCGTGAGCCCCCGTGTTCCGGAGTAAAAAGCCCTGGCCGCTGCACCACACCTCTTCCTGAAGCTTATAGGATTGTTAGGAGGGAGAGAGAGAGAGAGATTGTGATTTTGATTTTGATTGATTGATTGATTGATTCCCGCTTCTTGAAACTGTAGCAATTTGCTGGCCTGAGGGGCTTTTATTTATTCCAGAGCTGGGCAACAAGGTTAGAGAGGCATCGACCTTCTTTAGTGGTAATGTGGTACATCTATACTACTATTATAAAGGAAGAACTTTGAGGCTTTGAGGCGGGTAAACTCGGGACACACAGCGCCAATCCACGCACCCGATACATTGTTGTAATCCTCAGGGTGTGCAGATGGACATAGGCTATATAAAGTAAAAAAATATGTTTTTATTAAAAAAATGTACATTAAAAAAAAAATAGTCCCCTCGAAGTAGCGCCGGCCGCGGCCTGCGTGCTGACGTCATGAGCGCGGGGCGGAGCGGCGTCCAGGAGCGCGAGGAGGAGCGCGGGACATGGCGCGGGGGAGGAGCGATGACGAGCGGCGAGGAGCGGTGAACTGAGGAGTGGCGGCTGAGGTAAGGCAGCGGGGGTCGGGGCAGGCGGGGGACGGGGTGAGGTAAGGCTCCGGGGGACAATGTCGGGCCAGGCGGGGGACGGGGAGTTACAACAAGGGTAGAATTTACATCGGCTGAGGAAAGGCTCCGGGGGACAATGTCGAGGCAGGCGGGGGTCGGGGCAGGCGGGGGACAGGGCGGCTGGGGGCCCGGGCTGCTGGGCAATGTCGGGGCAGGCGGGGTCGGGGAAGCCTGATTGCTCCCGGACAAGGTCGGGATGGGCTGCTAGTTTATCATATTGCTTGCTATAAGGGTCTTATGCAGTGAAACTTTGAGCTTGGCAGATATTTGAAAGCATTGCTGATTGATAAATACTACAGAACTTTTGAGGCCCAATAGGGATATTTCTATCATGCCTTAGTGACTGAATATTACTTCAAATGACTTGGAATGAACGATTGTCTCTCTCAATGCAGATACGTTTTTAGAGTGGGCTTTGGCCCAGGGCTCACAATTTTCTAGGGACTCCATCATTAAACTTTCAGGACAGTCCCAGACTTTCTAAAGTTTTAAAATAACCAGTTTGTTTACTTTCTGTTTTTTGAGGCAGGCTGATTGCCCGATCAGCACATCCCCCAGCTGAGGGATAGTGAGGGATAAAAAAAATGCTTATACAATTCTGGTTACATTCATCAAGCACTCTGACCTTTAAAAATGCATAGGCCCAGCCCAGCCGCATAGACTTTCCTTTATGCAGCATGTGGTAAATTACTGTGCAGGAAAGATTGGCATTGAGTGGCATCTATGTGACTTCATTGCCCTTGTGGAGCTCCTGTCTGACCAGTGTGATAATAGCCTGCTTTCACCTGACTGAGTCCCATGGAGCACAGGCAGTGCAATAAACAAAAGAACTCATCAGCACAGTTTGCCGGAAACTACACAAATATAAAACACCTTTATACTTTGGTTTCCATTCCATGTTCGCACTGTTTGTTTGCTTATTCCGGCCTTTGAGCATGTTTAAATAAATAGGTGTAGGCAAAAAAAGTAATAATTCCTTAGGGTGGCAATATTACTTTTGTCGCAGGGGGTGCACTTGGGAAGTATCTTGTCATCCATGTGAACAACATGTCCTGTAGAGTGGGTGCGCGCTTTAATTAGCGCAGCATTAGCTTACTCTGATTTTGCATGTTTCAGCACCTCACCGCTTGCTTGTCACACTACCCCGTGATTTGATCCTCATGGGAGGTTTGAACCGATGCATGTTAAGTGCAACGGCAGGAGAACTGTATGCCCAGATCTTACATCTGCATAAGCTGTCAGATGGCAGTGTAAGCGCAGACCTTGAGCTTGGCCTGTGTTCTGACATCAGCTTGGTAAGAAAACATTCCCAGTGCTAATCCTGCACCTTTTGTTCAGCCACCTGCACAGTATCCATGATGGAGTATTTTGGCATTTATTTATTTGATTGCATAAGTTAATTAAAACTATTGCATTACAATAAAACATAGGAAAGAAAAAGATATCACAATTCATAGTTAAACAGGATCCGGAAAAGTGCAATAGATAGGAGCTTCTTATTTAAGTAAATTTAAATTACATTTATTCAAATTTTAAATTACATTTATTTAAATGTAAATTACATTTATTTAAATTGGGCGTTACTTGTTGGGTAGTCCCATAGGAAAATGTCACCTTGCTGGCTTCAAGGCTTGCTTTAATTTCTTTTCTTTTTGCTGATGCTCTTTTTGTTATCAAGTACTTGTACTTGGCGACTGTGTAGAGGAATAGACTTCCGCAGGCCTGTATTTAAAGTAGTCCAGTATCAGCGTTTGAACACTTTGAGGGCTAGGCCGGGGGTTCCAGGCCAAGGTACATGATGGAGTAGTGAGTAGGTACATTAAGACACTTGATAGATGGCTGGCTAAATGGGGAAACAACCTTTACAGTAAGGGTTTTACCACATTTACCGTTACCCTGTATTTTTTACCATGCATGTTTTTAGAACACATATGATTTTACAACGTATGCCTTTACCAAGCATTTAAGGTAAGTACGGGGTGGGGCTATGGGGGGCTTCCCCCCACAAATACATTGTTTATATATATAAAAAAATATATATATATACTTGTGTGTGTGTATATATATATATATATATATATATATATATATATATATATATATATATGCAATGCGTTGTAAAGGCAGAGGTTGTATAAGCATGTGCGATTTGAAAAAATGCAGGGTAAAAAAATTTGCGGTAAAGGCATGCAGAGTATTTCCCTGCATTGTTCCGTCACACAAGCGCCAAATGGATGATTGACTTGCATTTGTCTAGGCAACGTTGGGTCATTTACATCCTGTATAATCTTTTTTTGCCTACTTTTGTTCTTTTTTTTATATGGTTTAATTGCATCCTGGACCACACATCTTTGACGTTGAAACAGCTGGATCCAACGCACTGCAACATCTGAAAAATATTGTCACACGTTTATTAATGGATCCTATTTTCATAACTTGGGAAATTACTTAGAACGTTCAATGTGCTGTCTTTCCCTAGACCCTCTAGATCTCCCCCTCTTTTCACAATGTGGACTCCTGCATTTGAGGAAGGCTATTTTCAAAGTGGAAAAGGAGAACCATGGATCTCTTTTGAGTTTCTTTTTATATTAAGAAGTAATTAAAACAATCCAGTTATTTGTTAGGTCTTTTTTGAGAGTTCTGTTGTCGCTTGACTTAATGTGATCAATCTAAATAACATCTTTCAGGAGTACTACAGAGAGTGGTGTTGGCTCCGCCCACATGTTAGTAGCCAGGAGTATATGTTTTGGTTAGGAAGAAGTTGTATGCTTCTCGAGGGAAAAATTGTTTCTCCTCCACTCAGCTGTTTTTATTTTGTTTATCCAGCTGCCTGGGCCAGCAGCAGTATGGCTGCCTGAGCTTGAACTTAAAGGAGTACACACATGATGTTGTGATGCTGTGAAAGTGTCTGAGATAACTAAATAACATAACATGTATCTGTAAAGCGTACGTTCACCCAAGTGTATTTTGGTACTGAATAACATGTTTATTGTCACACAACTCAATGGTACTCATTTTATTGACCACAGAAGGATGAAAGGCTTAGTGGACCACCAGGATTTGAACCTGTCACCAGGAAGTCGAACACAGGTCCCTACAGTAGATGCATTAGTTCACTAAGCCACCGGACCCAGCTAATTTACAGTGTTTATTTCTCTGTGGCACCAGCACAGATAAGAGGAGGGCAGCCATAAGGAATGCATTGCCGTTCCAGCACCTTCCCATTTCATCATTAACTTTAGACTTAAGGGTGCAGCTTTGTGTTTCAGAGCAGTATGTGATGCCCATGGATTTACTAATTTACATGGATTTCTAGCTATGACTTGACACCACAGCTTTCGCATGGCCTTATGTGATCAACAAAAAATATTTTTCAGATTTCTACTAAGCGAAGGGCTTCGGCTCCACCCAAATGTTGGTTCCCCTGAGTACAGGATTTGATTGGGCAGAACTAGTGTGCTTCCACTAAAGTCCTTGTATTGCACTTTTTGGATTGTGGAAAAGTTTGTGCCTGGACTGAGTTGAATATGGTGATAAGCCAATGATCACACCTGTATGCCTGATCTGTTCATTATTAAATGTTTTGATAAAGGCATTAGGCCTGACTTATGTTTTGTGAAAAGCATATGCTGAGTCATTAAGCATTACGGGTGGTTTGTTATTACTCTACAATAAAGGTTACAGATAAGTATTTTGTTACATGATGTTTCACAGATTAGCATAGTGGACAATGGTGTAGGTGTTTGCTACCATGCAGGACAACCAGTGATACAGGAGGTTTGCTCCATGATAACCCGTAGTTAGGCCGTCTTAGGAGAAATAGTATTTTGCTTCGCCAATTGTATTTTTGTGTACCTTTCTAAATTTATGACTTTTGTCTGATGGTTGCCTTGTGGAAAAGCATACGTTCAAAACAGTAGGCCCTAGTTGAATATGGTGACAAGTTACAGGTCTGATTGTTGCCATGGAAACATTGTCTGAGGCCATAGGTCTGGTTTGTTTATTATAAAATGTGGTGCCAAAGGCAGATGGTCTAACTTAATAATTAGGAAAAGTAACAGTTGGTTGTTCATATTATGTTGCAGGCGATATACTGGTATTTGGTTATATTTAGTCTCACAGATAGGTAAGGCTTTTGGTGTTGGCCACCCACTCCAACAAACCCTAGCAGTTTTCACTGTGATGTTTCCTATTAGGCCCTATGAAGAGGGGTTGTATATTGTTGTGCAAGGTGTATTTTCCTTCATATTTGTAATTTTGTAACTGAATGCCTGACGGTTGCCTGCTGATTTCAGTAGACCTGGATTGTATATATTGTCAAGCTATTGGTAAAGGCTTGAGACCTTGTCGGTTCAATGTGAAAAGTGATGTAATTCCTTAAATATGAACTGTTGATAATGAAACGTTATGACAATGCAAGTAGGCCTTCCTTATTGTAAAACAAAAGTATTAGAGACAAACAACTTTTAAGGATGGATTGTTATTAAACTGTGCTAAAGCCTGTGGGCAGGCATGTTGTTACATTTACTCTCCCATATTACCGTGGTATGCAAGAGTTAGGGTGTTGGTAACACACCCGCACAAACCACAGAAATAGTAGATTTGCTCTATGGTAATCATTATTTGGCTTCATTAGTAGGGATTTTATATTGTTTTCAAAGCTGTATTTTGTACATATTTGTAATTTTGTTACAATATATCTGATAGTTGCCTGGTGGGAAGACCTTTGATCAGCACAGTAGGTCTAAGTTGTTTGTGGTGACAAGCCAAAGATGAAGTTATTGGCCTGACTGTTTATAATTAAAAGTTATGGTAAAGGCAATGGGCCTCACCTATTGATTGTTAAAAGTATATGTAAAAGTCAAACGGCATTTAAGTTACATTGTCATTACTCTGTGTTAAAACTTATAGATTGGTATTTTGTTAAATGGAATCTCACAGATTACCATAGTAGGAATCTATTTTGGTGTTGGTTACCTCCTCTGACAAACCGTGGGTATAGAGGATTTTGGACTGCCCGAATTCTTGTAAGGACCTCGTTTGCCAACTGTAATTTTGTATACTACGTAATGTGATGACTGAGTGCCTGATGGTTACCTTGTGAAAACATTAAAGCTCCGTACAGGAGGCCTACTTCGGCTATGGTGCTGCACCAAAGTTAATGGCTAGAGACCTGATTGGTGCAGTAGGAAAAAAAAATCAGATACCATAGAGCTGAACTGTTTTTATGAAAAGTTATAATAAACTCCTTAGCCATGTCATATTGATTGTAAAAAAGCATATGTTAAAGTCAATAGGTATCTAAGGGTGGATTGTTACGTCTCTGTATTAAGTCTATAGACAGGTATTTTGTCACATGAAAAACCACAGATTGCCTATGTTGGGAAGGGTTTTGGAGTTAGTTATTGTCTCTCACTAACCCTAGCGGGTGAAGATTTGCACTGTATAAAATATTCATTAAGTAATACAGACACCAATATATTAATGCTTATCCATATTAATACATAGAGGATCATGGGGGTCCGATATGTCCTTCTATTGTGTCAGTGTCATTTACACTCTGGTTCTATCAATGACAGCGTACTGCGTGGGGTAATGGTTCTGTCCATATTAGTAATTGTCTCTCTTACTTTGTGACTGATGGCATTTTCTGAACACGTGTACATTTACTGGAAAATGAGTGTGCTTCAGTGTCGGGGCTAGTTAGCCAGTTTTAGTTTTCAAATTTCTCCTTTTGTAGTTCACCTTTTGTTTCTTTTCTACTCCTCTTTTTATTCGTATGTGCTTAAGAGGCTACTGCAACTCTCCAGGCAGTGGTAACATTTCACTTGGTCGCCATTCATTTAATCTGTAGTGCACCACATTCCACATGCTCACTTCCTCTAAACCAGGCGATGATTATGAAATGCTGTTACCCATAGTGTTTCACCTTTTTATTGTTCCAAAAAGACTTGGCTAGGTCATCAGTGTTTGTAAATGTCTGGGCAGTTGACAGATTTTGAGATAGTTTAATACATTTAGCAAATCTTGCAAGCTCTACCGGAATTTCCAAGTTAAAAGCAGCTCTTTAGCTTCTCTGCACAATTATGCCCCCATATTTTAACCACATGGCTGCTGGCCATTTTCCCCCCCTGTGCTGGAAAATGCCATTTTAGTGGCACCATGACGAGCTCAGCTCGTCATCAGCACACGACACCCGTGGGTGATGACGAGCTGAGCTCGTCATCAGCATCGAAAGGGTTAAGTAAAATGGCTTTATTAGAGTGTGGTGAGCATTTAGAAAAAACTGGGCATATGCAGATCAAATGGGCCAAAGATTCCTCCTTTAAATGACAGAGTCTACAAGTATCAATATACACAATTGACCTCTTGCGGCTATTTGAATCTTTGATTGGGAGAGCCATAAGTCTTGCAAAGAGAACCAGCTTTAGTGTTGACTTAGTTTATACACAGTTTAAGAATGGATGGCAACTCTTTTCTTTGAGCGAGTTTAGTAGGACCTGGATGTTGCTGTTGGACTCTTCAATTCATTTAAGGTCTTCGTGCTTGGATAAGAGCCTTGTTTTTTCACTTCAGTTTTTATGGCGATTGGGCAATTTTCTAAATGTTCCCAGTTTTCTACAGCCAGATTTAAGTTGGAGCAAGCTGCAGTCAGATAATCTACCCAAGAGTTCTTCCCATTTGTAAAAATGTCCTTCAGGATCACTTGAATTGTATAAGGAGGTGAAGCGTGGGCTCTGCAGTAGTACCGGACAATGACTGCCCAGTTCTCTAGTAATTGTTTATTCTGCCCGAACTCAAGGCATACTAAAGAATTACAGACGTGTGATGGGAATTGGAAGATGTGTTTGTAGGCACAGCATTTGCCTGCTCAATGGTGTCCACTAAAGCCCCCCGGGAAGACTATTTGGTGGTAGCTGATAGAGGGTAGAAGTTTTATGCTTATTGCCTTCCATATGGCTGTGATGAAATGAAATTAAATACCAGTATTTGTAAAGTGCACAGGTACCTCCGAAGTGGTGTCCATGCGCTGGGGGCCCTCGGGAAGATTAAGCAAGCTATTGCCCAGAGTCACATTGTGCTGGGCTGATCTGCCGCCGGTGCCGGGGATCGAATTGTGATCCCCAGATTCCAGTGTCAGTCGCCCTGGCCGCTTCGCCACACCTCTTCCACTGATGGTTGGAGCATGTAGAGTGGAGTACAGTTTAAACAAGACATAGGTCACTGCCTTGCCTTTTTCTTCAGTGTGAGTGATGTGCAACTTATGCTTGCTGTTGCTCGAAAACCACACACCTGGGTAATTATTATTGGGAGCACTCTTTATTCCCAAAGATCAGAAGCTTGTCTTCTTGCAGTTCGCCACCAGTTTGTTGTTGATAGTATAGGCATTTAGCACATCCAGGGCTCACTGCATTCCCACTTTTGTGTGATCCAGTGGTATCATATCTTTGATGTACTGCTACAAGAAAGGATGCACTTGGCTAATTTCAGTCAGTAACAGGTTTGCAGCATTTAAGGATTTTCCTAGGTCAGCAGTGTACAAATTGAAGGGCATGGGCGCAATGACACATCCTTGTTTTAGGCCTTGCCCCGTGTATACTTTATCGATTGCCTTATTTTGTGTGTGCTTTATTCACACCCAGGTTGGAGAATAGAGTGCGATTATGCCGTCCTGGAGCTTTTATGGATTTCCCCAGCTGTTTAATTTGTTGCAGATGACGTTCCTGTCCACGCCATTGAAAGCTGCAGAGTAATAAACGAAACGTGAAAAGCAGATGATTATTCGGCTGGTTGGCTTGCTCCACCAAATATGTTAGTGCTGTGATGTCATCCGCGGTGGAAGCCACTTTCCTGAAGTCTGATTGATAGAAAGGCAATGTGCCCTCTTCTCCGACCCAGTTGTCTTAGTAATTGGCTTGCGAAAGCCTTAGCTTCAATGTCCAGCAGCTCGATCAGTCTGTAGTTTGTCGGATCTGTATTGTCACCCTTTTTTATGCCCTCCAGAATTCTGGGACAGAGGCAGGTGTAAACAGGAGACAGAAGAGTGGCCCATAATGTGTAGTCCTCCTTGAATAAATGCTCAGGCAGCCCATTCGGACCTGGGGCCCCTTCCTTCCTTATTTTTTTAAGAATTGTAGTCACTGAGCTGCAATCCCTGTGCATTAAACTTGTTGGAAGGTTAATTATGCGCCCTCCCGTGTTTTTATCTTGCGGTTTATTCAGCTCCATTGTGTCCACTTCCTCTGGGTGTTGGACGCGGTTTTTGTAGCGCTTCTTTGCTCTTCTGGATAATGATCTGACATTTTCTTTGATTTCAGCTGAAATGCTCGTAGGTGATGGTGATGAAATGTGCATTGGTTTGGTTTCGGCATTGGCTACTTTTATCCAGTTAGGCCGGGTGCATTGTGGTGATGGAAATATCAGTATTGCCACAATTAGCTTGGCACCACTGATTACTCCCTATTACAATTTGACAGTACCACACCCCACCAGATTTCTAATTTAATCTCCATGATTAAGTCGGGTTCAGCCACCGACCCTTGTCCTCCAGCCATACTTAAACCAGTTGCCGATCTGATTGCACCGACCCTATCTAATATTTGTAATGCAATGTTTACAGCATGTGTGTACCCCACGATTTGGAAGAAAACCATCATTAAACCGCTGCTGAAAAAACAAATCTGGATTCGAATGAAACAAAGAATTACAGACCAATAGCTAGTTTGCCTTTCCCGGCCAACATTTTTGAAAAAGTGATGAACACTCAGCTATCTAAGTATATTGAAAATCATCAATTACTGGATGACACTCAATGTGGCTTCCGTAAGGGCCATGGAACGGAAACGGCGCTTATGAAAGCATCCGAAGATATCAGGATCATCCTAGATCAGGGCGGGATGGCTGTTCTTATACTGCTGGGTCTCTCAGCAGCTTTTGACACGGTCGATCATACCATCCTGATCGACTGTGTCACAAAAATGGGCATCCAACACAAAGCTAGAGCCCTGCTGACTTCTTTTCTCACCAACCGTACACAGTCGGTACATTTTGGCACTTTCAACTCTGCCCAATTGGCCCTCCCGTGTGGTGTTCCGCAACGTTCATCCCTAAGCCCGACACTTTTTAACATCTATGTGTCGGACTCCGCTAAAGTCATTAAAGCACACGGAATGGGCCTTACATCTTATGCAGATGATGCACAACTAGTGCTTACTGTACATAATGATGGTAAAAAAGTAGCAGCTAATTTTCAAAAGGTTATGCTGGCCATCAGTAGTTGGATGACTACCAATTGCCTCAAGTTGAACTCTGAGAAAACAGAGGTTATGACATTTGGCAAATTGTCACCCATTTGGTCCTCCTCCTGGTGGCCTTCCTCATTGGGTCCCCCTCCGCGCCCAGTGACCAAGGTTAGGAATCTGGGCGTCATATATGATGACAGGCTGACCTTCTTTCCTCATGCCAACTCTGGGGTCTCAATATCAT
Organism: Lissotriton vulgaris; assembly: GCF_964263255.1. Classification (NCBI taxonomy): domain Eukaryota; kingdom Metazoa; phylum Chordata; class Amphibia; order Caudata; family Salamandridae; genus Lissotriton; species Lissotriton vulgaris. The sequence continues at coordinate 1,480,855,598 of NC_141689.1, forward strand.
TCCACAAGTTGTGTATGATAAAAAAGATTCTACAATTTCTCCCCCTAAATGCGGGAAAAACATTGGTAAGTACTCTGTTATGTTATGTTAAATCCACATATAGTGTGCAAAGATACTCAAGAGTGTCCCGGTGCAATGTCTGAGAGGGTACAAGAGGAAATAACAAACAAAAAGGTGAATCTTAGATTTCTTTTTGAAAATGACAGGGTTCTGGATGGACCTCAGGGAGAGGGGGAGGGCATTCCAGGCAGCACTGGCCTTCACCGTGTGGGAACTGCCGCCCATCCTCTGAAGCCTAAAGCGAAGCACCCGGGCAAGGCATTGGGTCGCAGATCTCAGGGCACGAGCCAGGAAGTAAAAGGAGAACTGCTTCTGAAGATAAAGGGGTCCAAGACCATGGAGGGCACGGTGGGCCAGCACTAGAGATTTAAACCTGACCCTATCAGCAACAGAAAGCCAGTGAAGAGAGCGTAATTGAGAAGACACGCTATTCCTTGCCGAGATGCCCAGTAGCAATCTCGCGGCCGTATTCTGGATTACCTGAAGTTTTTTAAGCAGATAACCAGGGGATCCAGCAAAGAGTGTGTTGGCGTAATCCAGGTGGGAAAGGATCAGAGCGCAGGTGACAGTTTCTCTAGCCGCTTGAGGAAGAAACGGGAAAAAGGACTGCAGAGACTTAAGGAGACCGAAGCAGCAGCCAGCCAGTTTCTTAATATGGGCGGAGAAAGAGAGACTCTCATCAAACCATACTCCCAGGTTTTTAGCAGGCTGTCCCAACACCGGGGGGAGATAGGAGTCAGGGGGCCACAACTGCTCACAAAAGTCAACGGGAAACCTGCCAAACAGTAGGATTTCAGATTTTTGTTCGTTACACTTCAGCTGGGCTTAGGCCAGCCATTTAAAGATGGAGACCAGACACTGTTGAGCTGCTGAAACAGAACTGGAGGTCTTATCCCAGGTGAACAGCAGCTGCGTGTCGTCGGCATAGGCCATCACCTTAGCCCCAAGCTCCTCTGCCAGATATAAAAGAGGCGTAACATAAATGTTAAAGAGGAGCGGGCTAAGGGAGGAACCCTGAGGTACTCCAGTAGTGACCGGCTGGGGAGAGGAGGAAAAAGGGGGGAGCCAAATCTGTTCAGTCCGCTCTTCCAGAAAGGACCTAAGCCAGCCCCAGACCGCTCCCGAAACCCCAATCTAGGCCAGTCGGGCCAGAAGGAGAGCATGAGGGACCATGTCGAACGCGGCCGAGAGATAAAGCAAAATCAATGCTGCCCTCCCGCCCGCGTCCAAACACTCCGGAATGGCCTCAACCACCTCCACTAAGACAGTCTCAGTGCTGTGGGAGGCACGAAACCCTGATTGAGCTGAGTGCAGGAGTCCCTCTATCTCCACAAACTCTGTGAGTTGCTTGTTAACAACCTTCTCATAGATCTTCGCAATGGCAGGGAGAAGGGAGATGGGACGGTAATTCCCTGGGGTAAAGGGATCCAAAGAGGCTTTTTTAAGAAGAGGCAGTATCTTCGCCTGCTTCCAGCTCAGAGGGACCACAGCAGTTTGGCGAGACAAGTTGACAATACCATTCACCTCAGTATTAACGTTCTCTGCCACCGCTGCCAGGAGCCTCGCCGGGCAAGGGTCAGAAGGAGAGCCAGACTTAAGCCCCCTGAGGATTTTAGGAGATTCTAGAGGAGCAGCTGCTCTGAAAGCTGTAAAGGAGCGGGCAAGCGCGTCGGGTTGAGCAACCAAAGGTCCCATGCAACAACCGTTGCCTGGAGCGAAGGAGGACTGAATGGCCTGAATTTTCTCTCTAAAGCAGCGGGAGAGTGTATCACACCAAGCGGGAGAAGAAGGAATAACACTCGCCTGGGCCCAGGGAGATGTAAAATTCTGCATAGTCATGTCCACCATTGACTACTGTTATGGACTTCTTATGAATGCCCAAAGTAAGGTCATCCATAAACGTCAATCAGTCCAGAACGCAGCAGCTAGAATGCTATCAGGAACTTCTAAATACAAGCCTATCTCTCACCTCATTCAACAGTACCATTGGCTCCCTGTGAGAAACCGCATAAGGTTTAAGGCCTTGTGCATTGCTTACAAAGCCTCATGCAATTCTGGACCTCTGTGACAATCAAGACTCTAGCTGCCTAGACCCCGAATCGGGTCCTACACTCATCCACTGCACATCTGCTTAAGGTCCCATTCACTAAAACAGCATCATGAGGTGACAAGCGGTTCATCGTTGCCACAGCAAAACTTTGGAACTCCCTCCCACTTAAGATCAGATCCAGCAAGTCCTTACTAGCTTTTAGAAAAATGACAAAAACCTGGTTGTTCAATCAATAGGTCCCTCTGCCATCTGGTTTAAGCCCACTGTCCTTAGCGCCGATACACCCATGGGTATTTGAGCACTTTACAAATCTCATAAATAAAATAAATGGCAGATACAGAAGTCGCGTCTGGAGTGTCTTGTGAAATGTTCTTGCACCCTGTGTAAGTGGCCAACAGTTTTAAGTTAGAGATGTTGGGTGGGGCCTGGATGGTCTCCACCTCAGTGACTAATTATGTAATTACTTCCGAGAGCATGCTAATTTTCTCCATGTTAGGGCGGCAGAGGCAATTATCGACTTGAAAGCCAAGTTGTGCATCCAGATTGTCAATTTTTCTAGCCTTCTCTGATATTACTGTGGCTATATTCTGCATAGTGTCCATCTGTAGCTCCAGCTTGTGTGATTGCCACATGAGAGCATTGATAGCTGCAGCCAGGGTCGAGTTTATTGATGCTAGTAGATTGTCTTGGTGGGGTCGGCTGATTTGCGGCAAAGTTTTTATGCTACTCGATAAGAGTTCTGTGTCACTCCCAGCACTTCTATCACCGTCTACTTGAATGCAGCAGTTTTGCTGTCTTGAAGTTAACAGGGTGGACAGTCTCTCCGGCAGTGAATCACTGCAACATTCCGAGTTCATGGAACAAGACCGTCCTGTGGGGTGCACCAACTCCCTCTCCGTCGCCACTTCTGCCTCGTCATGGTGGATTTTCACTCTTACTGTGCTTGTGCCATTGTATTGTGGTTTAGAATTAGAGATGTGAGCATTAAACAAGTGTCCAAGATGGCAACCACCATGTTCTGGTGTGTATTGTACGTCGTTGGCATTCAAGAGAGAGACGGGGTGCAGGTATCACGACTTATTAGTGCCTAAACCTATCAATGACACAAAAGGTACTTTCATTTATAAGCATAACTTTTGGCACTGCCATTGCTTGTTGAATTGGGACAGTTAGAAGTGTGCCTCCAGAGGAATGAAGCTCAACTTTTCCACTTTAAAAAACCACATAAAAGACATTACAATTACATACTTGTTTTAACTTCATAAATTCTAAATTCCCTTAGTGTTAATCATGGTGACACCTCCACAATTGTGCCTTTAAGTCAGTAACATATATTTGCAGTATAAAAACCTTCATGTGCTTGCCCTCGTGCTGTGTATCACCATGGTTTTAGGTGGTATATGCCTTTGTATCCATGCAAAGGTGCAATACTTATTGTTCTTCGTTTCTGGGACTGTAATCCACACTGGCCCTTTGCTACATTTGCCTCCAATGGATGATACACCTTGATAGACCCTTAGTTGTTTAACATATCACGGTCGCGATAACAAACATACATATGTCTGTAGTAAAAGTGTGTATTTTTAACATTCTAATAAATTCCTGGAAAGTTGACACGTTCGTACTCCAAATCAGAACTCTTTCACACTTTCTGAAGGAATATGGCGTAAAATAACACCTGTGTAAATGATGCTTAAAAATGTGCTTTTGTAGTCGCTCATTCTATCTCTCTCCACTCAGAAATGTCTTCTTTCCGTGAGGAGAACCACCTTAACTACACACATTTTGGGCGCAATGTCTCCCAGTTCCCACTCTGTGTATGGATGTACACCTGACTTTAATGGGAGTGCATTTCTGACTATAGCCAGGGTAAGAATGATATGTGAAAATGTTTGCCAGTATCCACGCACTCGCATGTCTGTGGTATTTCACCAACTTTCCATGGCCTCCCCCTTAGTGGAATGACCACACCGCGCCCATGGGGTTTACACTTCAACAAATTCCTTGTTCCCTATGAAACGAGCCCTGTATGTATTCCAGGCAGGTCATTATTAATCAGGGAAAGCACTTACTCCCTCTACTAATGCATGCATATAATGAGGAAAATATTTCTTAGTAATCCACGGTTAGTTATAGTAATTTTTTTTGTTTCATATTCAGACTATGGTTTCTTCTAGACTTGCTAATCAATTGCATTGTTTCCTGCTCTCCTTAAACTTTGTTTACAGTAGCAGAAATCAAACATATTTCCCCCCCCCTCCCCCCTAACTCAGCCTCCTCCCCTTCCACTTACCTCCCCTCCTTCATTCATTGTACTGTGTTCTGTAAGACGCTCCGTTGCTCATGTGGATGGGTCCTCACTATATCAATATCAATATCAATAGTGTAAAAAAATACTTTTTGGGAAAACCATGAGCATTATGTGGACAAACTCAGCCAGACTTCCCCAGCATGATGATGTCATGAAACTAAAAATGATGCTAATTCTGGATAGTTTGAGTTGAGAAACAGCCATTGCAACGCGGGTAAAACCACGCGATGCCGTTACTACGAAGCTGTTACAACGCATGTTCCTTCACCACGCATGCCTTTACCACCAATTTCGAAACTTTCGGTCTAAAGGCATGAATGATAAAGGGTTATGCGTGGTAAAAGTTTAGGCATGCAAAGTAATGCAGGTAGCAGTAATAAAAAGACCACTCTGCCCCACATTCACCAAAGCTGAAGCTGTTCTTCTCACAGTGCGGTCTTCATTATGGTTTTTAGGCCTCAGGGGTTGTCACAGTTATTGGTTTGGGTTATGTTTGCTTAGGGTTCAGACTTGACGGTTTTTAGGGCTGCAGATTCAGGGGGATGTCACTGGAGAGTGCATATTAGGGCTCAGAGTTGGGACAAGACTGGGTATTGGGTGCAAGAGAGCTGGTGGGCAGAGCAAAGGAGGATGTCTCCCGGGCCCTGTGGCCGGCCTTTTGGTTGTTGTGACGACTGGCCGACAGGGATCTTGGGATATGCGGAGCTACTACGCAACATTTAATTCCCATCCTGGTGCCTGGTTTGGCATTTCTGGTCCCAGACAATGTGATTGTGTGTTCCTGCATGACTGGGCTGACCCACAACCAGCCACCAGAGTGAAGATGGTGCCGCTTTTCTCACACTTCCATCATCTGCCCTGACTTGCATCGTGGAGCACTGGTGAGTTCATTGGAGGCCCCCAGATATGCACCACCCTGCAGAACAAGGTACCACGGTACACTCAGCCCTTGGAGTCCTACTGACGGCGCACATTACTACTTATATCTAATAACCTCCCTCTCTTCACCTCCACGACTTCCTAAGATGAAATGCGCAGCGCATACAAATATTCCCAAATACACTCTGAAGCACATACTGGCCATTACCACACATGCCGCATTTAGTGCATGTATATGCCTTTATCAACCATCGCTTTACAATGAAAATATCATGGTTGGAAGGCATGTTTGGTAAGGGAATAAGCGTTGTAAAAATAAATCGTACTTAATGCCTGCATGGTAATGACGCATGCGTTAAATTGCCAACGAGGTAAAGGCATGTGTGGTAATCGCACGCGTGGTTCAGTCATACAACCGTTTGAGTCAGTTATTGTGTGAACGTCCTTTGGCTGCTTCTTCTGGCATGGACCCCTTGCTTCTGCGCTGCCATCTTCTTAAAGAATACAAGTAAGAAATAGAGGTAGGACAATCGTTTATTTTGAGATTGGCATCCTCCTCAAGCAAGTTAATATCCGAGCACTGTGTAATGAGTATGTATGTTGGAAGGTGCATTTGGGTTTTGCAGTAAATCTTTCTGTGAATTACTATTGGTCAAGACCAGCTTTCTGCTTTAAAGAGGAAGATGAAATGATAGATGCAATAAATCATCTTCGTGTGAAGAATTATCCTCTTTGTCAGTCCTAGCTATTGTGAGGGGATGTCAAAGTGCATTGACAAGATGGTTGAAGAGGATCACATCACATACAAACAGGTCATCTAACTGAGCACCCCACAATGCTTCATCTTGCTCACATCACTCCGCTCGAAGATGCCACATAATCAACAGCCCAGTGCCTCCACAAGTCCAAATCAACTGGCACAGGGCACGTTACTGAGTTAAGAGAGGCATAAGCAGTTGGAAAATGCCCTTCAAAAGACATACCCAGCAGAAAAACCCCAAACACTTAATTGAATATGACACCACCATTGAATATGACACCACCATCCAATATGACACCATTGAATATGACACCACCATTGAATATGACACCACCATCCAATATGACACCATTGAATATGACACCACCATGGAATATGACACCACCATGGAATATGACACCACCATCCAACCAGAGCACAAGGCCCGGGACATAATATCGCAAGAGGACTCGGATGTCAGTTGGTGATGGAAATCCTGTAGGTACCTGTGAAGGCACTCCAAGACAGTGAGAGTGTGACGAGCCCATACTAACGGTAGGCTGTTCAGTACACTAATGCCGTCCACTTTGCACATGCGCAGTGCGAACAATTCTTCAACCCAAGTAACCTGTGTGTTAACTGTATGCTGAAAAAGAATTAAGAGCAAACACATTACTTGGCAACTGTAATACCCTGGAGAGCTTTACCAGTGACTTAAAAAAAACGTTTAAGGAAGGGGTGATCACAGAAAAAACTCCACATTTGTGTGCCATTGCTATCTGCCTGTGGTCCTCTAATTGGCATTTGGTTTTACGCCGTCTTTGTAATGTTGAAAGAATTGTATTGCACCTTAATACTGAAATGGGTTTGTTTTGTGTTGGGTAGATTAGTTTTGCATTTAGCAGCCATTTTGCAAATACCCGATTCCTTTGAAAAAGTAAATGCAGGTAATGCTTGAGGGCGAGTGTCAGCTTTACCACCCATGAGTAACTTGTGATGACGCTCACTGACGCATATGCATGGCCGGTCTTCCAGGCAAACACACATCCCTTTCACTGTTCGCTTCTAAATTCGACAATTTCTTCATGTGAAAACAACATTGTCTGACCTGTCTTGGTTCAAAGACCCTTTCTGCTCACCTCCATTATTCAGCCCGGCAGATACTGTCCCGGGGACGTGCATGTGTTGATATTGCAGCTGCTTTTCAAGGGAAATAGTATAATACTCACAATTAGGTGAGCCTTATTGTCATGACTAGAAGGACTTGGATCAGGGTTTACAGTGTTGCGCCCATGTAGTGGAGAAGTGTGGCTCAGGGGTTAGAGGCGGCAGACCTGGAGCTTGAGTTCGGCCCTGGACCAGGGTTCAATTCCCCGCCTCGGCGGGTCTTGGGTTCAATAATTCCACGGACTCGATAATTCTCGCTCCGGTGCCTTCTCGACTCACGGGTTCACACTCTGCGACTCTGGGCAATAGCTTGCTTAATCGCCACATCGGCTCCTCGCGGTGGGATGCCTGGCTTTCACCTTGTGGATACCCTGCCAGGGTTATCTCACAGGGGAATACCAGGACGGGTTTCCTAAGCAAGCGCGGAGATGCCCCAGGGTAAGTCATGCGCTATATAAGCTTCATACATTTACATTTACATTTACATGTACTGACCCAAAGTATCTCCTGCACACTAATGTTGCTGGTTAAAGAGCCGTGACATTCTGCTATTTCCTAAAATAGTATCAATATGTAAAACATGGCAATTATTTCTGGCATGTCTCCCTGTTCTCATAGAATAATGTTTTTTTTTCCCTTTGGCTAGTCTTAAATTTCCAGAAAGTTTCAGGAAAATTGTTATCTTTGATTTACTTCCGTGTATCTTGGATAGTGCCGATGACATTGAATCTGTTTCTCATTCTCCATCGGCTGGTGTGTGACGGGATGGTGCAGATGAAGTTTCCACTTCTGCTTGGATTGATGTGTTCTACCTCCAGTTTGTCACTAAGGATGCACCTGATCCGTGGCTTTCTGTTGTGTGTACTCCTGACAGAGGTGAGATAGTGTGGTTGGCTGAAGTTTCAGTGTAGGGACTTCTAAGAGTGGTGTTCATCTTTGTTCACTAGTAGGTATTCTGTCTGCCAGAGCTGGGGCAACAGGTCTCTTTACTTCTCTCTCCCTTCAAGCAGGAGGGCCCAGGATCACAACAGTATACAGAATCTCAGATTGGGCAACGCAGTGCAGTTTCCAGCTAAGGAGACTATATCAACCTAAGTACCATAAAGGGACCTGCAGAGCTGTTCGAAGCTACCAGCACACTTAAAACCACACAACTGCGTACCTGTCTCTCACACTTCATCATCCACCACACGACCATGTGCTGCGTCCCACAACACGATCACCGCACCCTGGTAGTCATCGCGCACGACATAGAAACACTTCCCACTTGTGATCAAAACAAAGCCTCATACCCACACTGTGTAGCGTACTACCCGTGTAGGCAAGTGCTTCAGGGCCCCACATAGGGCTGGTAAGCACTATACAAATGATACAATACAGTGTCCTCCTGTAGATGTTTTCATGTCCTGGCTGGTTTTCAGCAGTCTTTGTTTTTGTAAGTTAAATGCCTGGGTGCTCCCCATAGAAGTGAAGTGTGCCAGAACATACATGCCCTCCTTGTATTTTTCAGCTCATCAGACACTTTAATGACAAACTTAGTGTCTCTGGAGGCATGTGTCCTTGAGAAGTAAGGATGGCCTCTGCCTGGAAATTTAGAGATTTAGGAAACAACACATTTAGGATATGTACAAGGACCTGGAGATTCCCCCTTCCCCTCCTCCCACCCAACCCTACCTTCCCCTGGAGCCGTGCTCTTGAAGAAGTTTCTCATTAGTCATAACTAATGTTTTCTCATCTCTGCAGCCTTCTGTCTGCTACCTTAGCATCGTACCATATTTATAATGTATCAAAGCAAGAGAGAATAATGAATAACATTGACACATCAGTCCCCAGACCAGAATTTTAAAAAGTGTTTTTTTTAATATTGTTTGCTTACAAGCGAGAACATAGCTAACACTGTGACTATTCAGTAGTCCACCTGGAACAAGCAAACAACGTTTGTGACAGAGGGAATACTGTGATGAGTGTGCCTTCTTGTGAGAAGAAGCAGAAGTAGACCAGGAATGATCTTTGATGCCCTGCCTGAAACTGTTTCTCAGTTAAACAGTAAGGAGTGACCTCTTGAGTGCTTAGAGATTTTTAGGTTTCTCCTTTATGCTGAACTTACGTGGCAAGTCAATGAATCTCTGTTGTAGGTAGTTTTAGTTCCATAATTTTCCAAGAAAATGGTGGAAACACCCAAATGCTGTCCTATATCAAGTTGATCTTATTCACTGAGGCACTCATTTATAAAAAAAAGATGACTACAACTGTGTTTGGAAGTCCCAGCATAAATACAAGAAATACAGTCCTACGCAGCATGCTCTGGAGCTTCATCCACCAAAGGTACAGGTTCCCAGTAAAAATATCTCATTGCACTAAATACCGCTCTTTGCTCCTGGGGCATTGTCTCTCTGACCAGAACGACCAGCGCGCTGAGGATACCCACATTGCAGCTTTTTCAAATATAGAATGTCGGTGTAGGTAATTAGTGCATAATAGGAATCAGGCCCTCAATTGTGATTTTATGGATAGGCCCAATGGTTTATTCAACTTGGCTCTAACTTTGGTCTGATGGCTTTTGGGCATTGTATGCTAAGTTTTGGGAGGTGGGATTTCCATTTGTTTTTTACTGTATTGCAGCATTTATATAGCACTTAATACCCCTATGTGAGGTGCAGAAGTACTTGCCTACATAAGTTGCATGCTTCACTCTGTAGGGTATGTAGTTGGTAGATGTCTTTGCTTTGATCCTATGTGGGAAGTGCTTCCATATTGTGCGTGATGCCCAGTGATTTTTGTGTTATGGGACGCAGTGTGTAGTAGTTTGTTAGATGATGAATTGTGAGAGATAGCCACACAGTTTTATGGGTTTATGTATGCTTGTAGCTTTGAAAAGCACTGCGGGTGTATAGTATTTCATACAATGTATTCTGCCTAGTGGGTTACTGCACTAGGTTGTCTAATCTGAGATTTTGTGTATAGTTGTGGTCCTGAGATGGCAATGTTGGGAGGAGAGAGAGCGGGCATGGTTTGTTTGGGCATTTTTTATTATAATCCCTTATCTGATTGTCTTTGTGAGATGAAAAGAAGCAGTCCGAGTGTATAGATATTTGGTACCTGCAGTGGTGGACTATATTAAAATCCTTAGAATTGTTCAGTAATATGTTATCTTTTTAGTTAGCCCATGCTTGTTCATTTGGTGATGGCTGTACGTTGCTTGTACTGTGCTGGTGACAGACAACTCCCACAGCAGATATGTATTCTGTGAATTTAAAAGTTATATGCTAGAATTTGTTGCTGACCACTGCATATTATGGTTTTATTATTACACTGGACCATAACTGTTAAATGTTTAAGTGCATAACTATATAATGGAAAAGCGAACCGTAGGTCAGCCCTCCTTACCTTACCTGCTTATGAAAGCAGTTTGCTGGTTGAATTGTTTTCAACTCGTGGGTTGTAATTGTAGGATTGTGCTTGAGGGTGCTACTGTCTGTGGGCTCGGCTGAAACAGTTATCTAGAAAATAGCCATGATTTCACCTGTCTTCAGAAGTGTACATGCTCCGGTACTTCCAATGTTGGCTGGTAGTGAGTTCCAGGGCTTGGCGGCTAATACTGAGAAAGTAGCGCTAACTTATCATGCCATATTTATCCTGCTTTACAGCAAGAGAGGACAATGAATAACTTACCTGTACAAGAATATTGGCACGCCAATCCCCAGAACTGAATTCAAAACTGTGCTCTGGTGAATCCAGCTTTGCTTACAACAGGGAACATAAGCAATACAGTGATTATTCCATAGTCTATCTGGAACAGGTAAACTTAATTTGGGTGAGAGGGAATGCTGTAGTGAATTTGCCTTCATGTGAGAGGACACTGTAGTTCATTAGACCAGGAATGGTCTTTGATGCCCTGCTCAGTTAAAAAGTAAGGCAAAGTCATAGCTGTTATGATAGCACCAAAGGTGTTGCGGGTGGGACAGAAAGCAGCACTTAAAAATAGCACATTTTCAGAAGAAAGGAAAGGACAACAGAAGCTATCTAGTAGCTCAGGAAGGCGAAATTAGCCCAGGGAGGAAGTGTGGCTGGTGACCTCTTGAAAGCTTGGGGATTTTACGGTTTCACGTGTTCGCTAAACTTGTGTGGCACATCGGAGAACCTCAGTTGTGTTCCATAACTTTTTAGAAAAAAATGTGGAAACTCATAAATGCTGTCATACAGCAAGCTGATCCTATTCATGTAGGCACACATTTACTAAAAGGTGGCTACAACTCGTTTTGGATGGGCCAGTGAAAATGCAAGAAATCGGAGCATGCGCTAGAGCTTCATGCACCAATGGCACACGTTTCCAGGCAAAAATATCCTATTGAAGTAAGAACCGCTGTCTGCTCTAGGGCCTCCAGGTCTCTGACCGCGAAGGCCAGCAAGCTGACAATGCACAGATTACAGCTTTTGAAGTGGTAGAATGTCGTTATAAGTGGTTAATATAGAATAGGAGTCAGGCTCTACATTGTGCTTGATTGGTAGGACATGTTGCTCTGAGGGATTATGGGTATCGGGTGCTAAGTTTTGGGAGTCAAGCCAGGTGAGTTAGGGTGTCAAGCAGCTAGTTCAGCAGGGAATGAAGCAGGATCTTGCCCATTTTATTGTTGTTTGAGATCATACGTTCTGTTCATTCGTCAGGGAAAGACTTTGACGAGCCTGGCACCTGGCAGTTTGATAATAGAACCATGAGGCAAAGGTCTCATTTCATGCATTGATTAATTAAGATATATGCTCCCGACTAAGACATTGTGCAGGCTGCATACATTACCCATTAAATTTGCTGGGCAGCAGTTTGAGTGAAGCAGTGCAAATGAAATCAACAAGCTAAACACCTACAATCAAAGAATACAGAGAAATAACGTATATTGTTTCCTTAAATAACCTATGTCACAGGAGGATTGCTATAATGTGAATGGAGGGTGTTCGACCATGTACTTTAGAATTTGGGATATTTTACCCCTCTTCTTGCTGATGCTGGACAGTGGTTTGATTTTTTTAAAGACATTTGATTGTTTTGATTGAAATGTGTTGCCCTCTTATAGTTTATTTTTCGGACCCAACATGGAGTCCCCAAGGCCTAATCTGCAACAACTGTTTGGCTTTGTGCTTTAAGCGTTGCATATACATATCCTTTCCAACTGGCAAGGTCCAGTAGAGAGCTAACGTGCCAGTATCCATACCTGAAGGCATAAGCATGCAGGACCAGCCTAGGGTTTTGTTTTAGGATTTTTATTGGATACGGATGGATCAAAAGTAGCCAAGTATAATGCCTCTTCGCTCTCGTCTTACAGATCACCGATTGGACGCTGCTATGTTCTTTCATCTTTGCAATGGTAGCTTTGCATCAGTCAAGGCAATAGGGTTAACGTTGATCTGCCAAGTGGAAAGCTTGCGGTCACTTTCTAATTTAGAAGAGCTGCCTAGGTCGGGAAGGATCTGGAATCTAAGCGACTGGTTAGCGTCATTCAGTATGGATTGCGATTGGCCCTGTGTGTTTATTTTAAGCTGCCTCAGTAGTGCATGCCACACGAGAAACAGGGATAAAGATGTATGTTTGGCTGAGGTTTATCACCGGAGCCCAGAATATCACAGATGCATGCCTTTTTATACTGCCATTATCTTCAGTGACATTTTAGCCTTTCTGGCATGCATGCAGGGACCCTCTGAGGACAAATTGCACAGTTTATATGAGCAAGAAGGTCAGTAAAGGAAACCCTTAACTGATGAATGTTACATGCTAGAGATATTAATGTAACTTTTAGAGTTTGTTAATAAATACAAAATGGTGGCAAACAAATCTGATTAGCCCTTCCAGTCTGCATTTTCCAGAGATTCCACCATCAGTTACTGCCCTTTATGAACGTTGGCTATTAGTAAGTTTGCTTCTTTATTGCCAACCTAATATTTAAAAAAATATATATATATGTGTATGTATATATATATATATATATATATAATTTGTATTTGTATTCAATTTTTTCTGAACATGAATTAAATAACATTGCAGCATTACGCAGTAGGTACATCTATATACATTGTAATTTGCGCAGTGCGTGCCGGGAGTCGGCAGCAGGAGGGACAAGCCTCAAGGGGGTTGGAGAAACAGATCCAGCAGTCCCCTATGCATGCTTATTTGTGAATTTTCGGTGGGCGTCTAAAAGGAGGGACCACCACTCACTGCATTCAATTATCCCCACATCCATTCAACGGCCAGGCCTGCGGAGCCATACAAGGTCTATGAGAGTTCACTTTCTGTGTGAATCAGGCAAAGCTAATGTGTTTCCTGATGTGTGTAACTCATCTGAAGCTGTGTCACCTCCATTTATCTCCCCATCTGGTTGCTCTACGTCCTACTGGCCCTCCTCTCTCTCACCCAGGACTTCCGGCTTGCTAGTCCACCTTTCAAGATCCCTTTCCGCATTTTCATCTGTGCGCAAATTCCTAAGCCTACATTCCTCTGCTACCGCCCACTCCAACAAGTCCGACTTCCACTTGGTGGCAGCCCGGCAGTTAGGACTGGCCCAATGTACAGCTATCCGGCATTGCACCAGTAGGAGGCCCAGTTGGTCAAATGTAGATCACATTTTTTTCCCTAAGCTAATATTTAAATTTAACATGTACAGTGTGCATTCTTAGTGTTCTTTATGCTTCTGACAGTTCTTTGACAGGTAAAGGTTCAATGTCTTTTGCCAAGAGTTTGTAGATGTTAGAGTTGGAGCACATCGTACTGGAGCAAGATAAACCTAATTCTAACACTCTTAAAAATATACTATCTTTTGTATATGGAATTGTCATCTTCACATTTCTGAGTCTCTAAGTGACAATTCCACAGTTGTTCTTTGCTTTGGCAAATTTTAATTAGCAGATCTGCAAATGGAACACGTTCTCATTTACTTGTTTATGAAAATATTTGATATTTGAAAGAATATAGATTAGAATAAGTGTGTAGAGCATATGGTTCACCCAAAAGGCATGTAGGCACCAGGAGCAATTAACATTACAAACCACGAATTCAATAAAGAGGCTTTAACAGAACAGAAATATCTTCAATGCCTCCCTAAAGGAAATATGACATGATGGCAGATAGATATTATTCCATATATGGAGTGCAAAAACTGAGAGACCGATTACACACCGACCCTGGCTCTTTATGAGTGGAACCGAGAAAAGAAGCTGAGAATTAGACTTCAAGTTTCTCTTAGTGGTATAAGGATTAAAGTGAGCCGCCAAATGAGATATTTCTAAATGTAAAACTCTCCTCATATGGCATAAAGCTCTAAATGTTATTTTTTGACTTCTCAATAACCACCAGAGTACAATGTGTGCTTGTGAAACCCAGTCAGTTTTCGTTAACCCAAAGGCTACTAACAGCCATTTTTTTAGCTTTGTGCAGTTGACACAAAGAGGATTCAGTAAGACCTAGAAATAGAAGGCAGCAATAATCTCGCCTAGCAAGGATGTAGGCTGAATTGACATAACCTGAGGATACAGCTGGGGGAGTGAGAAGGGACAAGCCTTTTTGATTGTTTAAGTTGAAAGAAACAGGTGGAGGTGATAGCCTTGATCTGAGATTGCGTAGACCGCTTGTGGTCAATGTAGACCCTAAGTGATTAAACTGTAATGGTAGGCTCAGAAGCAAAGGCTCAGTGAAAGGGCCAAAGGCAATTTTGCCACCTCTCAGGGTGTTTATCAACTACTTATATTTCAGTTTTGTTGACATTGAGCTATAAAACATTATCAGCCATCCAACCCTGAACTGATTGGAAGCAGGATGCGGAATTTGTCCTGGAAGGCATTATAGTCCAGACATATAATAAACTGAGTATCATCAATGTCGGAGATTGTCATGCACCCAAACTATCTGATCAGGGAAAACTTTGGGCAAATGTAGATGTGGAATAGCATGGGACACAGTGTGGTACTGAAATAGAAGAAGTGTCACAGACTGAGCACCTCGGAACCATTGTAACTTATGACTATTATAACAGAGCTCCTTTAGCCGATTGAGAAGAATATCATGGTTTACTGTGTCAAAGGCTGATGATAATCGATCTAGTTATCACTGGGTAAGTTGCTTCATATATTTGCCATGTTGACTAATTGTTGCTTTAATTTTAGAACATGTTACACAGGGTAAATAGGTAAATACTATTGATACATTTCTAATATTGCCAGAGCTTGATTCTGTACAATATTAATATGGGAAATCTGTGTCTAAATTGAGTAGGCGTCTTTATAAAGATCAAAAAGGAAATGAAAAGGAGAAAAAATATTATTTTCCACAGACCTACACTAGTATTCAATTTTGCCTGAAGGAGTAGGTGCAAAAGAGTAAGTTGCAAAGAGGTCAGCATACCAGAGACTTTACATACTCTTTGCTTTAACCATCACAGATGTGTCTGCCAAAAGGCGACCAACAATGTCTATTCCCCTTCTTTATTTACAGTCTTGGAGGAACTAAAGTTGTGCTCATACAAAGGAGGCAATTGAGGGTAGTTCCTCTATACAAGATCCTGTTGGTCATTGAACTGCAAGAGAAGGAAGCAGTATTCTGTTTTTTTGAATGTGGCTCTATGCCACAGTGCACTTATCCTGAGGAAGCTAGATCATTGTTGGACCTAAAAATGTGATGAAACTTCAACATCTTATGAAAAGTAGTCCACATATGGCTTTTGATTTTATTTTTTATTGTCTTGAGCCCTAAAAACCTGCCCCCTTCCAAAAGTGACCCCGAGACTCGGTCCCAGCACCACTTACCTTACTGCATCCTGCCTCCTCTCTCGATCCTTCCTGCTTCCACCCATTCCAGGCAGCTGCGAGTCCTCGCACTTCTTTAACCACGCCTATATATGGTTAAGGCATATGCGTGATAAAGACATGCTTTGCCCGCTTTATTCCGAACTTTTCTCCTTTGCATAGTGCAAACCTAGCCAAAAGGAATTTTAACATGAAGTCAATGAGTGACAGGAGAGGTAGCAGGGTTCTGGGCACACAAGGACTCTATTTCTTAAATTGAAGCAGCGGTGCGGTGATCTATATGGATACAGGAACATTGTTTTAGATCCTGGGTGCATAGATTGAAAAGGCCTGCCGTCTTTTTTAAAGAATCTTTTTCCCACTTCTTGGCACTTTAGTTAGGTTTGGAGGTCATGATAGTCACAAATACGGAGGCCATCCCGCCCGCCATATTACAACGCATTGCAGTCTGTGGTACATGTAACGCGACGGAAGGGATATTCACCAGGTTTTGACAGAGTATTCCTTCTGTCCCACTCTAAATATGGACCTTTTTCTCCAGTATGATGTTAAAATCTGACCAGGACTGGTCTCTTTTTTGCAGCAGTAGGTTATCTTTTGCTACGTGGCCAATTCGCACCTCCATCTTCCACTATCTCTTTCTCTCCAGCTCGGATGCTCTACCAAATCTTATCCATGACACATTTAGGTAGCTTTTGCTCTGCTTTCGTTTGTTGTTGCTCAAAAGCACATACGCACAATCTCGGTTTTTCAAGTTATGTTGGAGTAGCAAAAACATTATTTTTTCAGGGTTTGTTACAGGGAAATGAGTCAAAAGTTTACTTAGAACCAACTATTTTTGCAGCCATTTTGGCTTGGAGTGGCATTTGCCAGATTTCATTTAGAATAGTGAGTCAAGTCGAAAAATGACAGTCTTTGGCTGTCTGGCTTTTTGGGCTGTGACCCAAAGCAAACAAATTAATGGTTTCCCAGAGGCCATAATTATGTAGGTAGAAGTAAGAATGCCTTGCGTATAATTTGGGCCTCGCCTCTCGTTGTTTCTCGGGACGTTGGTATGTTTTGTGGTTGTTTGACATCTGAGTTTTCTTTTTCTGTTTTTTTCTGTGAGTTCTTAGCTTTTTTCTCTCCTCCACTCTCCACCCACCTCCTCGTTTGGACCGCAAAAACATAGTGTTCAGCGCTGTAATCCTCTGCTGTAATATTGCTCTGTGCATCCTACAGAGACCCCAGATGCATCGATTTGAGTATTTTTGCCTCAAAACATCGGTTTCTGATAATGAATGGAGACATAAATGTCTGCGCCTAGAAAGATCGGCGGGACCACTAGCGCTGGGACAAAGTAGATATGCGCTCTACACTGAAACATCTCACGTACAGGAAGTCAAAGGCAAGTTATAAAAATATTTAATATCCTTAGTCGTGAATCCGCAGGAGATCTTTTCAGTGTTATTTTGTGACATAAGCTCTATGCTTTTCCTAGTTTTTTAAAAAAACATTTGTGCTGGCGTAGACTCCATCCTGTCGTTAAATATTACCTTCTGTTTGGTAACAATTTACATTAAAAAATCTGTCATCACCCATAAGTGGCTGCCAGGTTTCCTTATGGAGTGCTTGGATTCGATTTTTCTGCTCACCAAGGCCTCTTGCAGCCAAGGTAGACACATGAAACAATAAGTTAGAGGTTGCCTAGCAATGTACAATTTCTAGATGAGACAAATCTGTAAGAGCACAGATCAAGTATGGTGCAGGTGTGTGAAGTCTGGAAAAGAGACTACTGACAGGGCCAGCTGGAAAGAGATTACAAAAAACAGGAACGCAGATTTTCATAGGTCTTTTTGCTGTGGGACCTTAAAACTGCTCACATATGGAACAATCACTTGCAATGCAATAGGTCTCGCATTTGCGAGAGTTTGAGCTATTAGCATTTTAAATGACAATGCCTTTTACTTTTCTGTTTTCAACACCTGCAAGCGGTGCCCAAACATGCACTTTTTGCTGATAGTCGTTGCTTACAAGAAGCAAGGCTGGCAGTAACTGCTTCTCTTTTACTGCCAGCCTTGCTTCTCACAAGCAAGGGCTATAAGTACAAAGTGCGTGTTTACACACCACTCGCAGGTTTTCAAAACACATAAATTAAAGGCATTGTCATTTACAATCCCAATAGCTAAATCTCTCACAAATGTGAGACCTATTGCATTTGTACTTGCTTGTCATCTTTTACCAGATGGAGAGACGTACAAACTCCGGGCCAAGTAAGTGTGGAAAGTCTGACACGGGGACAGGAATAACCAACACTAATACAAGGTACACTAGAGAAGGTAAACAGAAAAACCTACATACATGGCACCACATGCACCACAACTGGGTGGCACAACCTTTGCACAAGGAAGGCAGCAGAAAACGGGGCAAGGAGAACATTTATACTTGGTAAGGGAATTCTGAGCAATTATAGTGGGACAAAGATACCTGAACGTCGAGAGACATGACCACCAGAAAAGCAGACTCAAACACTGGGAAATGTAAAAATAGGGAACAAATATGCTGGGATACCAGAGACAAGTTATTTGGGATGGCAAAAACACTCACTGCACTGCTAAAGAGGTTAGTGTGTTATACAATTGATTAAAAACGTTTTTATTGTAGCACAAGAGAGGAGACATGCTATGGAGGAAGTGAGGAAGTTAAAGAAATAAAGTGATGGTTAGGGGAAGCGGCTGAGGTAGGGAGAGCAGCAGAAATTTAATCGGATATTGGTCTGGTGGTTATCTTTCTGATAAAGAAAGTGAAATCATAAATGTCTTTTTTTAATCTTTGAATATCAGGTTAATATTATGGAAACACTGAGGGTACTACATTAAATTTCTAGTTATACTCTACCTTTTCTTGGAAGACCACACTTGGCAGGCTATTGCTTACTTTAGCACAGGCTTACAAATAGACTGCTACAACAGGCTAGTTACTTAAAAATGGTCAGTCGGCTTCAGAAGATTACGAACTAAGCAGCCAGTACAAAGTATGTGATTCCAATTCTCTTTAAAAAAAGCTGCTAGTGGGTATATCTATTGAGTCCGAAGAGCAACTAGAATTAAATAATCTTCCCTGAAACAAATAATTATTGTTAAACATTGCCAGCCGCTCTAAACTACGCGAGCTAAGATTCTCGAGCTATGTTGCTCCCAGGCGTGCAACGCCCATTTGGCTCAAAGGGCTTCATCCCCCCCCCCCCCCTCCATCGTGTTTGTCAGCCCGGGCTGAGACAGCTTCCCCGACACACACAGCCAAACTGGAGTACTTCACAGGTCTTTAAAAGACCATTTACGAGTTAACAAACTTTGTTGCTTTGCCCCTCTTCTTAGAGCCCCTGCATCTCCACTCTGCATTTTGCTGGAAGAGTCAGCCCCCCCCCCCACCCCCCCCCCCCCGAAATTTGTAGGCATGATGTTACTTGTTGCATCATATATCTGGATGCAATGACAGAAACAGGAAAATACAAGTCGGGCGGTACACAAAGTTTAGCTTATGTGTTTTTAAGCCAGGCCCTTAATTATATTGGCCATGCCCCATCGAGAGACCCCCCGCCCCCCACCCCCAGTTTTTTCATCCCACTTAAAGCCCTGGATAGTGCTGTTACTTTAAATATTCCAGCAATTGGGACCACAAAGCCACCCATTCCCTGGTCCCTTTTAGCTTTGCCTTTCTTCATTTCCACCTTGTGTTATTTTTTTGTCCCGGAACCGAACTGGTTATTACCAATTTGGTGAAAATATGATTAAAGTCATTCCTGACGAAAGCCATTTTGGGGAGTATGCCTCTTGGTTCTGGATATAAAAGTTTTTTTTTTTTTTTTTTTAAAGAGGACTAACAACTGGGGAATATTAATGTGGACTGTAAATTGTGATTAAAAGGACAGAGTGAAAGATCATTGTATCCGTCTCTGTACTATTTCCACCATGACCGGAGGCCTGCACCTCTCGGATACCCATTTTTGCCCCAAATGATGCGAATGAGCATTATTTTTGATAATTTCGTGTCAAAAGAGTAACACGAAATTACACTGATAATTCCTGTGTAATTGAAATTTTGCTCAGACCTAGTACTCATGCTTGAAGCTTAGAGAAGCAATCACAGTATCTCAAAGTTTGCCTTTTGTGTTGTTCTCCCCTCCAGAAAAAAATGTGTTACAGAAAAAAGCAAATAGGCCAGTCTGAAGCAAATAACAACGCAGTATCTTTTTATGTTCCTTTCACAATCATTAAACGGGGGTCCGCCTTCTGCGCCAGCCGCGTCCAGGTGCTCAAAAAACCTTGGCTGATGGATCGGCAGAGCGATCAATCATGCACCCAATCAATCAATCAATCCGAGTACTTGTAAAGCGCGCTACTTACCCGTACGGTCTCAAGGCGCTGAGGGGAGAGGGGGAGTGCTGCTACTGTTCAAAGAGCCAAGTATTGACGAGTCTTCTGAAGGCGAGTAGGTCTTGGGTCTGCTGTCTGTGGGTACGGAGGGTTTTCCAGTTCTTGGCGGTGAGGTAGGAGATGGACCTGCAGCCGGAGGTCGTACGTTGGGTGCAGGACGCAAGGGCGAGGCTAGCAGGGCGGAGCTGGCGGGTGGGGGTGTGGAAGCTGAGTCTGCTGTTCAGATAGGCTGGTCCGGCGTTGTGGAGTGCTTTGTGTGCGTGGGTGAGGAGCTTGAAGTTGATCCTCTTGTCAACAGGGAGCCAGTGTAGGTCTCTCAGGTGGGGGGTGATGTGGCTGTGGCGGGGGATGTTGACGATCAGTCGGGCGGAGGCGTTTTGGATGCGTTGTAGTCGTCGTAGGTGTTTGGCTGGGATTCCTGCGTAGAGTGCGTTGCCGTAGTCCAGTCTGCTGCTGACGAGGGCATGTGTCACCGCTCTTCTTGTTTCAGTCGGGATCCACTTGTATATCCCGCGGAGGGTGTTGTTGCAGGATGAGGAGACTGTGTTGACTTGTTTAGACATGGAGAGGGAGGAGTCGAGGAGGAATCTTTGGTTGCGTGCATGGTCAGTGGGAGTTGGTGCTGTTCCCATTGTGGTCGGCCACCAGGAGTCATCCCAGGCTGAGGGGGTGGGTCCGAGGATGAGGACCTCCGTGTTGTCCGAGTTTAGCTTCAGACGCCTGCTCCTCATCCAGTTGGTGATGGCCTTCATTCCCTCGTGGAGGTTGGATTTGGTGGTGTGTGGGTCCTTGGTGAGGGAGAGGATGAGCTGGGTGTCGTCGGTGTAGGAGATGATGTTGAGATCGTAATGTATGTATGTATGTATGTATAGGCATTCTTGTATAGCGCTATTACTGTCACCCAACGGGCATCCTGGCGCTTAGACTGTCATGACACAGAACATGTTTTTACCAGCTACCACTCTGTTACATTGCTCTGGGGAACAAGTAAGTCTTTAATGCTTTTTTAAAGCTGGCTAAATCTTCCAGGCCCCTTAAACCTGACGGCAAAGAGTTCCACAGCCGTGCTGCGGTGATCCTGAAGGATCGTCCTCCCATCCGGGATCTTATGAACTTAGGTACTACCACTAAGTGAGCCGAAGCTGACCAGAGTGTTCTTGATGGGAGGTACCATGAGAAAAGTTCTTGCAAAGGGGCCGGGCCTTGATTGTGTAACGCTCTGAAGACCAGACACAGAGCCTTGAAGTTCACCCGTTGAGAGATAGGGAGCCAGTGGCGGTGTCTGACTGCCTTGGTAGAGGAATCCGAGCGCCGTCGCGACAGTGCCAGTTTGGCAGCGAAATTCTGTATGCGTTGGAGTTTTCCTAATACAGTAGTCGGGGCCCCCAGCAGTAATGCGTTGCAGTAGTCGAGACGACTTAATATTATGCTCCGCACTACCTCTGGTCTTGCCTGTGTTGGGAGCAAGGGTAAAATCTTTCTCAGAGAGCTGAGTAGCGCCATACATGTAGCCACCGTTTTATTTACCATTATGTCCAGCTGTAGGTCAGAGCTGAACATAACCCCCAGGTTCCGAACCGAGTCAGCAGGCAGACTAGTGCCTTGGAAGTCGGGGGCCAGAAACCCTGTGGTAAAGGTCTGGGAATCCGGTCCATGGAGCAGTGTAGTACCTCAGTTTTTGAGCTGTTAAGTTGGAGGGAGTTATTACCCAACCATTCTGCCGTAGTACACATGCACCGATGGAAAACCTCCTGTGACACCCCCTCCCTTACCTTCAAACAAGAAGATAAGTTGGGGTAATGGCGGGCCACTCATGCGAGGGGGGCCATGTAGACGTTGAACAGCGTCGGGCTGAGGGATGAGCCCTGGGGGACGCCGCAGATGATGTCGGTGGCTTCGGATCGGAAGGGTGGGAGGCGGACTCTCTGAGTTCTGCCTGAAAGGAAGGACATGGTCCAGTCAATGGCCTTATCTTGGATTCCGGCTTCCAGGAGGCGTGTCCTTAGAGTGTGATGGCATACCGTGTCGAAGGCGGCTGACAGGTCCAGGAGGATGAGGGCTGATGATTCGCCGTTGTCTAGTTGGCGCCTGATGTAGTCTGTGGCGGCGATGAGGGCTGTCTGTGCTGTGGTTGCGTCTGAATCCGGACTGGGACGGGTCTAGGATGTTGTTGTCTTCCATGTGGCGGGCCGATTGCATGTTGACAATTTTCTCGATGACCTTTGCCGGTAACGGGAGCAGGGAGACGGGCCGGAAGTTCTTGAGGTCCTTGGTGTCCACTTTGGGTTTCTTGAGGAGGGCGTTGATTGTGGCTCGCTTCCAGCTTTCCGGGAATGTCGCTGTTTCGAAGGAGATGTTGATGACCTTTCGTAGTTGGGGTGCGATGGCTGCATCTGCTTTGTTGAATACGTGATGTGGGCACGGGTCTGACTGAGGTCCTGAGTGGATGGAGTTCATGACCTTGCGTGTCTCGTCGTCGTTAACGTTGGACCAGGAGGTCAGGTGGTTGGCACTGGTGGAGTTCACAGGGGAGGTGGTGTCTGGCGTAGTCGGGGCGGTCATGGTGTTGAAGCTGTCATGGATTTATGAAGTTAAACAGCGACGTCCTTTATAGAATAAATTTCCTGGGTCAGGGCAAAACAGTTTTTTGGCAAAGGTAGATACCCAGGCAAAAACAACGTAAATATCTGGCAAAATAAATACAATATAATACAATGAAACATACACAAGAAGGGATATAGAACAACAACGTACTATGATGACATGGAAAATTTAATTATATTGATAAAAGTTGAAATGGACATGTTCAATCATGCAGAAAAATTGTGTTTAAAATACATTAAAAGCAAAGCAATTATTCAATCATGACAATGTATAATGTTCGGGAAGGAGAACATTTTTTTAAAGCATTGATAGTTCCCAGAACTTATTGGAGAGGCTGATGTCTGTCAACGCGTTTCGACACATACAATATGTCTTCATCAGGACAATTTCAGCATAATTCTAAAATTTAAGAAAATATTATATTAGGTCACTCATTCTTGTGTTTAAATGATGTACAATTGTAGTAGATTATGATAATTCTACTGTAACATCTTGCCAGATAATTAATACAACAGCATAATATACCGCTAGATAAGGACATCTAACAATATTCACTGACTAAGGCATTATTAACAATAATTTTTTAAGAAAACATATTAGGCACAGTACAAACCAGATTTAAAATATGAGGTAAAGAACTCATACATAAAAAGAAATATAGTCATGAATACAGACAGTGAAGACAGAAGGTTCATGGTGCTAATATCCTAATTAATTTTAAAATTTAAAGAGTGAAATTCTTCGTCTTTTTCCTCTTACACTTAATTAAAATTCAATTTGGGGATTTTTTAGTTTAACTGTCTATGAGATCATAGTTAGCCTAGACTTCTATGATTACTGTGGCTGCCTATCTCACATCCACTAACATTATATATTACTAGATCCCTACGGGGGAAGCCTATTCATTTACTTAGACTGAACATAAAATACAAGTATTATATTCGGCGGACATTCACTCATTTATCTAAAATTATGCTGAATTATAGTGAGATCTAGACTCAAAGGCTTCTATTTCCTATAATACTTCCTGATTGCTGCAACTCCTTTTAGGATTTCTAACATAGAGGTATATCCGCTCTCACCTTTAGTGTGCTTCACAAATAGTTCTTTTTTCAGAATGTAAAGTAGTCAAGCACGATATCCTTAAGTATGGGCAGCTTCCTGTCTTATCACCTGTCATAAGGATATTAATAGTAATTCTATCAGTAATTTGTGATGTCATTGCATTCCTACCAAGATGTCTAATCATTGACTTAGAAATTACCTTTAGTTCAACGAAGCTGTATGTCTAATTTTCAAATACAAAGTGCTTTACTTGTGGCAGATATCTGTCTTGTTAAAAACAGTCTAGAAGAAAGTATATGTAAAAAGGATATCATATATAGATATCGATTAAATTGATTCAGGATTCAATTGTAACTGCCCTTAAACCGAGTAATCTTACCTTTAAAGAAGATAAAGTTTGTTCATTCAAAAGAGGGTACGACACAACTTTCGGTTAAAACAATCACGTGGACGCAGAGCGGACAGCAGCGTTCGCTGATTTGCTGTTCTGCGGGCGATAATAAGACGATTGTTTAATGGCAAGGCTAATAAATTGTGACGTTCTATCTTTTAACACGTGTCAGCAGGATTTTACCTGATAGTCAGGACAAAAATGAATAAATGCGTTTTCCATTCACACATAAATATCCAATTGATCCGGAAGAGCAGGAAAGTTCCACTCGCATCAAAGCGTGCTTATTCAAAATGCATGGAAACTGTCAATAAAGATGTTGTAAGGGTATTAATAGTTGCTTCCTAAATAGAGTATTTTCAAAGACAGTCTGCCTCTACTAAGCAAGACAGAGCAAGATGGCTAGTCAGGTTTCTTTTAAGATGAATTAGGACACACACAGCCAATTTGTGCTGCGTGACCCAGACGTTTTGTATTACAAAGAATTTATTTTCATTTATAATTGAGTTTCATTAATTCATCCAAATGTCTTCAAAGGAAAATCCTGTCAAAACAGTCGAATCAATAACATACAATTGTGTACACAATATATAAGATATACAGAAGTTCACAATGGATACTCAGAAATCACAACACCAAAATAGAACTTAATACATAGTCATTACATTCAAAACAAATTGCAACATGAAAGACATTTAGACAAAGAAAAATACTACGCATAAAGAACCAGTCCTTTAACTTGAATACCAGTGGACAGGCGGAACTGGGGATGGAATGAGACTGCCTGCCTATCTCACAAAACCTGTGATAAAATGTTTTTGAGATTGCCAGCAAGGGCCCACTACAGTGGTATTGATTAATCCCTGGCTGCACCCTTCTTTTTTGTCACAGGCTGGGGGTCAACGCGTTTCGAACCGTAGATATTGAAGGTTCTCCTCAGGACGGGGACTGGGTATGAACTTCTCTGCACAACAAGCACAAGGGCTGCAGGAGTGAAGGTTGACTGCACATCGAGTGAATTTGTCTGTGATAGGTTGAGGATGTAGAGGAGTCATAGATCGAGGCGCCCGCGGAACGTTGCGCGGTCGAACAGTGGAACGGCTCACATTCTTTAATAGGCTGCGCACAATTACAAATGCAGGTAGACGGAAGCACCCGGGAGTTGCAGCTGGTGTGGCTCTTCCGCGCTAGACCGTCGTGCGCTGACTGGATTCAATCCATTCCGCTGCCGCAAACATCAGGCGTGTACAATAAGTATAGTATAAGTAATAAGAAAAAAACTGTTTAATCAAGCATTTCTAGTAAATGTCAATTGAGAAAACACCTCTGTTGTTGGTTCATTTTCTATGTTGAATGTTTGAATGTATGAATGGTAAGAAAGGTGTGAATCTTTCTGGATGGATATACATTTTTCATGTGTTGGAAATAGTGTATATTGTGTGGGTTTAGAGTCTAATGTAAAGAAACATTTTTGTATGTTGGGAGGAATTCATTCAAACAAAATTCATTATGAATTATGAAATAAAAGCTACTAATGAGCTTGAAGATGAAGTGAAGGTGGTCTCGCACATCTTTTTTCTAAATTTATTTAAGAATAATGAGCAGCATTTACATCTTTTTTTGTTTATTGGTTTATATATGCTCAGCCTTGCTGTTGATGAGCAATACCCTTTGTCGTTACTGTGTTCTCCAGTTTCCGGCATGCGTGTTTGGAGGTCTGGAGCTCGTCGGTGAACCAGGTGGCTCTCTTGCTGGCGTGGCTGTTGGAGGGTTTCTTGAGCGGGCGAGGGTGTTGGCGCAGTCATCGGTACACTGTCTGAGGTTGTGGGCTGCGGCGTCTGGGTTGGTGGGGTCGGTGAGTGGGTTCTGGGCGAGGGTAGTGATCAGCTGGTCGTTGGTGACTTTGCACCCAATGAGGGGCGGGTGGGAGAGAATGGAACTATGACGTCGACTCTGACGCCAATTGAAGTCTAATATTAGTGGCTGTGGAATTAATTGCAGTAACAGCCAAGTCTTCCAAGAAGTTATTTATAGACAATTGCACCATTACCATCGACAATCCTTTCAATGTAAGCGTTGTCTTTATATAGTAACACGTCGATCAATGGCTCTTACGAATCTATGTGGAACTGAGATGAGCTCCAGGATGTCCTAACAAAGTCGGTGCCAGGGAGACATTCAGTATTCAGTCTGTCAAATAACAAGGCCGGCTGCAAAACAACAGAAAAAAACATGGCGTCCTGCTGAAAGACGAATTAAGTCACTGCTACCTGATCAGAACTGTGCTGAACGCGCGAGCCGTACGCATGCACATCGCCTGTCTTGGCTTGTGCGTGCACGCCTGTCCGGGCGCATGCACATCACCTGTACCCCTTCCCTACCAAAACCGACAACAATAGATCTCGCCAAGGCGAGCAGCGCAAGCGCTGCATCGCTAGGCAAGACCTAAAAAAGACGACTGTCACATGGTCTAATGTTAGTGTGTGCTGCAGCTGTTACATGTAAATGCCTTTAATCTTAGATAGTACGGCTAAGGAGGGAGAAAGCAAAACATTCGAAAAATGGATGGCACAGAAGGCCTCTACAAGTCAAAACTGTCTCAGTGGGTTAGATGCATGCATGATGATTAATCACCCAAAGCTCAACACTGCTTAGACAGAGATCAAGACCTGTGGAAGATGGCACAAACACCATACTATGAACAAATAGCCCAAGGAACTTGACACCTTACTGCACCAAGAGAAGTAAGAAAACAAACAAAGTGACGCGGTTGTAGCAGACATCACCTAAATAGCTCACAGACTATTCTTATCTCCCTTACACTCACAGATGGCAATATTTCTTTTAACCTTGGTGGAAATACCTAAAGCTAAGCTCCTCATAATAAAAAATATTATTTTTATTGTAAATAAAAATGATTACACTTAAGTAGAGGACTTTAGAAATTGCCTCATTTCTAGGTAATCACAATAGGTGTTGGGAGCCACCAGCCCACTTTGAAGCAGCGCATAATGAGGATGTTGTTGTTTATAATGAAATTCAGTTTTTGCAGAACTACCTCTGTAATGTTACCTCTGTAAGACTGTTCTCTGAGTCTCACTCTGACATTGACTAAGGTTGTAGATTGTTGGTGATGTCCAGAAAAGAGCAAGATGGTCGTTCACCTTGGTCCTTGATACTAGGGTCAAATGGAGCTCAATGGAATGTACAGTTTGGATAGATTAGAGGTCAAAATGGGCGGGATCTGTGGGAAACGACATCTTGATATATATTTTTTTAATTTAACAGAAAGAGTTCCCCTACTCTTTGTGAACTGACTGCCGTAAATTCCAACAGCTGAGATGCCTCAGTTGAACTGGAAGGGAGGGTGTCTCCTGTGCTGGAAAGACAGCTATAAAAAGAAACCAGCCTTCTCGCCAAGTGCCTGCTGTCTGAAAGAGATGTAAATGTGTGCAATCACTTAATCTGCAAATGTAAAGGGGGATTTCAAGCCAGTTTTGACTGAATGATGGTGTCACTTGAAGCTTTGTGATAATAAAGATTTTTTTCTTTTTGAGAGGTATTATGAGGATATTACTAGCTGCGGGCTGGAATGTGTTTTTATTGGACACATTTGCACTAGCTACAGTTTGATTGCGTAATACCAAAATCAATATTTTGAAAGTACTTTTTTTTGTATACTTAAATTTAAATATGTTTGCACGTTTTGCGTCAGCTCATATTGTGTGTAATACTGCACAGCCCACTGATTAGTTTAACTTGCATTTATTTTTCATTTAAAGTGTGTGCGTTATTTTCAACACAGTTACCTGAAAGAGAAAGTCTAAGAAAACAGTTAAATATTGTTCTGCACTTTTAGACACAGCAGGGAGGAAGTATAATATTTGAACAACTCTGTCTTCCCCTAAAATAAGTGCAGTTGGGTTGGAAATGGTCGTCCCTTCCCACAAACAGATAATTTAGTGTTGCTGTGAGCTTCACAAATAGACTACAACCTATATAGGCAGTATAGAAGTAAATTATGCGGCAGGACTGACTAAACTATGTAGAAAGAAAAGGCGAATTATATGGCATAAATCTGCCATCTGTGTGGCAAAGCCATAATTATGCAGAAAATGCTGCCGGAGCGCCAAAAGAGCAGCTGAAAAATTGCATAACTCAAGTGGCCCTCTGTATGTGCGTCCCAAAATAGAAAAAATCCTTCATGTGCTCTTCATCAGAGCTCACTGTAGCTCTAATCTGAGCACTGCTCATTGAGTCACACAGCCGACCTGACCTCCCACTGTTAGATGGATTACGTTCTATTACGTACCTTCTTTTTATACTTTATGGAATATTACAGCTATGCACCTGTTGTTTTCCCATTGAATGCTAGACACAAAAAGCTTCACAAGATTCTCTCCCTTTAAGAGGACCGGCACGTGATGCTGGGAACAGACCCAGTGGTTTCCGAATGGATTGTCAAGAGCTAACCTAGTGTTTGCACCAGATCCAGGCAGTTTCCAATTACATACAAAGAGACATTACATATTTTTATTTATTTTATTTTACAGAGTTTTATATAGCGCAAACTTGACCCGAATCGGGTATCAGAGCGCTTTACATAGCACCAGTTGCATTACATGAGGACACATTCATTTTTGTTAGGCACGGGGAGATTAAGTGATTTGCCCAGAATCACAGGATGTTCAGCGTCATTGCCGAGGCTCGAACCCAGTTCCCCAGATTCTCAAACCCAGGGGCATATTACCAAGGCAGGCGATATGAAATTATCACCGCTTTTGCGGCCGTTTTTCGGTCACAAAGCGGCAATAATTTCATCGCCCTATTAGCAAGCTGTCGCTAACATCAGTTAGTGATAGCGAGCGGTTTGGGGTCAGCTTTGCATGTCAGCGATATTTATTGCTAATGACATGCAAAGTGGGCGTACCCAACCTGTTAGCGACTGAAAGCAATCGCTAACATCGCTATCGCCTATTATCAACGCAGGCGTAGCGATATAACAATTTGCGCGAATATCGCTGAAAACTAACGCCTGCCCAGACCACTTCTTAACCTGTATATCCAATGGAAGGTGGATATTCAGGTTAAGACCCTATTGGCGTTAATGCCTGAATATCGCTGGATTCCCAGCGATATTCACGCATTTCGCCGCTATCGCCGGATATTTTATCGCATTGGAGATAAACGTTGCTAATAGCCTGTTATCTTTGCGATAAAATTTGGCGATAAAAAAAATGTTGCTAAGCTTATTTAGTGATAAATATCGCTACCAGTCCCCCAGATTCGAGGTCGTCAGCCCTAGCTGTTAGGCCAACTCCTCTCCCCTGTAACACACACATACTGTGTGTCCTTGTAATATATTCCCCTATTAATAATTCGAACTGGTTAGTATTTCTCAGATTGGTTTGGGCAGCTGATGATCCAGTGTGTGTGTGTGCGTGTGTGTGTGTGTGTGTGTGTGTGTGAGGGTATATGTATATACACACACACTAGCATAATCAATGCATCTGCTATTGGATGCTGTCCTTTTTTACTTTGTCAGTGCATGCTTGTTTTGCTTTGTTTTTTGTTAAACTTTATTGTTGGGGGTTCTGCACAGCTCCTACCCATCAACATAATAAATAAACATGGGCTACAAGCAGAAATGTTTTTGGGGCTGAAAAATCCGCACATTGTCATAGTAGTTTCTGGCACGGATTGGAACATGATGTTAGGTAGTGGCTGCAGTGGGTGACACACCGCCCCATTTTGTAATTTACAGTGGGTGGGAGAAATATGTGACTTTTTCTGATTGGTTCAACGTACCGTTTATCAGTCTACCAGTTTTGGGTGGGAGATTGCAAAAGGCACTGCCTCTTAAACTCACAATTGTACAGAATTTTCACCTTCCTTTTAAAGGCGGTTTGCTAAGCATATGTCGTCTCCAGTTGGTCTGATCATGACTCAATGAAAGGTAGACTGGCAACAAATTTCACTTTGACTGAAGTTTCTGTTTTGCAAAGATCCTCGCCCGCCTGCAGCAGTAATACAAATCCATGCTGACCTGCCCGCTCTTGAAGAGCGAAGGGCGCAAAGGAGAGAGACAACTGAATGGGAAGCAGTGAGTGGAGGAAATGGGAGACAAACAGCTGAGGGAAACAAAGGCGTTGAATGGCCAAGGGAGGATTGAGGGATATATCCTGAGGGAGAACGTAAGAGGGGAGCAGATGGACTAAAGAAGGAGGTGAATTAAGTTGTGAAGGATGAGAACGAGAGAAAGGAATGTATGTTTTTTGAAAGATGAGAATCTGTGAAGAGGACCATGAATCGAAGAGAATGTAGTGAGGGGTAAATTGAATATAAAATACTGAGTGAAGTATGAGTGGAGGCAATGCTGTGAAGGAATGAGGATTAGGTGTAGATTAGAGGCTAAGTGGTTTGGAGAAAATGCCATTCTGGACAACACTTTAGTTTACAAAGAGGCCCTTGTTCTTGTATCACATTGTCTATTCTGAGATATTCTCAGAATGCTGTGTTGCGGTCTTTAAATGTATTGGTATAGTAAGTACCTCTATTTTTCTGGGTTAGCTTGTCTGTACAACAATACATCCCAGTCATGAATAATTGAGAACATTTTGATGATGCAGGTAGAACTAGACCTGGACCTGTGGTTGCAGTGCAGAGCCCCCACCAGACCCTCTTTTTTTTTTTGCCCATCCCATATGTATTAATTTCTGGCCAGCATATTCAGAGTGGTGTGGTAAGCGGTACAGGAATGACTGAGGCATGATGGGAGGAGTGTGCTACCTATTCAATGGTTATATTTTCAGTAACTGCAACTTTCAACATGAATATATATGTGTACAAACACACTTTGTAGTGCTGCTGTCTTCAAGACACTTGTCCTAGCCAATAGTAAGCGGGTTAGCAAATTCATAGACTACCCAGATGATAGTAAGATCTGAACTATTATTGACAAAGCAATTGAACTGGTATCTGACTGCGGATGAGAGAGATGCCAACGTGCAGTGTGGCGTTTGCATTTATGCTCCTTCTTGTACATACAGATGATTTTCATCTGTATGGCATACAATTCATTGGCAAATATTTGTGCACAAAGCAATTCTTTTGGGCTATTCAGTATTCTGTGGTCTCCTTGAACAGTTAATGTGTTTCACGGCTTTGAGTCTTACAGTTCTTGAGCTACATCATTTTTGAAGATCCCTATGTGGTTCAATGGAATTTGAAATTTTACTAAACGAATTTGGTGAAGGCCAGAGGGCCTATGATAATAGTGACTGTTTGCAGTATTATCTAGGTTCATGCTGGAGAAAGAATCAACATGGCAGGTTGCAACTGCATCTTAAAAATTAGAGCATCATATATGCAGTCATTACTGGACAAATAAACTTTACCTGCAACGTAATTGCACCAATGAGGGCCTTTACAAGGAAGATCATATTCTGAATTAGCGCGCTTCAAAATCCGCCGCGGGATAATATTTACAAATAACATGTAGGATGATTTGAAGGTTTTGGCTGATTTCTGTTGGAGTTTGTTTGGAAACAAATATAGTAGTAGGGTGACGTCCTTTCAGTTGTTGCTGGGCTTCTTGGGTTTTATTTATTCTGGGGTGGAGTGGGATGTTGATTGAGTTGCCGGTTGAATGTTTGGACAAAGTGCACAGCAGTGCTTCTCTGGAGTATTCCTACAGCTGACGGTTACATTTTTGGGATGAGGAAAACTACAGAGAGTTATATAGTTGAGTGAGAAATCGAGGTGTAGTGACTATTCTGAACAATGCACAAGTTCGTGGTTTTGACAATGTTTTGGGGACATGACCTGGTAGGTTTTAGCTGGTAATTAGGTTCATAGGGTCGGAGAACAAAGTTACTAACCTGGTATTTTGTTCCCAGTGGTTGAGATTCCATGGGTTGCTACCAGTGGCAGTGGCAGCCCAGAGGTCTGGGATGGTTGAGCTGTTGATTTAGCCGGTTTGAATTTTGGGGTAAATGTGTTTATTTAGGGACGATGGAGAGATGTTAGCGGTTTATTTAATTGTGAGTATTTAATGGAGTATTTTCTGTGTTGTGGGGTCAAGAAGCAAGGGGGTGTAAGAAGTTGTTAATTTTAGTAGATGGCTGTGAGTTTGACTACATGTAGCTGACCAAGTTAAAACAGTCCTAAAGCAGTAGATACATTATTCACTTTGGGAGCTGAAAGCAAAAGTCATGAAGTAGAAGACATGGCATTACAGACTATAGGTAAGGCAGGGGTTTCATCCACACAAACAGAGCTTAGGTCACACGTTATCAAGTGTTTTTGTTCATAAATAAGTGGATTGGGAACATTTGGGTGAGGACAGAAACAATATGGTACTTTTTGTCTTTAGGAGTACAGATGTCACACCTGATGACATTTTGAGGATATGATGAATACATTTTGTGTTGCTTTTGCCCTGGACTACAGAGCCAAAGAAAAGTTGTAAGTTGTATGGCAGTGTGGCCACTAGATAGTGAAATCAGATGGCATGAAACCATATCAAGAACTTTCAGCAGGGAATGTTGGTTGTTTTAATGCCTTGAGAGTGGTATAGTGATGTGTGGGCATAGCTGTTCCTATTGGTTTGTTAATTTGCAGATTTAAAGAGTCTCCTACCCAAAATGACAGTGGAGCATCGTGAACCGAATAATCTGGTATAGGACATGGGCCTATCCCTAAATAAAAAGACAGAAAAAGTACTGGATTGACATAGCAAAGGGATGGCAAACTACCAGTGTGTGTGTAACTCAGGAGAACATGAAGAGGAGTGACTACGCCAGCAGAGGTGAAGAAGGTGGAAAGGAAATTGCAGATGTTTTGAGGGGAAGTATGAAAGGGTTTCTCAGTGACGAGATAGCCACACTCAAGGGGGACACAACAGTACATTTGTGGTTTCTGAGGATGGGAATGCCAATAGCTTCACTTCACAGGGTAGTTAAAGGCTTTTAGACTAAAAAGGGTGCAGATTAGGGGGTCAAAGTAGCGCCATCTGGAGAGGGTTCTGTGTGGCCCTTCAGATAGTTGTTTAGGACTAGGGGATGTTAGATTTAGGGTTATGCATTACAACAGTGAGTCAGGCATTTTCAGTAGTAATCATTGTGTGTTGCTTTAAATTAAGGTCAACTTTTTACATCTATAGGGTGCCTTCAAACCAGAATGTAACCCCAGTGCCTAGGTTTTTCAAGTATTAGCAGTTTGTTTGCACTGTTGTGTGGTCTGTGTGTGGTGTAAAATGGGAGAAAATAAACAGGTGTACTTCCTGTCCCTATGGGAAGGCTTTTCCACAGCTCTTATTTTAGCTTTTAGAATGATATGACTACCACTTCAGCTGCAGGAAGGAAGGGGCCAGCTTCGATTAGTTTATCTACCACCAAAAGGTCACATTCCTGAAGGGCTTGCAAGAGCAACATGTACTTAGATAATGAGTCATGCAGATGTTCTATTACTGAAGTCAAGGTCTCGAGAGCCACATTGGCTGAGAGAAAGATAATGTTTTCCGGGGCCACATCGGGTAAATAACTGGGTGTTTTAGCCAGGAGGATAACGCCCCAAAAAGATTAGCCCTCCCATTCCTGAGTGGCTAACGAGACAAGAATAGGGTAACAAAAAACATCTACTACTAAGAAAAAAACCAAGGGGTAAAATAAAGGAATATTAAGAAAATCTAGACCACCCTATTGCTATAAATGCAAGTAGGTAGGGGCAGCATAGAAATCCTAAATTCAAAAATATAAGGAGAAAGTAACATTAACATTTCTTGAAAATGCTTGCATATCTAAGGGATTCTCTTACAATTTAGTTAACAATTCAGACACCTCATCCTGTAGTGGATTTTTCATGCACATTAAAAACAGTATTTTGTATGTTTTCATTGCAAGGCAGGTGATTTGAATGCACGAGGCATCTTTGTTATTACCCAGGCAAGATATACCAATGCCTCACTTTATATCTACCCGCCTATATATATATATATATATATATATATATATATATATATATATATATATATATATATATATATATATATATTTCATCACATGCTTCAAAAGGTTCAAAAGGGCCTTCGTGTTCATCGTAAACTACTATATCACCACATGTGCCATCATATCACCAGATAGTGCTTTCTCTTAGCAATATGTAGTCGTGTTTTCAACAAGTGGCATAATAATCCATGAAATGTCTGTTTAACCCTAAAAAGTTCAGACCTTTGCTTATGATACGCTACTGTTCGTGAAAAAGGGTAGTATCATACCCTACATAAGAAGTAATTAGGGCTTCCGGTTTTATGGTATTTTTTGTTTTAACATTTCCGTCTGTATTAATCCATATTTATTTTATGCTTGGTTTATTGGTATTTATCCATATTTATTTTGTGTTTTGCGAATATATGGAGTCATAAAAGTGTATATTTCCACATTTATTTAACTGATAAACATGCACTCAGTTTGCTGCTTGTCGATTTTTAGCAAATTATGCAGCCAAAGATAACAAAACACTACACCTTCAAGTAAATTTGAGCATTATAATACAAATATATATTACCATAAACCTGCATTTAGGGAAATCTCAACCTATTTTTAACTTCCCATGCTGCCTATCTGCTCAGCTGTTGGTCCTAGAAATCAGGAAAAACAGCACGGAGAGTCACCCACAAGAAGCACACTTTTCTGCATTTTTCTGCTTTTAAAAATAAATACAGACACGAAGAAAATAAATCTGTAATTGTGTGTAAAAATCCGTAAAAACTGAAAAACGGGAGCCTTAGAAGTAATTAATTAGGTAATTCATGCCATATGAAGTCACTGATGTCATATGTTATACCACCAGTGATGACATTGATGTAATTTGTTGAAATATCTGTAATGCCATGAGTAAGACCATGACTACTTATTGGAGTGGCTATAACTTGCAGTTTTTTGTATTTTAAATGTTTGGATAGTAGTCACTAACTAGACCATAGCCACTGCCTATTACTTCTGGAGGGTAGTGACCTCAGAGTATGCCCTTCATCCATCTGCTTTGTCCCAGTGCTCCTTCCTCTCAATACCGTTTGATGTGCTCTCAGGTCATGATCACACTCGCTATGTCCTATGCTCAATGTACCCGCCCTGAATATTGAATTGTCTCCACTATTTGTCTCGTGAATAAACAACCATAACTTCCCGTTAGCAACCTTTTTCAATTAAAAAAATGTAGTTATGACACTTCTTCCTATGCAGAAAGTATCAATGGAGCCCAGCCCTTATCCTTGCCTCGTGTGCACTTGGAGGCTCTATACCCAGTCCCTCTTCCCTCAGAGCTGACTTGGGAATGGCCTTCAACTGTACCCTGTGGTTTACAATCATATCATGTTGCTAGTCCAATGCCCCTAATAAAGCCAATGTAACTTCTGTAACTATTACTCTTGTCCTTTACCTGTAATCTGGATGAAGACATCTGGTTGCCTGCAGTGAAAATATTAGCTTCAGTCTGTTTGCAGTCGCTGATGAAATCTGTTCAGTGAAATTTCAATACTCTTCCATTGCATTACCTTGGTGAGCAAATGTAGTTCCTGGTCATGGTTTTTGTCATAGGCCAAATGTAATGTTAGGCTTTATTGTTGCAGTTAATCTTAATAATGGTCAATCAAACACCATTTGTATAGTGCAGCACTGTCACTCCGAGGGTGTGAAGTCTCTGTTGAAAAGCCAGGTGTTGAGATTATTTCTGAAGTCCACCAGGGAGGATGCTGTTCGAAGATGGAGGGGTCGGCCATTACATGTCTTGGCATCATTGTAGGAGAAGGAGAGACCTCTGCCTTAGCTGTGACAGACCGGGCCGGACTGGCCGTAGCGGTCACCGGGCAATCCCCCGGTGCGCCACACTGTTGGGGGGTGGGGGGGGGGCGCGGTTTGGGGCCCCTGGGGGCCGTTTTTGGTATAGGGCCGTTTTTGCAGCATAGCTGCAAAATCGTCCCTGTAACAAAATTGGCCAAAAACCGGCCCCGGCAAAGAGCTCGTCGGCACCCACAACCCCCCAGGGGGCCCGGCCGAGCGCTTTGCCAGGGCCGGTTTTGGTTCCCAGTCCGGCCCTGGTGACTGATCTGGGAGGATGCACATGGGCCGGTGAGGAGGAGCCCAGGTATCAAGCATGTAGATGGAAGTTCAGTTGGTGGCTGATATATGCTGGTCCTTGATTGTGGAGAGCTTTGTAGGCGTGCATGAGGATCTTAAACTGGCATCTCTTCTGGATGGGGAGTCAGTGAAGGATTCTGAGGTCGGGGATGATGTGGGCCCATTTGAGGAGGTCCAAGATGACTCTGGCTGAGCATTCTGAATGGTCAGGAGTCCTATGAGGAGCTGGGTGGAGATGTCGGCGTAGAGACGGTTGCCGTTGTCGAGGTGGCTTGTGAAGAGGGCTTAGGCGACTGTCCTTCTGGTGTTGACTAGGATTCATCTGAAAATTCTGCGAACCATGCAAAGGATGTACAAGCAGGTGGAGGCAACCTCTTTGACTTGTCGTTTCATGGCCTGTTCCCTGTCAAGTTCAGTTGGTGTAGGTGCTGTTCTGAGCTCTGCTGGCCACCAGCTGTGGTCCCATATGGAAGTGTTCTTTCCGAAGATTAGTACTTCTGTGTTGTCAGAGTTGAGTTGAAGACAGTTGTCTCTCATCCAGTTAGCTACGTTGGTCATGGTTTT
The DNA here is from genome assembly GCF_964263255.1 of Lissotriton vulgaris. NCBI lineage: Eukaryota > Metazoa > Chordata > Amphibia > Caudata > Salamandridae > Lissotriton > Lissotriton vulgaris. The sequence goes on from NC_141689.1 coordinate 1,480,892,764, forward strand.
GCAGAAGTTAGTTGTGGTGGTGAAGGGGTCTTTGGTGATTGAGAGGATACGTTGAGTGTCATCTGCGTAGGAAATTATGCTGAGGCCGTGGGATCTGATGTTGTCTGCAAGGGTGCGGGTCATGTAGGTGTTGAAAAAGATGGGGCTGAGGGATGATCCTTTGGGTACGCTGCATATGATGTCCTTGGATTTGGAGGTGAAGGTAGGCAGCTGGATGCTCTGTGTGCATTCTGAAAGGAAGAACCTGAGGGGTTTTGCTGTATGCCGATGTTGTAGAGTCTGTTGATGAGGGTGTTGTGGGATATGGTGTTGAACGCTTCAGAGAGGTCGAGGGTAATGTCTGTATGTGTCAGGTTTGAGTCATCATGTCAATTGAAACTGGATTTGTTTCAGGAAATACCAGCTTTTCGTTTAATATAGGTTGGTTACTACAAATAATGTCACTTTGCAAATAATTTTAATTTTTAAGTGATTTTTTGTGATTTGCAAAGAATACTTTACAGCATGATTTTTTTTTGCCTGCATTTTGTTCTACATCATCTGTTGCATGTACTGCACACATGCAACATCTACTGACTTTTGACAGGTGCTGTCCTTTGTGTGCTCTTTTTGGTTTGGTATAAATCTGTCCATATTTTATTTTTAATATACAATGGAGTTTTATATTAACAGCTGGGTTTGTGAGATAGTTACAAAAAATTTACATTTGGCTCTAAACTCAAAGCTGAGTCATTCCCTCACATTGACCTTCTCAAGATTTTTTAACCTGCTCACCTTGTCAAAATACATTTGATCTGGCCCTGTGGTGGTAAAGTGAATACACCAAACCCCATATGGGAATTGGACTTAGCACAGAGTTGTGATGCATTTCTTTTTTCCTCACCCTAAAATCTTATCCATGAGATCTGGACCTTGTCAGACCTACTAAAATTCAGAAAAGCTCTAAAAACATAACTTAACTACTGTCATTCTTAAGGATACTAGCTTGTAATGTAGCTAGCTGCTCTATAACAGAGGGCTGTTGCCAAGAGACTTCTCTCTGCAAGTTATATCTTTGCTGCATGCAAATACCTTTTATAAATTAGCACAATAGCAAGTCAAAATCTAGATGTGTAGTTCGTTAACCTGCTCTTCGACTTTACTGACTCTTCTCTACAGGCTTTCTTGTTCAACAACTGATATACAAATTTTGTTATCAACTTTACCACTGTGAGCTTGATTCATGAAGATGACTTACACAGTTTTGTAATTTACACTGGAGTACGTTTACTAGTTTTCCGTATTTACAAATTCTAAATGTAAATTTATTGCAAAAGTGTAAGTTACATGTCTCCATCTCTTGAGTATAGCAACTGGCTTAGTCTTTTCTGGGTGGGTGACGTCCTTCCTAAACCCCTCCATAGACCGCCCTACAGTCTTCTGAATCCTCCTATAATCCCATCCCTTTTTTTGAGTAGGTCGTCCCCTTTTAAAGCCACTCCCCTGTGTTCCATCTACATTTACTACTAAAATGTGTGCTTACCTGTGTGAAGACTACAGTTGGGGCAGAGAACTCCGCACACAAGTATAGGTAATTTCAGGGGTGCAAACTCCACACATACGGCCCTATTAGCATATCGGGCGGATCGCCACTGCCCGGCCGGCAGTGACGATCTGCCTGCCAAATGTCCCTGGTTCACCTCCCGTCACATTAGCATGGCAGGGGGCACCGCGGCGGACGGAAAGACAGTCCGCTGCTTTTCTGCTGGTCGGATTGCCGACGGGGCGGAGAAGGGACACAATATGGTGGCGGGGCTGCCATCCATATTACTATGACTGCGGTTGGATGCCTTTCCATTGCGGAGACTCCACCATGGAAAGGCACGCAGGAATTCACTGTTGGGGCCTTTTACGGGCCACTCGGGGATGGGGGGTACCTATGGTACCCCCTACATTGGCATGCACAAGGTGGCAGGCACTGCGCGGTGCCTGTCACGTTGTGCAGGCCAATGCACAACATGCATATTTGACATTGTGGCGGGTGCTGCACAAACCACCGCCCGCCACAAAGTTGAATATGCATGTTGTGCATTGGCCTGCACAACGTGACAGGCACACCTCTGTCAGCCGGTCCCGTTTACTGTTAACGTGGTGGGCGGACATCGTAATGGGCCCCATAGTTTCTGAATAGCACTTCTTAGCATGTGTAATGTACTACAAAGCAGTTTGTGAATCATTCTGCAATGGTGCAAGAAACACTCAAGGAAATATGATTTTCCTTAATATATGAAAGGAACTTTAAAATTCTCCAAATTAAGATTGTGTGTTTCAAGATGTGGAATTTATTGTTGCATTTTGTGATACTCGTGAGCAAAACATCTAAATGAGATCTTATGTCAGGGACAGTCTTGCTTCTGCTCATCTGAAGCATGCATTCCTTCCCTTTTAAGGATAAAGCACAGGCTCCTATGTGCACTAGGCCTTCAAGGGAGAAGCTTTTAATATAAGGTGCGAACAAAATAGATCACGTATGTATGCTGTCCCTCCTCTACACAACAGGAATATGAAAAACAAAAGCAGTGCGTAGAAAAAAAAACTTGACGCCGAGCTAAAAAACGGAGCTAACCCTCAAATCGCAAAAAAAAGCCAAAAAAAGCCAAAAACTTGCTATACCAGGAACTATTTTGGGGCGCAGGGTCTTGTTTTCAGAAGTGAAAACGTGAAATATGTAACCCGAAACTACAGAAGAAAATCAAACATTGTATTCAGCGATTGAATTACTTAGGGTAGAGCTTACATTTTGCATGTCGATTCAGGGAATTAGGAAATGTACCCACATGCTGTTGTAAAAAAAAATATATTCTTTATTTCGATCTCCGCGGCTTACGCTTAATCAAGGAGGTTAAGTGTACCCGTCGGCAAGGAGGTTAAGTGTACCCTTCGGCTTAGCTGTGGTACTTTAGGAGCACTTTTTGTTCCCAGAGCGAGACTTGGCTAGAACATAGCCACTTTTTTCTCCCAGCAATCTTTCAAACTTGAAAGTGCATTTATCGTTGGAAACTTAAGTTGGCGGCGAGTCAGGCGTCACAGAACGAACTTACTGTAAGCAGCAAACTGCAATAAAAAAATTGGCGTTAACTGTACGGCTTCTGTTTTATGTTGCCTTCAGGATTGAGAGACACGATTTAATTTTGAGAGGAATACAATACAAAGAAACATCGTACTAGAAAAATCTTGCAGGGCTTTAAGTGGGCCGGGTCTGTTAGAAAAAGCAGGTGCTGAGACGGGTCCCTATCGGGCACTCCGTGTTTCCCCTCACCATCAGGGTGAAAAACAAATCTTAACTCTGCAGCAGTACCACCATTCACTGCCTTTGATGTAACTTCAAAGAGATTCTGTATAGTTATTTCACAGCCTCATAGTTTCAAAACAGAAGCATTTTCAATATTATATAAAAAGAAGTTGTTGCTTATTTATCTTATACAACTAGTACCCATTGACAAAGCCAAAAGTCCTGGCTTGTTATAGGTGTAATGTTACTTATTTATTTACATGTCTAGATGCAGACAGAATCAGCTAAATACCAGTCGGTGGCACACGATGGTAAGCACAGAATTTTAGTTTAGGTGTTTTTAAGCCACGCCTTTAATTATATCGACCACACCTATTTGAGAACACTCCCCGTTTTTTTTATTCCAATTAAAGCCCTGAGCACTCGTCGTCTACATGTTGGTGAAAACGAATAAAAAACTAGCAAAGTGCATGACACTCAGACAAGAGCAGATCCAGGAGTCAAACGCATATATCCTAGCATACAAAGGCTGACTGCAATCATGACTCCCTTACTTGGCCAGGGCGAAATTTGAATTATGCCACAGTAACTGGTGTAATTGTCGTAATAATCTTCACATAAAATGACCAAGATTACGATATAACACCATATTGCAACTTTTGGGTTGAAATTTGAATACGAGGTGTACCGCATTTGCTTAACGCAAGCAGCATTTCAGGTGGATTGTTTTATACCTGAGTGGACTGTACAGGTCATTTCTGAGCATGGCATTCCAAATCCAAATATGAACGACAGTGTTTTGAACTCAGTGGCTTTAATGTAGGTGGTCCACAAACATTCCAGGTAGATTATTTTACCCATGTGCACTGTTCAGGAAACATTTGAACTCAAACCTACAAATCCGAAAGCTAGCAACAGTGTTTTGAACGCAAGCCAGGAAATTACATTTTCAAGTTTAAATTTAACCCAAACGGACCAGGCAATTTTTTGTGTGTGAGATGCATTCTGTGTACTTTTGCTGTGATTTCGCATAATTACACCACTCAAAACTACAAGAGTTACACCCACCCTTACGAATTACCGCCACTTATGTCATCTGACTTCCAGGGACTATCAGATGCACTGTGGGTACCTGACCTATTTTTTTTCAGCTTGGGCATAGGGGTTGCCTGGGAAACTCCTAGTAGTATAAAAACACAAGCATGTACAAAGCAACAGTCTCACTTTTGCAAAAGTTAGAGCTATTGGCATTGTAAATGACAAAATGTTCACTTATGTGTTGGTTTTGAAAACAGATAAATAAATGGCATTGTCATTTACAATGCCAATAGCTTAATCTCTCGCAAATGCCACACACAAACACACAGAGCCCCCCACACACACACACAGAGCCCTACACACACACAGAGCCCCACACAGACAGAGCGCCACACACAGCCACAAACACACACACACACACACACACAGAGCCACACACACACAGAGCCACACGCACACAGAGCCACTCACAAAGAGCCACACACACAGAGCCACACACACAGAGCCACACACACACAGAGCCACACACACACAGCCACACACACACACACAGAGCCAAACACACACACAGAGCCACACACACACACACAGAGCCACACACACACACACACAGCCACACACAGAGCCACACACACACACACACCGAGCCACACACACACACACAGAGACACACACACAGAGCCACACACACACACACACACACACCCACCCACACCCACACACACACACACAAACAGAGCCACACACACACACAAATGGCACAAATGTCCCAATACACGAAGCACTAAGGCCTCTCTGGGTGCTTTCATAGCTGCCAAGGTTTCAGATTACGTATATGTGACATTTTCAGAATATCAGTGAAATTATGAGTGACATTCAACGACAATGAGGGACACTGTCTCGCAAGCAAAAGTCAAGTAATGGAGACAGGGGAAATCGATACATTTCAGAAATTACACCCATTTGAGCAACGAGAAACTCTAATTGAGCAGATGGTGTGGGGTACCGAGTACCTGCACTACTTAAAATTAAAAGAGAGAGCATCAGCACCTCTCAGCAATGCTGTAAAATGTAATGGGAGAACAGTGGCACTTTGAAGGAGGAAGTAGGAACTGCGTATAAGTACCAGTACCATTTGTATGTTTTCATTTCATGTACTGCCTGCAACATTTCATTGGTATACGTCACTCCTCCAACTGCAGCCATCACTCTATGAGCACGGATTGAAAGCCCCTCCTGGGCAGGCCACTAACAAACTTTCTCCAGTACAGGTTCTGCTAAATTTTCCAATCGCCCGAACTGGTGCTGGAATTGCTCTGACGGCAGCAGTCACTGGGCCCCTCTTGAATTAGGGGGCTCAGTGCTCAGTGCAGAGTTGACAGTCTAGAATACTCGTTCACTGCTGCCAATTCAGGTTATCAAGCAGTCACAGGCTCTGGTCTGCTCTGCCTTATCAAGATAGTAGAGCACAGCGCTCGCCTGGATGGACACAAGTGCCCTGCCATTCCCAGAACACACGTAGAGCTAGGGCAGATGAAGAATGCTTTGTATCACAGGCCCGCCCAGACCACCGGAATCTCTGCCTGGGGCCAGGGCTGGCGAAGCAGCAGGGGGCACAGCAGGACGTGAAAAAACTGCTGTCAGAGTGAGCGCAATCTCCTCCGCACTAACCTGAAGAAGATAAAGCCTAGTGTACCTTGGTGCCCATGATAACCTCAGAAGAATGAGGAGATTGAGCAGCCCTGCGGCCTGCAGTGCAGATTACTGTGAATTTTAAATCACATGACGATCTTGCAAATAACCAGTCGCTCAGAAGGGTGGCGAGAGAGACCGAGTAGCCCTGCCTGCATATTTTAGTGTGTGTCTGAATGAAATTAATATCAGATCATCTGCATGACTGTGCGTGCGTGCGGCTCTGCGTGACAAGTTAATATACAACACACTTACAGCTGCAGCAGGCGTCAACTCGTGGCCAAAGTAAAGTTATTTAATTTAAAGTAGTACTTACTTGAACTACTACTTCAGAGACTGTCTCTGTCTGCGTTGGTCCCTGTCCGGCGACGGCCGCGGTGAGCGGCATTGGGACCCGCGGGGGGGCCGCACCCTCACTGCACGAATGCCATGACCATTCAGAGCCAGTTTCCCAGCTGGGCCACAGTGCTGCCTGCGCCCAATGCCTCTCATCAATCTGCACGCGGGCGGCCATGCTGAGGATTCAACTTATTTGGCCAACTATGCTGCAGCTTGCCAGCCTGGATAACGGAGGTTACAAACTTATGTGCACACAGCAGTGTGTAGTGTTCACAGCGCACCAGGAGAGGACTTAACGCGACCCTGAGCCTCATTCGAGGTCCCCGCCGCTTCTGACCACATGACTTCCTCCAGGATCCCCCCAACTGTGCCACAGCCACTACACGCGGAGTAATGATTAGGAAGACAGGCTATCTCTCTGCTCCCTCCCAGGTAATCCAGATTGTGAAGATATGTCAGACTCCAAACTTGAAAGACTCGTCTATGACTAACTTTAACACCTTGCGCTTTAACAAAAAAGAAAATGATTATGAAAGATTAAACAGTGAGTAACAGAGAAACGAAACCTATTGCTCGGGCGCAGAAAGTAAACGAAAGAATCCGTTGTGTGCTGCCGGCGGGGGAAAGGCGGGTGCTGGGGGGGAGGAAGCACGCAAAAAAAGACATCTACTGTCAAGCAGCATCCAGTGCTTATCCCGCTCTGACCGGATCTACGCCGTCCCTCTACTGAGGTAAGTCGTGCCTCCTGCCGCCAGACACCCTCCTTCTGCACTCTTTCCTGCAGCCGATGACGCTTCTTCCCTGAGTGCCCTGCCTCGAGCCAGGCTGCGTCACACAGCGGTGCTGCCTTCAAAGCGGATGTTTCTAATTACAGCGACTCCGGCCTCCCGCTAAAAGGCACGGAATCCCTTTAGCCTGGCAGACTCAAGGCAGCCCGGCAGCTGCCGGCTTCGCTGAATAAATAACACGTGGAGATAACACTGATTTATGGCCATAATATGACGACACGTGAGCTCCAAGTTTACTTTTATAGTCAAAAACAGTGCAGAGGCAGTACAAACAAGCGCTCGCCATTTGTCTTTAAGCCCCGTCCTTTTCAGACTGGTGGGCGTGTTTTTGACGGTTGTTTACAGCCTAGAAAGTAAGTCAAAAAACACGCCCCCCAATCTGAAGAGGACGGGGCTTAGATCGAAAGAAGAACGTCACTAGGACCTCTTCTCCAATTGCTGGCCACCGTTTAGGAGGCCAGCCAATGGAGAAGAGGGGTGGGGCTTAACGCTCGCTAGTGAAAGTACCCTAAAGTCATTAAATCTTGCGAGCTCAAGTGCGCATGTGCTCACCCGACACCACGCGAGACCTAAAAAATTCAGTTGGTCCTAACAGCTGACCTGAGCTCCTTTAAAGCAACCCCCTAGTGTTCGGGTCCCCAGGCAAGTCACCGCATTATGTGCACGGTTCTGCTGTGGTCTTTTGGATTCGTCAGTTATTCAAGAACAACTTTATTGGTATTCATTCCACAATTCATAGTTCTAATGTTTAACATTAATCCACAATCCACCCACACCCTTTGTTGTCCCCGCCCTATGGTATTTACCAGCACATACCCTCAGTGACAACTGGCGGATATATATATACACTAACACTGGACCCATTCACAAATCTCAGAGCTTTTCTGGGAGGTGCATGGCCAGGATTTAAGAACTGCTGTCTTCTTTGCACGAATTGGGGCTCAACAAGGCCTTGTACATGATCTTCTAATCTTTTTGTGGATATTAAATCCACAGTGCACAATCTACAGTCACTTTAAGATTTCCCTCTATAAGCGTGCGACAATGCTCCAGTGTTGCATAGATCACTGTCCTCATTGTAGCATTTGCTATACCCATCTTTGAGGTCTCCCACCCTGACTTGCTTGTAAAAACTAAAGTTCAAGATCGTAGGTGATATCAATAATTTACTATCAATCATCCAGCCCGTGCATTTCAGCACGTGCTATGCTTGTGATGACATACACATCTTCTTAAGCATCTGATAGATATGTTATGTTGCTCTTTGTTTTTTAAAGTTATTTTGCAGTGGTTTTATTTTAATGTGGTGCCATGACTGAGATAAATCAGTCAACCCATTTTTTTAGGTTTGTCTTGAGATGGTGCTTCCACCATTCATGCCAAAATGTATTGTGATCTATAAATACAAAAACGTACATACATACATAATGGGGCTTCGAGTCAGTCCCCTGCGGTCATTTATCTCCCGCTTGGCATTCACATTTCGAAACAGCCGAAGGGACAGTCATTCGATATTTACATTATCAGGCAGTACAAGTGGTGGTATTTTACTGCTTTACTGGGCATGTGCATTTGGAGGGCAAAGTAGCAAGAGGAGAAAGGAGTCCACTTTGGGACAATATCTCTTACAGCCAGCTCACTATTTCTTGTTGCTTTCATTTTTTGGGGTGTTATTTTAGAAGACAACGGTGCAAAAGGATTCCAATATGTGAGAAAGTATCTCCTGCTAGGCTGCTCCTGCCAGCCTCTATATCACTAATAACAGGCGGTCACTAATTTATCACTTATAGCACCCAGAGATTTTCCTTCATTATCTGCTTGCTAAGGTCATTGCATTTGCACAAGTCATTTCTATTTTGTAATCTTTCTTTCGTTTTTTTAAGGAAAGCATGGTTTGCTCATGTTTCCGCTCACAGTAAAGATATTCTAGTGAGGGGTAGGCCTCACTTGGTTAGCGTTTTTACTCCTGCTCTGCCAGTAGCAGCTGGTCCTCTGGCTTTTTTTTCCTGCTTGGGAAGCAAAAGCTTGGTTCCTTAATGATTTATCCTTTGGTATCAATTTGTGCCTGAATATTTTGTGGCTTTTACATGGTGCCTGTCTCTATGCGCCATAAAGACGCAAACCTATTGGCTTTGTCAATGCTTGTTTTACTTTTCTGCAGTATGCAATGTGTTTCTTCATATAGCATCGGAGGCCATTGTGGGGTACAACTTGTCTAACAGGTGCAGACCGTTTCACACCAGAGGTTATCATGGCAAGTCTGTTAGGCATCTGGGTGAAAACCCAATTAATTAATTAATTAATTATGTGCTTATATAGCGCTGGAATCACTCCCGAAGGGGTACCTCCGCGCTTCGACCGCTGCGAAACCCTTCCTGGCTTCCCTGAGAGATGGTCCCTTAATGGGTATCTCCAGGGTGAGACCAGGCATCCCCGGCGGTCTGGTGGGGCCGTTAGTGAAGATGAGGCAAGCTAGTGCCCAGAGTTGCCGAGTGTGATCGCTGATCAGAGTGGGCACCGAGGCGAGAGAATTATCGAGTCCGCTGACCCTGGTCCAGAAACCTGCCGCGTCGGGAATCGAACCCTGGTCCCGGGCCGTCCTTTGCTCTCGGGTCTGCCGCCTCTAACCAGTGAGCCACACTACTTCACTAATCCCACAATCCCACCAACAGAGATAGGTTTGACCTTTCTGGGAATATATAACCAAAACTGAAGCCATATAGTCAATTTCACTGCAAATTGTCCTAAAAGAACGATAAAAAAATTAAAGGTTTCACATGCAGATATGAAGAATAATTGATTAAATATTCCACTACTTCAGGTCTTCCATGGTACATGTTAGAAATGGGGTCTCTGGTTCGCAGAGGTATGCACCCTGTCCAAGTAGGGGCCACTGCCCTAGTCCGGGTTAGTCAGATACACAGCATAAAATTAACCTTTGCTCACCCTCTGGTAGCTTGGCACAGAGCAGTCAGGCTTAATTAATGTATAAAGTATTTGTGCAATATATTAATTACAGTAACACCGTGAAAACACATCAAAAGACTCCACACTAGTTTAGAAAAATAGAGAATATGAATCTGATTAAAACAAGACCAAAATGACAACAAGCACTGGCGTTGCCAATAGGTCTCGCAGTAGGAAAGTTGGAGCTATTGGTTTTGTAAATGACAAAGCCCTTTATGTATTTAAAATGATAACCAAAGTGAAAGGCATTGTTATTTGCAATTGTAATGGCTCCAACTGTCGTACTGCGAGACCTATTGGCAACGTGAGTGGTTTTTCGTGTGTGAGTGGCGTTGTGTGTGTGAGTGGCGTTGTGTGTGTGAGTGGCGTTGCGTGTGTGAGTGGCGTTGCGTGTGTGAGTGGCATTGCGTGTGTGAGTGGCATTGCGTGTGTGAGTGTGGTTGCGTGTGTGAGTGGGGTTGCGTGTGTGAGTGGGGTTGCGTGTGTGAGTGGGGTTGCGTGTGTGAGAGGCGTTGCGTGTGTGAGAGGCGTTGCGTGTGTGAGTGGCGTTGCCTGTGTGAGTGGCGTTGCCTGTGTGAGTGGCGTTGCCTGTGTGAGTGGCGTTGCGTAGTTGAGTGGCGTTGCGTAGTTGAGTGGCGTTGCGTAGTTGAGTGGCGTTGCGTAGTTGAGTGGCGTTGCGTAGTTGAGTGGCGTTGCGTAGTTGAGTGGCGTTGCGTAGTTGAGTGGCGTTGCGTAGTTGAGTGGCGTTGCGTAGGTGAGTGGCGTTGCGTAGGTGAGTGGCGTTGCGTAGGTGAGTGGCGTTGCGTAGGTGAGTGGCGTTGCGTAGTTGCGTGGCGTTGCGTAGTTGCGTGGCGTTGCGTAGTTGCGTGGTGTTGCGTAGTTGCGTTGCGTAGTTGCGTTGCGTAGTTGAGTGGCGTTGCGTGGTTGAGTGGCGTTGCATGTGTGAGTTGCGTTGCATGTGTGAGTTGCGTTGGCTGTGTGAGTGGCGTTGCGTAGTTGAGTGGTGTTGCATGTGTGAGTGGTGTTGCATGTGTGAGTGGCGTTGCGTGTGTGAGTGGCGTTGCGTGTGTGAGTGGCGTTGCGTGTGTGAGTGGCGTTGCGTGTGTGAGTGGCGTTGCGTAGAGTGGCGTTGCGTAGAGTGGCGTTGCGTAGAGTGGTGTTGCATGTGTGAGTGGCGTTGCGTGTGTGAGTGGCGTTGCATGTGTGAGTGGCGTTGCGTGTGTGAGTGGCGTTGCGTGTGTGAGTGGCGTTGCGTGTGTGAGTGGCGTTGCGTAGAGTGGCGTTGCGTAGAGTGGCGTTGCGTAGAGTGGCGTTGCGTAGAGTGGCGTTGCGTAGAGTGGCGTTGCGTGTGTGAGTGGCGTTGCGTGTGTGAGTGGCGTTGCGTGTGTGAGTGGCGTTGCGTGTGTGAGTGGCGTTGCATGTGTGAGTGGCGTTGCATGTGTGAGTGGCGTTGCGTAGAGTGGCGTTGCGTAGAGTGGCGTTGCGTAGAGTGGCGTTGCGTAGTTGAGTGGCGTTGCGTAGTTGAGTGGCGTTGCGTAGTTGAGTGGCGTTGCGTAGTTGAGTGGCGTTGCGTAGGTGAGTGGCGTTGCGTAGGTGAGTGGCGTTGCGTAGGTGAGTGGCGTTGCGTAGTTGAGTGGCGTTGCGTAGTTGAGTGGCGTTGCGTAGGTGAGTGGCGTTGCGTAGGTGAGTGGCGTTGCGTAGGTGAGTGGCGTTGCGTAGGTGCGTGGCGTTGCGTAGGTGAGTGGCGTTGCGTAGGTGAGTGGCGTTGCGTAGGTGAGTGGCGTTGCGTAGTTGCGTGGCGTTGCGTAGTTGAGTGGCGTTGCGTAGTTGGGTGGCGTTGCGTAGTTGGGTGGCATTGCGTAGTTGGGTGGCGTTGCGTGTGTGAGTGGCGTTGCGTAGAGTGGCGTTGCGTAGAGTGGCGTTGCGTAGAGTGGCGTTGCGTAGTTGAGTGGCGTTGCGTAGTTGAGTGGCGTTGCGTAGTTGAGTGGCGTTGCGTAGTTGAGTGGCGTTGCGTAGTTGCGTGGCGTTGCGTGGCGTTGCGTGGCGTTGCGTAGTTGCGTGGCGTTGCGTAGGTGAGTGGCGTTGCGTAGGTGAGTGGCGTTGCGTAGGTGAGTGGCGTTGCGTAGGTGAGTGGCGTTGCGTAGGTGAGTGGCGTTGCGTAGTTGAGTGGCGTTGCGTAGTTGAGTGGCGTTGCGTAGTTGCGTGGCGTTGCGTAGTTGCGTGGCGTTGCGTAGTTGCGTGGCGTTGCGTAGTTGCGTGGCGTTGCGTAGTTGAGTGGCGTTGCGTAGTTGAGTGGCGTTGCGTGGCGTTGCGTGTGTGAGTGGCGTTGCATGTGTGAGTGGCGTTGCATGTGTGCGTAGTTGAGTAGCGTTGCGTGGTTGAGTGGCGTTGCATGTGTGAGTGGCGTTGCATGTGTGAGCGTTGCGTAGTTGAGTGGCGTTGCATGTGTGAGCGTTGCGTAGTTGAGTGGCGTTGCGTAGTTGAGTGGCGTTGCGTAGTTGAGTGGCGTTGCGTAGTTGAGTGGCGTTGCGTAGTTGAGTGGCGTTGCGTAGGTGAGTGGCGTTGCGTAGGTGAGTGGCGTTGCGTAGGTGCGTGGCGTTGCGTAGGTGAGTGGCGTTGCGTAGTTGCGTGGCGTTGCGTAGTTGCGTGGCGTTGCGTAGTTGCGTTGCGTAGTTGCGTTGCGTAGTTGAGTGGCGTTGCGTGGTTGAGTGGCGTTGCGTGGTTGAGTGGCGTTGCGTGTGTGAGTGGCGTTGCATGTGTGTGTGAGTGGCGTTGAATGTGTGTGTGAGTGGCGTTGAATGTGTGTGTGAGTGGCGTTGCATGTGTGTGTGAGTGGCGTTGCATGTGTGTGTGAGTGGCGTTGCATGTGTGAGTGGCGTTGCATGTGTGAGTGGCGTTGCGTAGTTGCGTGGCGTTGCGTAGTTGCGTGGCGTTGCGTAGTTGCGTGGCGTTGCGTAGTTGCGTGGCGTTGTGGCATCTCGTAGTTGCGTGGCGTTGCGTGGTTGAGTGGCGTTGCATGTGTGAGTGGCGTTGCATGTGTGCGTAGTTGAGTGGCGTTGAGTGGCGTTGCATGTGTGAGTGGGGTTGCATGTGTGAGCGTTGCGTAGTTGAGTGGCGTTGCGTAGTTGAGAGGCGTTGCGTAGGTGAGTGGCGTTGCGTAGGTGAGTGGCGTTGCGTAGGTGAGTGGCGTTGCGTAGGTGAGTGGCGTTGCGTAGGTGCGTGGCGTTGCGTAGGTGAGTGGCGTTGCGTAGGTGAGTGGCGTTGCGTAGTTGCGTGGCGTTGCGTAGTTGAGTGGCGTTGCGTAGTTGGGTGGCGTTGCGTAGTTGGGTGGCATTGCGTAGTTGGGTGGCGTTGCGTGTGTGAGTGGCGTTGCGTAGAGTGGCGTTGCGTAGAGTGGCGTTGCGTAGAGTGGCGTTGCGTAGTTGAGTGGCGTTGCGTAGTTGAGTGGCGTTGCGTAGTTGAGTGGCGTTGCGTAGTTGAGTGGCGTTGCGTAGTTGCGTGGCGTTGCGTGGCGTTGCGTGGCGTTGCGTAGTTGCGTGGCGTTGCGTAGAGTGGCGTTGCGTAGGTGAGTGGCGTTGCGTAGGTGAGTGGCGTTGCGTAGGTGAGTGGCGTTGCGTAGGTGAGTGGCGTTGCGTAGGTGAGTGGCGTTGCGTAGTTGAGTGGCGTTGCATAGTTGAGTGGCGTTGCGTAGTTGAGTGGCGTTGCGTAGTTGCGTGGCGTTGCGTAGTTGCGTGGCGTTGCGTAGTTGCGTGGCGTTGCGTAGTTGCGTGGCGTTGCGTAGTTGAGTGGCGTTGCGTAGTTGAGTGGCGTTGCGTGGCGTTGCGTGTGTGAGTGGCGTTGCATGTGTGAGTGGCGTTGCATGTGTGCGTAGTTGAGTAGCGTTGCGTGGTTGAGTGGCGTTGCATGTGTGAGTGGCGTTGCATGTGTGAGCGTTGCGTAGTTGAGTGGCGTTGCATGTGTGAGCGTTGCGTAGTTGAGTGGCGTTGCGTAGTTGAGTGGCGTTGCGTAGTTGAGTGGCGTTGCGTAGTTGAGTGGCGTTGCGTAGTTGAGTGGCGTTGCGTAGGTGAGTGGCGTTGCGTAGGTGAGTGGCGTTGCGTAGGTGCGTGGCGTTGCGTAGGTGAGTGGCGTTGCGTAGTTGCGTGGCGTTGCGTAGTTGCGTGGCGTTGCGTAGTTGCGTTGCGTAGTTGCGTTGCGTAGTTGAGTGGCGTTGCGTGGTTGAGTGGCGTTGCGTGGTTGAGTGGCGTTGCGTGTGTGAGTGGGTTGCATGTGTGTGTGAGTGGCGTTGAATGTGTGTGTGAGTGGCGTTGAATGTGTGTGTGAGTGGCGTTGCATGTGTGTGTGAGTGGCGTTGCATGTGTGTGTGAGTGGCGTTGCATGTGTGAGTGGCGTTGCATGTGTGAGTGGCGTTGCGTAGTTGCGTGGCGTTGCGTAGTTGCGTGGCGTTGCGTAGTTGCGTGGCGTTGCGTAGTTGCGTGGCGTTGTGGCATCTCGTAGTTGCGTGGCGTTGCGTGGTTGAGTGGCGTTGCATGTGTGAGTGGCGTTGCATGTGTGCGTAGTTGAGTGGCGTTGAGTGGCGTTGCATGTGTGAGTGGGGTTGCATGTGTGAGCGTTGCGTAGTTGAGTGGCGTTGCGTAGTTGAGAGGCGTTGCGTAGGTGAGTGGCGTTGCGTAGGTGAGTGGCGTTGCGTAGGTGAGTGGCGTTGCGTAGGTGAGTGGCGTTGCGTAGGTGAGTGGCGTTGCGTAGTTGCGTGGCGTTGCGTAGTTGCGTGGCGTTGCGTAGTTGCGTGGCGTTGCGTAGTTGAGTGGCGTTGCGTAGTTGCGTGGCGTTGCGTGGTTGAGTGGCGTTGCATGTGTGCGTAGTTGAGTGGCGTTGCGTGGTTGAGTGGCGTTGCATGTGTGAGTGGGGTTGCTCGTGTGAGTGGCGTTGCATGTGTGCGTGGTTGAGTGGCGTTGCATGTGTGAGTGGGGTTGCATGTGTGAGTGGCGTTGCATGTGTGAGCGTTGCGTAGTTGCGTGGCGTTGCGTAGTTGCGTGGCGTTGCGTAGTTGAGTGGCGTTGCGTAGTTGCGTGGCATTGTGTGGTTGAGTGGCGTTGCATGTGTGAGTGGCGTTGCATGTGTGAGTGGCGTTGCATGTGTGCGTAGTTGAGTGGCGTTGCGTGGTTGAGTGGCGTTGCATGTGTGAGTGGCGTTGCATGTGTGCGTAGTTGAGTGGCGTTGCGTGGTTGAGTGGCGTTGCATGTGTGAGTGGCGTTGCATGTGTGAGTGGGGTTGCATGTGTGAGTGGGGTTGCATGTGTGAGTGGCGCGTAGTTGAGTGGCGTTGTGTAGTTGAGTGGCGCTGTGTAGTTGAGTGGCGTTGTGTAGTTGAGTGGCGTTGCGTAGTTGAGTGGCGATGCGTGGTTGAGTGGCGTTGCATGTGTGAGTGGCGTTGCATGTGTGCGTAGTTGAGTGGCGTTGCGTGGTTGAGTGGCGTTGCATGTGTGAGTGGGGTTGCATGTGTGAGTGACGCTGCATGTGTGAGTGGCGTTGCATGTGTGAGCGTTGCGTAGTTGAGTGGCGTTGCGTAGTTGAGTGGCGTTGCATAGGTGAGTGGCGTTGCATAGGTGAGTGGCGTTGCGTAGGTGAGTGGCGTTGCGTAGGTGAGTTGGCGTTGCGTAGTTGAGTGGCGTTGCGTAGGTGAGTGGCGTTGCGTAGGTGAGTGGCGTTGCGTAGGTGAGTGGCGTTGCGTAGTTGCGTGGCGTTGCGTAGTTGCGTGGCGTTGCGTAGTTGAGTGGCGTTGCGTGGTTGAGTGGCGTTGCATGTGTGAGTGGCGTTGCATGTGTGTGTGAGTGGCGTTGCATGTGTGAGTGGCGTTGCGTAGTTGCGTGGCGTTGCGTAGTTGCGTGGCGTTGCGTAGTTGCGTGGCGTTGCGTAGTTGCGTGGCGTTGCGTAGTTGCGTGGCGTTGCGTAGTTGCGTGGCGTTGCGTAGTTGAGTGGCGTTGCGTAGTTGAGTGGCGTTGCGTAGTTGAGTGGCGTTGCGTAGTTGAGTGGCGTTGCGTAGTTGAGTGGCGTTGCGTAGTTGAGTGGCGTTGCGTAGTTGAGTGGCGTTGCGTAGGTGAGTGGCGTTGCGTAGGTGAGTGGCGTTGCGTAGGTGAGTGGCGTTGCGTAGGTGAGTGGCGTTGCGTAGGTGAGTGGCGTTGCGTAGTTGAGTGGCGTTGCGTAGTTGCGTGGCGTTGCGTAGTTGCGTGGCGTAGTTGCGTGGCGTAGTTGAGTGGCGTGGCGTAGTTGAGTGGCGTTGCGTGGTTGAGTGGCGTTGCGTGGTTGAGTGGCGTTGCGTGGTTGAGTGGCGTTGCGTGGTTGAGTGGCGTTGCGTGGTTGAGTGGCGTTGCGTGGTTGAGTGGCGTTGCGTGGTTGAGTGGCATTGCGTGGTTGAGTGGCGTTGCGTGTGTGAGTGGCGTTGCGTGTGTGTGTGAGTGGCGTTGCATGTGTGAGTGGCGTTGCGTAGTTGCGTGGCGTTGCGTAGTTGCGTGGCGTTGCGTAGTTGCGTGGCGTTGCGTAGTTGCGTGGCGTTGCGTAGTTGCGTGGCCTTGCGTAGTTGAGTGGCCTTGCGTAGTTGAGTGGCCTTGCGTAGTTGTGTGGCGTTGCGTAGGTGAGTGGCGTTGCGTAGGTGAGTGGCGTTGCGTAGTTGAGTGGCGTTGCGTAGTTGAGTGGCGTTGCGTAGTTGAGTGGCGTTGCGTAGTTGAGTGGCGTTGCGTAGTTGAGTGGCGTTGCGTAGTTGCGTGGCGTTGCGTAGTTGCGTGGCGTTGCGTAGTTGCGTTGCATGGTTGAGTGGCGTTGCGTGGTTGAGTGACGTTGCATGTGTGAGTGGCGTTGCATGTGTGTGTGAGTGGCGTTGCATGTGTGAGTGGCGTTGCATCCGTGGCGTTGCGTAGTTGCGTGGCGTTGCGTAGTTGCGTGGTGTCGCGTAGTTGCGTGGCATTGCGTAGTTGAGAGGCGTTGCGTAGATGAGAGGCGTTGCGTAGATGAGTGGCGTTGCGTAGGTGAGTGGCGTTGCGTAGGTGAGTGGCGTTGCGTGGTTGAGTGGCGTTGCGTGGTTGAGTGGCGTTGCGTGGTTGAGTGGCGTTGCATGTGTGTGTGAGTGGCGTTGCATGTGTGAGTGGCGTTGCATGGTTGAGTGGCGTTGCATGGTTGAGTGGCGTTGCATGGTTGAGTGGCGTTGCGTGGTTGCGTGGCGTTGCGTGGTTGCGTGGCGTTGCATGTGTCAGAGGCTAAATGTAGCACAGGGAGACCTCCAGCGGTAAGACAATCAAAAACAACTTAGAAAACATTTCACAGTATGAAGAGATCAAACTCATGAACTAGTGTGATACACCTCAGCTAAAAAAAATCATGATAAATAACAACACACATTAGAAGTGAAACTGCAAGTACAGAAGGACCAGCTTTGCTTGTTTAAAACTCCCACTTCAGGCAGATGAGTGTAATGTGTAAAGCGTCTTGTGCACATGAGCAGATCAAGTCTGGAAGCAAATACAAACAAGAGGAATGACTGAGGCGCATTGGTGTGAAGCACATCAAAGGGCTTCTCCTCCCCTAATTAGGTGAGGAGAAGCCTTCCGGGAAACTGAAAGTACGGCCGGCCTGCGACCGGCCATGAATAATTAGGGGAGGAGAAGCCCTTTGATGTGCTGGGCTGGCTGGCCCTGAATGCGGGTGCATGTTATCACGTGGTTCACGTGCACAGCATGAAAACCGCGGGGCTGAAAGCCCTTTGGTTTGAAGAGAAAATAGCCGACTTGAATTCTCCCCATTTCCCATTCCTGCGGAATGGTAAAGGCGAGACCTAAAAATCAAATCATTAGGAGTGGAGATAGGAATAGTAGAAGATTAAATCCCAAAACATCACATAGAAGTCAATAGCACTAAAGGGTTACTTGAGGTCTTGCTAGACTGGGCCAAATCTGAAAAGTCCAGCCGACTACGATGGAGCGCAGATCAGGCACAATTACAAACCGATCCCACCAGAGTTTTATCGTCTTACATTGAATCAAGAGTCCCATTCGCGGTCGTAAGAGCTAGCTGGGAGCAGGATGAGCATTGCTGGTGATGGTCCATGGGGTGCGAAGAGCCGCCGGTTTTAGCAAACAAACTGGCTCAGGCCTCACGGTCGCCAGCATTGAAGCTGCTGTGCAAAGGGATGAAATTGCACCCGCTTATGCTTAATCTTCACGCAAGTTATGTGGTTCTGGAGAGAACAGGCCCTTTCGTGAAAAACCCAAAAGCTTGATTTAAAGGGGCTGTAGTGCAGGAAACCCCCTTCTGAGACCCAGGACTGTGGGGGCACCTCGGGCACGGGTAGGACTCACAGATGGCAGAGTCCAGCAGCACCAGCAGAGTTGCAAGAAGTCTTTTGTGACCGTGAGACTTCAAAGACCATGAGACAAGCCAACAAGTCCTCTGAGAATCTTAGGTTTAAGGATGTAGAGTGCAGGTCCAATCCCTCTCACTCAAAGGCAATAAGCAGCAGGCCTCAGACCAACAAGGCAGAGCAAGTAACAAAGTGGCAGTCCCTCCTGCAGCACAGCAATCAGTAGGCAAACACAGCAGAGCAAGTAGCAAAGTGGCAGTCCCTCCTGCAGCAAAGCCGCTCTTCTTCCAGACAGAATGTCCATGGTTCCAGTAGAGTTCTCATTTGTTGGTGATAGGGGTCCAGTACTTTGCCTAAATTCGCCTTTGTAGTAGTGGAGACATCAAAGAGCCTTTGAAGATCACATGGTCCCTGCCTTGCCGGCCCTGACTTGAGACACACTACAGGGGGGTATGCAATCTTTGTGTGGGCCAGGCACAGCCCTATTAAGGTGCAAGTGTCAGCTCCTCTCTCCCAATCTACCTCAGGAAGTCCGATCAGCCTGGTGATGGGCCATCAGGATGCAAATGTCACAACCCAGCTCCTTTTGTATGAGTGTCGAGAGAGAATGAACAAAGCCCAGCTGTCACCCTAACCCAGACGTGCATTCAGAGACAGGCAGAGGCACAGATTAGTTAAAGTAAGAAAATGGCAACTTTCTATAAGTGCCATTTTCAGACCTGCAATTTAAAACGCACTTTACTAAATGTTGTGTTTTTAAATTGTGAATCCAGAGACACCAAACTCTAATTTTTCTATCTGCTCCCAATGGGAAATTACACTTAAGAGATGTTTTACAGCAACCCCCTGTCAACCTATGAGAGAGTACAGTACTTGCAGTACTGAAAAACACATTTTTCAGTATTTCACTGCCAGCACATGTAAAACTCAAAAGTACATCTCCTACTTTTTAAATACACTGCACCCTGCCAAAAGTCTACCTAGGGCCTACCTTATGGGTGACTTACATGTGCTAAAAAGGAAGGGTTGAGCCTGGCAAGTAGGTTAGCTTGCTAGGTCTAAATGGCAGTTTAAAACTGCACACACAAGTTTTGTGATGGCAGGCCTGAGCCATGTTTAAAGGGCTACTGAGTGGGTGTTATAATCAGTGCTGCTGGCCCACTAGTAGCAATTACTTTACAGGCGCTGGGCACATATAGTGCACTTGACTACGGAATTTACAAGTAAATTAAATATTCCAATTGTGGATAAACCAATGTTACCATGTTTACAATACAGAGCATATCTATTTTAGCAGTGGTAATATATGTGTCTGGAATCCTACAGCCAGCAAAAATGAAGGAAGCAAAACTGGAGGTTAGGGGGCGAAATGTCAGGGGAACCACAACAAGGATGCCTGCTCAAACAATAGAAATCAGGACTTGGCCAGAAACGAGGCAGAGGGGACTAAATTGATTGTCTCAGGATCGCACAGTTTCGTAAACTGGAGATTCTTTAATCAAACTCAGTTCTTATGACTTACCAATTTGCATTGAAGCCACTAGAACATATCTGCTTTTTAGGGCTCGGCCTATGTCCCACGAAGTGGGCGTGGCTTAAGAGTCCTTTTCTGAGAGCTTCGAAAATTGTACCTACTGAATTCCAGAAAGCTCGTGATTTTTGCTGGTTTTTGTTGCCAACTGCATTGCAATTGCCCCTCGCATGCGTGTGTTTTTACAAGAGAGCACGCAATAGGCCATAGGCGTTAGAGTTGCTCCGCCTAGTGCATATTCCGTGCAGACACACGCAGCAGAAGGGCATATTTCTTCAATTACCAGCTGTCAGGGCCCGCGGTAATTGAAGACAGATGCTGGGCGCATGTGCATCAGTCTCAAGTTTCTTTTTTTTTTCTGCGGTGTGTGTGCGCATGCCGCCTCCCGGCCAAAGCTTGACTTCAGTCTAACATTTCCTTGAACGTGCAGTGTAAAGTTTCAAGTAACAGTGTTTGTTTGCGGCTGGGCTGCGGGGAAACAATCTTTCTTTCCGTCCTGCCGTGCAGTGTTTCTTCTGAGAAGTGTCACAGCACCCTCTGAAACCAAGCACGTCACCCGGAGTGTTTATGTACTGACTGGCTTGATTATAGTCTCCACGGGATGCACATTGACTTTCACGGCTTGGGTGTAAAATCTACTGATCGACTGAAGCCGCCGCGAGTTGCAGCAGGGATCCTTTCCTCCCTCTCTCCCACCGAATGTGGTATATGGAATGTAAGTACCCGAAAAATTACTGAGGATACTTGCCTTCGGAGACGTGACGGAACTGCTTGTGTCAGGAGGAGGTGCAGGCGACTGAGCCGCCACCAACCCCGGAGGTGTATGCAGGGAGTCTGGAGCTGGTACGAGTTGCTGCCCGGGTCACGGACACGAACTTCGGGAAACAGTTGAGCCGCCGCCGCTGGTGACTGCAGCGTTGGCGGTGAAAGCCGCGGTGGGCGAGCAGAGCGGAGTGGCAGAGGATTGTTTTTAAAGTAAAGTCCTCATGCGTAAAGCTGCAGAAAGTGGCAAATCTTATTTGTGGTATTTGCATGTTGTTTGTTCGTGCATGTAGGGGAGGGAGACTAGGTCCGTCTTACAGTGGAAACCATACGAAGTAGTATAAACATAAATTTGCCAGCTTTAGACTTCGTTCAAATACCACAGCCCTCTTACAACGTGCATACAAGCATTGCCGATTGGCATTTGAGGGGAAATGTTCTCTCTCGTAATTAAATGGGCATGTCAGTGATTTACATAATGCGCTTCGACGCCTTGTCCAGGGTAGTAAGCGCTATATAAATGCAATACAATACATGGAAATCTAAAAGTGCTGGTACTCACTATTCAGATTACATTTTTGCTCCGGAGAGGGGCCGGTATTGCAGAGGTACTGAGAAGCGCAGCAACTCTCCCTTCCAAATTAAAGGATATCGAGACTGACCTCAGTCATGGCCGTTGGTGTGACGTTGGACTCGTGTTGGCGGCGCGCGCTCTGAAGTCACTCTAGCTCGTGGCCGTTGGTGTTTTTTCCATAAAGAAGGAAGGGAGAGACGTGAGTAGGAGAAAAGATTACAGAAATTAAGACTTAGTTCAAGCATCCGACAAGCTACTAAAATGCCATTGTTGTAACAGCCATGTACCGAAATTATTTAAAAACCATTTAAACAGGAATATTTATTCTGGAGAGTGTGCATATCTGATATTTGTTCACATCGTGATTTCTTGTGAGTGAAGAGTGTTTGGAAAGTGAGTGTGTGGAAAGTGAGTGTGTGGAAAGTGAGTGTGTGCAGAGTGAGAGTGTGTGCAGAGTGAGAGTGTGTGCTGCAGAGTGAGAGTGTGTGCTGCAGAGTGAGAGTGTGTGCTGCAGAGTGAGAGTGTGTGCTGCAGAGTGAGAGTGTGTGCTGCAGAGTGAGAGTGTGTGCTGCAGAGTGAGAGTGTGTGCTGCAGAGTGAGAGTGTGTGCTGCAGAGTGAGAGTGTGTGCTGCAGAATGAGAGTGTGTGCTGCAGAGTGAGAGTGTGTGCTGCAGAGTGAGAGTGTGGGCTGCAGAGTGAGAGTGCGCTGCAGAGTGTGAGGGAGTGCAGAGTGTGAGGGAGTGAGTGTGGAGTGAGTGCGAGTGCAGAATAACTGCAGACTGAGTGCAGAGTGAGTGCAGAGTGAAAGTGAGTGCAGAATAACTGCAGACTGAGTGCAGAATGACTACAGAGTAAGAGTGAGTGCGCAGGAAAAGACCACACACATAAGATCACACACATAAGACCACACACATAAGACCACACACTTAAAACCACGCACACATAGGACCAGACACATAGGACCAGACACATAGGACCAGACACATAGGACCAGACACATAGGACCAGACACATAGGACCAGACACATAGGACCAGACACGTAAGAGCAGACACATAAGAGCAGACACATAAGAGCAGACACATAAGAGCAGACACATAAGAGCAGACACATAAGGGCAGACACATAAGAGCAGACACATAAGAGCAGACACATAAGAGCAGACACATAAGAGCAGACACATAAGAGCAGACACATAAGAGCAGACACATAAGAGCAGACACATAAGAGCAGACACATAAGAGCAGACACATAAGAGCAGACACATAAGAGCAGACACATAAGAGCAGACACATAAGAGCAGACACATAAGAGCAGACACATAAGAGCAGACACATAAGAGCAGACACATAAGAGCAGACACATAAGAGCAGACACATAAGAGCAGACACATAAGAGCAGACACATAAGAGCAGACACATAAGAGCAGACACATAAGAGCAGACACATAAGAGCAGACACATAAGAGCAGACACATAAGAGCAGACACATAAGAGCAGACACATAAGAGCAGACACACACCACTCTCACCACCACACACCCCACCACACACTCACCTCCACACACACCACCACACACTCACCACCACACACTCACCACCACACACTCACCACCACACACTTACCACCACACACGCAACCACACACACAACCACACACACACCACCAGCCGTCACTGCACACTTTCACCGGGCACAAACACCACCAGCCGTCAGTGCACGATTTCACCGGGCACAAACACCATCAGCTGTCAGTGCAGGCTTCCACCAGGCACACAACACAAGTCAAGTCAAGTTTAAATTTGTATAGCGCACTACTCACCCAGGGGGTCTCAAGGCGCTTGAGGAAGGGGGGGAGCTTTACTGATCAAATATCCAAGTTTTTAGTTGTTTTCTGAAGGAGAAGTGGTTCTGTGTGAGGCGGAGGTGGGTGGGGAGGGAATTCCAGGTCTTGGCCGCTAAGTAGGAGAAGGATCTTCCTCCCATGGTGGCTCTTTGGATGCGTGGAATTGCGGTGAGGGCTTGATTGGACGATCGAAGTTTGCGGGTGGGGGTGTAGAAGGACAGGCGCGTGTTGAGGTATTCAGGTCCTAGGTTGTAGAGGGCTTTGTGTGCGTGGGTGAGTAGGCGGAATGTTATTCTCTTGTTGACGGGGAGCCAGTGGAGGTCTTTCAGGTGACCGGAAATGTGAGCTTGGCGGGGGATGTCTAGGATGAGTCTGGCTGAGGCGTTTTGGATGCGTTGGTGTTTTTTCTGTAGTTTGGCTGTGGTTCCGGCGTAGAGGGTGTTTCCGTAGTCCAGTCCAGTGCACGCTTTCACCAGGCACACACACCTCCAGCCGTCTGTGCATGCTTTTACCTGGCACACATACCACCAGCCATCAGTGCACACTTCCACCAAGCACACACACCACCAGCCGGCAGTGCACGCTTCCACCAAGCACACACAGCACCAGCCATAAGTGCACAATTTCCACAGGCACACACACCACCAGCCATCAGTGCTCACATCAATTGTTAACGCATCCACAATTAACTACTGTAGCAATCGCAGTATGGTGCACTTTACTTTTAAACATATTCATATAAAGTGCAGCATACCACCATTTATACAATTCCAATACAACCCACATATTTCTACTACACACCACATGCATACACTCCATAACACATGCATAAAAGACATTGCCATTTACAATGCCATTACCTCTAACTCAAATAAATCCGAGACCTATTGCATTTCTAATGCTTGTTATTTATTATTTGTGTTTTTATTTTTTTTGCCTTATCTCTGCACACTATCCTAAACATTGTATTGAGTGTTTTTCGTTTTTGTTTCATTTGGAGTGAGGAGATTCATATCTGACCTTTCCAAGACTTTTGATCAGTATAGGTTAAACCTGTCGCCCATCTTTTCCCTTTGACTGGAACACTCTTACTGATGATTTAAAATCGGACACTTTACCAATTGCTTTCAAACTCAACTAATGTGCAGTTTTCTGTCGCTTCCTTACAATATTCCCTTCCATTATAGCTCTCCTTTTTGCCATGGCCACATAGACTGCACAATGATCACTCTCCGTGCTATAAGGTGTAACATCTTTGTCTTGTAGCAGTTACTACCGTCTCTAAGTTTTGAATTTGTTACTATAGTACCTATAAAAACCTACCTTGCGATTGAGATAACCCCTATGCGGCATTTCATTGAAAATCTTCTCCAGTGAATGTTTTGAAATGAAATGCAGTGAGGAGTGATTTGTAAATGTCATTTATAATGTGAATACAGACATTTTTGAAACCATTCAAACTATTTGCAGAGTGTGTGCTTGACGATTCTTCGTGCCTTTTAAGGCAAGGCTAAGCAGCTGGAATGTTTTGAATTACATTAAATGTCGAAAAGAACATTCTTTCATCAAAAATGAAATGATGTGTTTTTATACGCCAGCAGTGGGCCACTTTAGATGTTCATGAATGAAGAATCATGGTTCAGCCATTATAATGTCATTCTAGGACTAACTATGCCGTGGCTTAAGAAGCAGTTGTACCGAGAACCGTGCCAGTACTCATGAAATGTACTTGTTTTGAATCCTGATCAGGACTGTGCGAAACTTTAAGCTTGCATATTTTGCAAAAATTGATTTAAATTTCGCAGTACATGATTGCATATTGTTTTTTTCCTGCAGAGAGTAGTTTAAGCTTGAAATGTCTCAGAGTGACAATATCCATCCATGCCAGTGTCCTGCTGGTGGTACACTTAGTGACTTTTTTTTTGCACGAGATGAGCCCGCGTGAAATTTTCAAACAAGATACTGGTAAATTGCACTTTGTACCATACGAGGAAAAATATCTAGTTTCCACAAAAAGAATCTATGCGATTGTTTGGATCTCTAATCTTGACCATTTACAGGGTTTGGCTTATGGTAATCATGGTAGAGTGCAACGGGCTGGCTGAAAGTGCAAAGAGTGGTTTGGAAAACGTTAATCAGGAAATGGTTCCCTTCCGGTTTTGGAGATCCTCCACAGGTGCCCTGCACAACATGGCCTCCATCTTTGTCGCCTCAATATGCATGTGCAGTACCAAATCCCATTTTTTCGATCTTGTGAAAGTACTTGTAGTTTGTAAACCTTTTGAAAAAGTACTTGATATGTTGTAGGTATGATTAAATAATGATGTATACATCTCTATGGAGTGATTTAGATGCTGATATCTTCCACACAACTAAGGAGGCTGAGGCTGTAAAGAAGCAATATTAATGTCAACATAAATTTGGGTAGGAATTTCTTGAAGAGTGTTTTAATGATCATCCAGAAATTGACTGAAATTGTGGTAATAAGGTTCAATACTGTAGCTCAGTCAAAGCGTGGATAGACTGGGTTTTGAAGGTAAGCCTGTGAATTTCTAAGAAGGTAAGAAGACCCAGTTTGGGTGGAGGCATAAAACTTGTAACACATGTAGTGTGATTCTGAGCTACTCTGATAATACATCATGCTACGTCTGAACGCCCTGACTTGTAGGTGGCCTCAACAATAGTCCAGTTCTGCAAATTGCTGCCTTTAGTTTATCGCCGCATCGGTACCTTATAGACATTAACCGACAGCAGGCTTTAAAGAATCTATTAACACAACTCATTCAGTTTTGCAGCGTGAATCTTTCTGGATTCACTATGCTGTGCATTATTCCGCGATCTGGTGGTTGGGTCCGGATTCGTAGTCTTTTTTCTCTCTTTTTTTTTTTTTTTGTAGCCCAGGTGGGCGTCGACGTCCCACCATTTGGTGCACCTTCGTGACGTCGGCACGCTTCCTGCGGAAGCTCCCACCCTTGGGCGCCACCTTCAGATTCTTTTTTCCGCCGTTGGGTCTGGATCGTCGCATGAAGCTCCGGAGAAGTTTCAGGAGAAAAGAAGGAAATACACGAGTTTTTGGAAGAAAAAGGACCGAGGAAGGTCGGAGAAGAAGACCTCCTAGAACCAGAACGGAGAAGGAGGAAGAAAACATTGAGGTTTTCGACAGCCAAGGAGAAGGAGCGGGCAGGGGACCCCCTGACCGAGCACATGGACAACACTCCATTCAAGTTCTGCCGTAATTGCCACCACAAGTACGCGCAGAAGGACCAGCATATAAAAAGCTCTAGGAAGGCTAAATGCTCTGACCTATATGCAATGGAAGAGGAATACATTTGTTTGTGCATTACAAGGACAGTCATAAACCAAATAGTGTTTCTGGTTGCCCTAAACTTTCCTTAGCCCTTATGTTCAATGGACTACTGTAATGCTTTAAATATGTTTAGGTGTTTATATTTTCCTTCAAGAATAAATCCTTGAGGCGTATTCCCTTGTATGTAAGATTACAATCTGCACAATTTATGTAACTTGTAAACTAATAACTCAAACATTTAACGAGGGTCTACTTCAAGTAAAAAGAATGTGAGAGTTTCTTTGTTATTTTGTATTGGAAACATAAAAGCCTCTTTTAATCTAAGTTTCTCTGCCCCATCATAAAACACCGTGGGGCATATGTTTAAATTTAACTTGAATGTGCTTCACTGGCTAAGGCATGCCAACATCTTTTCTTAGAACCAGTAACTGCCCACTGAGCACGAGAGCAGATGTATATATCTTAAATAGCTACAGACAAGGCCACAAGTATCCATGCATACGAAGTGTTTTAAGAAACTTGAGTTTAGGTTAAACAAGGTCCAAGCAGACTGTTTAGTCTCTGAACGCTGTTTTAATCATCTACCGTGGTTTTGTTTTATTTGTAGGTATCGTTCAGTTTGCATTCATACACGAGCTTTTTTCTGTTTTTTCGTATCTATTACAATGGCATCCTTTCCTAATTTCTTAATGCCAAACCATGTCTAAATTGTGACGTCATTCCTGCTCCTTGTCTACGCTACAGTACAGGGAGGGACACACATTTTCTTTATCTTTTGCATCGTTGATGTCCCCTATAATGTGTATTTCCCTTCAGCACACGGGTTCATTTTGTGTCCAGAAAGGTAACACTGCTTGCTCTACAGCTTTAAAAGTGGACATTTCCTGGTAAATCTGTTTCTTTCCATTTAAGAATCGAATGTGTTCTCTGGTTGTATAATAGTTGGGCGTGTTTTTGTAGCAAATGCCTTCCATCTCCATGTTCCCACTTCTGGTCCAACTTCGTGTGTGTTGTTGTTGTCCAGGTAGTTTACACCGCTCATCTCTGTGCACACCGCAGCTGCATGGCCCCAGAGAGGAAGTGCTCGCCCAGGTTCCCTGACTCTAGCCCGGGCGGACTGGGAACCCAAATGCACCCTGGAAATTGTGTCGCACTAGCCCCCCCTCCCCCTCCCCCCATAGGCTGCAGAGGAGGAGGAGGGTGCACTGCTGTCTGTTACTAGGGGGCCAACCGATCCCATCCTTCCAGCTTACCTGGGAAATGCCCAATGCCTGCTACGGCCAATCCGGCCCTGACTCTAGCTTTCTGATACCTGCTCACTGGATGAAGGATTTTCCTTTCGGTTGCGTCAAGACCTCCTGACTCACGCGAGAGCTCCTCCCACATACAAAAAAAAGCAGAGTAGCCCCCCTATAACTGTCAGCACCCTAGTTCCCAAACAATTGCTTTCTGATTATTTTAAGCCAAGGTGTCCATTTAGTGATGGTGGGGTGCCAAAGGCTGACTCTCCTCACAATTGGCTTGAAAGTTCCATCCCCCCTACCCCCAATTTCTCTGTATGCTCCTTCTCAGTCTCTTGAATAAAATACCTCTTTTCCTCTAGTGTCTGAAACGCATCAGTGTTCTCGGGCGGGCAGAAGCTAACGGCGTCTCCTGCACAGTGAGCTCAGAGAAGGGCCCCAATCTTGCCAAATGTGTGTGGGGCAAGAACAGGAAACGACAGCGAAGCCACGTGTGGTCTGACTGAAGTGCAAATGCCAACCGCATATTACCAACGGTTTATTGGCACGGCTGCGAAAACAGCTAGCCCCGTGCTTTATCTGGGAGGGTGAATGAGTGTTTCAACAGCCGTAGCAGGTTTTGGTAACACATAAGCTATTTCATGAAGACTGGCTGAGCATATTAAAAAATGCCAATTGGCAAAGGCAGGAAAAGAAGAAACAATGACATGAACTTCGGAACTTGCCGAATAGCTGAGCTATTTTTTTATTTGATTGTGGGGAAAACAAGTGAATCAGTCTGTTTTAGGATAACCCTAAAGCAATATTATTCAAGTGTTGCTGTGGTTGAACCCTTACAATAAATAGTGTCATTTGTGGTGCTTATGTATGGTCATTGCAATTACAATCACTTTCCCATTACTGATTCCACGTTATCTAACTATAGAAAAGAGTCCAAATTCAACTGTTTTCAGGTGAAAATGTATTAACCTTCTGGGGTGCTGGTAGAGTAACTGGATTTTGAGTACGGTGCGTGCCTGTGTGCTTCTTGTTTGTGTTGGCTATTTGCTTGCATTTGTTGATTTGAATGGTCAGACCAAGCACTAGGAGTTATTATGATGCACCACAGTGATTCGATTTCTTGACGTTTATGTTTTTGAAGAGGGCTTCCCTAACATTAGCATTAAGTACTTGGAAATGTTTGCTTGACTGGTGACTCATGAACCCACGTCTCCTGGCCTAGGCTAGTGGGAGTAATGTCTTGCACAAAGCATATTTTTTATCTGTTTAAACAGTCCATCTGCACACATGTGTAATGTATCTGGTACAAAACATGGTCGGGACGTGGAAGAGCATAGTGGGGAAATGGGGACTAATTCCTACAAAGTGGTGGGGGTTAAGGGAATTGAGAGAGGGTTTGGGGCGAGACATGCTAATACCAAACAGACATCCATATATTAGTGAGGCAGTTGCGATTAACAAAATACACATTAAATCCTTCTACTGTTAGCACTACTGACAAAACAGACTTAAATGTACTCTAGCCCAGCCTTGGAGTAAGTAAAGTATTGTATACATATCACACTCCAATAATAATCAGTTGAGGCAGGGAATAACATATAAAATACACATTTTAAAAACTTTGAAATTGTTTTTAATGATTTTTCTTATGAGAACATAACAAAATTAAGCAGTGGTATTTTCAAAGTACATATCAATAGGAATGCCACATCCCCATAATCCAGACAGGGGTTTGAATAACAGGGCAAAGCCTCTTGCATCGGTATATTGGTGACTGAAGACGTCTATTCAAAATAACTTGATATTGAGCCCAAGACGTGAACTAGATATACAGCAAAAAAATACATATATTATCACACTTTGCTGTTACGCTCATTACGAACTAGCAGAGAATTCACAAAATGTTATGACCCAGTTTCCTAGCCATCCTCTGAGCTAGTATCACCATCTTCATTAAATTTATTGAGCAGGAGTCCCCAGGCAAT
This sequence comes from Lissotriton vulgaris, assembly GCF_964263255.1. NCBI lineage: Eukaryota > Metazoa > Chordata > Amphibia > Caudata > Salamandridae > Lissotriton > Lissotriton vulgaris. Next base: position 1,480,922,448 of record NC_141689.1, read on the forward strand.
AATGGCATCAACAGCATTCTCGTCAGTACGGGTAAGGCGCATATGGGCCTCCTCCGCTGAACCCCCTTCGCATAGGTCCCTGAGCCATGAGGTTGCCTGTGGTGGCTTTTTGCCCATCCAACCAATGGCTCTTCTACTCTTTGCCAATAATAGTGCCAGCTGGGCAAACTTGTAGGCAGTGCTTTAAGTGGGAAAAAAAACTGGGGGTGCTCTAAAAGGGGCGGGGCAACCCTCTTAAAAGGGTGTGGCCTATCCACGCAGGGGCGTGGTCTAAATCAAGATAACTAGCATTGTGTGCCTATGAAAAACCCCTTTAATTATCCTACCTTTGGAAAACTTTTTCTTCAAAGGATTTTACTTCCTCCTACAAGGCAGCTCACATAGCATGATGTCTCCAGTCTGACCCATGATTTCGCTGCCCTCCAACTGGAGCACAGTGCAGGGCACTCTTTCAAGCCAGGCGGAAGGAGACCGTGCGGGATACTGAGCCCACAAACCCTGTGTGAGACACTTAAGGGGATAGAAGCCTGGAAGTAAATTTAAGGCTGTGAATCTCCTTTTTTGTAGCACTAACGATTCCTGCCTGGAGGTCGCGCAAAAGCATTTTCATGTACATTAATGAATCGAAATTTGCCTAGCTTACGTAACGGTAAGTTTCAATTCTATTAAGGACACAGAGGCGAGGATTATGCTATATCTTCCTTCGCTTTATTAACATAAAGACTCCACAGCAGCTTAGGAAAAGATATATGATAGTAACAAAAAATGCTTTAAGGCCTAAAGCATTTGACGGGACGTTCAACAGATCAAAACAACAACTCCCAAGAGTCTCTTTGTATAATGACAGTCCATAGTCCTTCCACTCTGTCCATCACCGCTATAAACCCGGCCTTCTCTTCCTCTTCCTCCTCTTTCTTCGCGCAGATCACGCCTGAACCTCATTGATCCTGCTTAGCACCCTCGTTGCCTGTCGAAAAAGAAACAGCGTAAGCGAGGCGGCCCAGGAATGCAACAATAAGGCGAGGAGCATTCAGTGACTAATACAGCACAGACAATGTAAAGGAAAACGCTTTACTTACTGCCATACGGGTGGGTAGAGACACCACTGTGTAGCCTGGGTGGGATAATCCTTGCCTCCGTGTCCTTAATAGAATTGAAACTTACCGTTACGTAAGCTAGGCAAATTTCGATTCTATGTCAGGACCGGAGGCTTCAGATTATGCTAGTTCAAAGATTACTTACCACCAACTGGGCCAAATCCACCACCGGCTTAAAATAAAACCTCTTAAAGGTGGAATACGAGGACCAATCCGCCGCTCGCATTAGGTCCTCCAAGCGAGCACCCACCGAGAACGCCTTAGAGGCCATGGCCCCTCTGGCACAATGTGCTCCAAAGAGAGTAGTATTGATGACTGCTTCTTGCATGACCCACCGCACCCACCGAGCAATAGTGGGGGAGGAGACAGCTTTGTGTGGCTTCCGCAGAGCAATCAACAACTGACGTTCGCCCGGGGGGCGCAAATCCAAGGTCAGATCCTCATATGCTTTGAGGCATTGCACAACACACAACTTAGGAGTGTCAAGAAAAGCTGGATAGGAAATGGATCGCGACGACGTTTTGGTGCGTCGGCCCACGGTAAAAGTGACCCCATCCGGGGAAAAAATGCGTGCAGATATATCCAGCGCGCGCACGTCAGAGACGCGTCTACAAGAAATCAAACATAGCAACATGGCCAACTTTGCCGACAGTTCCTTAAGAGACAGATAGGAATTGGCCGGCCAGGACAAGAACAAGTTCAGAACCAAATTGACGTCCCAAAGGACGGAGTACCTGGGTTCAGGAGGCAACGCGAGACGAATAGCCCTCAGAAGCCGGCAAACAAAAGGATGCTCCCCTACTGGGTGGCCATCGATGTTGTCATGGCCTGCCGAAATCGCCGATCGAATAGCATTGATCGTTCTATAGGCCAAGCCCTTGTCGGCTACGTGAGCCAGGAAATTCAGCACGGGAACGAGGCCTGCGACCAAGGGATCCAAATCCCTTCGTAGACACCAACGCATCCACTTAAGCCAAGCGGATCTGTAGCGCTTCGTCGTACTATCGGCCCATGCTTTGGAGAGCAAGTGTTCAGCAGACCCCGAAAGGCCTGGGAGCGACCAGCGTCTCCTGAGAGCCTCCATGCCACGAGGCGGAGAGAGCTCTGCGTGATGAGAGGATGCGGTTCCCGATCCGGATTTGTCAGGAGCAGAGGAAACAGGGGGAGTAGGATTGGAAAATCCCAAGAAAGTTCCAGAAGAACCGGAAACCACACTTGAGACCTCCAGAGCGGTGTAACCAACACCAACTCCGCTCCTTGGCGGCATATTTGGGCCGCCGCTCGCATTATCATGGAGAACGGGGGAAACGCAAACGGCTGTTCCCGACTCCAATCCTGTAGAAAGGCGTCCGTGGCCTCCGCCAGAGGGTCCGGCCTCCAGCTGAAAAAACGCGGCAGACGGGACGCAAACAGGTCCACTGAAAAAGGACCCCAGAGAGTCTGTAACCACCGGAAGACCTCCGGATCCAGTTTCCACTGACTGGCGTCCCTGAGGTGTCTGGAGTGCCAATCCGCTACCTAGTTAGCCTGACCCGGTAGATATTCCGCCGTCACCGCAATGTGACGCGACAGGCAGTAGTCCCAGAAGTCCTTCGCCAGATCCGCCAAAGCGCGGGAACGAGGACCTCCTAGATGGTTCACATAACGAACCGCCGAAACATTGTTTATCCGTAAAAGGACACAGGCCTTGACCGAATCCTTGGTCCAACAACGGACTGCGAAGGAGCCCACCAGGAGCTCCAAACAGTTGATATGCAATCGTTGTTCTTCTGAAGACCAGGCGCTGCCGGTGGAAAAATCCCCGCACCGGGCGCCCCAGCCCGACCTGCTGGCATCGGACTCTATGACTAGGTCCGGGGCCGATCCGAAGATCGCCCGACCATTCCATGCCTCCATGTGAGACAGCCACCAAGACATTTCCTCCTTCACTTCTTCCGTGAGGGGAACCCACTGATCGTAGCTCATTCCACGACGTAGGTGTTGCGCCTTCAGGCGTTGGAGCGCCCTGTAATGCAGGGGGCCTGGGAAAATCGCTTGGATGGAGGACGACAGAAGTCCCACCACCTTGGCGATATGGCGCAAAGAAGTGCGATCTTTGGCGATCGTCTGCCGGAGCAGGTGTCGTATTTTCGCGACTTTCCGTCCCGGCAGGCTCAAGACAGCCTGCCCCGAGACCACCACGAAACCCAGGAAGATAATCCTTTGAGTGGGAACCAAAACCGACTTGGAGCCGTGGATAACGAACCCCAGTCTCTGAAGAAGGTGCACGTCCTGCCGAAGCTGGCCCGCCAACACCTCCGGGCACTGCCCCATGAGGAGGATGTCGTCTAAGTACACCAACATTCGGACCCCCTGACTCCTGAGAAACTCCACTACCGGGTGGAGCACTTTCGTGAAGCACCAGGGGGCCGACGACAGACCGAACGGAAGCGCGGCGAACTCGAACACCCTGTCGTTCCATATAAACTGAAGGAAACGACGATGCGGGGGGTGGATGGGGACGACCAAATAGGCATCCTTGAGATCCAGTCTCACCATCCAATCCCGAGGGAGGAGTACGTCTCGAAGGAGGTGGATACCCTCCATCTTGAAATGTCGATAGACCAACCACCCGTTGAATTCCTTGAGATTGATCACAGGTCTCTTGCCCCCATCTGTCTTGTCCACTAGGAAGACATTGCTGAGGAAACCGTTTGGATGGTGGGTTGATAGGCGGATGGCCCCTTTGCGGAGCAGTTCCGAGACCTCTCCGTCTATCAACCGCACGTCGGACTCTGAAAACACCATTGGACGTGGGGGCACCGCTTGCGTGGGCTGGTCGTAGAACTCTATGTGGAACCCACGTACAGTTTGCAAGACCCAAGCATCGGCAGTGAGCAACTCCCACTCCTCGCAAAAGGTTGCCAACCTCCCCCCAATCGGAACTTGATCCAAACAGAGTACACTTACCGGAGGCATTTCCTTGTCCAGAGTTCTTCCTGAACCCTCTGCCGCCGAAGCGCTGCCCTCTGGTGGGGTAGAAGTTGTTAAAGTTTGCTGAGGTCTGGTATTGACCTCTGCCGGAGCCTTGTCCTTTATTGTTGGCTTGCTGGCCACGGCCGGTCGCGCGGCCCCTACCGCGACCGGCCCCTCCGGAGAAACGTTGGTGAAACACCCGTTTAATGCTGGATTGAGCTTTGTCCAGCGATGTGAACGTGTTCACGAATTTGCCCAGCTCTCTGATAAAGGGCTCGCCAAAGAGGCCACCCTGGGCAACAGCACCCGCCTCCGACGAGGCCAGGTCCCCCAACTTCGGATCCAATTTAATCAAGAGCGAACGCCGCCGCTCAGTAGACAGTGCGCAGTTGGCGTTGCCCAAGAACACGATCACCCTCTGGGCCCAATTAGAAAGCACCTCCGGAGAAATGACGGTGCCATTTGCCTTCGCCTCCTCCGCCATATTGAGGATCTTCGTGGCAGGCCCTACCGCATCCAACAGCTTATCCTGGCAGGCCCGCCAGGACCGATCGATGCCCTTCCTGGGATCCTTCATAAATTTTGCCAAGAAGGTGGCCATCTTGGCATCCAACTCCGGGGTCATGGCCACCTTACCCTCCAAAGTCGGTCTAGGGCATTCCCCACGCAGGCAACCCCTTGCCTCCTTCTCCAGCGGCTTGCATAGCCTGCCCGCTACAAACTTCGCCACCGTCTCCCCCGGTGTCCAAGCCGCGGAGCGAGGGTGGACGATCTCGTCCGGGTCCAGCATGCCCGACTCATCTCGTGGCATCTCCTTGGCAGAGGACGCCGGAAGCCAAGATCGGGTCGACTCTCCGTCGTCATCGGTGTCTGGAGAGTCGTACACAGGAGAAGCGGGGGCCGTCGACACGTCCCCTGAAGCACCCGGATCCGCCAAGGGAGCAGGGGGCACCACCGTTGCCTTCGCCAGGAAGGCGTCCCGTAGACGCTCAAGCGCGCCCCTGTCCACACCTTGGGCCTCCGAGGACGGGCCTTCCCTACAGGGCCTCTTCGGTGCGGGCGGCAACCCGCCAGATGTCCCCGGGAGTTCGGGGGTCGGAGGCACATGCGCTGACGCCAGCTTCGCGCATTCTTCCACAATGCGGGCGGAGAGGCGGTCCTCCATAGGCCCTACCACCTCCGTCACGCAGCGATAAATCGAATTATCCACCGCCTGGTAAAATTCGTCGTCCTGCAGGTAGGAGTAGGGTTCTTCCTCGTACTCCCCTTCCATCCTGAAGCACAGGGGTAATTCCGGGGCACCCCGGAGGGCGGCAGTCGAGATAAGTCTCGGATATGGGCAGGCCAACTGGCTGCGATCACTTTGTGGGCCAACTGACGTGGCAGGTGGGGCAGCACCAACCCCCCAGCGCGCAGACTCTCCTCGCCGGGACCGAGTCTCCGCACCCCTCAAGTGCGCCAAGCCACACACGATCAAAAGAGGTGCACAAAGTTCACCCGAAGGTGTTTCACGCGGTCAGCGCCGCAATACAGACCCCAACGGGGCGTCAGAACAGGGAGGTACAGACCCGGAGCACCAGGTGTCAGAGGGGTACGCGAGGGTTGGTTCCTGCGCAAGCAGACTCCAGGGCGCGGCTCCTGTAACTGCGGAGGCGCGCCGAAGAGTCGGCGAGACGTTAGGACGCCCCCTGGCGGCTTACTCACTCACCGCACACAAATGGGAAAGAAAGATCGCGTAGGAACGATGGAACGTTCCCGCGACTGGGGACTCTGCAATGGAAAAATAAACCACGGAGTGAGACCCCCAACGATCGTACATATAATACAATCAGTAAACACATAAAGGAAACATGAAAAGCACTTATCTGGCTGCGGGAGCAGCGAAGAAAGAGGAGGAAGAGGAAGAGAAGGCCGGGTTTATAGCGGTGATGGACAGAGTGGAAGGACTATGGACTGTCATTATACAAAGAGACTCTTGGGAGTTGTTGTTTTGATCTGTTGAACGTTCCGTCAAATGCTTTAGGCCCTAAAGCATTTTTTGTTACTATCATATATCTTTTCCTAAGCTGCTGTGGAGTCTTTATGTTAATAAAGCGAAGGAAGATATAGCATAATCTGAAGCCTCCGGTCCTGACATAGAATCTTTACACAAATTCTATTTGAGCATAAAAGGTCCCGGAGCCACGCTCTGCGGGCAGCGTGCGGCGGTGCTTGTGTCATCAGCAGGGATAAAAGCCCCGTCGTCGAGGTGAGGCACAGCCGTGACTGATTATATGGGGGGTGGGCGGCGCTGCTAAATGATGTGCGAAATACCGGGCCTTGGTAGAGCCAAAGCGTGAAGGATGGAACTGGGTTTCCTGTGCTGTTGGAGTCGGAGACACTGTGCATAGCAGACACATTCTCCTGATTGCCCCTCGAGATCACTGACTGCTGCACTAACATTCCTTGCACGTTTCTAGGCGCTATTCGATTTCCATTAAACATGACGTAACTATTCTATTTACAGTCCTAAAAATATTTTTTAAAACGTATTCTGGTCCGAAAATAGAGACCGATAGAGACCCGTTTCGACTCTCTCTAAAAATAACTGCCGGTGCTCAGACCCGGACAGACCCGGCCCACTTAAAGCCCTGCTTGTAGGGGATCTTGCGCCCCTTGGGCCTTATCACACTCTCAGGAGACAAGCCATAGGGGTAAGGGGAAACATAATGTCAGTCGCTCTTACTATGATGGGCACTACATCCCCCCAGAAACTTTGTTTTCCAGCGTAGGTCCAGGCTAAACGCAAAAAGAGGCCCCCAGTTCCCCAAACGTGCACAACTAATTCCCCCTATTAGAGCAATGTGCTAAGTACCTGAGAGGGCCAAGGCACTGCTGGGAATCCTGCCCACACCTCTTTAGCAGTGTTTTCCAATCCACCATAGTAAAGAAAGTGGCCAGGTCCAACCCCGAATGCTTCATGTGCCTTCTGAAATGTGAAGAAGTCCTCCCCAGGGTACTGGTCACCCGCAACTTGGCTGCCTCCCAATCTCCATTGTTTTGTAGACCTATCCCCATCAATCACAGGAAACGGTGCAAGGTCCCACAGGTTGAGCTTCCGGTCATAGGGGGCTCTATGCAGCACTTTTGTGACCACAGCCTGACAGACCACCGCCGTCTGCTGTGCCAGGTAGGGAACCGGATTTTCAGATCAACCCCTCCCATCAATAAACACACCAGGGTATCCTCACCCATTATATCTGAGTACAATCTCTTTTCCCAGTTGTCTGATTGGGCCAACTATCATGCCGGGTGCTGCAAAGTACCTGCATAATAATAATTACGTAAATCCGGGAGAGCAAGGCCCCCCAATGTTCTATATCATGTTAATTAAATAACATTTTGAATAAAAATGTATTTACATCTATTTAATTTCTATTAAATAATTTCTGAAAACAATCCAAACATTTATTTTTCATGTTCATGAAAAAGATTCTAATAGAGTATATTGTAAATAATTTATTTTTCCCAATTTAAATCCTAACTAAAATAGATAACTTGAATCAAAGACTGACAAATTCACCACAAATGATACTGTAGGGTGTGTGAGGAAAAATTAACATTTTCATTAATTTTATGTAATTAAAACAATGTTTACATAAACAAGTAAAATAATTTAAAGTGCATGAATAACTTAAGATTTAGTACAGGTGTGCTGTCCCTTGTTACTCTAGAACTCCGATTTGCCACGTGAACTACCAGAGAAGGTCAATGACACGAAGGCATCGAGCCAGACAATACATTGTGCAATGGCAGTAGAACGACTCCGAATTAGTGGCTCCATTTAATGGCATCATTCAGACAGATCTAGTTGTCCTGCTTTCTGGGATAACTCTACACAATCTGTGTGACTGGCAGGTCATTGAGTAAGCCAAGCCATCCTGTCATCAGTGTAGTTGACACTGAAAGCTTTAGATGGAGCAATTATGTAAAATAGACCAACCTCATCTCTCACTTCCTGCAAGATACTCCAACCATGCTAGCAATTGGACATTGACTTCCATCTGTTTTGTTAGACAGTTTACCATCAACAATGTCGTACAAAAGTTGGCGAGCCCAGGAGATGCATGGCTGCCGACTTTCTCTTATCTAGGGTTCCAGCACATTCAAGGCAATGTTTATTTTTCACAAATAATTTCACCTTAAATCCCCAAATTTCATAGCCACAAAAATGTAAGTGCTATAGAGGGTCAGACGGGGACAGAAAATAGGCCCAGGCACCAAAATAAAATTGCCCACCAATAGTTAGATAGCTAAAATGTGGCACCACAGTTGCGAATTAAGGCAGTTTGAACGTGTAAAGACATGCTGTATAAGTGCTTTTTCAAGACATGTAAGACTGCATGAGTTTTAGTATGCTGCAGGCAATGTTTGTTTTAATATTATAGAAATCAACCATAAAAAACGGCCGAGCAGACCATAAAACAGGACCACAAACAGCCAAAATACCGTACACAAACAGACCTGCTAGACCAACCTATTGTGTTCTTCCTTTTGGCCCTATAGGCCACATCCAACTTGGGTAGATACCAGAGAAAGACTTCAGTTCTACTCATCAATTTGTCCATTGTATCCAAAAAGTCTCAACAGTAATGGTTGGAGAAAGGACCCTTTCCTTCACTACTGCTGGATGTTGCAATACTTTACCTTTGTACTTGTGAATTGGGACCCCCCAATAGAAGGCAGAAAGCCGCTTAAGACCTAACTGTTGAATCAATAGCTATCTCCTTCCTAGGTCTCGGAATTAGGTGGACATTGCCAGTACGGGACTCTCCAATTGTGCCTTGCAGCCTCTTTTGGGCACATGTGATTTAGAAATATTAAATATCTGTACAGTGACATCAACCAGTACACAGTGTGGCCTATTATCTGTGCCACTTCTCTAGTTGGCCAACTGCTCACTGAAGGCTGTCAGTAGATCAAGAGGTACCAGGTCTTTCTGACAATTGTCATGGTCCGACGGTTTGTGCCGAATACATTAATATGATCTGGTTCTTGTGTTGCATCAGGGTTCCTGAGAGATCATAAATGGGTCCAAAACAGTCATGGTTTTTAGGATCACTTTTTGTAGAAAAGACTCATCACCTTCTGTGGAAAGAAGTTTTTACTCACACAGAAGGACTGCATCAAATATCCTGTACCCTTTGCACAAAGATAAGTTACTGACCAAAGTATTTTCCATCTACGAGGTACATGACCACTTTATGAGGTTCGAGGGAGTATTGTATTTAATCTTTTTTCAAAGGACTCCCTTCGATAAGGGCTTTGGCAGTATCATGGACGAACGGCATGTGTGGCTCGTTCTCGGAGTGAGTGTGCGCTGCCAGTAAATGGGCATACCCTCCTCAATTCGTACACAATGTAGAGCTGTTTTAAGAAGTTGATCCTCCTTCTCTTGGAGGGCAAGGGATCTTATGGCAGTTATTGGGCTCAATATGGTAAGGCAACGATAAATTAGAACATAGTAAACTGGGCAGGTGTTTTGTATTAACATTTACTTCTTGGATGAGCTTCTGTCTCTTGATCGCCTTGTTGAATCGTGTGCAGATTCTCACAGTGCTGGAGGTTGTGCAAAAGATTTGAAAACCCCCAGGTTTCAATACTGTCTAGCCAATGCCAGTTAACATTTAAATCTCCTTAAACAGGAAGGGTGCCGGAGACAGTTATCTGGTTCAAGGAGCAACGCTAAAACATTTAGGAATGCTTTTTACATTTTTAGGCAGCAACAGCACCGAAAGCTTGGCTCCAAATTACTATTTGAGCAAAAAATAAGTTGCTAACTGGAATTCTCGGTTGGAAGCCATCCAGTTTTCTTCAGGTGAATGCATGTGGACTTCATTATTTTAATAGCATCCATTCAGGCTGCCAAATAGGACCCGACGGGACTGATTCACTGTAGATTCTGCTTACAAAAAATACATTTAGTCTTGTAACTCAGTGTGTGTGGAAATAAGAAGAATATTATGTTAATACGCAGAGGTTCAGGGGCAGGAAAGGTAAGGAGAGTGGCCATGCAACATGAATGAATGGAACACCAATATTCTTGCAAATTTGTGATCGTTCACAAGGACTTTTTTTGCCCACTCTGTTCCCTAGTGCCGACGCATCACACTGCAACCAGTACTAACTCCTGACACTCCTCACTCGTGCAAGTTCTCGCACAGACCAAGAATGTGAACTTGATTCCAGGCTTACTATGCACATGAAACGGCCCTCTAGAGGCCCCTCCTCAAGCTGCCCTCAACTGTTGGCTCCAGACACTGTGCACGGGTTCCAGATCCTCTAACCACTCACGAATTCCAGATACTGAAGCTCCCCATTTCTTTTAGACCCTCAGACAATTCACCAGTGCTAGTTCCTCAGAGTGTCCCAACAGGGCCTACCCCGTACACTGCACGCAGAGTTCAAACAGAAACACGCTATGTAATTCCCACACTATTAGAACACTGAGATTGACCCTGTTAATGGAAATGCTAAGAAGCGCTAATTATTATTTGTCTGTATGGTAGCTTCAGTAGGATCTGATGCACATATGCACATTAGATGTAGGTTTTAATCTCTTGTAAGTGAGGTGGTTGGGTGATATTAACATTGCATAACATGAGCCAGTTGGGATGACCCGAGGAATGTCGGCGAACACTAGAAGTATAGAGGCAATATAAGTTTCCAATCTCTGCTGGTTACTTCTTGTATTCTCTGCTAGATGGGAGGGCAGCCTCTTCCATGCTATCTAAGGTTGGGTTTGGAGTCCCTATATTCAATACCATGGTTGCAAGCACTCAACTTTAAATAAAATTATCTTCTCAATCCATCAAGAAATTCTTCTTTTATTCATGATTTCTGAAAATTGTAAATTTTCTAGCCAGACAATACGCGTTTTGTCAAACCGTTTTCCCCAATGACTTCATCAGGGCTTTATACATTAAAAGTATGTGCGTAAAGTTAAATCTTAATGGCAATGTAAATCTATGTAGGGGTGAAAGTTGTTGTTGGTGAGGGTTTTACGCAGAGAAGGTTTATTGAAAAGGAGTTGTTTCCTGCAGTGTTGATGTCCCGTATATTTTCTGCTTGTATCGTACAGAAACGGATACTATCCAAAGCCCTGATGAATTAATTGGGTTACACATATTTTACAAAACACTTCTTGTGGACTAGAACTTTCAGAAGTTTGAGAAATCTGGAATAAAAGAAGATATCTTGATGTGTTTGCAACAATAGTAGTATATATATATATCAAAACATGCCTGGAAGTCGAGTTTCAGTTGAGGAAGACATGTTGTGTTAAATGATAGTGGCAAAAATCATACCTTCTTCCCTCAGAACATTGCCACATGTTAACCTCATTTGGTAAATGCGAAATAGTCATTTGGCGCATTGAAAGCAAGGTGTATTACACACAGGTGTGTAATGAGCCTTTTATCAATATAAAAATCAGGCGCATTTCGCCAGGTTTCTGTGAGGAAGCTAATCACCGTCCTGTGTCGGTCAGGAGAATGGCTATGTACACTCCAGGCAGCCACTTATAAAATTAGTGGATTGTAATTCCAAATGAAATTGTTAGTACTCTTGGAAGTTTCGAGCATTACTTAACATTTGTAAAGATTATGTATGATGAAAACCAATGAGCAGAAGCATATTTAACCCCATTCTGCCTTGTGGGGTGGCCCAACTATCTCTCAAAGTCTTTGCACGGTAAGAAACAACGTATTCGGGATACTTGAGAGATCGCGCCTCCTGACCTGTATAATGGTTCCTAGTATTAAAACATCATCTGAATGAGGGAGAACTGGGTGTTTCGGAATCTCAATGTGGAGATGGCCATGCAGTTCTAGAAGATAATCATTTATCCATGTGACTCCCAGTACCTGCTTCTTTATGTGCCTAATGTATGTGTGGCGGTGTCTGATACCTCAAAGAAGGCAGGCAGCAAGTCTGGCATTCATCTGCCCTAGTACTGCCTTTTGTGCTTAGGGTTTGGCATTTTGGCCCCTAACAAAGATATTCAGATGACTGATTGGAATGTTTGACAATGCAGTTGCCTAGGTTGGATGTATGTATTTATCACCATGAATTGATGAGCTTTCTTTTTAAATTGACATTTCCTTCTCATTTTTTTTATCTTCCAGAGCTTCTGCTGCACCCAACCCTCCGCAGAAGGGAAGTTCATCCATTCCGGCAACAACAGTGAGTTGTGCAACTTCTAGGTTCTCCAATAAAAGATAGGCTCCACTCTCCCATTCCTAGAGTTTATTCAGCTAAACCGATGTCTTTCGCCATGTAGTAAAAGAGAGGGGAGAGAGAGCGTGCACTGCCTGTGCCGGAGAACACACATCTCCATAGCATAATGGAAACTCCATGACAATGGCAGGTCTTGTCGGCTTGCTCTGTTTTGCGACCTTCATTATGGTTCCTTCTGAGAAGTTAGGAATGTGTGGCGCCGCGGCCAGGGTGACCTACTCCGGAATCTGGGGATCACGGTTCGATCCCCGGGGCCGGCGGCAGGTCAGCCCAGCACCATGTGACTCTGGGCAATAGCTTGCTTAATGTTCCCGAAGGCCCCCAGCGCCTAGAGACCCTAACGGGTGATAGTTTGCGCTTTACAAATGTGGATTATTATTATTATTATTATTATTATTATTATTATTATTATTATAATGTGATTCAGGACATCTCCTGCCACACTTTCCTTCAATGGGCTCTGTGTTAGCTTCAAGTGCGCACAGTGTAATGTAAAACAGAATAACATTAATCACGTGACAGAATTACAGGAAACCACAGTGGGACATGGATATGCCAATGAAATGAGTTGTTGTAGCCTAGTTGGTCTGTGGATGATCTTTATGCAGTACACGCTTGGTGTTCATTCTGTATTCTAATTCATGAACCCATCACCACCAAAGCATTCTTTAGGCAGAATAGGGTTTTGGCTAGAAATGAACAGTAACAACAAAAATAAAGAGTAGTATTTCTTAGTACCCACTGCTGTGGGGCTTATTGTCCCTAATCAATGGTACTCATCCTCTTGGATGATAAGCTGAGTGCTTGAAACACTGATTTGCTGCTCGCAAATGTAGCCTGCTGATAGGCCCTTAACATGCTTAGGTATGTCATTGGCCTTGTTGTCCTCTACAAAAGAGAGTGCTCTATAGTGTTTGGTACCATTTTCTGCACCTAAAGTTGTGGATTTTCCAGATGGGGCTCCTTGGAAGCTACATGTGCTCAATTATGTTTAGATGGGTAAGGTAGTCAATTGGTCTTTTTCAGATTATCCTATGCATTAAAGCACACAAGGTGAGGTTCATGGTATTCTAGGCGCTCCACCACATCACCTATACGTTCTGAATTCCTTCATATTGTTGAATCGCAACCCACTGTGCTTCTGGTATTCTGTCGCACTTAAGTTAGTGAGAAGAGCAGGAAGGGAGTTATTGCCTCCCACAGTGCGCGTTCACATGTTACATTTATCCCAATGTGCCACTTCCACTAACTGTGGATTTGTGTCTGTAAACAGCTGATAACGTATTCCACTTATGACATAGTTTACCTTTTTCCATCAAACAGTACATACTTGAATAGACCCTCACACAAAGCTTTGTGCGTTAAAAAGCCTGTGGTGGCTGTAGGTGTCATACGTGACAAGGGGCACCCTCGCGGCTTTGCATTACCTGCCCAACCTCTCCTCCTCAGCAATATGACAACACAGAGAGGCCTGAGAAGTTCATGGAGGCAATCCCATTCCTGCTTGGAAGGTAGCAATGGTACCCGTACATGTGCTGCTCCAGTGACGACAAATACTTGGAAAGCACGTGGGCCAAGAAGGCACACCCAGAACAGACCTAGCAATAGACCTAGAGCTTTAGCAGAACCAATTACCACATTTAATCCCTATTCTCAGAAAGACAAATGGGAACAGATCAGCAGGAACCTTAAGAAAGAATAGGAATCCTAGAAGGTCAAACTGTAAAGTCTCACTAATTGTGTTTTATGTTTTGGTTGAGATGATACTTGCTTTATTTGAGTGTTTTTCTGCTCATGCTACTGCTGCCAGTGATTGCCATAAATAAGCACGTCGTGTGATTGCACAATTTTATTGTCACTGATCGATAGAGTGGTTTGCTACTAACGCCACACAGCAAAAGTGGCTTTTTGACACCCAGCCCACCTTGTAGATGTCAGCGTAACATTCACTGCATGTGGTTGGAGTGTTTTTCCTTGTGGTCTGTCTTTTTGTTTTAAATAGGGAGAGTCTCCGAAGGAAGTATATAAACCTGTGCCTATAGCGCCTCCTGCTGCTACCGTTCCAAAAATGACATCAACATCGAGTGTGGCCTACAATAAGGCGCCACGCCCATTTGGCGCTGCCTCATCTCCAAAGGTCACATCCATCCCATCGCCTTCCTCTGCCTTCACTGCCACCACATCAGCATCTGTGTCACCTCGTGCCTCCCCCCAGCCTTCGGCCCTGTCTCTGTTGGGTGCGGTCACCCCACCCACCACACCAGGAACGCAGGCTTTGTGCAAGCCGAGATCTGAGGGCTCCTCCCCAGCACTGGGCGCACCCAAGACTGCAGTGACCGCCCCATGGCAGCCTGCCACAACCAAAGTGCCTTCTGGTGAAAATACCCCGAAGGCGTTAGATGGGCAGCGGCAAGGAGCCAGAGAGAGTCCGGGTGACAAACAGCCAAACGGGTAGGTGCCTCAATGGTGATCCTGTTAACCACGCATGAATGTTGTTATGTAGAACGGGCTGAGTTGTGTTCAAAGGCAAACGCATCATGGGAAATCCACGTCAAACGATTTATCCAAAATAGGATTTTTCTGTTAATATCAGGCTGAAAACACAGCATAACACTGGAAATCCTTTAGTTGATTTTTCCATTGAGGGCACCGATGTCCCATGTGTGCACAAATTTGTTGATGATCAGAAATTCATTTGTGCCTGCTATATGGATCATTAATTAAAGAAATCCCAAACAATAAAAAAAAAAAGAAAACGATTGTATGTATGATTATCTAACGTGATGCGCTTGAATTTGATCAGAACATTCCTGTTAAAACCTACACACTCTTAAGAAGTGAAAGAAGCAGCAAGCGCCATTTTGTGCAAAGTAGGGCATCAGCAACAGAATATGGTTTGTTACAAATTACTTCCAGAAGGGGACGGTGTGGGCAGTGGTGGCTAATGGGTCTCAAAATCATCACTTTCCTCTCATATTTAGTGGCTGTGCCGCGTCTGTCTGCACCTCAATGTCCATGTTCTCTAAGAAGTCTAATTTTTGGCATTGGTGTAAGGAGCAGCGGTCTACTTCTCATCTCTTTTTGCTTGTGGTTAAATACTTGTGCCTAAAAAAACAATCAAATTATGAATATTTTTGCTGTTTCAGAGACATTTTGCAGGCTGTCATCGAGACAAGATGTGCTCCCTAAGTAGCCAGTTTAGCGGTTTGTGGTAGAGGGATGCCTTGATGCATTAAAGATGAGCTAGAAAGTCAGTTCGAAGACCTCTCCACAAGCCTTACTCCTGACCGTGGTTTGTGTGGCTGGAATCCCCATGGAGTCTGAGGCTCATTAGCTCACCACAAAATCAGGTGGAGTCGCAAGTGAGCCGCGGCAAGTCATGGTCAAGCTGACAAACCCCAACCCCCTTCAATCACAATTATGCTGACCCCAGAACAAGGTAGTTCTGAAATGTCTCTAATGCACTTTATTATAATAAAAAATAACATGTATGGAGAAAGGCTCACATAATTTAGGCAAGCCCAGGGCAGCAAGATAGGATTCTACCACCCCGTGATTAATGGTCCCCACTGAAATCTTTAACCTTCATTTCAATAGAAAATAAATACGAGGCCTTGTTCGCTCCATCAGTGTATGCGGTACAATGCTTTTTCCTGCCAAGTAGGTGCTCTGCGGAGGATATGGGCCAACACCACATTACTGTAGTCACACCTCTGCATGAAACTTAATTAGCATTAAAGGAATTTGCTGACCCATTAGTTCCTCTGCAAGGTGCTGAAAGGTTAAGACCAGCTATAGCGCCCTGTTATTAATATATGTTGACTAGGGAAATTGGAGCAGGCAGTCTCCCTGATGTGTCTCATACCGTGTTCATATATATATATATATTATTAAAAGGCTGTGCTTGGACCCATCTGCACCTTTCAGCTGAACTTGAGGGCTATCAATGCACACATTGGCTGCATAGTGCCAACAGTTTATCTTTCAATAGCATTTAAAATCGTTTCAATTTGTAGGGATGAAGAGTAACTCTTGAGGACTTAAGTAAGTTGAACTAAACACGATTCCTGCTCCCTGAATAACTTGATTATGTAATAAAATGGACGCCGTGGTCCGGCTCAGCCTTGCCAAGATATGATTTGATATCCACTCAGAGATGCAACTAGATAGGCCACGGCCGTCATCACTCCGCATTCCTGTCACTGTAGCGGGGTCCACTGTCGAGTCAAATACAGTACATTCAGGACAGACATACGCATCACCGTTAAATGATGCCAAGAGGGAGTCAGTCATGTTGACTGGAGAGCACGATTGAGATGTTAGTTTATTTCTTTTAAGTCCCTCTCTACATATTCTGTAACAACAGTACATATGAGTCTAGAATAACTGTGAACTCAGCTGGCATAAATCAGCCAAACCTACTGCACACAGACACAAGTCTGTCTGAACAAATGTTGGCATGCCAAGACATTCTATGCTTGGGTGCCATTTTCACAAAGTCCAGGAGGGTCAATAGGGCCTCCATGTCTGGCAACATACCGCCATGTCATACTGTGTGTGAAAAAAGCATCTCGGAATAGTCCACAATGGCTCAACACTCTCTGGCTAAATGAATAAAATCTGCAGCTGGAGCCGCACATTTCTCACAGTTATCATTTTTCCTCCCACTATATATTTGTACATTTTGACAGGAGTGTAGTGAACTTGATGCAGATATTTATAATGAATTAACCTGTCTGCCATTCGTAGATATCTCTCTGGTGTGCCGACAGCAGCATTTCCACTGTGCATCTGGGAGTTGTACCCCCAGATCTTTCGACCAGTTATCTTTGGAACGTGTCTCCACTTTTGGCATGTCTTTCAGAACCGTAGTGTACATCAAGTTTATGGTGTTGCTGGCTATTGACGACTGCAGCAAGACTAACTAGTCTCTAATCCGCTGGTTGTGTGGCTATGAGGGGAAGGCCAACCCTCACTAACTTCTTGAGTCTGAGGTAAAGAACATGGCCGGAGGTGTAGAGCTGCCCTTTTGTAAATTCTCATCCAAAGAGATAAACTACAGAGTAGTAAGAAGTTGTCTGTCCCATAGGTTCTGTATCCGTAGCGGGTTACTGTTGATGGGTAGCTTAGAGTTCTTTGTCAGTTTTATATGGGGAGAGTATACATTATCTATGTCAGAGATTCAGGCTAATTGTGCCCATGACGATATCATACAATCTACCACATGTATATCAGTTCAAGGCCGCTTCAGTGGCCTCAAAATCATATTTGTAAGCCTCTGACGGGCCGCCAAATCCAATCCTAAGTCCCAGTGTCGTAACTGGATGTTATTGTGAAGCCATTGCATGGCAAACTGTGATTGCACAATATAATAGCCAGCCTCGAAGTGTGGTGCAGCGAAGCTACCTGTTTATATGATCTCTGTAACAAATTTCAGCTAATCCGTAGCTGTTTTCTACCCAAGTTAACGTGATAAATGTCAACTTTGATTGTTCGAAAAAGCCCTCGGTTAATGGTATCGGAATGTTTGAGAAGTGGTTTAGTAAATTTGATAGATTTACTATTTAGATACGTACAATTCAACCTGCCTGTGTTATGGGCAATTTAATCCAACTATCTATATTAGGCTCTCTTTTGGCAATGAGTTTTTAATAATTCTCTTTAGAAACACCACCTGATCTCCATGGACCTGTGTACCGATATAGCGAATCAGTGTTTTTTGCCATCCCGAAGGATAGAGTAAGAGAAGTAAAGTCGTTGTGTCAGGGAGTGGCATCATTAACATTTTGGGCCAATTCAAATTAAGTCTTGACTATAGAACGCAGATAGTGATCTCCATAAGGATGGGTCTAAGTTAGTCTCATGGTCTTTAATAAGGAGCAATATATCATCGACATACAGGGATGGCAATATCGTACGTCTCCCAAATTGGATATCTTAATGACTGTGTGCCTCTCTTAGCAAGCTGACCAAAGGTTTCATGGAAAATGCATAAGTTAATAGGGATAGAGAGCAACCCTGCCTAGTCCCACACTGTATAGAGATAGGGTCGGAGATATGGTAATTTACCCGTACAAGCGGCATGGGTTTATTATGAAGTATTCTAATCCATTTGGTCATTGCTATCTCAAATCCCATTCTACTTAGGAACATTCTCAGGTATGGCCACTCGGAGTAGAATGCCTTGGTGGCATCCAAAAATATTGCCACAGTCTTCCATCTCAGGTCTGTCTGATGCAACACAGTGAACAAACTTTGTAGGTTGTCTATGGTAGAGCGGTTTGGTATAAACCCCAACTGCTCCATAAGGACAAGTCCAGGTAGTAAAGACACTAGCATGACGGTTAATACCTTGCTGATCAATATCTTATTGCCATTATTTATAAGTGATAGCGGCCTATATGAACCACAGTCCTGCGCAGGCTTCAGCTGTAGCAGTGAGATCACTTATACTTCTCTATCTGTGAGGTGGTAGCTTCTCTCTCTTGGGCCCTTCATTATACATGTCAAGCAAATAGGGAGCTAAACGCTTTCTATACTCCTTATAAAACTCACTTAGCAGGTCAACACTGCCCGGGGCCCTACCATTGCTTAACTCTTTTATAGCACAGATTATGTCCTCTATGGTAACCGGGGAGCAGAGCAATTCCTTCTCTGCTCCAGATATCGACTAATCTCATTTTCAACCCCTTGAAATCTAGATTCACCTAAAGGCTTGTAATATTTTGTAAGTTCCGCAAGGATATCTACGAATAGGAATTTTGCTTCTACCTCAGCAGTCTGTAGTAGCCACACAGACCCATCTGAGCTTCACCAAGCCTGCAACTTAAGGTCAGGTTGTTCGCCTTCACCGTATATCTGGCCTGCTGCATATTTCTCCAGAATGTTGTCTCTCTCTACAGCTCTTTTTGCCTCATTGTGAAATTCTTGTAATTCAAGTTGTATTTGGCAGAGGCTATCCCGTCTGTTAACCCTGATGTTCTCAGACTCGAATTGTTTCATTTGGCCTTCCATCTTGGTAAGAGTGCCTCTAATGGATTTTAATGTGCACTATCCTCTTGCCCATACACACCTCCCTGGATAAGAGCACTGAAGGCCTCCCAGACAATTCTGCACCCTTGTAATCAATTAATATTTATATCAAAATATGAAAATATGGCCTGTTGTTTCTTCTCTGAGAACCATGTTAAGGAGAATGGTGGGCTGAAGACGCCAAAGTCGGGGCATGCTTGGTGCCTGGTATCTGCAGTGTTAGCACCACTGGTGAGTGGTCAGACAGTGTCCGAGTAGATGTAGTTCTTTATCTGACCACCCAAGCACATCTTTAGTCCCCAGCCAGATATCCAATCTTGAGGCCGACCCATGGGCTGACGAATAATAGGTACAATCCTGCTTAGCACTTTCTCGCAACCTCCAGATGTCCACCAAAACATGGAACTTCATCATGTCCAGCAGGGTGGCATGTGCACCCCCATGAAGATGCATTCTAGTGTTTGAGCTGTTTAGGTTTTCATGCAGCGTCAGATCGATACCTCCTCCCCACAACACTGTTCACAGCTGTAACTGGAGGCACTGTGACATAACCGTGCAATAGAATCTAGTGTAATTGTGGTTGGGTCCATATGTAATACTAATAGTCATACAAGTGGGTTGCATGAGGCCTTGAACGAGCAAGAATCTTCCTTTGGGGTCTGTCTCCACATGGAGTGGACTAAATTGTTGCCCTTTTCTGATGCTTGTAGCGACCCCTTGAATTGGTGGAATAGTTGACCAAGAACCTATACGAACCCCGTTTAGACTCATTTAAAATTCTGTCTCAGAAGACGTTTCCTCATCCAATAGCATGCCTTGTGGCCAGAACTTGCCATATTTTTCTAGAATTATTCAAGCCTCGTACATTCCATGTCATGCATTTAACGAGGGGATAGCTCTTCGACCAATCCTGCCACCTGCAGACTTTAGATGCTTAAACCGTGTTCAGTGTAATATTGGAACTGGATTGTAAGGTGCCAAGTGTATCACCTTTCACTAGGTCACTCTGGCACTCTGCTTCATCATATTAGAACGCACTGTACTCACTTTACATCAGAAATCCTAAATATAGGGACACGTCACCCGCTGTTACAGTGTTACATTTGAGGTTCACTTTTTTTTGCTTTGATTTATGATCGCTTCAGCGGCATTTACTACTACCCTACTGATGAAGAAAAATAAAATTGTCTTCAACGGAGGACTATTCTATATAATACATCAATATATACTTGCCGTAGTTCTCTGACTAAGTACAGAAACACTATAGCCTGCCTAGTCCAATACCAATGCTTAAGAGCCGAAAGCTCCTATTTCACATTTTCTTTCAGTATTGTGGGCAGTGCTTTAATTTGTGAAAAATAAAAGTGGCCGGGCTCTCGTCAGGAGGCCACTGCAGCTTCCACCACACATGGCCCCTACCAGCGCTGCCAGTGATAGTAACAACACAGCTACTAACAATCACACGCTTGCAAGTCTGACAGTTCGGACTATTTCGGGTCCTCAAGCAATAAGAATGGTTTGGGTGGCAGGTAATAGTCAATTTTAATTAATATAGCATTAATAATTAACTGTTGTTGTGATCATTTATAAATTACCTAGACAGTGCCACCTTGTGGCAGACTGTCCCAAGCGCTGGTGCTAACAATTAAGTGCCGGTGCTGAGCACAGGAAAAGACAGCCTCAAATTAAGCACTGATTGTGGGGCAACAAATTTAAGCATGTCGTCTGGTCTATCACCAACTGAATGCAGTACAGAGAAGATGTTTAGCAGTTCAGGCTGTGGGCAGTATCCATAAAAGCCCTGTTATCAATAACAACAGACAAATATTTAAACTTGGAACAGATCTGGGGTGAATAATACCCTAAATTCCAAGTGATGATTTAAGAATTTGATTATTTCGAGTCTAGCCAGTGAGCCCTCCCAATATCACAATTGGGGCTTGTGGAACTACTGAGTAATCAGCTGTGAAATGTCGTGCCTGGTGATAATCTGGGGAGAAGCTTAGTGTGAGAGAAACAGAACCATGATCATATATATGGGTGTGTAGAGGTTTTGCTCTTTCAACTCTATCTGTAATTGCCTTATCAACTGCAAAGTTATTTAAGCAAAAATAGTTCACCTGGATCTTAGAAAACCAATATAACCACTGTCTAACCTAGCAAAATCCTCCACTTGGCCGTTAAATCCCAATCATCCCTCATACTTTTCAAAAAGACCCTTTGAATTTGTGAACCCAATGAAACAGGCGAAGGCATAATGTATCTCACGTCTCATATAGGGGAACAATAAAACCTTCCCCTCTATTACAAAGAGGATGAAAATAGGACAAGCTTGATGTAAAATCATGGAAAGGGAAGATGTCATCAACTTGAGGTCAATACATCGATGCAAATGTTCTTACATACTATATTTTGTACACCACCACCATGCCGTACAGCTCAGACAGTAGCTTGGATATAAATCCCAATTTTATTTTTCCACTTAGGGCAGTTTGAAACCTATGCTTTGCACATGAAGGTTCTTGCTGTTTCATGGAAATGGATTGTGGCCCAGCCTTACACTGCTTTGCTGTTGTCTTTACCAATGTTTATTTTAAGACAGATCAGTTATCTTATAGAGAAATGAAATATATTGTTAAGACCTGCAGGGTTTTCCCAAAAGGGATAATAACACCCCGTCTGGTTGTGTTGTAACGTGAAACACTTTCTTCTTCTTTACAGGTAGCAACAGTGACAAAGTTAGTATCCATATCACCGCAGAGGAAACATGGTGATCTGTTGTGTTTGAGTAACAAGCATGCTCCGTTGAACATTGTTTATAGAATTATGCAAACTTGCTTTTTACTTTGTTACCTTAAAGTAATGAAGACTTGAGATTCCGCTTGCTGTGATGACTTGCTTTGGGTAATGTTAAAATTTGGTTTAGGGATTGTGATCCACTGGTTGTTTGAAGTGTGTTAGCTTCAGGACAGAACACAAATTTAAAGCCTTCCATAAAATGTCTCTTCCCACTTTGGTGGAGGCTCTGGAACTGTCCGTCCCAGTGCTATCTGGTGATCTTGAACCCGATGCCACTGCACTAGAAACTTAGCTTAAGTCCAACACGGAAGCTGCTGCTCCTCTGTCCTCACATACCTCAAGGATGACCCGTCCTCCCACTACTTGGTTTAACCCCTTCCATGCTGATGACGGCCGGAAGACGTCATGGCACACAGTGCTCGTGTGCTGATGACGGCTCCCGGCCGTCATGACCGCACCCGCGATCGGAATGTGCCGCACAGGGGCCGAATCGCGGCCGCGCACAAGGGGTTAATGAATCCCTAAGAGTGAGTAAAAGTACATATAGAGGCCTAGAAAGGAAGTGGCACAAATATTACTCACCGGAAGACAGGAAGGCTGCCATGAAATCACACAATCTTCAGGTGAAAGAAGCCAAAAAGAATTATCTGCAGGCGAAGCTAGACACTGCCCACAATAAGGGAAAGGAAATTTTCAACATTGTAAAATCTTTCACCTCCCCTTCGGCGATTAAGAAAGAATCCCCCACTCAGCTGAGTTAAAAAAAGAAGGTTGCCCAATCCCATCTTAGAAAAACGTGAATAAAGTTATTTCAGATCACACAGAAAGCTTTAATAATCTGATTCATCCGTGCCAATATGGTTACAGGGCTAACTATAGAACTGAGAGTGCCCTGTTGGAAGTGACTGAGTACATCAGTGAAAAATTGGATCAGGGTCGTAGGGGCGTTCTCCTATTGCTGGACCTGTTTGTGGCATTCAGTACTATCTCACAAAGACACTTATTGACAGACTGACAAAAACTGGGTATGGTTGGGACAGCACTGGCCTGGATGATTTCTTTTCTGCAGGACAGATCCCAGAAAATATGGATACCTCCTTTTTCATCCCCCATGCCTAGCATGAATGTAGAAGTACCCCAGGGATCCATTCTTAGCCCTACTCTTTTCAACTTTTATATGTCCCCCATGGCGCCCTTGGCAGAGGCCAACGGTGCTAAGATTATATCCTATGCGGACGATACTCAACTGATTTTCACCTGCGAAAGGGGAACTGACTTTGATGGTGATAACATAATACCGTGTCTTACAAAGGCTTAATGTGAATCAGTTGAATTGCAATCCGGATAAATCCGAGATTGTCTTTTTGGTCAACCTGCAGTGAGTAATTGGAATGTATGGTGGCCGGAAGAGTTGTTGCCGCAACGCGAAGTTCAAACAATGGTTAAAAATCTAGGCATTACAAGGAGTACAAGCGCCGGGATGCTTACGGGTTACTGTTCGCGCTATACAAATACAACACATTTACATTTACATTTGGGATAGTGCCTTCTCCACGAGGACCCAGGTTCAAGCTCTGGTAGGCTCATGCTTTGGCATGCTATGTATGTTAGCCCCTTTGATGCTCATGACGAGCTCAGCTCGTCATGCAGTACACTGCTCGTGTGCTCATGACGAGCTGAGCTCGTCATGAACAAAGGGAGTAAAGGATCTGCAGCATAGAGGGGGAATTGCTGCAGCACTGATGGTGTTAAAAACATTCCTTCCACTCTTGACAACAGATACCAGGAAAATAGAGGTCCAAGCCTTGGTGACATCAAGACTGGACTATGCTAACCTCCTGTACGTGGGCCTACCCGGTTATCTTATCCATCGCCTGCAAGTGGTGCAAAAGTATGTCTGCAACTGAAAGAAAGGATTAAATTCAAAACCCTAGTGGGTTTTTTCAAGGCTTTTCATGGAAAAGGAGCAACCTATCTTAGCAAGCGAGTTAACCGCTACACTGCAGCATGGACTTTAATATCTTTTTCCTCTGAGATTTTCCGTACCCCCAAAGTTTGTTTTGCCCATAGGGTGGGCAGGTCCTTTGGGTTCCTGTGTGCACAGGCATGGAACCAACTACCTGTTGATGTGAGAGCCATCTAAAGACTTTCAATTTTCAAGAAACCTCTTAAAACTTGGCTTTTTAAAACTTAGTCGCATATCAAGTATCCTGCCACTTGATCGGTCAGTACCGGAACACTCTTTTTGAGAAGCTGTGCACTATATTAAATGCCCATCATTCATTCATTCATTAGCTTCTGTTTGTCTCAAACCGCCATTGCTCACTACAGTGCAGTATGACTGTTAAATGAGGAGTAGTGCAACATCAAAATGAATTGACCTCCAGCTGGTTTCATATTTTTTTGGTCTATCTAGATCTGGTTACTTCATGTGTCACTGATTGTTTGTGTGATGGGCTCTTGTAGGTTATCCTGGATTTCCGTCCTTGTTAGCAGAATTTTTAAATATGGGCCAAAAATGAAAGTTATCGTACTCCCTCAAGACTTGTGGCCTTTGTCGAGCTCTCTCTCGTGGGATAATATGGGGACTTCTTCCAAGACATCACAGGGGTGTGCTTTCTGTTGCCTTGCGGCCTTATGAAAACTAATGTACTCATCTAATCTTGGTTCCGATGAGTCATCCTTAGCAGGATGGTATTGTCAGATTTTCCCACTCCTATGGGTTAACACACCTTCATTCTGGGAAATGCGTCTAGTGTGAAACTAGTGATCCTGCATCTGAGATCATCCCTCAAAGTTATACCTTGAAGCTGTATGCTTGATTCTTCCAGAGGATGTTTTAGGCAAATATCCCTAGTGCTGGACTGACAAAAAGATCTGCAGGAGGAGCTGGAATAAATCAGATGCTTGCCATATAACCACCCTCTCTCATATCCAGTAATTACAGCCACCATATTGCACAGAGTGAAGTGGTTCTAAAAGGAACTCAGCAGTCCTAGTCTTAAGGTTCTGGGAGATGTTTCAATGATGGTGCATTGTTGCCTGGACACTATACCTTCTTCTGTTGTATGGATTCGCCTAAACACACATCCATGCCCTAGGACATGCAGCTTTATGTACATACATTTCGTGGCATTGTACCATCGGCTGCTGTCATTGATGATCCCCACCCCCATCTGTCATATTACTTCCCCAATCTTTAGCAGGCCAGACCCATAAAGGTATCAGGCTAAAATAACTGCCATACCTCCTACACCTACCACCCACATAACTCACCCACCCTGGAGTGTCAAACACACAGGGCTCCTGGGTAGCTCATTAGACTAGCCTAATTCTATGATGTCTATTTCCCATCCAAACCTCCCTTGACTGCCTTCTTCTAATGCTGCCCTCAGCCAAAGCATATAAGGCTGGTTAACAGGATATCCGCATTGATAAAGGCCTCCATCCTCGCCAGATGCCCATAATTGCAGCGTTCCTTTGTTGGTGTTCTCATTCTACAAGGTGCCAGCAATCAGTGCGACCATCTTCACACCTTTTTTTGTATGTATGCGCCATTACAGATGATGATCATCCATATCCAAATATTTTACCGCCCAGCACTCTATAAAGCGACAGTCCATCCAAAATTGCCACACCACATTCCCTTATATGAAAATACAAGAAACATCAAATACATTTTGACCTGATGGGTGCCCCCTTTCATGAAGCTCAACCCCCTTCTTGAGTGCTGCTCTCCTTTTGCGCCCACCCAGTGGGTTGTCTACCTTACTTAGGCTTCCTGTTTGCCTTGGTGGCTTTACTACTTTTATTGAGGTCACTCATCCTACCACCTACCCTCTTTTAAGGCCATCCCTCCCATTTTATTGCTGCATTCACTGGAAGCATGTCAGACATTTAAGGCTACAAGGCACCATTTTAGACCAAGAAATACCTACCTCCCACATACTCTAAGACCGAAGAGACACCTAAGGCTGCTAAGCAGCATTTGTGACTGACTTCATCTTATGTGGCCCACCCCTTCACTCATCCCTTTCACCACCACAAGGCCTGCATCCTCCAGATGCCCAGCAGATCCAATGGCTACCATAATTCATTAACCTGCTTACCCTAGCTGGCCAGATGCCTATGACAAGCATTCCGCTTATCTGGTCTCACTGCCAATGCTTTGCTGTCATACACTTTTTAGTGCCTACATAGTTGAATTCCAGTAATCTGCATTTCTTTGTCACCATACACCCTTTCCACACTTGGTTGTGCCTTCCAAAGTAATAAAAGGCAGTAGATAACCCCCAAATAAATATAAAAAGTTTGTTTCTGGCGCCACAGATTTACTCCTGCTCATTTCTTTGTCTTGTAATTTCCATTTTACTCCAGAAGCCGCTGGACATAGTACTCCTTCCCTTGATGACGAGCTGAACTTGCATCATGTCATGTGGTCTTCAATGGAATCCCAGTGTGTTCAAAATTGGTCTTTCCGTGAAACAAGAGAAATCAATACGTGTTGTCTTTTGTCACCCGGGTGCCATGGTTCCCTTCTGAATATAGAGAAGGATTCAACATTTCCTCTGCTGGAGAAATTGTCGAGCCTCCATATTTTCATTTATCTATTCAGGATGGGGACAAATTCCAGCAGCTATAAGGTTCCAGATGTGCCCTGGCTCAATGCCCTATATCTGGATAGTGCTACCTGCTCTTCTGTGGAAGAGATGTGTTGAAGTGGCTCTGCTTTCCCAGTGATGCATGAGATCACAAAAGCAGTCACCCTCGTAACATTTTGTCTAAAGGGCCCTCGCGGTCAATAAATACAATCCATTGATAAGAGTCCCCTTGACTCCCTTTTCAGAGGATGAAAGTGGTGAATGTCTCGGAGTAGGATTTCGAAGTGTACAATAATCCCCATTCATTGAATAATCGTTGTACTGTGCTCCTGAGAGTAGGTCTAATGATAATGCGCTATAAAAACCTACATGAGGTGAAACACTCCTCCCCACTTTGCAGGAGGTGAAAGAGTTCTGGTGATGAGCAGTGTCGGTCGTCTAGCAGACTAAGTGTCATACGAATAGATTGTGAGTGTTAATGGTGTCGAGAATATTTTCAAAATTGGGGCGCTCTGGATCTGTATATCATTCTCATCCAGTAAAGTAAGGCTGAATGCCTTGTTGTCTGGGCCAAGACTCTCCTCTCAACCTTCGGTCAACTTGTGCTATTGGCAGTTCACTGTCATTCGCAAAGTAGTAATGATGGTTCTCCGAAATCAGGCTCATTCATAATTCTTTTACTCTATTTAGACAATGATATATTCAACTTTCTGGCCTACTGCAGTAGTATTCTAGACACCACTATGCCTTATGAACATCCTGACCCAAATATGTCAGTGGGAATCATGGTGACCAGCAAAGAGGCATGATAACAAACCTGGTTAAATGAGGTGTAAGTTAACTTGACTCCAGTGTTTTGGATTATTTATTGTGCAGGAAGCAAAAAGAATTTAAAAAATGGAGGTCTTTAAAAAAAAAATTATTCTCTGGATCTCATCTTGCTAATAATGACTGCCATGAACCACTGACACACTGTCTATCCTTCCAGCTTCCATCTGAAGCGAAGGGCAGGCTGGAACCTCTTGTACCCAGTACCAAGCAGTACTGGTCATGGTCATAGCCGAAAAGAATCCAGAAGAATGGAATGCAAGCAGTGAGATTAGAATAGAATTAGACTCAAGGTTACGAAAAAAATCATGAAAATTAATTGCTCCATAACAACCATACCGATCTCCTCATCCTGTATTTCCATTCCTTCCTCCTGTATTTACTGCCAGATATTGGAGCATGATGCGATTAAACGCAACAGACAGAAAATAAATAATATATGACCATTGATTTGATTATGCAAGTCAGTTTATAAGGTACATAATTCAACATATTGTAATAAAAACTACAGGATTGTTACTAATAATAGTAATAAGGAATCTTATAGAGTGCACAGTTACTTCAATTGCAGTATCCCAGCGCTAAGGTTTTGATACCGGGATCCAGAGTGAGAGAGCCGCAAGAAGATAAAATTACCTTGATCTAAAGAGCCACATCTTCAGAACTTTCCGGAAAACTATCTCTGACTTTTCCTTCCTGACCGAGAGGGTGAAGAGTTTTCCACATCTTAGCGGCTCTAAAGCCAAAGGAACATCCTCCGAAGCAGGCCCTTCTAGTGGCAGGTATATAACAGCCAGGAAGGCCCCACCTGACCTTAAATTTCTCTCTGGGGAGTTGGGTGTGTTGAGAGCGAGAAGGTACTGCAGACATTTGTTGTTCAATTCTGTGGCAGTAGCACAAGGCTTTAAAGGAATCCCTTTCCTTCAACGGTAGCCACTGCAATTTCACCAGGGCAGGAGCTGTAAGTGATCGTTTTGGATGGTTCAGCAGCAGCCGTGCTGCTGCATTTTGCACTTGCTGGAGTCATCAGTCGTGACTGAGAAACCCCTAAATATAGGACATTACAGTAGTCCAGCCTGGATATAACCAAGGACTGGACTACTAGCAGACTCTGGCAGAAAGCCAAGAATCTTTTTTCAGAGATTTTAATATCCCAAAACATTGTCATGCAAGACTCCTAATTTGAGTATAAAACTAAAGCTTTGAGTTAAACCAGATACCAAGATTCTTGACTATTGGTTTAGGTACCGGTGAAGGCCACCAGACTGAGGACCAGGTTGAATGTTGTTTACCAAGGATAAGAGCCTCAGTCTTCACAGCATTTAGCTTGAGTCAAATGAGGTTCATATACTCAGCCACCTCAGACAGGCAATATCTAAGTAGAGCCGCAGTATTGGTCGCAATCTGAGATAGAGTAATATTCAGCCGGGTATCGCAGTATGACACCATGTTAAATCCATAGCGCTCGATGATATCAGCCAGGGGCCGCCTATACTGATTGAAAAGCGTAGGGCTCACTGAAGAGTCCTGAGGCATC
Organism: Lissotriton vulgaris; assembly: GCF_964263255.1. Lineage (NCBI taxonomy): Eukaryota > Metazoa > Chordata > Amphibia > Caudata > Salamandridae > Lissotriton > Lissotriton vulgaris. The sequence goes on from NC_141689.1 coordinate 1,480,951,574, forward strand.
CCCTGCTGTAGTGTAAAAACCTTGAATGAAAAAGGTTTTTGTGCAACCTGAAACGTGCAGTTCTGCAAAAAAGAGGCACGCCCCATCAGAGCTCTATCACCAATCCCACAGCCATTCAAGTAGAAGGCTGTGGGACACGGTGTTAAAGGTCACACTGAGGTCCAGCAAAAGCAAGGCTGTAGTGTCCCCTCTGTCAAAGACACACAATTGATGGACGGAAAGTAGAACAAATCAAAACATTCACCCCCAGTCAAGAGATCTGGGTTAAATCCATCATTCTTTTGCTCACCATACCACCCCAGTTTAGACCTGGCCATATGCAAATCAGTCTAGACCCTGTGCCTCATGGGAACAGTCCAGCCCGAACTGCCAAGCCAGGTCCTCCTTGGACCAGAAACAAGCATCCTAGGACCACTTTTGGTTCCGGTTATAAATCTGGCATTTGGCATGTGTTCCTTTAGAAAATCATGCAATTCTAATTTGTGTTTAGCTAGTGAGCGGCAGTTAACAGAATAGAAATGTACCATATGCGGCGACTGTGTGATCTTGTTCTCAAAGGTATTAGGCTCTGATGCAGAAGGAGCTATAAACATACACGTACCACAGCAGAAACTTGTTAGCGCTGGATCCATAATCTGACACGGGTTGTTAGAGGAGACTGAGGCTAGATTTCTTAATTTTGTACACGTGTACCACAAGGGAGCCGAACCGGATGGACCGGGGGTCTGGCCCCTGGCGCCATCTGGGCACAGATGGGCTTCCCTTAGGTGCACCCGCCAGCTGACTTAGCTAAATAGCTCGTCCCTAAGAGTGGACATGGCTTATGCTGGGTGAATGCTGAAACCAGGGGTGCCAAAGAAACACAAACAGGAGCCTAGCAGCTTTGCTCCCTCCTGGAAGGTTTCCCTACCAGGCGGAAGATACTGGTGAAGTTAACAGTAAAACAAATGCAATGGTGAGAAAGGCAAACTAAGATATACAGATTAAAATGACAGGGTAGCCCACCTAAAATGGCTCCCAGGGTATGGGAGCCAGGCAACGCTGAGTGCTTTAGAGCACTACAAGGGTATAAATCCATTGTCACCATGGCAACACCGGGCGCAATCAGGCCAATCAAAATGCTCCTCACAGAAGCTGAAGCCCAGGCGGCAGTGCAGCTGACATGGCTAATAAGCTCACCTCAAAGAGGGGGCTGTGGCTTATGCTGGAAGAGCACCAAATCCGGTGGACAGCCGCGGCCCGTGGAGGGACCAGTGGGGCAGAAAGGCGGGGCAAGTGAGGGGCAGGGCGGTGGTGAGTCGGGGAAGGGGCAGGGTGGGGGGTGCTAAAATCTGGAATATGGATAATTGGAGGTAAGTAACAATTTAATTAATAAATCAAATTTCGCAGTGCGCGCTGCATCGCATTTTGCAATGCAGGGCGTGCACCCCCTCCCCTCCCCCCATCTCAGTGATGACACTTGTCACCCCCGGCTTCACAACACATATTTTTGCCATTTTGTCACCCCCCTCAGTGATGACACCCGGGGCGGCCCGCACCCACCACATCCCCTTCCTACGCCACTGCGTGGATGGGGATCATCAATCTGTCACAAGTTTGAGGTAAGGGTTGTGCTCTATCATTACACTGCCCTTACCAATTCTCTCGCAAAAGTAACAGCTGCAAAGAAAAAATAACCTTTAGCAGATAAGGAATTACAGCAGCTTCATTCAGAGCCTCAGAAAGTGGCATCAGCAGAGCTTACAATGTTGATGGTATATTCCAAGACGGGAGAATGCACCTCAGACCCACCATTTTCAAACTTCTGAAGCAAAACAGAACCAATGAATCCTGATGATGGTGAAACAATATTTGGCGCTTCTTCTTTCCTGTGCAAAATCAGCATGATCACTGCAGGTGATTTGTTCCAAAGTGTGCAAGGGATCCTGATTTTGTAGCAGCCACTTGTTTTGTAATGCTGGTACATCAACCACATCCTAGAGTGGTGCTGCCCAAGAAAACATCCTATGTCATTCCAAATTAGAGGTGGGTGACCCAGTAAATAAACAGGGAGAGACAAGCCAAGGGTTTGGCGTGTCTCTTACAGCCCATGTACAATCCAAGCCTGGAAAATGTTCAACATGTAAGTTTAGCAACAGATATCATAGGGAGAAAAAAAGATCTCATTAAAATTCAGAAAAGTACATTTGTTTAGCATGCAGTGCTTTTGAGCTTAGTGCATCAGATTATATCACTCCATGGAAGGGCATTTACTAAAAGTAATAGTCGAAGTGACTTGAACTTATTGCTGTCCACCGTAGACTGCAATGCCACTAGTGAACTAAGAGGCAGGTCAGAGGTCATGCATTCCTATATGTGGCTGTTTTGCTTGTGTTCTGGTATAGGGAGGACCTGGCCTGGCAGTTCAGGTTGGACTGTTCCTATTTGAGCAGATATGTGAGTCAAAACTGGAGTGGAATGATAGGCAAATGAATGATGTTTTGGAACGCTACCACGAGCGATTGCCAGTGGTTAGATTTGTTACAAGCATTCTCCCATAACCTTTTGTGTGTTTGATCTAGATTCTTATTATACATGGTGCAACAATATAGTCCAATTAAACCAAGGGGTGTTAATGAGGCTCAGTGAAATAAAATATTTGCCTAGGATAAAACTAGTGGTCAACTGGGGAAGCAGGGATTGATCCCTTGTTTTTGGGTTTTCACTGTGCTATTCAAGCATTAGACGGATAGCTCTCTCTCTTTTTCTACATCAATAGTCACTGCTTTGTTTTTAATTGTTTGTGTGTGAGGTTAGAGCACGGGTGCCAAGCAGAAGCCACATGAAAGCCTGGCTCGTTTTGGGCTTGAGGGTCCATGGGAACCTCGAGCCGAGCCAGAGCCAGAGCCAGGCTTCTGGCTCGACCTTTCAGTGGCTCACCCACTTCTAGAGCACATATTTATTTAGTAGAAATACTTAATGTACGCTTACAGGCAGTTGGTGCATCGGCGCTTTCTTTCTCCGCCTGGAAGGATACAGATAGGGGGAGATCACAGTCACCACCAAGAGGCCTAAAATAATGTTTTTTAAAAGTTGCAAACAATATTTCGATGTTTATTGCAAGATGCAAGCCGGTTATCTCTTTCACGATTAAGAGTTCATTTCATGTAGAAAGAATTGCCACCTGAAAGAATTGAGACGTGTAGTCCATATATTTAAATGTAAAAGTGTCTTCAAGTGTGGTTCCTTAGACGTGGAAACAAACTTGCAAATCGACATGCCTTAGAAGTTTTTGTCAAACGAGCTGCAACAAAGTAAAAGTGAGAGGCTGTCCGCCGCTTAGTGGAAGCATTGAACTTCAGATGTTGTCTGAAACGCAAACATTCGAGTGCTACTAATTGGAAAGACAAATCAGTCCCAGACCATGTGAAGCTACTGGACCGGAATTCAAAACCACAGTTCTTGCTCTACTTGGTGTTTGTCGCCATCTGACGGAATTCTTTAACAGCATGGGAAATCAACATTATAATGAAGGTATATCTGGTAGTCTAGTTCACTCACAAAGAGTTGACAGTAGTTTTTGGGTGCCATTTAAAAACAACCATTTACAATGCAACGGTCTCGCCTTTGTAAAAGTTAAAGCTATTGGCATTGTAATGACAAATTTTGTATTTATGTGTTGGTTTTGAAAACAGATAAATAAATGGCATTGTCATTTACAATGCCAATAGCTTAATCTCTCACAAATGCAAGACCTATTGCATTTGCACACACACACAGGCAGCGACACACAGACAGAGCCACACAAAGACAGAGCCACACACAGACAGGCTTCAGACTGTTATGCCTTAATGCCAAGCCATAGATTTCATATGCATGCATGTGAGGTCATAGACGGCGTCTGCCTGCATATCAAGCCATAGATGGCGTCTGCCTGCATATCAAGCCATAGATGGCGTCTGCCTGCATATCAAGCCATTGATGGCATGTGCCTGCATATCAAGCTATAGATGTCATGTGCCTACATATCAAGCCATAGATGTCATGTGCCTGCATATCAAGTCAAATATGGCATGTGCATACACGTTAGTCCACAGACAAAGTGTACATGCATGTCAACATCTAGATGTCATGCGCCTGCATATCAAGTCATAGATGTCATGTGCATGCCTGTTAGACCATAGATGTCAAGTGCATTCCTGGTAGAACATAGAGTGGGCATGCATGCATGTCAAGAAATAGATGCCATGTGCGTGCATATCACGCCAGATAGCATGTGCATGCATGTAAGACCACAAATGCCATATGCATACATGTAAGGCCATAGAAGGTGGATGCGTACAAGTCCCGGATATCATAAGCCTGCCTGTAAGGCCAAAGATGCTGGGAGTCTGTATGTCGGCCGTAGATGCCATGGGAATCCATGCATGCCCTGGGTGCAGTGCCCCTCTGAGTCTGACCATAGACTGTGTGTACCTAGACAATAGGTCATGGCTCTTGGCTGAAATCCACACAGATCCTGAGCCCAATGGACAGCGGTCCCCAGCTCTTAAATATGTGAAATGTTAACAGGAAGTGGACTCTGAACTACGACCCCTGCGACTGCCGCCCCACCCCTGGTCTGCAGGGGTCTCGCAGTGAACTTTGCTTTGAATTGATATTTTAATAGCTCTTGGATATCATGCCAACCCAGCCCCAAAGGGCATCAAAGCTCTGTATACGAGAAGCTTGGCACGTCGAAGTATACTTTACATATACACGGAAATTATATACGAAAAGTCTGAGTTGTGCAAGGACAGGTGTAAAATCAGCACAAATACCTGAGAGGATGAAATATTAGAGATTTCTGCAGGGAGCTAGCACCACACAGCAGCGTGTGTTTCCTTTCCCTAACAGAAAGGTCCATGCGTATAATGTGTTCGCCTGGCAGTCTCTGAACCCAAGACTAACACCCCAGAGTCAGACTCGGGTCGTCCTGGCTAACCACTGAAGCAGCAGCGCCACGGGCCTGTGAGGAGACTCAACAGTACCAAACACTGGTACTGCCTAGACGTCACATCCGGCCAAGGACCAGAGAAAGGGACCGACAGCCTAGTGACTGTGATGTGAAGGTGCAGAATAAAGCTTTTCCTAAATATATTGGTGTCTCGTGAACTGGCGCATCTTTACCTTGTGATCCCGAGAGAGCACGGAGTACGTGATGAAGGTGCAAGCAGGGTGCAAACTAGGTTATGTTGCAGGAGGAGGGGGGGGGGGGGTCGGGTAGCTGCAAGCCCGAATGTGCGACGTGCACGGGCAATGCGGGAGGAGACAAGGAACTCCAGAGAATGTGTTAGCAGTGAGGCAAAACCACATCTACTAGCAGTGGTTTAAAGCCCAGTACTGGCTAGAAGTTATGAAGCTAATGTAAGGTGCGTAGGAGGGACTCTCAAAAGGGCGCAGCCAATGTAATTAAGGGCGTGACTTAAACACGTAAGCTGAAAACCTGTGCTTAGCCTAGTGCGCGGTCCGACTTGTATTTTGCTGCTTCTGTCATTGCATCCAGATGTATGATACAACAAGTAGCATTATACCTACAACAAGTCACAAATATTGGCTTTGTCAATGGCTGTTAGTTACATAAAATAAATAAGCAGCAACTATGGCTTGTAAATAATATTGACAAAGCTTCAACCTGCAGCCCTGGTGACACCACGACAATGTTGCTGCTCCTGAGTCTCAAAAATAGGAGGGAAATCCAGACAGAAAATGACTCCTTTTAAAGGATTTCCCTTTCTCCTACAACGTTTACCTGGCATGCCGTCATGCCGTAACTTCTCCACTAGTGAGAACTGAGCAGTGTGAGTACATGCACATCGATGTGCCTGCTGTCACTGCAGTCCGGAAAGAACGAACCGCCTGTTCCAGGGCACAAAACAGAGGCCGATAGAGACCTTTTTCGAGGCCTCTTTTAAAAAACTACTGGTACTCCGCACCTGTGAGACCTGGCCCATTTAAAGCCCTGGATTCAGGACTAAAAGTAACAATTCGCACTCCATAATCCAAAGTGGCTATTTATTGGATAACGTCTAGTTGAGTTGTAAACTCCGTTGTGACATGATTCACTATACAACCCCATTACAGGCGCGCACATGCTTGCAAGACTACAATTTCCAGGACAGAGCTGGGTGATCGAATATTCCAAGGGATATGTTAGACCAGGATCCTCCTTACTGGTCAACAATCTGTGTCACTCATGGAGGGACTTTAAAAGTTATGTGTCTTCGGCTCTTTCCTGTAGGATTAATGGGTTTCTTAGTGTTACATATAATGTAATAGATCAATATATGTGGATGACAACAGGGCCAGGGCGATTTCAGTGGCTGTGTTAGGTGCAGATAACTAGCTTCAATTAATAAGCTCGTGAATTTCAACGCATTTTTATTTTTCTCCCAAGGAATAATAAAGTTGGGCCATTAGATCTCAGCGCTAGCTCTGGCTGATTAGAAACCTGTAAAACCCTTGATCGTGCATGGGCCCGCTCACTCGAGAAGAAACTACATGAACACTTTCCTATTAGTCCTCCCAAAATTCTGACTTAGCCAAGCGCAATATTAGCATGTTGTCTAGCTTATGACCACCGCGAGTCTCTGAGGCACAGATGGATATACAGAATAGTGTCCGTAGAGAAACCCTTTTCCATTCCAGCAATTTTGGGATGATTAAACCGCAAATACGCCCTGGACAGGAGGAAATTTAGGTTTAGGTAATCGATTTGGGAATTGGCCTGCAAAAATGTGTCAGCCAAACACAATAACCGGTGTGACACCCTTTACTGGTACGCAGAACAATTTTCCTAGAACACCTATTGCTAATGTCAGTCTCACCACCTACTACACTCCCTCCAGGTTAAACAAGGCAATCCCAAGAATGGAACAAGGTAGGCCCACTCATGTAATGTGACTTGGTTCATCATTTGCCACCTCATCCCACCTTGGTAAGATGGTGCTACTAAGGCGGACTCGACCTCAGGATGGGGCTGGCCTGAGGAAGTTCTTAGAAATTACTTATTTTTCTCTGGATAAAACTTGGATCCAGTTGAAAGGGTAAAAAAGCCTCAGGATAATCCATACAGTATCCGTTATCTCGTGGTATACTGGGCTTATTTAAAAACTGTAAGTTGTTGTCAGAGGATATATAGTGTTATTATGACCATTATGTGCCTCTGACTGAACTTTCCACCATGTTTCTGCCCGATTAGTTGAGCCAAGCAGTCTCGGGCATTCATTAGGGCTAGGTCTAAGTATACCCTCATCAATAAACTAATGGTGCAGAGTACCAAAGAAAGTATATAGAGAGGACCTGCCTCTACTACGGAAAAATACCATTCACATGAGTCTAATGTATAAAGACTAATCGCCTCACGGTGTGTTCAGGGTGGACGCCTCCTATAGTCACACTTGCATCAAGGGCGTCTGCGGTGGTCTCACAGAGCCCCCTTGGAACAGCTGACTGGTACTGACTGCAAAAATTTGACACTGCCCAGAATATTGCACAGTTGTGACTTTTCACCTAGGTTTCCGGGTTCCTATGGTGGAGCATACCTCCCCGCTCATTCAAGGCAATTTGATCAGACATAAATGTATTTTATATGGCAATTTTATATGATAGTAAATTAATATGCTGGTGTTCCTTCATGCATTGTGGAAAAAAACGGACTATTTGCATTCGTAAAACAAGCCCGTTGTATCCCTAAGTTGTAGCTCTATGAATTGGTCATGGCTCTTTAAAGGTGAATAAATTGCAAATGTCAAAAATTAGGTGATGTATTGGGATAGGGTACCCCAACCAATTTAACAAATACTATTTTCGTTAGTCAGTTGTTTGTTAGTCGTTTCACCAAAAGGAATCCATCGTTTTAAAATCTGCTGAATCGCGGCACATGTGTACGGTCACGCTATTGGGGGGAATGTTTTGCTCGCCTACAAACAAGTCGACCACATTCTAATTCAACAGATGTTATGTCGCTTCTCTGCAAATTGTTGCAGCCGTGCACCACCTTGTGGCTGGATTTGAAAATGCAGCCTAGGAAATTTCATAAGCTTCGCCGTTGCTGCTCCATTGCATGCAGAATCGGGTTCTGATAGAGGAAAGCCAGTCACCCCGTTGGCCAGAGACACAAGGCACGCGACGTGGCACCAGAGTACGCACCCTGGGTCAAAGCATCCAAGCCACAGTTGGAAGAAATGCTCTTTTCCTTGTTTGTGGTGGGTGCGGGTTGCTCTGCGGATTGCGTCCATTGTCGCTTTTAAAATTATTGCAGGAGCAAACGCATGCTTGCAAAGATTTAGGCAGACATCTTCAACTCACATTGAGTCAGCTCTTTGGAGCACCCCCAGCTTCAGCTTTCCTTCACTTAGTCCTTTCCTAAAGCCACCTTCTTTTGCACCATGAGGTGACCATCCGATACTGGTATAATGTCTGTGCTCAGCAGAGTCGCAAAGGCTACAGGCAATAAAATGACTCTTTGTACCTTCCTCGGCGGCTTCTCCAGCAGGGGCGTTTTTCCAATCTTGTAAATTCAGCCCTTCTGGGGTTTATTCCTCACACAGTTCTACAGCCTGCTTTCACAGCTGATCCATGACCTCTATAAAGCTTGGCGCTTTAGACATGGTCTATGAAGTACTTTCTTTTATTTTTGGGATTGGTTAAGAAAGTGACTGAGCTGGTGACTTGACTGTGTTTTCCAGCTGTGTCAGTGTAATTATACAGAGCGATAAGCCCCAATTGTAACACAAAGGGGACATGCATTCAACATATCAGTGAGTCTTTTGGCTAGAGATAATCCACAAAGATGCTGACAAGTCAGTCATTTCACTCTAACTCCAGTAGAAATCGTGCTTGCAAATGTTTTTTTTGGCAAATGCTTTTTCTAACCTTTGGTTTTGCTGTATCGCTTCACTGCTCTGTGACTTCTTTTTAAGCTATTCTCTACTAGGTCCAACTCTGCATGATTTTTCACTTTTATGAATTATATTTCTTGTACAGGCTGTTCATGTTAATTCTTTTCTTGTTTTCTTTCCATCTTCGTTTGTTCCTCTCTGGCCTCTGATGTCTTTATTCCCCGTTCTTCTCTAAACGCAAAGGAAAAATCCACCAAGACGGTAATAGCTTTAGAAGATCACGCCATTTTATACTTGTGCACGTTTTGTAGTGAAGTACCTCATTGTCTCAATATTCATGTCAGCGAACATTGAGACCATGACACTCTAAATGCAACCTTTGCGATGGTGGCCATTCAATTAGGTGCTTGCAAGACGGAATAATAACCACCAAGAACATTTAGTGAATGTACGAGCATCTTCCTGCAAGGTCTGCGGTTGCATATGTGTTGACCGGGTGCAATGTAGGCTGGTCCTGTTTACGTGTTCATTTGAGGTGCATCTCTGAGAGTATTTCAGTAATCCATGCCGCTCCTGCGTGTCCAACACAAAGACCAAACGTTGTGATCACTTTTAAACAAGCTGACGAGTGCACCAAATATTTAGTATTCATATTTTCAAATCAATGCTTGAAACATATGCAAAGACTCACATTAGTGAACATGTGCATCAGGAAGTAGGACTTGTCTTGCTCAGTTATTGCAATTGTGGTGGATTATAATTTTAGCCAAAGTTTTTTTCACATGATTAGAATTCTCATGTAAACTGTCTTAGCCACCCACCAAACTTTTGTGACTGTTGCGTTTTAGAAATGCTTATCTCTTTTGTAAAAGATATGTTGGTGTAAATGTGTTAAAGATCTTGGTATACTGTTATGTGCTCAGATTAGGCATTGTTAGCAAGTTGGAAGTGTTAGCTAAAGGAAATGAAGTGTTAAAACCAGTTTTTCTTTGTGCTAAAATACCTTTCGAGACATTTCAAATGTGGATGGTTTCTTGGAATGATTTAAACTGTTCCAACATTCATTTGCTTTTAGAACATCAGTCGCCAATTTAATTTGAATGTGAACTTACTATAAATTCGGTACTTCTTCTTGCCTAAAAGTGTGTGTAAAATCTATTACACACCTTGTTTTCAAACATCTGATTATTTTAAGGTAATTGCAAGTTTTTTAAATTAGAAGAACTTCTTCAGCTCACTGGCTTCTGAAACAATTAAGTGATAACTCCAAGAGATTGTTGGTTCTTTTATTACAAACATGGGCGCCCACTGTTTGAAAGGTGAACCCTTAATGAAACAAACTAGGTTCTCAATGTGTAATATCCAGGATTCAAGAACAGAACTGCATAGATGTGTTGCCTATCTTTAATTCTGTGCATCTTACTTCAGTTTTTAAGTAGGTGTTTAGAGAAGTAGCGCTGCCAAGTCGATTTTTCTCCAGCGTGTAGGATAAGGTAGGATAAGGTATAATGCCTACATGAGAACTGCCCATAAGGGCCTCTCTCATGGGGGCTTCATGCAGTGGCATGAAGGTGCATGGTGGATTGAAGAACCATTGATTACAATGTTGACTGCTTTGTTAAACCAATTATGCTACAGATGATTATATTGGAGATGTACTTATTGACTATTTTTTTACCCAAACAGCCCACCCCGAAAACACATTATGGATACGCACACCGATATTTATCACATACCCTCTCACACCGAAGACAGCAAAACACGGCTGATGGATAACACTGAAGACTGGCATCCGAGAACAGGAACCACCCAATCACGGTCTTTCCGCATTCTTGCCCAAATCACTGGCACTGAAAATAGTGAGTAACCTGATCAACCCTGTTAATTGGTGTGACACTGTACCAGCACTGTTGAAATTCTCTCACCTTTTAAAAAATATTGTGGTGGCACTTTTTAGCTATGACGACCTTCCTCAACCCAACTTCTAGGAGAGCTTCATATAATAAATCTCCATGTTGTCTAGCAAATCCTACAAACTTAATTTCAGAATATTGTTTAGTGCGAGATTGCATGCTGTTGCATCTTTACTTGGCCAATGGATTACACACCCCTGGATCTTACATTTTATAATGGAAGGAGAATTTGTAATAATCACTAGTCAAGAGAACAAATATTGAATGTGATGATAGTTTGCTTCGTCATTAATGCAATTAAAAAGTAATTTTATTGTATGAGAATTTCCACGATAGTTGGTTTGATGAGGCAAAACTGTGACGTGTTCTTAGCAGGCCTGAAACAGACTTACATTTATTTGTTGATTATCTGCATTTTCAAGATGTATTTTTTATTTACGTGAGCATTATGCCATTAACTAACTTAAAGAATCTGCAGCTCATCTCAAGACAAGGTGTATAGTTAATGAATTGGTGTAGAAATTGGGGGGTTATTATCAACGGTTCCAGCATACTTCACGGCCAGGCTCAGCTTCGCCGCAGCGCCGCAGCACCAGCAGCAAAGGGCCGGGCCTTGCTCCGCCTGTTTCCCGGCCGGGCTTGGCTCCGCCGGGCCCCTCCCACCACCAGTGATGCCCTCAACAGCGCCAGGAGGCGCATAAAGGCAGCGCCAGGGCCGAGTCCTGTGGGGGTTATTATCAACGGTTCCAGCATACTTCACGGCCGGGCTCAGCTCCGCCGCTCCGCCGCAGCGCCGCAGCACCAGCAGCAAAGGGCCGGGCCTTGCTCCGCCTGTTTTCTGGCCGGGCTTGGCTCCGCCGGGCCCCTCTCACCACCAGTGACGCCCTCAACAGCGCCAGGAGGCGCATAAAGGCAGCGCCAGGGCCGAGTCCTGTGGGGGTTATTATCAACGGTTCCAGCATACTTCACGGCCGGGCTCAGCTCCGCCGCAGCACCAGCAGCAAAGGGCCGGGCCTTGCTCCGCCTGTTTCCCGGCCGGGCTTGGCTCCGCCGGGCCCCTCCTACCACCAGTGATGCCCTCAACAGCGCCAGGAGGCGCATAAAGGCAACGTCAGTCCCTCGTCCCGCGGGACCGCCGGGCGGAGCCCGGGCAAAGTGCGGGCCCTCTGTGGCCCTCAGAGGCCTGAGGAGACTGGGATGGGCCAGGGACCCTACACCTTTTAATCCGGATTTTTATTGTGTACCATTCACGTGAGACTTTATTTTATTTTATCTTGGTGTGTTTCATATGAGTGAGTAGTGGCTCTTACACGACCTTGCATATTGCTTTAAATTTATATAAGATGTCTAAAACAAAAAATGATAAACCTGCTATAGGCCCCGGCACCATTGACAACTATATGGTGAAGAAAGTAAGTCAGATTAATAATGAAAGACGTGCTTCACTAGGGAAGGGGACTCCGACACTGGATTTATCAGAGTTGTCTCCGCAAAGGATGATCACAGAGGCTGAGGCAAATACGAGCGGAATCGTTAGAGTAGATCCGCAGACGCCCACCATGGTGAGTGTCGAGGTACATTTAGACCAGCACGCCCTGTCAAGCGAGGAAACAGGCGAAGCTCCGCCTGTCATTAGGCCGATGCGAGCCTGCAGGATAGCACATCAAAAACGGGGGGGGGGGGGGGGGACATAGCACTAAAAGAAGGGATTTGGATGGGAAAGAAACGAATAGCCCTGTCATAAACCCCTTTGTGTTCACTGGAAATAATGATAGTGGTCTTAACTTAAATGCTGAACAGTTTGCTTCTCTTATTAAAAATCTGGAAGGGAAATTTGTAGCGAAATTAGAGGAGATGATTAAACCACTGACCATCCAGATAGAGAGCCTGGTCACGGAAGTGGCTAGGCTGGGCGGCCTAGTGTCTGCACACCAGGCTGCATCCACCAGTGGTAGGGTTAAGGCTGGGGGAAGAGGGCAGGAGGTGACGAGTGCTAAAGACCATCAGAACACTCGCAATAGCGTAGCAGTAGTTACTACTGTGAATGATACACTAAGTACACCAGTCGTCCCAGTAGCATCTGCTTTGTTGACACAACCCAATTTAGCCCCACGAAGGTGACCAGTTCCAAGGCCTCCCAGGAACAATCGATACTTGAATTTACCACCTGATTGTGCACCGTTTGTGGTGGTATTGACTAACGTTCCACCATGTGGTACTCATCCTGCCTCACCATATGATGAATCTCACGCATCATTGAAAAATAAGACAGTAGCATGGCTTAACAAAATTGTGGCTTTCCTACCTCTTATTCAGATCAGATAATGGCAGTAAGGAGGGTGAACTGGGTAGGCCCGTCCAAAAAGTTGGGAAGTGGGGATTGCATCATTGTAAATTTTAAACATCCACAACATGTGGCAACTGTTCTCTTAAGAGCATCCTCACTAGTATATAATGAGAACAGTATTTGTGTGCACCCGCTGGGGTACTTCTACGCACACCTGTGCAAACCCACTCCCCAACAAAGGATGACTAGGCGGGTGTTTGAACCTGAGACCCCAGCCATGGATACACAATTTATATATAACATTATTAATCCATGTGGGCCTGGAAACTTGGATGAAACCTATAACAGGATTACTTAGGCTGGACGCTACCACCATGGGTCTAATATCTACACACAGAACAGGTATGATGCTTTGTCTGGACTTGAGATGTATGGTTGACGGGAGGTACCTGCGGCTCAGGGCACTGTGGCTTCAGGTGAACCTATACCCGTAGAGAACTCACTGGACATAATATCTGGATGTTTTGTTGTTTCATGGAATATTGCGGGTTTGGCTGCCAAAATGGCTGATGAAAACTGGGTTAATTACATCAAACAATTTAAGGTTATCTGTCTACAAGAAACCTGGCTAGTTGAGTGTGATCTTTTCCTGGAAGGGTACAAGGCCTTCTATGTTCCAGCCACTCCATCCGTAAGGGGTAGACCAAAGGGGGGACTTGTGATTTTTGTTTCTATTTTAGTCCCTTGCAAAATGCGTAGAATTGAATCACAGTATTCTGGAGTGATGGGTTTAGTTTTAAATGGAGAAAACTGTCGGGCTGGTTTGGTGAATTTTTATAATGCAACTAATGACAGTGCAGGGTTTAATCAAATATCGTTATTGAACTCTTTTATCACCACTTCTATGAAAGATTTTGGTCATAATCTTATGATCATGGGAGATTTTAATGTGCATCCTTGCGGTGATCCACTGAAAAAATGTTTAATAGACTTGTGTTGTGAGCGCCTGGGAGGTATACACATGGAACATACAGTGGATGGGGAACTTTGTAATGATCTAATGAACAACTTTGACCTCTCACTGGCTATGACACTCAGGGACCCGTTAAAATGCTTTGATATTCCTACTTTTAAAGGGCATGAAAGGGGCACTTTTATTGATCATATGTTAGTCTCACTGACGATGCAGACTTTTCTGGATTCGTTCAGTATTGAGCAAAGTGAATTCAGTGACCATAACCCTCTAATAATTCGTCTGAAGGAACCTTGGGTTAACAAGGGAAATCAGAATTGTAGCTCAGGCAGGTTGTGTACAACAGATGGGAGGCGGCGACTTAAATGGTCAATGGTTACCCCAGATCTTCTTTACAAAAATATAGTGGATAAATGTACTGAGGATATTAAGAATTATACACACCAGGGGGGAGATCCCAGGCAGGTCCTTATTGCCTATCAAAACTTGTCGGAGAAGGTGTCAGAACTTATGACGGCCCCCGCAAAGAACTTGGTGAAAGGGGGTCCTAGGTGGTTTAACCACGATTGTACCAAAGCTGCACGTAATATCAGGTTAGCTCTGTCAGTCACCCCGAGAAATCAGGAGGGTGTAAAACGGTGTCGGAAAGAATACAAGTCTGTTATTGCATCCCGCAAGGAGTTTTTAAGAAAAGAGGCTTGGGATGAAATACTTGACCCCTCCACCTTAAATTGTAGCACTAAATTCTGGGCTTTAGTCAAAAGACCGTTCCTGGTAGAAGACCCGGGTGACGGACTAGATTGCTGCATAACTAAGGAGGAGTGGGAACTTCATTTTAAAAAATTGTATCACTCAGTGGACCCTGTAACAGTTGATGTTTTACCTTATGCTAGGGGAGGCATAATTAAATTTGATATAAGCGAGGTAATGGACGCCATAGAAGGACTTACAGCTAGGAAGGCCCCTGGACCTGATGGAATCCCACCGGATCTTTATAAATCAGATCCAGGTTTTTGGGCACCCATCTTGGTAGCTGTATTTAATGCAGCTGCTATAGTGGGCTGTCCCTTGTCCTGGGGTTTATCAACAATTGTCCCTGTGTTTAAGAAAGGAGACAAGGGCAGCCCCCTCTGTTATTGTCCGATCTCATTAATAGATTCCATGGTTAAGATTATGGGGAGGATCTTACTGCAGCGTATATCAAGTTGGACGTCTGATAATAACATTATGACCATCTCCCAATATGGCTTTTGTAGTGGCCGTTCCGCCATAACCCAGTGCCTTAACCTCTTCCTTATATTGAGTAAATATACTGTTGTGCAGAAGGGAGCCGTCCACCTTGCCTTCATGGATCTGTCATCAGCCTTCGACTGTGTTAACAGGGGAAGGCTGTGGCAGACCATGCAGGAGAAAGGAGTGGACATAGGGATTGTGGATTTTTGGGTGGATTTGCACAGTAACACCAGTGCAAATGTTAGGTACTCAACAAATGGGGAAACCACTGGTAATTTTAATATTAAAAAGGGAGTGCGCCAAGGTTGCATCCTGGCCCCATTTCTTTTTAATTTTTATATTAATGATTTAGACGCTGCACTACAAGAGGTAAAATCAGACTGCCCCAGAGTTGGCAGGCGGGGTATTCCTGTACTTTTATACGCAGATGATGCAGTTTTAATTTCTACAACGGAAAAGGGTCTCCAGGCACTTTTGATTGCTTTTAATATTTTTATGACCAACAGAGACCTTTTGGTCAACAATTCTAAATCATATATAATGCATGTTGGCCGACGACCGAAAAAGAATTTTATTTTTAAACTTGATGATGCTTTGATCCCAATCACTCAAACATTTTCATATCTTGGTGTCGTATTTGACACAAAGCTCAGCTTGGGCCCTCATGTGGCAAGAAAGAAAGGGGAAATGACAAGGGTAAATGCCTCTATTTTTAATTTTGTTACAAAACTGGGGAAGAAGCCAAATACTTCAATGATGAAACTCTATAATGCTAAATCGATAGCTACCGCTGTATATGGCAGTGAGTTATGGGGCTATGTAAGTGGTGAACAGTTACAGGTTACTGAAAACAATTTTCTAAAACGTCTCCTCTGTGTTCCAGCAAGTACACCGAACTTAGTGGTACACGAAGAACTGGGGTCTCAGTACCTATCAGATATATTTGCACTAAGACCACTGACATGCTGGGTAAAATTGTGGTTAAATCAAGATATTCCGCTTACCCACCTGATTGTGAAAGACCTTGTGTCTCAGGACAACTCAATGTGTGTGCCCTGGCTAAAATACCTGAAATCTTGTTTTTTGAGGCTTGGATATTTGAATATGTTTGAAAACCCTTGTGGAATTGTAAAGGGAGATGTGGCAGCAATTAAGCGGGCTTTTCATATGGACAGGAGGGCCCAAAGAGAAGCGGAGGAGCTCATGAAACCTAATGTTAGGAAATATGTTATGTTAAAAACCTGTGATACCATGGAACTATATTTAACATGCACCTTCACTTCTCATGAGAAATTTCTGCTGACGAGGTTCAGGTTTAATATTTTTCATCATCTTTTAATTAGACCTAAGTCGGATATTTTTAATAAAACTGCTGCTCCCTGTGGCTGCGACAGGAAGTCTCCACAGGATATGCTGCATTTTATATTTTTATGTAGGTTTTATGAATACCCGCGCAGACGTTACCTTGTTGCTCTTTTAAAGAAACAAAATTTTAATCAAATAAGACCAGCACTTATGTATTTACAGCTTTTGCACAGTGACAGTGTTCTTCATGTCATAGAATTTTTAAAATTAACTGTCAAACTGAGAAAGTGCCTGGATCTGTGATTCTACACCTCTGAAGGATGATGAGCTTATTTACTGAAAGACCTTATATTATGTTGTAAACGCAGCATTAATAGCACTTTATTGTTGATTCCGCCTACTTACTCATTAATGAAATACGTATAATATGTTCTTTTGTAATTGTGATTTTAAATATGAAATGTTCAAATGTATTTTATATGTGCACTTTTATGGTTTGAAATATAACCGAAATAAAGTCTCTATTGAAATTGAAATTGTGTAGAAATTGGCTCTCCAGGGATTGAACATATACGTTTTTGAAATATGTTCCTTTCGTTTTTTTAGTGGCCGAAGCAGAAACGGAAAATAACAAAAATTCAAAGTAAGTTGAAATATTTTGTGCCTCCTGGCTCAATGTAGTCCATATTGTATGGCATGGTGTTTTTTCATATGACCTACATACATTTAATATTGCGATTTGATGTATGCATTTCATTGGTGCCCCTTCCATGAACCATGTAACATTCAGTTTGCTTGTGTATTGTGATTATCGTTGGTGTTTGTAGGCATTGTGCTGTGTGACACCATCTGGCTAATATTCCATAGTTGCTTTCGCGATTTTTCTGCAGACGAATATCACCTACATGTTAAAGTGCAAATGTGTAATTTCCATGATCTATATACACATTGTCCTACTTCCTCCACATTGCGGTATGTTTGCCCCACCACAGTGCCCTACTCCCCCCCCCCCCCCAACCTCCATTGCCCTACTGCTTTATGTATCTAAGTTAGGAGCAGTGTGAAATACTGGAATGGCCATGATCGTGTGCATTATATTGAAAGTATTAGGAGAAATCTGGTCAGGGTGGTTTGCAAGAATATTCAAGTCTTGCAATTTCATCGGGATCTTGGATAAAGAGACCTCATCAGAATTGTGAGACCTTCATTGCAGGATCCACCCCAACATTACTGATTTGCATTTTTGTTTTTTTCTAAAATATGGACCATGAGCACTAATTTTATGCTTTTAGATCTCGACATCAAAATAAGCCTTCTTCTAAGTAAGCTCTGGAGTGGTACTTTTTGGAATGGTCGCGAGGGAGCAGGTACAGAAGGCATTATTCAGACTCTTGTTTCGAAATATAATAAAAGCCATAGCCATTGAGTCCCAATAAAGCAGCCAACAGATGACACAATGTTCCAAAAGTCTGTTTGAAAAGCATTTTGCTGGCCAATGATTTTGAAAATCTTAAAAGTAATAAAGCATGTCAAGTATTTCACATGCAAAACATGTGCTCAACAAAACTGCTTCTTCGGAAACTCCAGGCTGATCTGATAATCCAGCAGAAAACTGTCCCAACTTTTGCCACTGTGGTAAACTTTTATTTCTAACTACAGCATCAGCTGTTGAGTGTTCCAGGGAGACATAAATTTAATTCCATGGGTGAAATAAATTCCTCTGTAAAATGTTATAATGCCTAATTGCATTGGCTCCATTGCCCTGGACACCACCTACATCAAATTTAGGCAAAACAAAGTAATTGAAGATCTTTTACTATCCGATAATAACCGGTGTTACTGGTGCCCATCACAAACCTTTACTTTCTTGCCTATTTTTTCAGTCCTGAATGATATCCTCCACTTTTACTTTGACACGACTAGCACTCACGTCTGTTTTAGAAAGGTCTAATTCATACAACGTAAGCCTTCATGCGCATTCTTTGTCACTGGAGAGAAATAAGAGAATATGAACTGAAACGATGCGAGAAGATGCCCTAGGTGCTACATGTATTTAGTGTTAAAATGACATTTGGTGGTATTAATTTATGGCAATTTGTAGCCAACTTCTGAATTGAAACCTTGGGGAGTCGTAAGCTAAAGTATCTCACCCATCTGATCAGAGCCCTCCCTGCTCTCACTTTTTCTCTTTATTCATCAAAATTAGGATCTCATGTCTTGGAGCTCCTTCTTCAAGCCCCTCGTTGACTGTTATCAGTTGCTAAGACCACTAAAGACCAGTCTGTTTGTGCTTCGTTGATTTTGTTGTGTTTTGGCTAGCGCTTTGGCGTGATTGGTGCTCGCTAATGGTTAGTAATGAACTATTCCTCCAAGTCCAACTTCAGTTGTTGTTAAAAGCTTTTTTTTCTGTTTTTGTCCATGTAAGCTTATATTTTTGTGGTTCTTTTTTAAATATTTCACAAAATGTGAATTCGATCAATACGAGGCCATAACATGTATAACGTGTAAACATATTGGGGGTTTTATAGCTGCTTGTGTACAGCTTGTCAGTATGTATCATATTGCTTACCTGGAATATAAACATTCTACAGTTGAGCAGTTCCTATGAAGCATTGGCGTGCAGACTGTGA
Source organism: Lissotriton vulgaris (assembly GCF_964263255.1). NCBI lineage: Eukaryota > Metazoa > Chordata > Amphibia > Caudata > Salamandridae > Lissotriton > Lissotriton vulgaris. The sequence goes on from NC_141689.1 coordinate 1,480,970,776, forward strand.
TGACAGAGCGGGATCAACGAACCATATTCAGGATGTTCAAATATTAGAATGCTTTTACTCCCCCACCCTCTTAAACTCATGGTTTAGAAAACAAGCCCACTCACTGTTTTTAGTGTCTGGTTACAGAAAGACGTAGCTGTCTGTTGCCAGGGTAATGACAACAACAGAACAGGTCAGCAGCGTATAGTGCATATGTACACTGCCATGGAGTACTTAATGATGTGGGTGAGCATTTTTGACATTACTATTGGACTACTTTAGAATATTGGTACCAATCTGTAGCTTACAAGACGATTTTTTATTTATTAACTGTTTCAATGGCAGTTACTATTTTTCTTAGGGCCAATAATCCTCTGTGTCAGCTCTGCTAGCTGGACCTGTGATATCAGAACTCGAATGTAATGCTGTATGTGAAGTCAGATGAAGGGCTGTGTATAATCAGTTTTTGTTGCCTATGAAATCCCAGGAAAATTCTTGAAAATTACTTGAGGTCATGGCTGAACTTGCTGTAGCGGGCACTGGGCGTTTCCCCGGTGGGGCGCCAGGGAGGGGGCTGGTTTTGTTACCGGGGGGCGTTTTTGTAGCATATCGGATCCATCATTGCACCAATTCACAAGACAGGGGATAGGTCAAAGCCTCAGAACTAGCAACTAGTGGCACTAATGAACAATGAGGCAAAATTATTTGCGGGAATGCTACTGGATGAACTCCAGGCTTGGGCAGAAGCAAAGTCCGCCATCCCTATAAACCAGACCGGTTTTGCGAAAAATGTGGGGACAACCACAAATATAATAACAATGGCAATGCTCTTTGATAAGGTTGAAATGATAAGGAGCTCCCTGCATTTGTGCTTTATTGATTATAAAGCAGCCTTTTATAATGTAAATCGAAACAGACTGTGGTCCAAACTGCATAGCTGGGGGCTCCCCCAATCCCTTCTAAACCTGCTGATAAACCTGCATACTAATACCTGGGTCCAGATTAAGTTGGGTGACGGAACACACCTGTCGAGACGCATTCCAACGGACAAAGGGCTCAAAAAAGGTTGCGTTTTGGCACCTACACTTTTCAAACTGTTCATAGCTGATCTCATACCGATATTAAACGCCTGTAACTCGCATGCTCCAAAACTGGGAGACATCTTATTGCCATGTCTCTTTTACGCGGACGACATAGTCCTGATTAGTCAAACGGGAGTAGGCCTTCAACATCTTATAAACGCTACACAGGTCTATTCAAAAGAAAATGGTCTAACGATAAATCTCGATAAAACTAAAACCATTACAGTCAGTAAAAAAAGGGAAAACCCTACAGCATGGTTCTGGGGTAACACCCGAATAGAGAGCACCACGGAATATAAATATCTGGGCGTAAAGATAGACAAAGGCGGTCAATTCCTTGCGCAGAGAAACAGCATGAGGCATAAAGGCATTGCCCTGGCAATCTCCCTAAAAACTCTGAACTCCAAACTAACCGGTCCGTCGATTCTGCCCATAGCTGAGGTGATCCGTGCAAAGTTACTGCCAACAATTACTTACGGAAGCGAAGCCCAGAAATGAAGAGACACCAAACTACTGGACTCCACAGTAACAACTACGTATAGGATTATATTTGGGCTACCTAAATACACCTCCCCCTCGCAAATTGGGCTCGAATTCGGCATACAGAAGCAATCTATTGCGAGACATGGGGCATACATTATAGCGTGGGATAAAATACGAAAAGCAGCTTCAGGGTCACTAAATGCACAGATATGGAAAGAGATAAACCAATACACTACCTCACCCGCAGCGAGATACCTCAAAGATGGATTACACAATGTGGGACTGAACCAACTGTGGGAAACACCCACTAGTACCGGTGTATTTAAGAAACTTGTTTGGAAAACAGTCAAACACCTATCGTGGCTGGAGGACAAAGCCTCACTCGCAGAAAGGTCTCACGGATGGATGACTTTGAATACCTACTGTGAGCAAGCAGCCCAGAAGTACTTTAACTTCGGTAATGCCAAGTATACAAAAATTAGTTTTATGAAGTTTAGACTTGGCCCGCTACCTTGCACTCCGCATTTCCCACCCTGGCTAAAGGAGAAGGTGGAACCTAGGTGCCGCCTATGCGGGTCAGCATCGGAAGATCTGCTGCACCTATTATGCTCCTGCAAACAACTCTAACAAGAACTGAAACAATTATTAAAAGTTAAATTCAACCAGTGTGGAATTCGAACTAGGAGGCAGGCTGTCCTGGCTTGCTTTGCACCAAGTGATCCTCAACTAAACTGTGCCTTGGTAAAAATTTTGACGACATGTGAAAAGAAAATGCCGGAAATCAAATCATTGGCAGAAATCTAACTCTTTAAATTCATTTTTCCATGTTTAAATCAATTAATACACCAAGGAACTATCGTGGTCAAACAAATGTGACATGCACTTCTGGTCATAACGCGCCTATAAACTGGACTTGCAACATTTGAATAATTATAGTACAGTATTTTTAACAGAATTTTAATACTTTTAGAACTAAGGAGTTTTATATGTAAAAATTGTTCAGTAATGAAATATTTTTGTATTGCAATGGTTTGAACGAACTATGCAAATAAAATAAACTTGAAACTAGCATATCGGCTCCCTGTAACAAAAGCAGCAGCAGTGAGACTGGAGTAGTGTTTTAAAAGTTTTGAGCTGGTTTCTCACATGAGTTTTCTAGGTGAGGTTTGGCAGGTTTGAAAAGAAGCTGTCAGCGAGACAGTTTCTGCTTGAATCAGTATTTTGCCAGCAAAAATCACGGGAAATTTCCCAGCATACGAAATGGTAACGTTTTTGCCCATTTCACTCAAGATGATATTTTGCAATTATGTGAGATTACACTTGTTAGAAAATTACACATATATGGCAACATGAACATATGTCATGATCAGACTGTCTTCTTCATGATGAAGGTCGTCTGTGGTTCTGCATGTCCTGTCCTCCACCCAAGAGTTTACATACAGCATGGCTTTCATTCAGCTCGCGATTACCTCCTTGGCTTGCACTCATAACGTGTAAGCACAATTATGTTAACCTGTGAATCTGTAGTCTGTGGTTTTGAAAGTGGTTTTGAAAGTGGTTTCTCAGTTTGTTTTTGTGGTTGCAAAATACTTTTTTTGTTGCTGTTTAATGCATCCCAACATGAGGTTGACCTGGATGGTTTAGTATGGTAGAATGGAGCCTGTAGCTTTTGCATGGAAACTGCATGGCTTGATCCGAGGATCCACACGTAAATAGAACTAAAAACATCTGTTTTTCTCTTTTTTTGTTCACTCTCTCTTTCCACAGTGAAAAGACCCCCACTCGTGTCATTAGCCCAAAGTACACGACATTGCGTGACTGGCACCACGGCGTTTCAGCACGTACTCTTAACGTGCAGTGAAACCTTCACAGTACAAGACAAATTGTTCTAACTGTTCTGCCTCTCTTTTACTGCCGTGCACGTTGTGTATTTTGCTTTGCAGAGAACCCCACACTTCTTTGCTTTTCTAACAATGTCCTGCTGCTTTGTGTAGGAAGACACTTTAGCTCACAGACAGCTTTGATAAGCTAAAAACAAGTGCCATCCTAAAAAAAAACTCGATGGCTTCGTATTTCTTGTATTGCGTGGTTTGTGCTGTTGTGTGAGTAGTTGAACAGCAGATGCAGCAGATCAGAGCATGATTAAATACACGAGACAAAAAAAACAGGAGAGATTTGTGACATTACTTTTTGTGGGTTTTGCCAAGTTTTTGCCATTATGTTGTGTACGCCTCAAGCGCTGCACTTTTATTTTAATAAGAAACCACTACTTTGCTTTGCGTTTTAATGGGAGTGGTAATGCCTGCAGGGCCGGCACAGAGCATGAATCCGTACAAGTTAGCCACCTGCGTAAATGGAGGCCTGAACGAGATGGGTCCCTGTTGTAAGTCGGACGAAGACTGTGCACAGATTTTACTCCTGCAGGCGTGGCTCAAGAGTGCCTCCATTTTGAGAAGCTAGAATGGATGTAGCAAAGAAAGACTAGTTGCTTAGGGTTGCAGTGCCGCAATGCGAGAGAGTTCCTTGCATGCATAGAAACATATGAAGTTTTAGCAGATTACACAATTGTATACACTTTTTGTTTACAGACAGTCCGGGCTGTCACCCTTCTCAGGTCACTAGTGTGGTTTTCAGATAGAGAACCTGAGAAAGTCCCTTGAGGCTTTTAAAGTTAATATTGCCATTTTGATGTTTTGTTTTGATATTTTGAATCCTCTGATGTATTGTTTATTCATTCAATTTATGAGGTGTGCAGCGATTCCACTCTTGATTTTGTTCACTTTCTAGGGAACCAAGCCTTGCACAGTTTTGTATTTTGTCCCAGTAAGCATTGCGTTTGTAAATTCTTATGGTTACAAATAGTCAAAGTAGATGAGAATGTCCCCCGTTAATTTAGAATGTAAACTCCATACAGCACGTTTTCCTTTTCACTGAGGGAGAAAGCTGCCATTGCCTCCCGAAGAACCATTTTTTTGGGAAATATTGGGTCCAAAATGCAATAAAACAACCATACATTTAATGCACTTTGTTGAAACTAAATGGGCAAAACTGTGTATTTACAAAAGGTTAGATACCGTTTAAATGATTGCAAGGCCTACAATCAAAATGGACATACAGTGAATGGTAATATTTGGTGGAATAAAGTATTAGCTGCATTTGAATTATTGGCTGGAAGCAGAAGGCACTCATTTAATTTTATTAGTTTTTTAAAAAAGTTTTCAGCTTTTGAAATAAATAGCATTGAGCCATGTAATATATTGTATTATATATATTATGGATACATTCATTAACATGTGTTTACGTTTTGAATAAAGGTTTGTTTGAGTTGTACTATTTGCTTGGCTTTCTCTCTTCTTTTAGCCTTCTCTTGTTTTCACAGTGACCATTTTATCGGCAGTTGGTCAATGCCATATCTCTTATTTCAAATGCTTTGCAGATTTGTTGGAAATGTTTTGGTATCACTGCCACGAGAGGTAACTCATGGGAATTTGACTGGTACAACATTTAAGCCTGCTGCATATACAGATCCAGAATCTTGTTAACCAATGGTTGACAAACTAACGCCTGGTGTAGTAGGGAGCCAAGATCTGGATTTATTTGCTTCCACAACAGTGCTAAGCAATAGGTCACACCACAATGTTTACTTTAGAAACTCTGCTGCAGGATTAGAACATTCAGAGGCTCACACTCGGTCCTCAAAAGGATGGAGGGTTGGTGGTTCTGCGGTAGTTAGTCATCCCACCACCTCCTATCTTGACTGCCCGCCAGTGCTTAATTTGTCAAGATATTAGCGATGTGCCCATTTTTAAAAATTTTAACAAATAGAAATAAAAGTGGTCTGTGATTTGAGCACCGAGCGTGACAAATGACTGACCACATTCACCACTGCCACAGCCTAGTGTAATAATTCCGCTTACAAAAAAAACTTTGTGTTTGTGCGTTTCTAGGAGGTGCTTGGGCCCTCCCCTATTGATGTCTTCTGTCAGGGTAGGAAAAGTTACATTTATTTCTCTCTCGCAAGAAGCTTGGTTGGAGTAGAGGAGTTTACTCTTCTGCTCATTCCCTTGTCGTAGCTTCTCTGTCATTTGGGGGAGTTCATTTGAGTTGGAGCCTTCTGTGCTGCTATTCTTTTTTTATTTGGCAAGCATTCCTTATTTGTTGCTAGTGCAAAATGTGCTGACTCTAAGTTGTTTGGTAATATCTAGACAGTACAGCCACTGTTTGTTGTTTGATAATGTGGCTGCATTGGTGCTGTTTGTCTGTTATTTCTGCGACAGTTCAGGCACTGTTTGTTTATTGATACTGCGGTTGCCCAGGCACTGCCTAATACTGCAGCTGCACATGCACCACTTTTTTGATTCCTCAGCTGATTAGGCACAGTTTGTTAATTAATACCGCAGACTCTTAAGCCCCAGCCACTACTGCAGCCACAGAGGTGCCGCTTGTGTGTGAATTTTGTGGCTGCCCTGATCATCTGTTGGCCTGAGGGTCTTCTTTATGGGTTTCCCTTATTCCATTGATCCACCGGGTCTTAGCAAGTCCTCCCTGGCTTGGCAGTTCGGTCTGGACTGTTCCCATGGGGCACAGGGTCAAGATTGATTTGAATATGGCTTGGTCCAAACTGGGGTTGGCTAGTGGGCAAAAGAAAGATGGATTTAACCCAGATCTTTTGGCTGGGGGAGAATGTTTGCATTGTCAGCATTCCGTCCATCATTTGATTGCTGTAACACTTTTCGCCCTAAGTGGGATGGTATGCCCAAACGTGGGTCGTTTGCTCACTGTGCCACTGGATTCAAGCTAGCCTGGCTGATGAAGGGTGACATACCCTGAAACCGGTCCCAGGATGATTGTTTGCGGTCCAGGGAGGACCTGGCCTGGCAGTTCAGTCTGGACTGTTCCCTTGGGAGCAGGGTCAAAACTGATTTGCGTAAGGCTGGGTCCAAACTGGGGTGGCGTAGTGCGCAAAAGAAAAATGGATTTAACCCAGATCTTTTGACTAGGGGAGAATGTTTGCATTGTCAGCATTCCGTCCATCATTTGTTTGTTGTAATCATTAAATGTAGTCCGTGGTAATTATTTTGGTTCGACCAACTTTGGATCAGGAGACTGTGTTTCTACTCCTGAAGAGATTTACATTATAACTGGAACAGATTCTTCAATTGTTCCCTGCTCTTTTAATGTAGGTTTTTCTACTACTGAGCTCCCTAGGGCTGTTCTGGGGCCAGGCAGGGGGAATTCTTCAATACAAGTTCTTCTCTTTGTGTTTTCCAATTTGGTGCAGGTTTCAAGAAAAAAAAAATCTACTAAGGCTTATAGTCATTACTGGCCTCTTTTGACCCTTTGTGCCGACAGAGTTTTTCTCGCCAGCTCAAACTTAAGTTCTTACAGGAGAAGTTTGAACATTTTAGGAAGGTTCTTGTGACCACCCTCAAATTGCAGAGCTTCACAATAGAAACATTTAATTTTCCTTTTAATGAGTTGTCCTCTGCTGAGTCTTTTTTGTCTACACTGTTAAGCTTATTTGCCATTGTGGGGCCTTGTGGTCATATTCCTCTTTACATGAGATATTTCCACGGCCCTGTCTTCTCTTGCAAGGACCCCATTTGAACCATTGTAGTCATCATCTGGAATGGTTTCTCATCACAGGCGTTTCTAATTAGTTACTTTCTTATCTGCCTGGGCAGTTGGGTGGATTAGGTGCTCTGGCTTCTCAGTACCTTTACCTTGTTTTTTTTTAAGAGCACATAGTCTAGTCTCTTGATCCAAACATTGTTCATTAAGTTAATTCTATTTTCCATGGGTGTTGGGAGATTGTTTTCCCTTTCTTACATTCACAGGCATGCAATGTCTCCTTATCGATTAGCCTCATGGTCATGGAACAGACTAGTTCCACCTAGAGTGGCAGTGTATAGGGTCTCAGATACTCTTTTCTCACATTTTTTCTTCCCTGTCATCAAAAGAAAAAAAAGTAGAGTGAGGAAAGTCCTATCCTCTTCTTCTGTGGCACAATGATCTGCATCCGTTACATCCTCAGTCTACCAGGCTTGTGGTTAAAGGGATCCTGGACACAATAAAAACTCATTCCTCTTGAGCAATAGCGGAACGTTCCGGGCTAAGAGGGGAGGGGTTTCCGTATGAGGGATTTGCTGGGCGACAACATGGACCTCACCGTATATATTTATTTTACACAATAAGTTGCAGGTTACCCTTTCTTCTGAATTGGCATTTGAGGCTAAAAGTTATTTTGTGGGTCTATGTTAGTTTGATTAGTTGCTCCCTTTCAGGTGTGTAAGATGGATATATAAGGACCAAGCCTTGAGTATTAATAAGAATTTTTCTAGCCCTTTTTGGTGTTTCTCCGGGTGCATTCCTTTGCATGATGAAGGGGTGTGTTAGCTTGTGCATATCTCATCATCAACTAAGCACTGGGACAAGGAGGGAGATGAGGAGGTAATGCTTGTATTATCTCTGTGCAATCTTCATTACTCTGATTCTTTCTTCCGTGTCCCAGTACTTACAAACCTCTCTCCTGCCCAGCTTTCCTTGATAAGAGACTTTGCTAGGGGAATGGTGGAAAACAGGAAGTACTAGGAGGAGGGAGGGATTTTATTGGTGGATCCTATGATAGAACAAAAAAAAATGCTTTTTAGCAAGTAATGAGCAGTATTAGTGAAGGGGCACATCCACTTATCAAGTAGGTACTGGGACGAGGAAGGAAACATCGGGGTAATGAAGATTACCGGTAAGCAAACCGAGCATTCGGGCATGCTTGAAAAGAGTTGTCAATTAATTATAGATGTCTGCAAATTAATGTGATGTATTTCCATACTATGCTTTCTATCCCCCTTTCCTGCTGTTGAGGAATTCCGAGGAGCAGCTGTGTGTGCTAAAACTACATGGTACTGTTCAATGATCGCTGGAGACCCAATGTGATGGCTCTCAGTCTGTGGCCCTTCCCTGGGAAGCATGTTCAAATACAGCTTAGTAGAACTTTTTTTTTTAAATGTTGCAGATATCCAGTAAAATGGTGTGTAAAAGTGTAGAGCTAATTCCACTAAAATAGAAAAAGTTGTCCCAAAGTGTAACACATTAAAAATAGGAGTGCTGTCATTGTCAAGGCTCTGCATCTAAATACTTTTAATGTAGATGCTTTTAATGCCTCTATGAGTGTGCTACTGTCTGTTATATAAAATATAATACTCCCGGGTATGGGAATGTACTCCTGCAGTTTATTGGAACACAATGGACATGGTTGCACACTTTGTGTATGTGCTGAATTCCAATTGGTTTGTGTACTTATTTTACAAAGGAATATTAAGTAACTAGTAAATTCGGTAGTTCTAAAATGGCTGTCACACTTGAAGGCTGTATTTGCATCTAGGGCTTTGATTAACCTCTCAGAATTAGCACAACCGTTTCAATGTATAAGGTTCTTTTCAGGGATTAGAAAATTCAGACTAATTGTAATTTCACTGTTGCCAATTTAAGTTGTTTATTTCAATAACTGTTTGACTCTGACACTCCTGACTGGTCCACAACCAACAGACAGAGGTAACTTCAAATCTGGGCACGCTAAGAATTTCTACAACGTTAAATTCAAAGGCCATAATTGAGAAATGTTATATGTTTGGTGGTTATAATATATTCTAAATACATTAATACTACTTTTCACAGTTCTATAGAGCTTAGTATTAGTCTCTCAATGAATTAGCCTCTGACTAAGGTTCTAGTTAATATTGGGTAACATTCCCTTGCAGAGTAGAAGGTGGTCTATTATTGGTAGGTTGGCCTTCACTTCCCTCTGCTTGTATTTCAAACCAGTATGCCTCTGACATAGATTTGGATCGAATTTGAAAGCAAAATTTGGTATTTTCAGTTCTCTCTGTTTCAGGAGATTTCTGCTATATATTACATAGGTTAACTATAAACATAGATTTATGTGATTGCACGTGTAGGCCCAAGCAGAATTTCCTTCCGAGATTAGCTTTGTTCTTTTTACATACCTTGCAGGTGTAGTGAAACTCTTGATTCCAAAATGGGACCCAAAAAAATGGCACCTTTCCACAAGTGGTCTTTATTGTCGTTAAAGCAAAACAAATCGACTATGTGTTATTTTAATACCGAGTTTAAACAAATCTTGATATTTCAGAATCAAATTACTCCTTATTTTAGATGTCTAATATGATAATTCTTCTAACACTTACTGTCCTGTAATAGTGTTGAACATGGAGAATGCACAACTCATACATTACTGGCTGATGGCTTCCAGACTCTAGAATTCCATCTGCTACTCCCGCTCAACCTACATTTGTTACTCCAACATGTGTAGTCTTGCAACAAGAACTATCCAAAATGAAAACGAAATACTTTTTAAGTTTGATTTGCATGTTTAATACAGTGGTCTGCAAGTGAATGAAGCCATCCCGTGATCTATTGGATCTAGGTGTAATAGTTTAATAGAATATCCCATAGACCACTTTATTTCGACCTCACCCGCCTCCTGCACAGCTTCTCGGAATTGTTAATGTTACAGGGATTTGGTGTATTAAATAACATTGTAATAAATACATAAAATAGTGTTGTCTACCTTGCATGATGCCAGACCACTATATTCTGTACTTCGAAAAGAGAGCAGGTGATCTAACACTCGCAAGCTTTTAAAGCCATCTCTTTTATTATTTGTGACTAGGAACAATTATTCAATTAAGTCATGATTTTTATTTTATTCGTTTTTTCATCTTACAAATGAAAGTAAAGGTGTTATTACATAGTATTGAGCTGGCTTTGAACTATAAAGCAAAAGTTAAGTCCACGGTTTCCTTGTTTCCATTAGGGAAAGTCAGACTTTACTCGAAGACTTCAGGTAACTGCTGGGGTGTTTGACATTAACAGTCACGTGTATCGGAATGTCCCACCGCTGAGAAAACCTCCCACCCCTAATGCTGACACCACTTGACTACTGCATTTTTAACTTACAAAGATTTTCATAAACATGTACGTGAAACCTCGATCCGTATTTTTTATACATAGTGCCATCGCTAATCCACAATCAGCATGCTAACATAAATAATTAAGCCATAAATGTACACTTTTTGAAAGTTATAAAAGTATACTATCTGCTGTTGGAAGGTATTGAAGGTACTGTCAGCCCAAATAGAAACTGTGGTCCATGGTATACTGGTGAACAAGCATGTTGCAGTTGAATGCTTTGAACATTGGCTGAAATATATGGAGACCTGGTGAAGACCTGCAAAGTCCTGGATGGCTGGGCCCTATTCGTGGTAGATTTTGGCATCCAAATGTGAAGTTTCAAAGTGATGCTGATTCTTACTGTTTGGGTCTCAAATCTTTCCTTGAATTTTTATAATTGACAGTGTGACAGAATCACATGTGACGATGTGTTGGAATTGTGTAGGCTGGCTAATAGTTTCTGTTGCATTGTTTGCCACACCATGGGTTTGCAGCCTGCACTGCGGTGTAACACCACCATTGGGTTGTATACTGCAGAAACAGCCAACATGAAAGCTGAGTAAAGCATTGCCGGTGATAACTGGGCTGGCAAAGTGTGTGCTAAAGAATGATGATGGATTCAACCCCGATCTAATAGTGACTGGGGGTGAGTGTCTGAAAAGTTTTGGCGCTCCGTCCATCATCTCTTTGCATTTGCTTTGTTAACATTCCCTTTCATTTCTGATACGACCATTAGGATAGTAGAGCTTTGGACTCGTTACTTCTTGAATGAAATGCTTCCTCATCCCAGATCAGTCAACCATGACTGAGAGGCATGCACTTCAAATGTCACTCAGTACTAGACTCTATTTGGTTCATGAAACCGAGTTCCATCCATATTTAATCTGCTTGTTAAACAGTGAAGTCAAGAAAGCAATTGTGCCCTGCAAGAAGAGGAGGAGACTATTTAAGAAAATAAAAAATTTCACCTGTGTACGAGAGCGCATGTGATCCTGGTACTTGCAGGTAAAGTAACCCTTTTCACAACTGTGACATGAACAGCAAAATTCCTTACACGTTTCGGCCCTAGAAGTAAGGCCTTATATTGCTATGAAATGCCTGGAGCACGGATCTTTAATTTCAGTTAAATAAAATCAGGAGCAGTTCTATATGCAGCACGTGAGTCCTGGAGAAATTTGTATATGAGATTGGCGCTGAAACGGGTACCCTGTGCAATTGCCTTAGGAATGGAAGTATGCATGCTCTCAGAGGAACTAGAGTACCAATGCATAGTGCCAGATACTCTGATCACTTGTACTCTCTGCAGTAAGACATTGCTGTAATCCAAATTAGCTCTTATGATCATTCACAAAATTCCATGACAATATCCCAAAACACTGAAGAGGAGGAGCAACAACATGGATATCTGTAAACACAAGCAGGGACAGGGCTCCAAAAATCCCTGGTCAACACTTTTCAGGGCGGAGGGTATTCAGAAAGAATAGTACATTTGACTCTTGCAAAACTGCTTGGACACTACAAGAATGCCCCTTGACAAACAACATCATAGCCAAATACGCTCACACACTGGCACACAAACACAGGTTACATACACACGGCTTGGAACACACAGGCAGGTGCACAGAACATAATCAAGCCCATAACATCAATCACACACAGCAAGATAATAAACGCACTTGTTTTCATTCCCAAACACATTGTCACACACATCACATATGCCGACGTAGCCAGGCGTAGTCAGTACATGCACCCAGATAAAAGTACACATGCACATAGAATTCCACTCCCTGCAAATTCCAGTATTTATGAGGGAGACAGTTTTCTAGAAGACGAGGACCACTCAGCCACACAGATACATTTGAAAGTGAAAGAGTGTATTTCCTGACCGCTGAAATATTTCCCTCTCTCAATGAGGAGTTCAGTTCTTCAGCCAGTTTATGAAGTATTTCTGGGTCCGGTAGACTACTATGCCTTAATGTTCACACTTAATCGCAACTAATTTTAAAGAATCTGAGCTACCCACAGAAGGCAAGGTCGACAAGCCCAGTTAATTGAACATATGAATGTGCTAAGCCCAAAAGTAGTTAATTTTGACACAAATTAAAAATTAGCCACGGCGAATATTGGAAGTTCCTGGTCCAGGAGAATGTGCTCACATGGACCAGGATATTTCCTGAGAAAGAACAAATAACTAAAACACACCAAACCATATGAAAGAGCAACAGAATCCCCTAAAGCCCTAGGCACTCTTGGAAAAGTCAGAATGAACACCATCCTTTTCCTTCCAAGGTATTTATCCAGCAGCTGTCATGGCAGAACAGGGAAAACATTTAAAATGATCAATTCTCTACCAGGCCTGAATCCCGTCTCATCAAACAATCCGCTTTCTGTATGATTGTTGGACCCGAGCTTAAATAAAGATCGAGATTCCACTGAGATTGTGTGGGCTAACTGGAACATGGAAGAAATAATCTTGACCAACCATGAAATATTAGAGAACTGAGGGATAGCAATCACCACAGGAAGAGAAGAGCCTTAGTCAACTATTCTAGAACAACCACGAAGGGGGAACTGTGAAATGTGGAACATACAATACTCAAATTGCGTATTAAGCAGTACATGGCCCTACAGCAAACTATTAAGATTATCTTTATAGCCTGAAAATCAAACTCACAAAAGCAACAGAAATAAAGACTTATTGTGCCCTAATATAAGCAGAACAATTCCTCCGGCAGCTTAATGCTCCAATGAGGAATGGTGCCACTTATTAGAAACTGTCTGAACTATGCACAAATCAGCTATGGGAAACATTGTTAAATGAGCCTTGCCTACGATTCGGTTATTTCTTAGTAGGAACATCGCACGGCTCAATTTTTTTTTTTTAAACACAACAACTGGGATGCCTCTATAAAATCTTATATTCTATTCTGTTTCCAAGAAACCTCGGTAACGGAAGTAACTGAATTGGTAGGCTATGCTTTTTATTATGTCCAAGCAATAAGGGCGCACCGTAGAATGGAGCAATTATATGAATCTCCACATCCTTTACAATAAAATGAAAATAAACACTAAAATTATTAATAGCATACAACATCTAATGTTAAAAACAGACAACTGGTTATTCGTTATCTTCAACATTTACCCTAGAACAAATTATCATCAAGACAAAATCTAATAAAGTACGGAGCAGAAGCATGAAGGGGAGCCACAACTGATTTAATATTGGTCTGTGGCGATTGTAATAGTAGACCGCATCCCGTGATGCTGGAGCACAACTATGTAATGAGGATTCTGCATGGAGTATCCCAAAGTTTGTATCTCAATGGTTTCAGGAGAACAAATCCAGGCCAAAAATTATCACTTTAATGGCTAATGGCATGCGCCCTCTGTATTCCTAAGGGAACAAACTTCATCTGACTTTTGCAGCACATATACCCTTTAGGGGTGACCATCATGCAGGTCTTGTTGAGTATTGGGCCGTGACACCTTGCTGCTGATTAGGATATCAAAAGGAGAATTGAAAGCGTCTCAACCAGCTATTTGCTAGATTCCCTCTGCAATCGCACCGTTTTAAAATAGAGACACATCTGGCATCTGCTAACTTGGTATTGAAACCTAAGGGAAAATCAAATTATATATGTAAACAGAAAGCTTGTCACTCAGTCATGGAGAGAGCGAGCACTGGCAATATAAATATTTGGAAATATTAAAATTGTAGACAGCATCCAATAAAGGGGCAATTTGCAGTTTTGAGGCTTTATTAAATTTACTTTGCTCAGTCCTACCAAGGACAGTTCATCTAAAACATCTACAAAGACACCTGCAACCTCTACTAGTAGTTTTGTAATGAATGCTTGATGTATTAACAGAATGTCATGAATTATCTCTCAAAAGCCTGAGGTAAAATTATAAAAGGCTAAGCAAATTCATAAAGAGGCAGCTCCAAAATTACCTTCTGCACAGCCATTAATATTTTAAACAGGTTTGATTGTTTTTTAGTAGATTGTTTTACATATATGGCTATGTACCTAAATCAATAAATAAATTCACTAGCTACTATGCAGATCTGATGCATTTTAGATTCTAAGTAGTGGCGTTGGTGGAGCAGATGATTTATTTATTTTCTTGTTTTGGTAGGGAGAGATTGAGAAGACTCAGCATTTTTTTCCCAGTTTGCTTACCTGTTATAGGAGGCCTGTCTGTAAATAAACATTGCATTTTTGACCTGAGGGTAGAGAAAGAAGTCACGGCCTGATGTAGATTTCAGCCAATGGGTTACTCACCGTTGGGACGGAGTAACCCGTCCACCGAAATCTAAATCAGGCCTATAGCATTTTGGGCCCTAGTCACAAAGGGTAAATGTACAAGTGCAGATTTACTAATGTGTAAATTTACGCTTACACTTTGTAGTAAGTGTACCACTTTTGGCTGTTCACCATTTTCAAGTGTAATGTTACTCCACAGTGGAGATTTCCATATCCAAATTTACAGGGGTAAAGTTACTCATTGTAACTTTTCACATGCAGGAAGAGGTCTTTGCCACTGGGACAGAGCGCTTTTTTTAGTAATGTATAGGAAAAAGTAAACATGTGTTCGAGGCATATGGGCTGCAGATGGTACATTATGAATAGATCGCCATCTGGTGTTGGGCTCGGATGATTGCACTTTTTTTTTTCTTGGAGAAGTCTTTTGTCGTCACGAGACTGGTGACTCCTCCTTTGGGTGCTAAAGCGCATGGGCATCGGCTTCATCCTTAGATTGTTTTTTTCCGCCATCTGGTTCGGATGAGGATCGAAGCGTTCCGGAACGACTTCGAGAAAAAGTGATATTTTGGCGCATATTCCCTTTCCAATTCGACGGTATTGTTATCGAACGCGATTTCATTTCCATTCCGATGCGTTTCGACTCCAACAATAAACTATCTCTTCTACGTCGACGAGACCGGGAGGCCTTTCTCGACGTAGTCCAGCCCGGAGTCCATGGAAAGGACTCCATTTAAGAAATGTCTAACGTGTGGTGCTAAGTTCCCACACAAGGACCTACACGAGGTGTGCAATCTATGCCTATCGCCTGAACACGAATCCAGGGACTGCGAAGCCTGCGCAGCATCCTCCTCCAAGTCGAAGATTAGAAACCGTCGAGCCCGAAGACACGAGGTTTCAAGAATGCAGTCGGAGGCAATCCCGGAGCTGTCCGAGGACCAGCACCTCGAGGAAGAAGAAGAGGAACATGAAGACGAGTCGGGGTCGGAAGGGGACGAGTCTGATGTCGAAGAAATTGACGTTCAACAAACCGTGAGTGACGACGTCCCCTTACCAAAAAACCGACCCCGTGTGGTACCAACCCCGTCTTCGAGCCCGGTCAGACCACCGAAAAAAGTTTCCGACGCCCCGCCTTCGGGCCCGGCAACGAAACAGAAACAGAAACAGAAACTCTCGGCCTCCCCCCCCATGTCTGATCCGAGAAACGGTCGACATCAACATCGACACCGAAGCTCCATACAAAGGAAAGCTCGGCATCGAAACATTCCATGTCGAAACCGAAACATGCTTCGACGTCGAAGACTTACTAGACACCGAAAAAATCGGAATCAAGCAAATTCTCGGTGCCGAAAACACAGAACATTGACGGTCAGAAGCAAAGGCACCTTTCGGAACCAAAGACTTCGGTACCGACACAGGAGCAGCAGACAGATCCGAAACAAAAGACTTTGTTTATCGATCCGCAAACTGGCAAAGTGGTGACAAAATCACCGAAAAAGAGGAAGAATGAACTAGATGACAAAACTCTTCCTCCTAAAAAGAGAACAATGGGGACAAATACAACTCCTCCCCTTTCTCCTCAGCCTAGAGACACACCCTCTTCTCCTATTCCTCACACTAGGCCAGCTATTCCTCCACCTTCTACACCAAGACCATCAACACCTCAAACAGATGTAGACAGTGATACAGGGGAGGGAGAACCTCATGGAGATGACAACACTATCCCAGATGAGGAAGACCCATGGGAAAATTATGATGCAGGGTCAGACGATGATAACGACCCAGAATTATACCCCTCAAAACCTTGACCACCTGATGATAATACAGGTTTTGTGCAGTTGATTAATAGGGCAGCTAAATACCATAAGATAGATTTACATACAGAACCTCAAATAGAGGATTTCCTTTTGAAAACGCTACCTGCTGCACAAAGAACATCAGGCACACTACCTATGCTAAAGGGTCTTCTCAATCACACAGCAGACATATTCAAAGACCCTGTGAGGGCTAGGGTGTTAAACTCAAGAATCGATAAAAAATATAAGGCAGCCCCAAAGGACCCAATATTTATTAAAGGACAAGTACCTCTGGACTCGCTTGTAGTTACAAACGCTCGTAAAAGAGCAAATTCATTATCTACAGGGGAAGCTCCTCCTCCTGATAAGGAGTCCAAGCTAATAGATGCATCAGGCAAAAGGGTAGCATCTCAAGCAGCAAACAGCTGGTGCATAGCTAATACACAAGCGCTGCTTGCACGCTATGATAGAGCAAATTATGATGAGTTAGAAAAACTCATCACACATCTCCCTAAGGAACATCAAAAAAGGGCAGACCAGCTTATACAGGAAGGGAAGATAATCACCAACACTTCCATTAAGTGCGCAGACACTGCAGCAAGATCCATCAACACCAGTATCATGTTAAGAAGACATGCATGGCTTAGGGGCTCAGGGTTCAAACAAGAAGTACAAACATCTTTATTGAACCAACCTTTTGATCAAAAAACACTTTTCGGCTCAGGTACAGATGAGACTTTAGAAAAGATGAAAAAAGACACAGAAACGGCTAAATCAATGGGAGCATTACAGCAGCCAACTCAAAGGGGTTCCTTTCGTAGTTCCACCTATAGAGGGGGGTCAAAAAATACAGGCACAAGCCAACAATCTACCTCTTTTACACCAACATCACCCAGAGATAATTCAAGAGGCAGTTACAGAGGTAACAACAACAAGGGTAGAGGTCGCGGAAATAATAACAACCGCAACTCCCCAACCACAAAACAGTGACTTAATACAACTCCCCCCAGACCATATAACACCGGTCGGGGGACGTTTATCACAGTTCCTACCTGTCTGGGAAAACATCACATCAGACAGGTAGGTGAGACAAATTATCCAACATGGTTATTGCCTGGAACTCACAGCTAGCCCACCAAACATCCCCCCCAGACAGCGTCCAAGGAGTCAGGATCATCTAACATTGTTAAAATAAGAAGTACTATCACTGCTACAAAAGCATGCTATAGAGAAGGTTCCACAACATCAGCAAGGGACAGGAGTATACTCTCTATACTTCCTAATCCCCCAAAAAGACGGGTCTCTAAGACCAATCTTAGACCTCAGACCTCTCAATGCATACATAAACTCGGAACACTTCCACATGGTCATGCTCCAACAAGTACTTCCTTTACTGAAGAAAGGGGACTTTCTTTCTACACTGGATCTAAAAGACGCTTACTTTCACATCCCAATTCACAAAGCCCACAGAAAATACCTCAGGTTTTTAGTAGAAGGACAACATTATATTCAAAGTCCTTCCATTTGGGGTCACAACAGCACCAAGGGTGTTCACAAAATGCCTAGCAGTAGTTGCAGCACACCTAAGAAGACAAGAAATACATGTCTTCCCTTACCTGGGCGATTGGCTAATAAAAGCCAAGTCACAGGAAGAATGTCTTCAAAACACACAAAAGACCATTCAATTGCTGCACCAGCTAGGGTTTACGGTGAACTACACAAAATCCCACCTACAACCAAACAAGATTCAACAATACCTAGGGGCTACTATAGACACAGAAAAAGCCAAAGTATACCCCAATCCAATCAGGATCCAAACAATGATCACGTTGATCCAAAAATTTCAACCACAACACTCACTAACCGCTTGAGTGTTCATGAAACTGTTAGGGATGATGTCCTCCTGCATACTGCTTATACCATATGCCAGACTACAAATGCGTCCACTGCAAGAGTGTCTAGCGACACAGTGGAATCAGGCTCAAGGTCAGATTACAGATCTGGTGTTGGTAGACGACCGCACACATCGCTCTCTGAAGTGGTGGAACACAACAAACATTTCCAAGGGACGGTCGTTCCTAGAACCGATTCCACAAGTGATAATAACAGCGGATGCATCGCTCACCGGATGGGGAGCGCATATGGAGAAATATACAGTACAGGGAAAATGGAGTGTACAGCAAAAAAGGCTGCACATCAATTATCTGGAACTACTAGCAGTGTTTCTAGCACTAAAAGCTTTCCAATTGCAAATCCTCAACAAAGCAGTCCTGATCAGAACAGACAACATGACTGCAATGTATAATATTAAAAAACAGGGGGGGACACACTCTCTCCAACTATCCAGACTAGCACAGGACATTTGGAGATGGGCCATTCCTCAAAATATCTATCTGTTAGCCGAACACCTACCAGGAGTTCAAAATCAGATAGCAGACATCCTAAGCAGAGAGTCAGAACAGATACACGAATGGGAACTGCACAACCAAATACTGCAGCCATTCTTCCAAAGATGGGGACAACCAGAGATAGATCTCTTTGCCACTCATCAGAACGCAAAATGCCAAAACCTTGCATACAGGTACCCACACCACCTATCCCAGGGCAATGCGATATGGATAAATTGGTCCAACAAATTTGTATACGCTTTTCCCCCTCTCCCACTAATTCCATTAGTGGTTCGGAAACTGCAACAACATTCAATGACAATGATACTAGTAGCACCCACGTGGGCAAAACAGCCGTGGTTCACCACGCTACTGCAACTCTCACAGGTGCCACATCAAAAGCTGAGATTATTACCCATGCACCTTACACAGACCCATGGAGAAATAATGCAACCAGATCCCAAACAATTGAACCTAGCGGTCTGGCTCCTGAGGTCATAGAATTTGGATACTTAGATTTACCTCCAAACTGTATGGAAATCATTAAGCAAGCAAGACGCCCTACCACCAGAGCATGCTATGCAGCAAAGTGGAAAAGGTTTGCTGTGTACTCAACCCTCTGGACGCATCCACTAAACAGATTATTTGCTATTTACTACACTTACAGCAATGTAACCTTGCCTACACCTCTATTAGAGTACATCTTGCAGCTATAGCGGCGTACCTACAAAACAGACAACATCTTTCCCTGTTTAAAGTACCTGCAATAAAAGCTTTCATGGAAGGCCTCAAAAGAGTCATTCCACCAAGACTACCGCCTGCCCCAGTCTGGAATCTCAACATGGTACTTACCAGACTAATGGGACCACCTTTCGAACCTATGCATAGGTGTGAAATACAATTCGTCACATGGAAGGTGGCCTTTCTTATAGCTATTACTTCACTCAGAAGAGTAAGTGAATTGCAAGCATTTACAATACAAGAACCATTTCTACAATTACACCAAAATAAAGTGGTTCTTAGAACAAACCCAAAATTATTGCCTAAAGTAATTTCAGCATTCCACATCAATCAGCCAGTGGAACTACCAGTCTTCTTTCCAAAACCACAGACGGTAGCAGAAATGGCCCTACATAGCCCTACATACATTAGATGTCAGAAGGGCAATATTGTACTACATAGAAAGAACACAAACTTTCAGAAAGACAAAATAACTATTTGTAGCGTTTTCTCCTACACATAAGGGCAATCCTATCTCTAAAGCAGGCATTGCCAGGTGGATTGTAAAATGTATACAAATATGCTACTTTAAAGCAAAGAGGACATTAACTGTTCCTCCTAGAGCTCACTCTACACGTAAACTAGGAGCATCTATGGCATTTTTAGGAAACATTCCCCTAGATGACATATGCAAAGCAACTACTTGGGTTACACCGCATACCTTCACAAAACACTACTGTGTAGATGTGCAGGCAACACAACAGGCTAGAGTGGGACAAGCTGTACTAAAGACTTTATTTCAGACTGTTGCAACAGACACTGGTAACCACCGCTAGGGAGATAACTGCTGTATAGTCTATTAATAATGTACCATCTGCAGCCCATATACCTCGAACGGATTATGCTACTTACCAGTATGCATCTGTTCTTGGCATAGAGGGCTGCAGAGTGGGACATGCCCTCCCAGCCTCCCCAGAAACCTGTGTCTGTTCCAACACTATCTTATTTAGATACACTTACATGGGCATTTCTATCTGTATTCTATCATACTACTCCATCTAACCCTACTATGGCAAAACAATCTAAGGATGGAGCCGATGCCCATGCGCATTAGCACCCAAAGGAGGAGTCACCAGTCTCGTGACGACAAAAGACTTCTCCAAGAGAAAAACAAGTGTAATCATCCGAGCCCAACACCAGATGGCGATCTATTCATAATGTACCACTCTGCAGCCCTCTATGCCAAGAACAGATGCATACTGGTAAGTAGCATATTCCTTTTTAAACATTACAATCATTTTGTAAAAATGTTATTGTTAAATATTAACGTAAAATAATTTTACATAGCTTTTCAACCTAAGACGGAAAAAGTTACACAACTATTATCTTAAAAGAATAGTAAACATAAATCAATTCAAATATATTAAATTAATGCATAATTATTTACACTTTTATTCAAAACAATCACGCCTACAATACAATGTTTATTTCTATTTAGGATGTATTAAACATTACAATATTTATTTCTTACTTAATTATACATTTTCTTTTAATTAAATACAAAATTATACATATATTTTACGTGTTGAGATAAGTTAATTAATTTTAATATTATGTGCTGTGGCATTTGCATGTAAGTTTCAGTCTCTATTACTTTCTTTGGAAAGGTGTTGCAGTTCCAGTGGCAATCTATATGTGGTGCTGGACTTACGTCAGGTCTGAGCTGGAGCACATCTTCAACTGTTTTGAGTCCTTTTTGGCTGAAGTAATTTAGAAGTGCAGTTTGCATATAGCAATGAGTTTAGCCTTTTTTTGATGGTTGTTTGTACCTCCCTAAACCCCTCAATGAACCTCCTTTAGCCGTCCTTTAATCCAACCTTACATCTACCTACCCTCCAATTTTGTAGTAACTATTCCCCATTTTCCAGCAGAGAAAACATAGGAGCTGTGGAGATCTCCGAATGAAAGTTGGTGAATAAAATTTTGTAGTACTATGGAAGCATAAGTGTAGCCCAAAATGTAGTCACCTCAAAATGTACCTTGTTCTTTTCTCCCACAGGTTACTGGATCAAAGGCAGAATTAAACCTCAATGTCATGAGGCAATCTGTTCCCACGTTAGACACATTCCTGAACATCAATTTAGCAGAGTAAATCCATTTTAAAAGCAATGGGGACCACTCAATAATTGAATTCTAGATCAATGTAAAGTTATAGAGTTTAATTATAGACTTCGGAAATGAAGCAATAAGCGATAATGCCACGTAGGTCCTCAGAGGCAGAATTATACAGAGTACGTAAATATCTGAAGTTATTTTAAGTCTGAAATGAGCAGCAAAATCAGTGCGATAGGACAATCTTCTGGCTTCCTAAAATCAAGGGTTATTTATACACGATTCTTGCTTATCATATTAGCAGTTCAGCACGTTCATCATGGTGTGAGCGATTGTATCATTCCTTTAACAAATCAGAAAGCAAGAAAAATAAACGTCATTACCTCAATACATTACAGCAACATCCCATTCTCTCATATTTATGTCAGCTGGAGATGTTCAAACTAATAGGAAACATTTAACAACAAGACTTTCATTGAATAAATAAAGTCAGTAAAGGAATGGAAAACATTGTTGCAATTTGGTCATCAGCACCATAGAATATACAGTACCAGTAGCACAACTACTGGAGTGGAAATAAACCATTATGTCATCAGATTGACTCTGCTCTGTGAAGCCTGTGGGAGAGGATGCACGCGGGGGTGGTGGTGGAGGTGAGAGAGCGGGGAAACGGGCGTGAGCGACAGAGATGGTAGATATCTTGTTCAAAATCAAGTTTTACATGGATAGGTGGCCTAGCTAAAACATATTTATAACTTCACATCTAAACATCATAAAAAATGTGTTTCAAGTGCAAATATGTTAATTCAGTCTATATATGTTGAACTATGTGTGAAAATGCATAGTACATATTATTAATATAAAATTTACACTGGAACCACTTTTCCACAGTATGCAAGTAATAACGTTGTAGTACTACTAAACGTAATCCTGTGTTTTTGGAAGGATGGAGCTGGAGATTGGGAGCACAGGGCACTTTTTGTTGCTTCGAGGTATCCATGGGTGCCCCAACTTTTTGTTTTCCTTTGGAGGGGCAGAAGATGGGTATCAATGGACCATTTCTTTTTGCATGGGGTTGGCAACCAAAGTGCACAGAGCTGTTTTCCCATATGGAGTAAATCTTGTAGAGTGTGAGGTTAGCTGTCACAGACATACGGGTCTTGGGCAGTATTGGTTTGGCTGGGAGAGGGCAGAACAAATTCTGGAGGATGGAGATGCGTAAGATTTCGAAGAAAAAGCAGCTTGATGAAAAAGGGTTTGATGAGCCACTTCTTTCTAACCTGTTTTCTCATGGATATTTCAAGATGAGTACCCTTCACCAAATTGTGTGTAATAATCTGACTTATTTGCTTTCGTTTCTGCGATAGACTCCCTGAGATAACTTTCAAACTAAGCCTTTTAGGTAAAGAAGAGAAACGGCTTGAAGCAAAACCTTATTTGGAGTCCGGACCGATGTGTATATTCAGAGAGTTTTGGCTAGACTGCTTCTTCATATCTTTTTAGACTCCCTCTTTAATGCACATTAATTCCGTCTTCAAAGATGTGTTATATGATACTGCTTTAATCCAAGATGAAGTCCGGATACGAATATTTGAAAGGAGTTCACACTTATTTCAGCCTCAAAGGTTCCCTAGTGTCATTTGGTTTGAATTTCACTAGGGATTAATGTTTAAAGCTAGCCTAATCTGATATCAGCGCCACCTGTTGATTGGCGTGTTTGATTTCAAGAGGATGCTTTCATGGTTTAGATTAACTTCACATCTCTACTCTGTTGGAAGCTTTGATTTCTTTAATGGTGTTTTATTTTATCCGAAATCGCCTTCAAGCTCTCCTGCAGATCTCTCGAATGGAATAGATGCCAAGACACCTTTAAACGTTGACATGCAATCTGTTGCCACTCAGACCGGTTGTATACCAGCTGCCACAGAAAGCCCGCCCAATCCAGTGTCAGTCGTAAGGTGTGTTCCCATAGTGATTCCCTGAAGTGATACCACCAATGTCACCTCCCGGCTAGACTAACTGTTTTGTATCTCCACCACTCTTTAACGCGACTATTGAACAGCGTGTCTGTCCACAAGCAATAACACCATCACATTTGTCTCACAAGTTTTTTTTTTATTGTAGTATGACTACCTTAAGTCGAATTATGATATATGTGCTTTGCATTCAGTTGTGATTTTCGTTCAGTTTCTATGCCATAAAGGTATAGTCAATACTTCTAACATGAAGCTGTGTAATGTTTTCAGTTCGACTTGCTGTCTATCACTCCCTCAGTTTGTTCTTCCTTCATAAAGTTGTTTCTAATGTCTCCATCAGATTGTTATTCCTTTAGAAATGTATTTCAAGAGTGGGCATTACCTGTATATTCAGGACTAGAGAGAAGATTTTTCCACTTTGTGAAAGCCATGGCTCTATCTAAACCTGGATATGTAAATACAAATGTATGTGCTGCGAGGACTGCGCCCTAACAAACCCATCCCGAGGTTATAATGGCATTTTATAGGGGAAGCATATTGCCATATGCCATGCATCCTTTACCTAGGGCAAGAAAATAATGTCATAATTTTCGCTTGTGCATGATAACCATTGCTCAAATCAATCTACTTGCACTGGCGTAACGAAAATTGAGGGGGCCTCCCTGCACGGCATGCAAAGGGCCCCCCTCCAGGCTCAATCAGGAGTTCTCTGGGCAGAGTGCAGTGCCGAGGGGGCCCTCTGGAGCTGCGCCCCCCTAAACCCCCCCGCACTGCGAGGGCTGAAGGGGCCTGTGTTACGCCCCTGTCTACTTGGAGATAATCGCGCCAAATAGCAAACGAGTCCCAATATTCTTCTAGAAAGTGAAAACATTTTAAATAACCAGATCATTCTGGAAGTGTATAATTAATGAGGCAAGAATAAGAATGTGCACATTTGTAAACAGAACATTTTCACGCAGACCAGCCCAACCAGCGTCATACATGACCTCCGATATATTTAGACACATTTATGAGGAGGTGCCCTAGCATGATTGCCTCTTCTGGTTTTGCATGTAAATAATAAAACTTGCATCTTGCTCAGGTCGTACTGTTGTTAAACGGAAATCCTGTTAAATCTAAAAGACCGAATACTATCGATTGGTCAGTCTGAATAAAGGGGAAAAGTCAAGGTTGTATTCAGCCGGGGTAAAGTTGCAGTTGTTTTCCAGTGGAAATGTGTAAAATTCAGTAAAGGTATGCAAAATACACTTGGGCAGCCTTCATTGTGAAAATTGTACATTGAGGTACACAAAAGTCACATGAGAGAACTGCTCAATGTATTTCCCGATAATTTCTAAAGTAACAGGAAGCTTTTTTTGTACAGTACCAGCTGCCAGACGTTGATTTTAACAGTTCCTCCAAGCCATGTTATGCTCCAACCAGTCTCTTTTGTGCGAAATTTACTGAAAAAGCGTAAATGGGGCGACAAAAATAAAATCGTATGAAATACCCACAACCCAATAATAGGGTTTCCCAAAAAGGTTTGGTCACCTAAGGCCTAATCTGTTTCCATTATGATTTGCTGTACGATAATTTTAATGAAAATGTATAGGTTTGTACTTGTTTTTAGTGTATAATTTGTATGTCAGTGCAGCTAACTGATGTTACGGGAGGGTTTGGAAGGAGGGGCAAGTCCCACATGGAAAGTGTTGCAGGCATTCATCTCACATTTCACAAACTTAAAAAAAACTATGATAACGCAGCATAAGTGAAGTTAGGAAATCAACGTAGGTGCCAAGGAAACATAGAACTAGCCTGATTGATGACATCACATCATGTATGGAATAATAAAGTGCATTTGTGATGGGATTGGGATAATGATGCAGTCCTCAGGGTGGTGGAAGTCCGCTCTAGGCAGTGCGGTCTGTGATTTGTAAACAAAAGCAGGCAACCCCAGCATTCTCAGTCTTGCTCTGAGATTTTTTTATCCACTCTTACAGTGTGTATTGGTAGGTCTAATTTTGCCATCAATGCCCCGTTTATCGCGGTTGCCATTGTTATTATCCTGGTCTAGTAATTACTCCGCTCTGCTCCCCCCTCCGCCTCCATTTTGTTTGTTGTTGTCGTCCTCGTGTGCCCACCCCGCCTCCCAGCTGAGACGCCCTCGCACCTCCCCCCTCCACTATCCATATATGACAGTAGCTCCCGCGCGCAGCGTTCACGCGCAGCGACCGCGGCCAACCTGCGCCGAAGGTGCGCCAAAGGTAAGCCCGTCTACGCCCGTCCGCGCCTGTACCGCGCCCAGCGCCAGACCCCCTGCCCCTCGCGCTGCCCAGCCCTCCCGCATTACCTACGATGCCGCCACCCTCCTAGCCCTTAACCCCGGTCGCGCCCCCAACTGCGTCCAAGCCGCTCCTGGACACACCCATGGACCTTTCTCTTGCTACTCCTGCAAATTCAGCGGCACCGACAACATCTCCGCTACGACCACACCACAGATTCCCGACCCCAATCACCTACAATGCATCCTTCTCAACACCCGATCGGTCCACAGGCACGCCATTGACCTATGGAATCTACTAGACACCATCTCTCCAGACGTCGCCTTCCTAACAGAAACATGGATGAACGCTTCCTCCGCCCCAGACATCACCATTGCCATCCCTGAAGATTATAAGATCACACGCAAGGACCGTACCGGCCACACAGGAGGAGGAATCGCTATCGCCCATAAGAAATCAATCCGCATCTCAACCAGCTCTGACGCCAACCTCGCCAACTCCGAACACCTTCACTTCCAGATCCACATCGACCCCAAGACCACACTCAGAGGCACCCTCCTCTACAGACCACCAGGACCCCGCGCAAAATTCAGTGAAGACATCACGGACTTCATCACTCCACACGCGCTCCCCTCCAAAGACTACATCCTTCTGGGAGACCTCAACTTTCACCTTGAAAAGATCAACGACCGCAACACCACCACCCTCTTGGACAACCTCGCCAACCTCGGACTTAAACAACTGGTCACTTCCCCCACCCACATCGCAGGCCACACACTCGACCCCATCTTCACCTCCAGCAAACATGTCTCCTTCGACCACACTACGGATCTCCTCTGGACTGACCACAGCTGCGTTCACTTCACCTACAACAAGCCAAAACCCACCAACCACCTCCAACCAACTCTGCAAAGAAACTGGAACAAAATCACCATCGACCAGATCTCCTCATCGCTCCTTCTAAACACCCCAGCCCACTCTTCTAACCCAAACCAAGCCGCCGCCAACTTCACCCTTTGGTTATCCAACACCGCCGACACCTTAGCACCACTGAAAAAACGTCAAAGCAAACCTGGCAGCAAGAAGGCCTCATGGTTCAACGATGATCTTAAGAAGTCCAAGAAACTCTGCCGCTCCCTCGAAAAGGCCTGGAAAAAAGACCCTACCACTAGCACCAAGGACGCCTTCAAAAACGCCACCCGCACACACCACCAATTAACCCGAAAGGCCAAGAAAACAGCATTCAAGGATCGACTTGACAACAACGCCCACAACAGCAAGGAACTTTTCAACATCGTCAAGGAATTTACCAATCCCTCGGCCAACTCCAACGACATCACCCCCTCTCAAGCCCTCTGTGACTCCCTAGCCTCATTCTTCCACAACAAAATCGCAGACATCCACAACAGCTTCGACAACCAACCCGGAGACCAACCCACCGAACCATATGCTGAACATTCTCCCCCCTTGAACACCCTTAACGACTGGAACCCAATCTCCACTGAGGACACCATCCGCCTGATGAACTCCATCCACTCAGGATCCCCCACAGACCCATGTCCTCACCACATCTTCAACAAAGCAGACTCCGTCATAGCACTGACCTCCGAGACGTCATCAACTGCACCTTCAACTCCGCCACCTTCCCGGAAAGCTGGAAACACGCTGAACTCACCGCCCTTCTGAAAAAACCCACAGCGGACCCCACCGAACTCAAAAATTACCGCCCCATTTCGCTCCTTCCATTCCCGGCCAAAGTAATCGAGAAAGCTGTCAACAACCAGCTCGCCGCTTTCCTCGAAGCCAACAAATCCCTCGACTCCTCACAGTCCGGCTTCCGAGCAAAACACAGCACTGAGACCGCCCTCATCGCAGCAACAGACGACATTCGAACACTACTGGACAATGGAGACACAGTCGCCCTCATCCTCCTCGACCTCTCTGCAGCCTTCGACACAGTCTGCCACAGCACCCTTTTACAACGCCTCAGAAATATCGGAATACAAGGAAAAGCACTTGAATGGATCACCTCGTTCCTCACCGGAAGAACCCAGAGAGTCCGCCTTCCACCATTCAAGTCCGAGGCCACTGAAGTCATCTGTGGCGTACCACAAGGATCCTCACTCAGTCCCACCCTCTTCAACGTATACATGAGCCCCCTCGCGACCATCGCCCGCCAACACAACCTCAACATCATCTCTTACGCGGATGACACTCAAGTGATCCTTTCTCTCACCAATGACCCCAGCACCGCCAAAACTAACCTACACGAAGGAATGACAGAAGTTGCCGAATGGATGAAACACAGTCGTCTGAAACTGAACTCAGATAAAACAGAAGTCCTCATCTTAGGTACTTCCCCCTCTGCATGGGACGACTCTTGGTGGCCAGAAGCCCTTGGAAAAGCACCCATCCCGACAGACCACGCACGGAACCTAGGCATTATCCTGGATTCTTCACTCTCAATGAACAGACAAGTCAGCGCCGTATCCTCATCCTGCTTCAACATCCTTCGCATGCTCAAAAAAACATTTCGTTGGATCCCCACCGAAACCAGAAAAACAGTCACCCATGCTCTGGTCACGAGCCGACTGGACTACGGAAACACCCTCTACGCAGGCACTACCGCTAAACTCCAGAAGAAACTCCAACGAATCCAAAACGCCTCAGCCAGGATCATATTAGACATCCAGCGCAACGAACACATCTCTGGTCACCTGAAAGACCTCCATTGGCTACCCGTCAATAAGAGGATCACTTTCCGACTGCTAACCCACGCACACAAATCACTCTACGACATCGGACCAGAATGCCTCAACTCACGACTGTCCTTCTACACCCCCTCCCGCCAACTACGTTCTTCCAGCCAAGCCCTCGCCACTGTACCTCGCATCAACAAGACCACAATGGGAGGCAGATCCTTCTCATACCTGGCTGCTAAAACATGGAACTCACTCCCCACTTACCTTCGCCTTACCCAGAACCACCTAGCATTCAGAAAGCAACTTAAAACGTGGATATTTGACAAGTAATCCTCCTCCCCTCCCTAAGCGCCTTGAGACCCTCTGGGTATGTAGTGCGCTATATAAATTCTTTGACTTTGACTTTGACTGTATTCTTCCTTGCACAGTGATTGTCTTGCACGTTTAGCACCACAGTCATCTGTAATTGATTTGCACCCATTTGTCATGTTGGTGTCCTAATTTTTGATTTTTGATACAGTCTATTGTGCCAGGGAATCGGCCTCGCCTGAAACTTGCTTGATTAGGTACTTCACCCTTTTCTGACAGAACATCTCACGGCAAGGGATGTTTTGCATCAAGCAAGCCTTACCATGCAATTAAAGGTTTTTACAAGGAATCCCTTTTCACTTTTAAAAGGACTTGACAGTCCCCTGTGTGGTAAATGAAGATGCAGGGTAGCCAGTAGTATAGGTGAAACAGGATAAGGTTTATTCTCAAGAAAGTAGACTCTGGTTACAGGTAGTAGGGAATCAGTAAGGGCCCACCGGAAGCCACATCCTTGCTGCACAGCCTACGCATTCCAACTGGCACTCACTCAAACCATGCACAGATCAGCATTCTATTACCTCACACTGGCTGAGTGGTAGAGGATATATAACTGAAAGCATGGTATAGTCATGAAGATACCACAACATGCATCAGGTGAAGAGGGTAATGTATATGTATTACGTTACGTTAGTTCACATAACCCCTAGCCATCAGCCACATGGTTCATATGTCACAGCAGTTCCTGCCTGCTATGAGTGCCTGGAATGGTTTCACACCATTTTGGATTAGCTTATTTGCATTGGTGGTGCAAGAGAGAAAGGTGCTTCGCAACAAATGTTCAATTTGTTGGTCCATGTAGTAAAGAATTTGTGGGACCACATGTTCACCTTTCCAAGTCAAACCCTTCCTAAACTGTGCTTGGTGAGGCCATTATCTAACTGTTAGCCTCTAACAAGTGTTAGGATTCTAACAAGAGTGCCCTTGTGGTATAGTATATAGCGTGTATTCTGATTCCAGTTTGTGGCCAGGCACGAGGCACCATGGCAGGTGTTGGAGGGGGGCATTTCCTGTGTATATGGACATAGGCAAAAGACATTGTGTCAGACTCTGGTGTTACATAAAGAATGGATTGTACCCTCCTCCTTTCAAGCTAACCTGGCTGATGAGGGGTGCAAACCCCAAACTAGTCCCAGGATGCTTGTTACTGGTCCAGGGAGGACCTGGCCTGGAAGTTTGGACTTGACTGTTCCAATGTAAAGCATGGTCAAGACTGATTTGCATATGCTGGGTTCAACCTGGTATGGCATAGTGAGCAAAAGAACGATGGATTCGACTCAGATCTCTTGACTGGGTTGAGTGGTTGAAAGGTTTCAGCACTTCACCCATTATCTTGTTGTGTTTGTCATGGCAATGTAAGGCATTGTGAAATCCAAGGAAGATGTAACTTGAGGTTTATCCTCAGTAATTATGAGATGATTAAACATACTCACAGGGGAAAATGAGTTATTCATTACTGGCATTGAAGAATCTTTAGGTGAAGAGAAGCCCACTGAAGAGGCGGTTACTTGTGGAGGAGGAACTTCAATATATTTACCCTTACTTGTTTTACTTTCCATTTCAGATTCATAGAACTTTAGTTATGGAAAAAAGTGTGAAGTAACTTGGAGGACTACAAGCAAGCCAATGTTAAGGGATTTTTTCCGTGACTCACCAACAGTAAAGCAGAGTCTAATATTCAAATTAACAAAGAGGTGCCAATACGGAGTCTGATTTTCAAAACCAGCCTAATAATATTATTCAAAGCTAATAAACAATCAATTATTAGCCAGAAATTGGAGTTAATCCATCATTATTTATTTATTTTTTTACGAGAAATTTTTTGGGGGAAAAAACAACCACAATGAACCACTTTATATATATATATATATATATATATATGTGTATAACGAACAGTTAAGGGAGAAATAGAGTTTTTTTTGGGAGGTAGGACAGATACTCTAAACAATAGACAGTGAAGACATATATGCTTTCCTCCTCACTCAGACATCATACGTGAACCAAACATACTTACACTCCTTTCTACTCACAGTATACCAAACATATAGCACTATAGACAACATGAAAAGCAAAAAGGTCAATGAGTTAATCCATATACTATTTACAAAAAACATAGAAGAAAGACTGTTTTTTAGAATACTTAATATAAACCAGTTAAAAAATTGCAAATATATACAATTTTTGACAACAAGCCAGACAGGTAAGGTCGACGCGTTTCGAATCGGACCCTTTGTCCGATTCTCATCAGGACCAGACAGAAGATCTGAAAAATCAAAACAAGTGTCCTTTAGTATTACTAGAACTAATAAAGCGGTGGAGAGAACAGCGACAAACCCATCCATGCAGCGCTCCCTACCTGAGTGGTGCAAAGCT
Organism: Lissotriton vulgaris; assembly: GCF_964263255.1. NCBI lineage: Eukaryota > Metazoa > Chordata > Amphibia > Caudata > Salamandridae > Lissotriton > Lissotriton vulgaris. The sequence goes on from NC_141689.1 coordinate 1,481,002,245, forward strand.
TGAAGATGTTAAAGAGCAAAAAGTATCTGTGGACAAAAGTTGACCCAGGGTTAGTTGACAGGGTTAGCGTTTTTACATTTAGAGATTGAAAAAAACAAGTCAGTGTACCTGTACACAGTCTGTGTGGAAGCGTGACTCCTGGAAAAATAGTTCTAGGGACAGCAAACAACTTGCCGTAGTGGTAGAGTAGATGCGGCTGAAAAGCAAAGGGGAGCGTACCGCTAATGAAGGACTGTGTAAACAACGTGTTTAGGCATTGCTTTACTTTAGTATCTGTTGCCGTTCTAACGTTTACCTTTAATTTAGCCAGTTGAGGGTTGTATTCAATCCTTTGTATGTAGACAGCGAATTAATCGAGTGGGAAGGTATGCGGCAGTCCGTCACAGGCTGTGGGAATGATGAAGAGCCTGGTTTTAGTTTATAACACGCGGGAGCGGGAATCGGAATATTGCACGCCGCCGCGCTGAGGATAAATTACCTTAGTCGGGACTCTCAGACTGCGGGAAACCAGGATGCCAATCTGTACGCACCCTGGTCCAGGAGCACGGAAGCCATGGAGCATCTGATGGTAATAATAGAGCTAACCATTGGTTGCTCATGGTCATGTGATGGCGCAAAGAATTATGGGAGACGTAGTTTAACATATTCAGTGGAGAAAGAGCACGGTTAAACAGAGGCAGACATGTTGTTATGAAATTGTCTCCGAAAGCACGGGATACCTCTGAAAGTTCGTTTAATCCATTGATCACTGTGTTAAATCGAAGAATAAGAGTTGCCTCACGTTGACTTAATTTGGTTTCCAAGTCACCTCCTCTGGTGTCCATTTCCAATTTGAATAGTACAGTCCATTTTATATCAAGCTCAGTGTGACCTTCTGCTGTCCAGTGATTTACTAGAGGTGCGTTAGCTACAGCTCTTCTGACTCTAGACTTGTGTTGGCAAATACGCTGACGGATTTCTTGTGATGTCTTTCCCACTTACAACTTTTGGCAGGGGCACAAGATCCCATACACCACGTTTTTGGTTTTGCAGTTTGTGAATGCTGAATGTTTCCGGGAAATGTTATTGTAAGAAAAAACGTCACCCTCAATTGTTTTGTCTCAACAGGCGCAGGTGCCACACTTGTGATGCCCACGAATGGGCTGTAAGCCTAGCATACTCCTGAGTGTGGGGGATTCCTGTTTGGGTAATGCAGCGCGCACTAAGAAATTAGCAATACTCTTTTCTTTTTTTAATGCAAAAAGAGGTGGTTGTTGTAGACTGTCTTCCAGGTTCTTAACTAAGTGCCAGTTCTGATTAATGATTTTCTTGAGCTGGTTGGCATGCGGGCAGAAGGTGGTCACACAGACTGTCCTTTCGAGATGTTGTTTTTCTTTTTTCTCCAGAAGGGCTTCACGCGGGGTCCACCATGCTCTACGCATTGCATTTTTTAGAAGTTTCCTTGGGTACCCACGTACCATGAGGCGTTCCATCAGATTTTGGGCATGGTCAAAGTATTCGTCTTTAAACGTGCAGTTGCGCCTAATTCGTAAGAATTGACCAAATGGCAGGTTTTGACGGAGGTTTCGCGGATGGTTGCTTGTGTAATGTAGAGCCCGGTTGCGGTCTGTTTCTTTCCTAAATAAAGTGGTGGCCAACGAACCTTCTGATGAATATACTTTTACATCCAGAAAAGTGATTTGATGTTTATTGTAATTGATGGTAAACTAGATATCCGTGGTGCGTCTATTCAGCCAACCAAGAAAATCATTGAGTTGTTCCTCACAGCCACTCCAAATGAAGAAGGCATCGTCAATGTACCGCATAAAATGGCTAATGAGTGGTGAGAATGGATTGTTATCCAAGATGAATTTAGCCCCATGAATAATACGGCCAGTTCCGGTGCAAAAGGGCATCCCATGGCCACCCCTTTGATTTGGTAGAAAAAATCTGAGCCGAACATGAAGAAGTTTTTTTGCAATGCTAGTTTGGCCAGAGAAATGATAAAATCTGTAGGTACCCTCACTGGCTGTTCTCTTGTATTTAAAAAATAGGTGAGGACTTCAAGTGCTTCTTCTTGAGGAATCTGGGTGTATAAAGCAATAACGTCCATTGTGACCAACAACTGAGTGGATGGATCGAACGTGATATTGGCCAGTCTGTTGATGAACGCAGTGGTGTCCTGTAGATGTGCTGGGACCAATGAGATCAGAGGCTTGAGGAAAAAATCTATGTACTTAGATACTGGTTCCCAAAGTGACTCACAACCCAAAATAATGGGTCTGCCAGGGGGATTTGTTTCATTTTTATGGATTTTGGGTAATGCATAGAAAATTGGTATGCAAGGCCTTTTGTTCTGCAGGAAAGATGATTCTTTTGGGCCAAGGAAGCCTTCTTCCAATCCTAGTTGTATGATGTTGGAAAGTTGTCCTTGTAGATCAACTGTCGAGTCACTTCTGTTTTTTCGATAGCAGTCGGTGTTATCCAATTGGCTCATAACTTCTGCTTTATATTTATCCGTTTGCCAGACCACTACTGCTCCTCCTTTGTCAGCTTGCTTTATTGTTAACAATGGATCGTTCTTTAGGGAGAAGATGGCGTCTTTCTGATCCTTAGATAGATTGAATTTGACGTATTGTTTTTTTGACTCCATTTGTGTGATAGCGGATAGTAGAGTTTTTTCAAAAGTTAAGATTTCCTTTGGTACTGTATTTCCCATTGGACAAAAAACGATTTCTTACGTAGGCCAGTGACCTCTCCACTTGGTTCTATTTCCTGGTCTTTGAAATAAGTCTTAAGTCAGATTTTTCTACAGAACTCAAGGACCTCCAATTTCATTTTAACAAAATCAGTTCTCCTCGAGGGGACAAAAGAGAGTCCCTTTTCCAACACAAGAATCTCCGTCCTTGTCAAGTTCCTGCCTGATAGATTAAACACCGAGGAGCTTCTTAGTTCTTGTAAAATTGTCGTCTCGTTGTCATTTCCCATGGTTGGGAGTTGTATCGGGGTCTGCCCCTGGATCTCCGTTGGCCTCTTCCTAAAAAAGGCTGCTGATTAATTCTTTGTTGGTATTGAGCGGGTTGACCTCCTCTTTTATTAGAGCCGCTGGTGTCCTGGCCCCTTGTACCGGCTTCTGACCCTGAAGAGGATGAGTTATCTGAAAAAGTCAAGAATCTATTTTTTGATCGACCCTGGTTGTTTTGAAGGTATTGCCTAGAATCTGTTTTGGTGTAAAAATCCTTATTTAGGTATGGATAGTTACTTTCCAGTGAATAGTTGTTTTTATCCGTTTCAAATGTATTTGATTTTTGTGCCACTGTGTAGTCTTTACATTTTCCACCTTATCCAGTAGGGTTTTTGAATCAGCAATTTGCTGGTTGTTTGATATTTCTGAAACAAGAGACTCTATCTCATCCAGTTGTTTTTTAGAGATTCTTAACGCCGTCTCCACAGTAAGCACCATGAGATCACGGCTACATTTAGTTTCAATACAACTGAAACCTTTTTTATAATCCGGGTCCTCAGTGAAGACCATAGGGATATTGCGGATTTGAAGACCACTAGGAATTGTTCCAGCTCTCAGATGTTGAATTAAGAAGTGCCCATGAAGATCAGTCAGAATTTGTTTTTTCTTTAGTCTAATAAGTTTTTCCGATTCGTTTTGAGTTTTAGCTGTCACACTCAAGGTAGCGGAAGCAAATGCAGGGGGGTCGCTGAGTAGTTTTTGAATGTGTTCTTCGCTATAAGCGAAAGTGTCACCGTCATTCATAGTCCAACTGTCCTAACGTCTTGTTAGTAAAAAATAGACAAACAACAAATAAAATATATATACAGTGAGAATTAGTTCCGATGTTAGGTAGAGAGCCTGCCTAACACTCTGTGCAAAATATGACTATTAGAGATCAATAGCGAAGCCTCGCGAATGTGGTATCCGCTTAAATGCTCAAAACAACAAACAAGGGCTTTGACTCACCAACAGTAAAGCAGAGTCTAATATTCAAATTAACAAAGAGGTGCCAATACTGAGTCTGATTTTCAAAACCAGCCTAATAATATTATTCAAAGCTAATAAACAATCAATTATTAGCCAGAAATTGGAGTTAATCCATCATTATTTATTTCTTTTTTTACGAGAAATTTTTTTGGGGGAAAAAAACCCACAATGAACAACTTTATATATATATATATATGGACTGTACTATTCAAAGAAAGAAAGAATATCATTACAGCAGCAGTAATGTCCACAAGTCTGATCTTGCATCATAAATCAGATAAATAAGTCAAGTAGGGAACAGGGACATGGTTGAAGACCAGGGCATTGCTGGAGCTAGGACAATGTTAATGTCAAGTTGCATGCGATCAATAAGGCCTGATCACGCAATCTGAGGTGAAATTAGGGGGAAACAAAAGGAGGACCCATTGGAAAAGGGAACGGGTGGTATGTTGCTGGGGCTCAGGCAGGGAAGAGGGAGGTGAAGCACTAAAGGAGCACCATGCATGGTTCATGGAGGTAGTGTGTCATCCGTTGAAAGTGTGATGCAGTGCTTGAGAAGGGCACCCCATGCTGAGGAGATGAGCCGACTATGGATGTGCCGGACTTCCACGAGGCAGAACGCGCAGGCCTTTCTCCATTGCTGCACAGCTCCATGCCATGATGCCCACCTGAGAGGCTGGGAGGAATACCAGTTGAGGCTGATATCGCACTTGGCGAGGAATAATGCTAGACTTGCAAAGTGCGCCCTGACTACCACGCACTTGCTGTGTTTGAATATGTCCAGGGCTTGGGGGGCGTGGCTGGCCGAGCTGCAAAATGGCCGCTTCTTAGGCGAGCTCAACCGGCCGGGAAGGAATCCTGCCTATAATCCTGCATTTGGTGCGGCTATAACGGTGCCAATGAGCCTTCCTGGACTTGGGAAACTTCGGTGACTGCGGTGGTGATAACTTTGAGTGAACCACAGGTGACAAGTACTGAATGGGAGCGGCTTGGCTGTATAGAGACTGAGAGGGCGGTACGCGGTGGAGGAGTGAGCTGGGCAATCTCAGAAATTGAGCCCGCAGCTACGTGGGCCTTCCCTTGCAGGCATCGGTGAACGGCGGTGCGAGGGTCCGGAGAAGCAAGATGCTTTAGTGCCGATTCCCGCGTTGTCAGGCGGAGCTGCGGCACCACCGGGAGTAGGCAATACGCTGCGTCCAGTATACTGCCGAGGGGCGAGGAGAAACTCCGACGCCGTCCTGGGAGGCGCCATGTTGACTCCTGCGGGCTGTCCCCCGGAGGAGACGGCGGAGGTTGCACGGCTACATGGGGATACTGGCTGCCTGTCCCCAACCCCCCCATTCCCCCTCCCCCCGGGAGGCCGGGGCATCGTGATCCTGAGAAAAACAGCGCTGGGAAGCTGAACGCGCTGATCGTGCAGCGTGAGGGCTGGTCGGTGCTGGGAGCGTGACGGGCGAGCTCAGGCAGAACATAGGCAGGGAGAGGAGTGTGCGGCGCACTGGCCAAGTGCAGAGAGAATCGTCTGCACAGGACATCTACAAAGAGCCAGCGAGGAGTACAGGTGTGGGCAGGGGGCTGCAATGGACTTTGAATCCTCCCGGCGTGGGATGTGGCACACCCGGAGACACCAGCTGCTCAGGGAGGAGAGAGCAGTATAGCAGCTACCGCCATTTTGGGAGATTGTAGCCTGTCCTCAATGTGCAGTGCCTCTGCTGTAGCTTGTGCCCTATTAAGACCCCGACACTTCAGGAGCACACGCGCTGGATGTACACTCATTCATATAATATATCACCGTGGCTCATGGACTCAGTTAAAACTGCGCGCAGGGACTGTACTGGTCACAAGTTCTTTTAAGGCTGCAGCTGTGACGGAGAACGCAGATTAGTGGGCTGAGATACTAGATGAGGAGCTCTGCCTGGACCTGGTGTGCAGAGCGGTGAGAGTCTGATCTGTGTTTGCGGCTCTCTGTACACTGTGACTGTGTTGGCTGGCCAGCTGACAGCAACCATTGGGTGGAAGCTCTGTCCTCCCTGCTCGTAGGCCCCTAACAGCCCAGACAGCTGTGGGTATGGAGTGAAAGACGCGCTGAATCTGTCTGTACTGAAGAACAACCTGTGATATCTTCACGGATAGGTTTGAGGCGCATTATACTGTGATCTGAACTTTGCCAGGCACAGTAACTTCATAAATTACAGCGCCCCAGTCTTCAGAACTGTGTGTGCATAGCTGGCGCGCGGCTCAGACGGTGGTGCGAGGTGGTGGGTTGGTGTGTGTGCTGGGCACATTACTACTTGCTAGAAGAATAGGCAAGCCTGACGCTAAGCAACCCAAAATAAACTTTGAAAACAAATGTGCCACCAGGCACACTGACCATGACCCTGACGTGCAATGTGACCCAACCCAAGGCTCACAGTCGGAGGATCATGGGGAAGACCTACGAACATTAATGCTTGAAATGCGCTCTAGCCTGCACAATATAGACACAAAGCTAGATAATTTGACAGCACAGCTGGACTCTAAGAAATCAGGTAACCACACACAAAACTAGGCTGGACAGCTTGAAGAACAGGCACACTGAATTCCATGAGTTTCAAACTGAAACAAAGGAACAACTACTGCATATGGATAAATTGTTAAACGTCATTAGAGCCAAGAACGATGATTTGGAGGCGCGGTCCAGGCGGAACAACCTCCGAATCACAGGCATTTCAGAGACCATGGCTATTGCAAAAATGGAAATCTTCGTATCTGATCTTTTGCATGAATTATTTGACCCGCATCTGTACCCGGTATTCGTGGTGGAGAGGGTCCATAGATCTCTAAGCCCGAAGCCTGCAGTCGGCGGGACGCCGCGTCCGATATTGACTAAACTTCTAAATTACCAGGAAAGGGATCTCATCCTGTGCTTGGCAAGGGAAAGAGGACAAATCACCCACAAAGGAAACAACATATCCTTTTATCAGGATTTTACTCCCGTGGTACAGGCAGCGCGCAGAGGATTTCTCCCGGCTAAACATATTCTCCTTCTGGCGCAGATCCCATACTCCCTGCTATACCAGGCTAAACTAAAAGTATCACATGATGGGACTGCCCACTATTTAACAGACACTAAATCTACGCTGAAGTTCGGTAAACATGTGGGTGGTAGGAAATCCAAAGATGCCAGGGCTGGAGAGGAGCGCTCGGAATGCCGACTAAGTGACAATGATTGAAATGCTATACATCTGCTACCTAGCCTAAATGTAGTATTTTGAAATATGTTTAGTTGGTAATCACTGTGCTGTCTAGACTAACTGTAATGTCCTCTACACGCTCTGTTGATTTTCCATTCTTTGCCAAGGGAGAAAGGCCTCATTTGGTTCCATTTGGTCAAGCTCATTACTATGGGATGCTGGTGCCTATTAGCCCAGGGGAGCTAACTACAAAGGGTCCTTAAGTATTACCAGACGCCGTGTATGGCTCACCCACCTTACTCCCGGCCACCCTGTGAAGACAGGGAAGTCTGCCGGCTTAACCTCGCCCCCTTGGGAAGACTCCCTAAATTTTGTTTGAAAGTGTTCCACTGTTGGAATTGGGAAGAGTATGCTACAACCTGATTGGGGGGTTGGAGTGGGTGGACGGGGGTGACAGGGGTTTAATTGTTTAGTTCTATACTAGTATGCAGGTGTCGGACACTTAGAAATGTTACACTGGAGTTTTAATACAATGCAGTGGTCAGGTACAAGAACTGGAGAAAGGCAATTCTTATGGGAGGACGCACTAACACATTGAACATTATCACGTGGATTGTTCGAGGACTGAACGCTGGGAGGAAAGCTAGGCTGGTGCATGCCTATTTGACGAGACACTATATTGAAATCTGCTTTATGCAGGAAACGCACCTTAATGCGAAACCATCGCAACGACTACTCCATAGCAGATGGGGTGAAACACATTCCACTATCTACTCCAACTATGCACGGGGAGTGGCAATACTAATTCGTAAGGGAGTGGATTGGCGGGTAGACACTACATATATTGATCCTGAGGGGAGATGTGTGATTTTGAGTGGCCGATTGAGCGGTAGATCTATGATACTGGCAGCAGTATATGGCCCGAATGTTGACTCCCCTGACTTTTTTCTTGACATTTGGTCGCGGATACAGACAAGTGGTTGCCACACAATAATATGGGGAGGTGACTTCATTACCATACTAAATAATGTTTCTGATTGATGCGGCTCAGCTTGTTCCCTACACCCTCAGGCTAGTACGGCCCTGAAGGACATTATATCTGACGGGGACTTATTGGACGTCTGGAGGGTCCGACACCCCGAACTCAGGGAGGGGACATGTATGTTCGAGGCATATGAGCTGCAGATCCTACACTTATCAATAGATCGCCTGGTGTTGGGCTCGGATGATTGCAGGTTGTTGTCTTCTTGGAAGAAGTCTTTGTAGTTACGAGATAGGTGACTCCTACCTTGGAAAATACTGCGCATGGTCATCGACTCCATCCTCAGATTGTTTTTTTCCGCCACTGGGTTCGGATGAAAGTTTTCTGCGCTGGCTAGAAAATACTTTTCTGCATTTTCGAAGCGAGAAACTTTAAACAAACTTTTTTCGACATTGAATAGACTTTTCAACATCACCAGCTACATTCTGGTGCGTCGACGCGGGCCGTTGGGCCCATCAGCGCCGTGCGGCCTACGTCTCATGAACAGAACTCCATTCAAGAGATGCCCGGTATGTCGAGCAAAATTCCCTCATAGCGACCATCACGAGGTTTGCAACCTCTGTCTCTCGCCAGAACACGACGAGTCGACCTGCACAGCCTGTGCCCCCTTCCGATCGAAGAAGACCATCCGAGATCGAAGGGCCCGTTGACACGAAATGAGGAGATCAGCACAGCACCGGAGGCCATCTTTGAGGCGGAGATCGTTGAAGAAGACGTCTCCAAGGACGAATATCCAATCGAAGATATCTCCGAGGACGAGGCTCCACTCGGCGCAGAGGAGGACTCGCCTGATCTCCAGATTATATCGGGGGCAGAGGATTCGGACGATTCGATTCCATCTCGACAACCCGTGAGTACATCTGCCCGTGCACGACAGACACTACCCAAACAAAAGGCAACGGTCAGCACTCCACCCATGGGGCCCAGTCGAGACCGAAATTTACCCTCTAACGATCAAGGGAGTCATTAAACATGCTCCAGAGATTTTTACAGATCCAGTACGGTGTAGGGTGCTAAATCCTAGAATAGAGAAAAAGTATAGGCCAGCACCAGCTGATCCAGTTTACATTAAGGGACATCTGCCATTAGACTCCTTGGTAGTGTCAAATGCACGCAAAAGGGCCAATTCTCAAACTTCTGGGGACACACCTCCGCCTGACAAAGTCCAAGATTATTGATGCGTCAGGGAAACAAATTGCTGCACAAGCAACAAACATATGGCACATAGCAAATACACCAGCTTTACTCTCACGCTACAACAGGGCTCATTACGATCAACTAGAAAAGTTAATGGAACACCTACCAGATCAACACAAAGATCTGGCAGAAGAGCTTTTACAGGAAGACAAATTAATATCTAATGCCTCCATTAAATGTGCACTAGATGTAGCTGACACAGCATCCAGAGCAGTTAACACTAGTGTTATTCTCAGGCGTCACGCATGGTTACGCATTTCGGGTTTTAAACCAGAAGTACAAACTACCATCCTGAACCAGCCCTTCAATCAGAACCAATTGTTCGGGCCGGAAGTAGATAATACGTTAGAAAAGATGAAGAAAGACACAGACAACGCTACGTCTATGGGGGTATTACAATCCACCCAAACTAGAGGTTCTTTTCGCCTCTCCTCTTATAGAGGAAGCTCCAAGCAGACCGGCACAGACACATCATCTTTTAAAACGCACACACAAACCTCCTCTAATAAAGGCTATTTTAGAGGAGGATACAGAGGCAATAACAACAAGGGAAGAGGTAGAGGTAATAACAACAACCGCTCCTCTTCCACTCCTAAACAGTGACTTCCCTCTGCTTCCCCTACAGCATTCAACTCCTGTGGGGGGCAGATTTTCACAGTTCCTACCTGTCTGGAACTCCATCACAACAGACAGGTGGGTAAGACAAATTATCCAACATGGCTACTGCCTAGAACTCACAGCAACCCCCCCAAACATACCACCCAGGCAGCGTCCAATGTCTGCAGAACCCATAACTCTGCTTCAACAGGAAGTTCTAGCACTTCTACAAAAAGATACTATTCAAGTAGTTCCGTTAGAGGAACAAGGAACAGGAGTTTACTCCCTGTATTTCCTAATTCCAAAAAAGGACGGGACATTAAGACCAATTCTCGATCTCAGGCCCCTCAACCACTACATACAATCAGATCATTTTCACATGATCACTTTACAACAGGTACTCCCATTACTACAACAGGGAGATTTTCTGTCCACACTAGACCTAAAGGACGCCTACTTTCACATTCCAATACATCCTGCGCACAGGAAGTATTTAAGGTTTGTCATACAAGGACAACACTATCAGTTCAAAGTCCTTCCATTCGGGGTCACAACAGCACCTCGAGTGTTTACAAAGTGCTTAGCAGTAGTGGCAGCACATCTCAGAAGACAACAAATACATGTTTTCCCCTACCTCAACGACTGGCTCATAAAAGCAAAATCATTCAACCAGTGTACACAACACACAAAACAAACAATTCAAACACTGCACAACTTAGGGTTTACGATAAACTACACCAAGTCGCACCTAGAGCCTTCGCACGTTCATCAATATCTAGGAGCTACTATAAACACATCTGTAGCTCTAGCGTATCCCAGTCAAGCCAGGATTCAAAGTATTCAGAACTTAGTCTCCCTTTTTCAATGCCAGCACTCTCTACAAGCCAGAGTGTTCATGAAGCTAATAGGCATGATGGCGTCTTGCATCTTTATAGTTCCTCACGCAAGACTGCAAATGCGCCCACTACAAGAATGTCTAGCACAATAGTGGAATCAGGCTCAAGGTCAGCTCACAGACCTGGTGTTGGTAGACAGCCGTACATATCGCTCTCTGCAATGGTGGAACACCAAAAACTTGACAAAGGGATGGCCGTTCCTAGATCCTGTTCCACAGATAGTGCTCACGAAAGATGCATCCCTCACAGGATGGGGAGCCCATCTCTTGCATTATACCACACAAGGACAGTGGAACAATCAACAGAAACAGTTCCACATCAACCATTTAGAGTTGCTAGCAATTTTCCTAGCACTCAAAACTTTTCAAGTACAAATCCAAAACAAAGCTGTCCTAGTCCAGACGGACAATATGAAAGCCATGTATTCTATACAAAAACAGGGGGGGGGACACTCTCTGCAACTGTCCCAACTTGCACAGAACATTTGGAGATGGGCCATCCCTCAAAACATACATCTGACAGTAGAACACCTTCCAGGGATTCACAACCAGATAGCAGATTTGTTGAGTCGCCAGTCACAACAGATTCACGAATGGGAGTTGCACCTACAAGTTCTTCAACCATTCTTCCAAATGTGGGGGCATCCACAAATAGACCTGTTTGCCACCCACAAGAACTCAAAATGCCCAACCTTCGCCGCCAGGTTTCCACACCCACGGTCGGAGGGGAATGCAACATGAATGAACTGGTCAGGCAGATTTGCGTACGCTTTTCCGCCTCTACCAGTCATTCCACTAGTAGTACGCAAGCTCAGACAACAGTCTCTCAAACTAATACTAGTGGCCCCCACATGGGCACGTCAGCCGTGGTTCACCACGCTACTAGATCTCTCACTGGTTCCACATCAGAAATTACGGCTCACGCCATCCCTGTTAACACAGAACCATGGAGAAATAAGGCACCCAGAACCAAGCCCACTGAATTTGGCGATCTGGCTCCTGAAGTCCTAGAGTTTGGTTACTTAAACTTACCACCAGACTGTACGAATATAATTAAAGAAGCTAGAAGACCCACTACCAGAGCATGCTATGCTGCTAAGTGGAAAAGGTTTGCAATATACTGTAACAACAATCACATTGATCCTCTGGATGTTTCCATCCAAAATATCATTTGCTACCTTCTACATTTACAAAGGTCCAATTTGGCTTATTCTTCCATACGCCTGCATCTAGCAGCAATTGAAGCATATTTACAAAATAGACAACATCTATCTCTCTTTAGAGTACCTGCAATACAAGCATTTATGGAAGGATTAAAGAGAATGCTCCCACCTAGGTTACCACCTGCTCCAGTATTGAACCTAAATGTGGTCCTTACAAGACTCATGGGACCCCCTTTTGAGCCGTTACATAAGTGTGAACTGCAATTCCTAACATGGAAAACTGCTTTCCTTGTTGCCATCACCTCTCTCAGAAGAGTTAGTGAAATACAAGCATTCACAATAGAAGAACCATTTTTTAAATACATCCTAACAAAGTGGTTCTTAGATCCAATCCTAAATTCCTGCCAAAAGTGATTACTCCATTTCACCTTAACCAATCAGTAGAGTTACCAGTGTTTTTCCAAAAACCAGACTCTGTTGCAGAAAGGGCGTTACACACCTTAGATGTGAGAAGAGCTCTACTATACTACACAGATAGGACCAAGTCCTTCAGAAAGACAAAACAACTATTTGTATCTTTCTCTCCACCACACAAAGGCAATCCCATCTCTAAAGGAGGAATTGCCAGATGGATTGTAAAGTGTATTCAAATATGCTATCAAAAAGCTAAGCGTACACTAATAGTTCCTCCTAGAGCACACTCTACTCTTAAACTGGGAGCCTCTATGGCTTTCTTAGGAAACATACCACTAGAGGACATATGCAAGGCAGCAACATGGTCTACAATACACACCTTCACTAAACACTATTGTGTTGATGTGCAAGCCAAGCAGCAAGCTGCAGTGGGCCAAGCTGCCCTTAAAACACTATTTCAGTATGCTGCAACGGATACAAGCGACCACCACTAGGGGAGACACTGCTGCACAATCGTTGCTAAGTGTAGGATCTGCAGCTCATATGCCTCGAACGGAAAATGCTACTTACCAGTATGCATCTGTTCTTGGCATGTAGAGCTGCAGAGTCCTACACGCCCTCCCGCCTCCCCGGGACAGGTATCCGTTCCAGTACTCATCTTACTTAGATGCACACACATGGACATCCTTTCTCTTTACTTCTACTAACTCCATCATTTCCCATCATGGCGAAAAACAATCTGAGGATGGAGTCGATGACCATGCGCAGTATTGTCCAAGGGAGTAGTCACCTATCTTGTGACTACAAAGACTTCTTCCAAGAAGACAACAACCTGCAATCATCCGAGCCCAACACCAAGTGGCGATCTATTGCTAAGTGTAGGACTCTGCAGCTCTACATGTCAAGAACAGATGCATACTGGTAAGTAGAATTTTCCTTCTAGTCAGCATACAGCCTGGTCCCGTTTAGATTTCTGGTTGGTGTCGCGGGATATTGCCACCTGGACACTTGAAGTGACCCACCTGGCACTCTCGCTATCGGACCATGCCCCCTGTTTACTTCAACGGTCTTTACCGGACTCTCCCCCGCACGCTTTCACTTGGCGACTGCCTCCCCATGCATTACTAGACAAGGCCTTCAAAGAGGAGATCAGATCTGATGTTACAGAATATTTTGCTCTCAATTCTGGAACGGTGGCTACTGAAGCCTTGTTATGGGACGCCTTTAAGATCGTGATTAGAGGGCAATGCATAGCGCGGCAAGCGGGTGTCCTTAAGGCATCAGGAGCACTCTAGCAGACCTAGAGAGACAGATAAGGGAACTCGAAGGCCAATTTTTTTCCAAGACCGACCCAGGCACAGCTGCGAGTCTAAAGGCAAAGCTCTTGGAATTTGCAGAAGAATCGCAGAGGGAAGTTACGTTTTTGGGCAAATACGCAGAGGCAAGGCGATACAGCGGGGGTGATAGACTGGGCCGCACGCTGGCGGGTATGGTGCGTAGGTCCTTCTTTGTACATGAGATAAGCAGTGCTAGTGGGGGCACCATCAGGGGCCAATCAGGGGTTCTTAACAAGTTTTACACATTCTACTCATCCTTATACACAGCCACCCAGACATCAAACGCAGAGGGCATGCAGGAATTGTTAGAATCTATTGCCCTGGTGTGGAGAATGTCACACAGGTAATAAAGAGTTTGCCACTGAATAAAGCCCCTAGACCAGACGGCCTGACAACCGCCTTTTGTAAAACATATGCAGAAGAACTGGCTCCCAGGCTACTCGCAGTATTCGAAGAAGCACTGTAGGCGGAAATCCTTCCGCCGTCCATGAGAGAAGCAATGATCATGACGCTGTTGAAACCTGACAAGGCAGAAACTGAGGTTGACTCGTACAGGCCACTGTCTTTGATTAACGTGGACGTTAAGATCTATGCCAAATTGTTGGCAAATCAACTTCAGCCACTGCTTCCAATGATTGCTCTCCCGGACCAGTCGGGGTTTATCCCTGGACGGTCGACTTCGCACAATTTGCATACACAGTTTTCAGTGTTACACTATCTCCACCCAAGTGTTCATGCCCTGCCGTTTTCTTAGATGCAACAAAGGCGTTTGACACGCTTGAATCGCCATACTTGTTTACGATCTTGGCACGTATGGGACTGAGCCCTCTGTTTATTAATAGAATCAAACTACTTTATACAAAACCGCTAGCCCGGGTTCGAGTCAATGGTTTAGTGTCTGAAACCTTCCAGATATCACAGGGCACTCGACAGGGCTGCCCATTATCACCCTTACTATTTGCTATTGCTATAGAACCCTAGGCAGCTAGAATTAGGCATCCCCATACTGCAAGGGGAATAGGTTTCAGTACCCGTAGCCTATTGATATTCCTTTATGCTGATGACGTGACCCTGTATATCCTTAAACCCGAGGAAAATATCGATCCGGTCCTTCGAGAGTTTATTAGGTTCAGAGGATTAGCAGGCATCTCCATAAACTGGATGAAGTCAGTAGTTTTCCCATTGACTGATGGTACCCCCGAGGTGACATCTGAATTTCCGTTCAAATGGGATGCCGAAGCAGTCAAGTACCTAGGGGTGTGGCTGAGCCGTAATTTACAGGAGATTTGGAACTTGAATTTCGGAAGGGCATATACCTGGTTGGAGGGTAAGGTCACAATTGGGTCTAAACTACCCTTATCCATTGCAGGGACGAAAATGATAATTTTACAGAAATTCCTATACCTGTTTGTAAATGTGCCAATCCCCCTCACACAACACTTTAAAAACGTGTGATCCCAGTTGCTTTCCCTCGTGTGGACGAGTTGACAAGCAAGGGTGTTGTGGAATCTTTTGACACTTCCATTGCGACAGGGTGGACTGAGCGCCCCGGACATGCAACTCTATGCATTATGTGCACAAACCCAGTTACTCCCTTTCTGGGTTCACCAGATGCCGTATCAGCCTCATGTGGCGGTGGAAATTGACGCAGTGTCACTGATACCGCTTGAGGTGGCGCTATATCAGGAGTCGCACCATCTCAAGGGAGATATAGATACAGCAGGTACCCTGCGCTGGGCGTGGCACACATTACAAGAAAGGGCTAACATCCTGGTGCTCTATGCGCCATCTATACCGCTGATGCGCAATCCAATGCTACCTTGCATAGAGGGGGGGGTGGATATGACTTTGATTAAAGACATGCCATTATGTACCCTTGCAGACTTATACCCAGATGGCGAGTTTAGGCCACCCCTACTGGGACTGAAGACCATGATGTGCCGTTTGCGAAACTGTTCTTATATCACAAATTGAGGGCTACATGTTGTGCACTTTGGGGAGGTTTTCCTGAAGCTCCTCCAACACTGCCAGCCTTGGAAAATATCCTGAGTACATTTTCTCCACGTAAACTAGTTACGCGCCTATACACTAGCATGCAAAAGATTACTCCGATAGTTAAGCCAAATTCCCTGCAAAAGTGGAATACTGAACTTGACCCTCCACTGACAGAAGAACAGTGGGACTTTTGTTGCAGACAGATGTCTGAGCTCTCCCATAACTACAGGTTACGCCTCATCCATTTTAAATTCTTCCATAGATATTATAGGACACCGATCAGCCTCCACTGCATGCACCTCAGAGAAGATGATCGATGTTGGCACTGTGGCTATGCACAAGTGTCTTTTCTGCATATAGCCTGGGACTGCCCGCGATTGAGTGTGTTTTGGCAGGAGATATTTGAGGCAGTAAATCAAATAGTGGGCAGAACAGACGTCCCTTCCCCGACATTGGGTCTTGTGGGCTATGTGCAGGCCACTCCACCTAAACAGCGCAAACTGCATGCACTTCTTTTACTTTATGCGCGGCGACAGGTGGCTATCAGATGGGGAGAAAGAGGGTGCCAAAGTTTGCAGACTGGTTGTCTAATGTGACATACGGCCACACACAACTCGGAATATTTTGGGACCTAATGCCCCCGACTTCAAGACCAAAAGATATATGGGAACCCTTCTTGCAGTGGGCGCGCACTAGAGCTGTGTCCACTGGGCCTAGCCCCGGTGCAGTCCCTGAATACTAAGCTTCCATGTCACACTGGACCAGTTTACAGCAGGGCCGCGTGGCTGCAGTGGGACATGCCCTTGTTCAGACATATGCAGATAATATATGCTCTCTGTTCGCCTCTGATGTTTCATGTCATCTATAATTTCACCAACGTATTGGTTAGTGCTTCACTTGTGATATGTGTGATTGTACTACTGCCTGAACTACACATTTTATTTCTTGGATGTATCATTCTTTTCGTGTAACTCTATTGACTTGATTTATGGAATTCTGTGTCTTACCAAAGACATACTGGCAGGTTCTTGGTTGGAACTGTGTTCCTATTGTTTGTACCTGAATTATGCATAAATTCAATAAAAACAACTATATATATATATATATATATATATATATATATATATATATATATATATATTACCTACTGGCGGTCGCCAGTAGGTAGTTATAGTTAGGATTTTTTTCAATGCAAAATCTCAAAATTCTATTTGGAATAACTTTGGCGCCGGTTGACGAATCTGCCTGAAAAATGTCCTCAAATTTGCCTCGTTGAGCACCGCTCCTTCCCTGAAAATGTGGGGGGGATTCGTCAAGCGGGGGCCGAGATAAAAGGGGGGTCCCAAAACGTGTTTTCCCCATGTTAATTTCCATAGGGCGGTCGACCTCACTTTTAGCCCAAACGGCTGAATGGATTTCCACCAAACTTGGCAAAATTGTAGGGACTGGTAGCCCGATGTGCCTTTGCTATGTCTCAAGATATGTGCACCAGTGGATTTTGAGTAATTTCGGTTCAAAAAAATATATATATCTAAGGCAGCGCCCCGGTACGCGCCCCGGGGAGCGCTCCGGGCGCGCCACGCGACTTGCACACAGAAAGCTGATTGGCTCTCGGGTGTCTGTAAACATTCGAAACAGTCCGGAGCGTCCGCCATCTTGCGTCTCGGTTAGATCGAGACACAAGAGGTGGCCAAAACAAAGGGGGAAATGACCTTAAAGGAGCAGGGTAGACCCACCCTGACCCCCTAGGTTTGATGTGGGGGCTCTAAAAGGGCCTCGCGGGGCAAAACATTTTTTTTCTTTTTTTTTGATTGTCGCGGAGGGAGCGCCCGGTACGCGCACCGGGGAGCGCACCGGGAAGCACACAAAAGAGAAAAAAGAATGCCAGAGTTTAAAATTTTTCGCAATATTTTATAAATGGGAGGTAGTTCTGAAAAGAACTTTTTTTAAAATTCTTTTTGTTTTATATTTTTTTATTATTTTTCTGAACATTTTTTTTGTATTTTTGAACAATTTTATATTTTTGGGGGTTTTTTTAAGGGAACAAACAAAAAACAGGGAATTGGAAATGGCTCAACAGGAGCAAAAAAAAAAGAAAATAATTACTGCTTTCTTTTCTTGCTGCATTGGTGGTTGTCTACAGCATTGTTTATTAAGGTGACACTAAGTTCACCATAACATAATGTTTTGCCACAGAAAATGCAACCAAATTTGAGGTTGCCAAATTTTTGCTGAATATTTGGCACCATTTGGCGTTCTTCAGGACCAGAAAGTGAGGGAACAGTAGAGGAAGTGCTGGCCACAGGGGGTGGGTTGTTTCGAAGTTCCTGTACTTCAGCCCGGGCTAAGTTATTGGGATGCCACCTCTCCATGTGGCGGATCCTAGTAAAATTACCTAAAGAATATTTCTTTTTGGGATTGCCCCTGGAGAGAACTTTGTCACAAATAAGACAGGTGACTTTGGGGGCGTTCACCTTTTTCTGGTCTTCAGGAAAAGAAAAGAATTGCTAAATAAAGTGCACTTTAACGTGCCTTTGTCTTGGTTCTTCAGGCAGGAAGCGCCTTGGTTGTTCATCCTCTTCGTCTTCTTCCTCCTCTTCTTCTTGTCCTCCAAGAAACTGTGGTGGTGGACCTTCTTTTCTTGGTGGTGGGGGTGGTGGTGGGGGTGCACCAGCTGCAGCAACAAGTGATGCCATTGTTTGCTCAAAAATTGCTCTTGCTCTCTCAATGAAGAAAGTAAGAATGAGGAAAAAAGGAGGAGACTTTCATTATTTGGAGAAAAAAAATGATGAGAACCAATGAAAAGTGTTATTTTCAAGTCACATGACCCGATGCGCTTACGTTTCACGCTCCGGCGCGCTTATGTTACGCGCACCGGGCCGCGCCGCGGAGCGCTTCCGGGTGCGTTTACGCAGCGGGTCATAAGACACATCGCGCGGCTACGCGATACGTCACGCCTACGCGCCGCGTCACAATGTTGTTTTCGATCGCGACATTGGCGCTAACGGGACGCTTCTCGGTTCGCGCACCGGGGCGCTTCAAAATACTACGCTTTCCGGGGCGCTCACCGGGGCGCGCAACGGGAGCGCTCCAGGGCAAAATAAATAAATAAAATAATATACAAAAAAAAATTGGATAAAATTGTAAGGACTGGTAGCCCGATGTGCCTTTGCTATGTCTCAAGATATATGCACCAGATGTTTTTAAGAAAATTAACTTTAAAAAAATATATATTGGGCTATATATATATGTTAGAGCCCAAATGTAGCCCAAATGTAGCCCAAATGTAGCCCAATGTAGCCCAAAGATGGCCACCAGAGACAAAAAAATACAGATGTAGCCCAAATATCAGCCAGATGTAGCCCAACTATAGCCCAATGACAGAATGTACCAGAGTGTTCTAAAGAACAACTAGAGCGCTAACAGTCTTACTTATAAAGTGAGACTTATAGTTAGGAATTAGCATTTAAAAAACCTTTGAAATTCACTGAAAAAACCATAGGTTTCACACCAGTTATAGTTAGCTGGAAATTTTACTGACATAAAACCAATGAAATTCCACGTTATAGTTAGTTGGACTCACTATAACTTGCGCGCCTGCAATGCACTGCTGATGACATCACATATTACATCACTCATGACATGGTCAGTGACATCACTCATGACATCACTGATGACACCATCCTTGTGACAGAGTGACAGACCTCCTTTCACTGTAAAGTAACCCTTGAAACACATATTCAAAAATAGAAACTAACATTTTCAAAAAAGTGGAGATACCCATACCAGTTACAACAACTAATTCAGTAATACCACCATCTATATACACATCCACTCATTCACCAACAGTTCAATATAGTCACTCATACATATACTCACTCATCATATGTAGTGAAACACCTATACATCCTTTTACACACCGACAGTCATCCACAAGATACTCACACACATAATCACACATGCAAATAAACTATTGAACATTCATTTATTTGCATATACAACTATACACACACTACCACCTTACTTCTAAAAAAACTTACACATACTTACTCTCTTAAACAATCACTTATAGAAACACATACTTATTAAAACAAGAACTCTTTCAATCTCTCACTCTCACAAATACTCACTTATATACATCAATACTCACATATACTAGATTAAAACATATGTAGTTACTGATAAAGACACTAGTGAGACAGTCATTCACTCACTAACACACACACATATACACACTCATCCACCCATACAGTCCTGCACATATGCTGTCTTCAAAACACATACAAACAGTGAGTCAGTCATTGATGCATCTATGTGCTAAGTAATACCCCCACCAAACCATACAGACACTCATACTGATACTAAAAAACATCTAATAACCCATATACACACACATGTAGGTACTCACCAACCCATGCAGCCACTTATACACAAAGTGAAACAATGATACATATATTTAAATATTTAATCATTACTCTCTAATATATATAGACACTTAATAAGCCAGTTAACCAATCAATGTAAAAAAAAAAAATCTTTTTAGACACTTATTTAAACATTTAGTCTTCCATCGACCTTTACATATACATATATAAATCATATTTATTTTTCAGAAAGACTCACATTCACAGGATGGTGTCATCAGTGATGTCATGAGTGATGTCACTGACCATGTCATGAGTGATGTAATATGTGACGTCATCAGCAGTGCATTGCAGGCGCGCAAGTTATAGTGAGTCCAACTAACTATAATGTGGAATTTCATTGGTTTTATGTCAGTAAAATTTCCAGCTAACTATAACTGGTGTGAAACCTATGGTTTTTTCAGTATATATATATATATATATATATATACACCGCGCACCTGGTCAGCAAACCAATTTATACACATTTTTTTACGTGATCCTCCACCTATTCAGTGAGTCACATGGTGTATAGACATAAAAAACACACTATAGTGGTTTTGTATAAGTGCACACCGGTAAACAAATATAAAACAGTGACAAGGGCACTGGAACAAAATAGCTGCATGAATGCAAAAACTTTGACTGTAACATCCTGTACATAAATGGTATAAAGTCATGTTAATATTGATTATGTTGGAAAAAAGGATCCAACTTAAATACGAAATAAAGTATAAACATATAGAAAAATATATTATCTATATATACTCATTTCCTATGTACAAAAATATATATATGCACACCATCTATCTATTTACAATACTATATACATATTCACAAATCATGACTCGATAGACCTGTACCATCATATTAGGTACCTCTCCTAGTCTCACAATTCATTTGTGTGCTATATCCTCATGACTAGGCTTAAAGAATGTACATTATAAGTGCCTCAACTCATATACCAAGACCCAAAGTGATTCCTACAAATAAGTAATAATGTGATTAAGTGAAAGCAAAAAAAATCTGTGTTGATATCAATAACTCACTTATCAACAGTATATACATAAAGTTTGTACAAGAGACATATATTTACAGGGAACAATTATATTCACATCAGGATCTTATAAGATAAAGAGTCTTAATATGATTTCGACTTGGTGCAACTTCAGCGCAGTTAGAATTTTCTTTACAAGAACCAGTTCTTTAGTTCAGCAGGACCTTGAAAAGAGTAAATATGAAAGACCACACGTGAATACTCTCTAGGTCTAATAAGAGAAATATAATCAGATAACCATGCACATGATGGTAATAATATGCAGTATCACAACAAATGATGCAAATCTTCCGTTGTATTTAACCCATTAGGGTACTTGCTGTCCAGCTCCATTATGTACTCAGTTTCTTTTTTCCTTAGCAGTCTTTCTCTATCACCTCCTCGAGTGAGGGGTGCTACCACATCAATGACATAGTACGTTAAATTGGACAAGTCATTGTTGTGGGTGGACTTGAAGTGGCGTGCTACCGGGTAGGTATTATCATTGTTCACTATCGCACGTAAGTGCTGCAAGATCCTGACGTGCACCTGTAGTTTGGTACTGCCAATATATATATATATATATATATCCAGGGCTTAGGCTTCCCAAGTGACCGTGTTCGGGAGTTATAGCACCTCGTGAAGTGTGTTGGGAATAGCTTGCCAGTATGGAAAAAAAGGCAGGCAGGACCAGAGCATATGTCGGAGATCAGCAGAGAACTCCTGGCAGTGCGGACAGCCTAGGCAGTCCACGGGAAATGGTTTGGTGTCCACTATGGAGCATTGGCAACGAAGGGCGTGGCATATCTAGTTGTACTGCAAAATATCACCCCTGGGAAGAGCAGTGCCATCAATTAGGCAGTCAATGGGAAGAAGCTGGCTATTGAGGAATAGGTCGCCCACTGTTAGGAGAGAACAGTTGTGCCAAGGCGTCAGATCCCTGGTTGAACGAGAGCCAGGGAAAAGCAGCAGACCTCGCAAGGAAAAAGCCAAGGCATATGGGACCACAGGGCGCATAACGGCCAGGCATTTGTGAACTATACTCTCTAACACGGCAGGAACTGGCCCGGGGTGGGGTGCTGCCTTAGCAAAACGTTCAGCAGATCTGTGAGGGTGAGGGAGCCTGGAACCTCTTGGACGTCTGACAGGTAGCGCTGTGCCTGCCACTGAGATATCCACTGTAGTTGGGCTGCTAGATAATGTGCTTCACAAGAAGATGCGCCTAGACCCCCCTCAATGGGCAGCTGCAATTTTTGTAGGGCTATACAGTGGTGCTTGTTGTTTCAGATAAACTCTCGCAGTAGAGAATCCAGATCGTGAAAAAAAACTGCTGCGGGAATAATTGTAAGGTTAATGAAATAATAAAGAAGGTTGCGAGAGCATGATCATTTTAGATAAGGCGATCTTGCCTGTGGGGGCTAGCGGGAGTGATTTCAGGATTGAACCTGGGATTTTAGGGGCGTTAGGCTCTGTGGAGGATACCTTCAAAAAGATCCAAGGGAAAATAGTAAAGGTGGATCCCTAGATATCAAACAGCATCTCCTTTCCACTTCTGAACCTCTACAGGGGGCAAAGAACCTCTCAAGGGAATCCCAAAATGTTGCCAAATTCATGTGTGATACGGATATATTGGCAACGGTGTTTAATGTAGTGTGGAAGGAGGAGATGTCCGTGCTTAGATCTCTAATATAAAGTAACAGATCCTCCGCATAAAGAGAAACTGCGTGGGTTATGCCGTCGAGGAGGATGCCCCTCCCTCAAAGTGGTGCCAGAAAGCCAGAGGCATCACTGCAAGTGCAAGTGGTAATGGGGAGAGGGGTCAACTCTGCCTGGTATCCCTCTCCACTAGAAACGCCAGGGAGATCAAGCTGCCCAGGCAAACTCTTGATCGGGTTCTAACCCACTCCCAAAGTCAACAGTACCTGGAAGAGGGAATCCCATTCCAGGGTGTCTTAATGCCTTCTCTGAATTGAGAATAAGACAAGCGGTATAGGGGAAACGGCTGTGGGCCTTGTTCAATGGGTGGAAAAAATGGTGCATAGTGTGAGAGGTACTCTGTCCAGGGATGAAGCTGTTCTGGTCAGGGTGGACTAAGTCTGGCAGGAGTTGGGTGCATTGTTTAGCAAGTATCTGTCCCAGAATTTTACAGTCCATACTCAGTATGGCAATGGGACGATAGGGCGCACAAACATTCGGGTCACAGTTGGGCTTTTGTAGCAACATCAGGACGGATTCCCATTGGGAAGGGAGCAGACTCTTGGTATGTAGTACCTCCTCATAGACCTCGGCCAAGCGAGGGGCAGCGAGAGGGTCCTCCGTTTGCTTTGAGAGAATACTTATTTGTTCATTAAAATAGTGCGACTTCTACGTTTTTTCATTGTCATGATAGCAGATGATTGCCAGTGATATATATACCGCAGGAACAAAATCTTAATTACTTTTAATGAATCAGACAGGAGGGTGCTTAGTGCAGTATAATAAATGCTTCAGTCGATGAGTGTGCCAGAAGAACTCTAAAAAAGGAAGGCAGAAATGTTAGATACTGTACAAATTGCTGGCACTGCTCACAATTCCTTGGACTGAACCACAATTGGCACCACCACCCACAGGATGATGACATTGATTTTAACTCCTTTGCTGCGGGGGTTATTTTCCCGCTGTGCTGGGGGGTAGGGGGGCGCGCACGGCGCCCGCATGGTCATGACGAGCTCAGCTCGTCATGAGGCACAGCGCTCCTGTGCTCATGACGAGCTCAGCTCGTCATGACCACACCCGTTCTCGTGGAACGCCCAGCACAGCAGGGGAATTATCCCCGCATGCGAGCGTTCCACGGCTCATGACGAGCTGAGCTCGTCATGAGCACCGGAGCGCCGTGGCTCATGACGAGCTCAGCTCGTTATGAGCATGGAAGGAGTTAAACTTTAAAGAGGAGCCGGAATCCATCTGGTTTTCCCAAATAGCACACTTATGTTTATATCATCACACTTAAGTTCACTGGAGGGTAAAGCTTCCTATAGAAGCTCTCTGAATTTGTTTCTGCTGCCTCTACAGTTTTTTGGGCTGAAAGTTCATCCAAATGAACCATTGTTGCATTTTTGTTCAAGTGCACTTGTTGGATTGGTTAAAATTAAATTCCAAGCTGCCAAATTTAGTCCATCAGTTAGTTACAGAAAGCATTTCATAATACCATGGAATCTCGCGGTATCTCCAGATGCCTTAACCTTTCCTCTGCAGCGTGCAGGTGAGGCAAGCCCAAGGGCCAAACAGTAGTAGTATAATTTTATTCGTTTATTCAATTAAAGTCCTACAATGCCATGATTCCTTCAAACTTAAGTATTTTAAAGTTAAAACAAGTACATCAAATTAATAATTTAAAACATTAAATGTCATTCATAATTCTCTTTAAAGTGCTTGTATATGATAAAAAGTCACAAATAGTACTATTAACTATGACCATTTTTAAATACAGAGGTAATTCCTAGCGGTGAATTTCCTGTTTTTACGCCACCAGTTTTTTTCAAAACATTGTAAAATTACAGTTCAGAGGGGTGTCCTATGTCTCAAAGCATGCAATTATTACAGCTTGGCAGCACATACGAACTCCCCACTGATTAAGGGTATTTTTAACAACCCTCTCCTTTCTTTCAGTTGTGCCGGGCAGATACAGGTTAAATGAATGTTTTCCTTTACACAGTCTCTATCCAGTTAGTAGTTTTTATATCCTGAATCCAATGCATTGCTTGGGTAAGACCAGGGAGGACGCCAAACCACAGCCTGATGAAACCGTCCTTTAGATGTCTGGTCCATCTTGCTTCTAAAGAGGCTGCTAAATAGGCCAGCGGTTTAAGGATTTTTTATTCATTTAGCATCATCCATGCATGAGAGGATCTCGTTGTCTTTTAGCAATGAGGTTCTTTCATCAGACCATTGACAGCTTTAAAAAAAAAACCTTTAAAGGCAAGGACATTTCCCATAGTGGATAAACCACCAGATCGCCTTGATGGTGCATGTGCTTTTGTTTGTAATTCTTGCCAGAGAATTTGTCATAGTTGATTTGAACCATTTGACTTTATTCTGTTCGATACTTTCATATATGCTCCTTTTCTAGCAATAGTTTGATTTACTAGGCCGAAATCTAGCCTTCTCTGGGCCGGAGATTCATTGCAAAAGAGACGAAAAAGCAATCTAAATCTCTTGGAGAGAGTAATATTTCAACTTGAAGCATCTCTACCATGCTGTGCCTCACTTTCATAGGCGATACTCAGTTTTGCAGATATCACTTTTAGCACTGGTAGGTGCTTGGACCACTTAATGACCTTTGTAGTGTGTGAAATGCGAGGAGTAGCCTGTTTCCTTCCTCTGCAGGTCATGTTTATACTGATGGAAGGATCCCCTGTCATCAAATAGTAAGCCTGGAATCTGTATGTTTTTACTTGTTCCTGTTGTTGGCCTTGTAGGAACCATTTATTTTTCTGTAACCTATTGCTCATTTCCATGATCTTAGTTTTCTTTTCATTAATCGCCAAGCCTTGACTGATAAATAATGATATTTTGTCAACAAGTGTTATAAGGTGATTTTAGTTTGGCTCAAAATAATTTAATCATCAACATAGAGGAGGTTGGACATATGCTTATCTCCCAGCTTTGGGGGATGCGTGTTCACTTCGTCCAGTGGTTGTGTCAAATAGTCCAGGAACAGATTAAACTAGTATGATGCTAGAACGCATCCTTGCTTCATACCCTGGGAGTATTACATTTTCCTAGAGTGGAACGCGCCATCCCCTATTTTCACCCTTACCCTGGTATCTGAATTCAGCATCTGAATTGCTTTTAGAAGACAACGGGGTATACCCAGTACCCAGGTGAACCAACTTTTGCCGAAGAATATGGCATTGCACACAGTCGAATGCCGACAAAGTCCACAAAGCACAAATAAATTGGTTGCTTGTTTGACTTGTAGTTATCAATAAATACTGACATAGGTAGAGTATTTGTCTCTGTCCCGGGCCCTCGGACAAGTTCTGTTGGATTGGGAGGGATAATTTGTTTTTCTTCCACCCACCGTGAGAGTTCCAGGAGAAGACCTGTAAAGAGTTTTGCCTCAATGTCTTGTAATGTCATGAGGCAGTAATTTTCTGGTAGATGCCAATCTCCCCCTTTAAAGATAGGTGTTATGGTGGAACATCTTCTCAAGGGACAAACCAAGACTGGAAAGATGTTGCAGAGCTGCCAAAGGATGGCTACCCTCCACTCCTGCAAATGGTAGGGAATGTCACCCCAAGTCTCAACGGGCTCATCGAAGCACCGTACAGGCTGTGGCTTCCAAGCAGCACAAAGCAACAGAAGGATGGAGGCTAAGACCGAGAATAACAGAGCCACCAGAGCAGCAAAATGTTCTGCGAACAAGGCTGAAAACCTCCCCAGTTGGTGAGCAGTTCAATAGGCTGCTTCATCTTCGGGTTCCAGTAGGAGCGAGGGAACAAGGCAGTAGCATAGTGGCGGGGGGGGGAGAGGGGCATGAGTATGATCAGGATAATAGTGGAAGATCACCTTTACGATTCTGTAACAACCGACAAAGTGAGCCACCTTTCACATGTGTATGACCTCTAAATATAGTAAAGCCGAAATACAGAAACGCTGCTCATTTCCATTCCAGAAAAGATTGCCGCTCAAGTAAGCAAAAATGCACTACCGTGATGAACTCTCTACAGCCACTGAGCTCACACTGTTTAGCACTGTGTCCAGATCTAAAGGCTATGAGCAACTGAGTAGGCCTGGGCAGAATTGGTTTAATTTCCTTAACAACACAAAATATCCCCAAAATTATACAAATGTGGTGTTATTGTACGGAATGCCAACTTTGGCATTTTGCACAATGTTTTAGAGCAAAATGCATCCTGGCGTCAATTTTTGGCACGAGGATGCATTTCACCCTTTAAAAAAGTGCAACATCGCATTTGTTTCAAGGAGCCGCTGGTGTTTTGTTCATTCATGCTCATGTTCTTCCCATGCATTTTAATAATAGGGTTTTTCCCCAATTAAAGTCTTTATTGTGTCACATGGTATAATGCCAAAATCACAGGCATTTTGCATTACAATCTTAGTGCAAAAAGCCGGATATAACGTGCAATTGCACAGGCTTAAATGAAATTAAATGACATTTCACTGAGGCTTTCATTTGGCAAACATTAAAAAGTAGCTTCTTCTGTGTGTTTGTGCATATATGGTGTTTAAATTGCCATGAGTCAATGAACCATAAAAATTTATTTTTTTAGATAGACTGACACGCTCCCATAACCGCTCCCATTCCAACATCCAGAACTTCCACCAGGTTCAGCAGTTTGCTCTATATAAGCATCAAACATGCTACATAAATTCACACATCCATTCACCACCGTTATTATAACAAGTTACTATTATCTATAAACCTTTAGAACACTAGGGGCCCGATTCACAGAATTAACTTAGGACAAAATCCTAAACGTACTACTTTTGGTATTCACAGAATGGATTGACGACTACTAACTTTACGTCCGCACTCGGGCTGGAGATTCTGGCCCGTAGGCGGAACTTACGGCCCGTAGGTGGGACTTCCAGCCCGAAGGTGGAGATTTCGACCTTAGTCAAATCTCCGCCACTGGCCGGAATCCCCACCTCCGGGCCGGAAGTCCCACCTATGGGCTTAAAGTCCCACCTATGGAGCACGGTGAGATGGTGCTCCCACTTAATTTTGAGGAAATGCGCCTTCCAAAAAAGATGAACTAGATATCTGTTTTTACAAATCCAAAGTGAGCTTGATGGCTTCCAGCTGGCTTCAATCAGATGAGAACGCTACACACTGTCCTGAAAAGAAAAAGGCTTATTTTATCTTTTTGATGTAGAGGTCTTTACAATATTGTATAGGCAGTTTAGTGTAAACTAGAGAAGACCATTGGCCTACTACATGAAATGCTCATACCCAGATTGGGAATCAACAGACATTTCACTTGTTTGGCAGGAACTCGCAATTATCTTTGTTCTTGGAGGGGCTGTATGACGGAACCGCGCATGTCACTAGAACGCATGCTTTAACAACATGGTCATTACAACGACCGAATCTTTACCAGGCATGCCTTTACAATGAACATCTTTACCACGCACACCTTTACCACGAGTACGCCTTTACAATAAAAAAGTAAGTATTTAGCATTTAAGCATAAAGAGATGTATATATATTCATGCTCATGCTTGTACCAACGAACGTGAGAAGCACTCGAGAAACACCACTGAGCTGCAAGCTTCAGACTCACTGCGAGGTATGGAGAACGCTGGCCCGCTGGTCTCTTTCACAGTCTTATCACCTATGCCTGATGCGTTTCGGAGAAATTCTTCTTTTTCAAAGGCTTGTTGGTGAAATGAAAATGCATAGTCCGTACCACACTCCTTATTACTACTAGTTTGCGCCCCCGGCATAGGTGATAAGACTGTAAAAGAGACCAGCGGGCCAGCTTTCTCCATACCTCGCAGTGAGTCTGAAGCTTGCAGTTCGGTGGTGTTTCTCGAGTGCTTCTCACGTTCGTTGGTATGAGCATGAATATATATATATATATATATATATATATATATATATATATATATATATATATATATATATATATATATATACAGAAGCAGCATTCATGAGTTAAAATAAGTACCAATGACTGAAACAGTGCTCTTCGGATACTATAGATAAATTATTAAAGGCCTTACGAGATCTTACAGCGGCTAATAAGAAGGAAACAAGTGCATAACAGACAAATGGGGTTTCTAGTTGATAATATAGAAAGAGAGCTGAAGCTGGTTACGAAATCAAAATTTCTTTAAAAGAGGAATCATCAAAATCTTCCTTTAATGGCTGTACAGATGGCAAAAGAACAATACATGTGCAGTTGATTGTGTCGCTCTGTTATTACAAGGGTAAGGTGGTAAAAGATTAATCGAATATAAATTGTGTGGGTGTCCCAGCATTAAAGGAATAAAATTGAGACGAAATCTAGTCAAAATAAAACAATGCTGGTTAGTCTCAACAAACCCTAAATACGAGTGTGAATTATTTGGGAACTGAAGTATGTTCTTATAGAACTTCAGACTGCTTATCTCATTGGCTTTCCCACCTGTCTCATGTAATTTTCTGTAAATAGATGTCCTTCAGTCTAGATTTAGAGAAGTGTACGCAGAGAGTAGGGGTGTTGTTTAAATAAGCAAGGCCCAAGGGAGTTAGGGTTTGCCTAACATATGAAAGCCACAGGACTTCGTGGGCATCAGTCATATTCATAATGTCTTTAAAACTTTTCTGATTCAGGTTCACAGTATTCCTTTTCCATACCAGAGTGAAAGTGGGGTTAATTTTATGGCATCGGTAATAAAAGGCATGCCGACTTCCATATGGGCCACAAGGTTATTTCAAGTATGTGGAACTGACAGCAATCTTTTGATGAATTTATCTTCCAAAACTTGAAGTGAGGACACATTTATTATCCCCCAGATTGCTGCCCCATATGTCGCCATTGGTAAAGTTTTAGCCAGGTAAATTTTAACCATTTCAGGGATTGGCTTACAGCCAAGTTTTTTGGCAAATCTAAAAATTGCATTAATACTTTGGAGCATTAGATTAGCACGGGTTTGCAGCATCTCTTTCCAGTTTTGATTTGTATCAAAAACAATGCCTAAATAATTAAAATGTTGTACATGCTCAATTTTGCTTCCCTCTAAATATAAACCCATCATTTTCTTTTGCGGACCTCCTATTACCATAGTATATGAGTTGGTTTTGTTTACATATAACTCCAAATTACACATAAGTTGCAAATTGTGTAATAAGGTTTTGCAGTGCCAGAGGGGTCCTTGCCAATAAGACTGCGTCGTTCAGATATAAAAGGATAGGGAGAGGGGACCGCAAAGCTATTGGACTACCCGTCGCAATATTGGCCAGGATGTCATTAAGATTGTTAGTATATAGGGCATACAAGAAAGGGGCCAGCACACATCTGTGTCTGACTCTCCTTTCAATTTTGAATGAGGTGGTACATTCACCTAGATTCCTGTATCGGAGGATAGTGGTGGCGTCCCTGTAGAGCTCTTATAAAATTTATAATGACATCATCTACTGCCATATTCTTTAAAATTATCCAAAGTTTATTATGTACCACACAGTCAAAGGCCTTTGAGAGGTCCATAAAGGCCATATGTAATTAAATCTTTTTTACCAATGTATATTTTCCTAAAATCATAATTAGGTTAATACATTAGTCTACCGTACCCTGCCCCTGTCTAAATCCGTTCTGCGCTTCCGAGAGAATATTCTTCTCTCCTGTCCACTATTCAAATTTATTTAACAAAAGCCTGCCCATGAGTTTGACTGTCCTGTCAATTAAGGAGATAGGCCGGTAATTGGCAGGCAAGGAGGCATTACCTTTTTTGAAGATCAGAATTATGACAGAGTTTTCCTGGGGGGTGAGGGGAGGACAGAAGGGTGCCCATGTATTGCTACAGAATTAAAAACCACAGTTAAAAGGGGGGACCAAAAAGTGATATCTGCAAGAAAAATATGCATAGGAACCCTGTCAGGCCCTGGCGCTTTCCTGGATGGGGATTGTAACAGAGCAATTTAGACTTCCTTAAGATTAAATGAAAGATAAGTGGAAGCCTTAGTATCAAAACCTGCATCTGCAGTGGATGCAGAGCCCATATTGTTAAAAATGTCCTGAAAATACTTTACCCATGTATCCTTATCAATATGTACCTCTAAAGAAGACCCACTACAAGAAAGGCACATTTATTACCTTCCAGAAGGCGGTGCTGTCTCGAAAGACTGAAGCTTGATTTAAATTATCCCATGCTTCTGATTTAAGTTTTCTCAGCCTGCATTCTCTTGCTCGTCTATAGGTTTTCCTCAATTCGCAAACCCGCACTTTATCTCCAGATTGAGTGCTAAGCGCCTTACGCAGATTTTCAGAGGCTACGGAGCTGCCCTGGTCAAACCATCTGTGCGGGTTACTCTCTCTAGTGTGTGGTGGCTGTAACAATTGTAGTTTAAGAAAGTGTAATAACTTCCTAAAAGCGCTTGTAACCTCAATTTGACTAGCAAAGGGATCCAAGCAGATTGAAATATTCTCCTGATTTTTCATTACAAGATTATTAAAAACGAGACCACATCGACCTTGTCCCATTTTAAAGTAAAGCCATTTGTAGTAGCAAGGACTGGTTTTAGTGCAAAAGTGTCATTTCGTTTTTTAGAGTCCCGCCATATTAAGACACACGAAAGCATAGCATGATTGCTGTGTTCATTACAAAGTGTCTGGAAAGTAGTTATGCTTAAGCTGGGGATGAGTAATCGGCTCTAAAGAAGGTAGGAGGGAAATTCTCTGTCTGTTCATCTAATACATAATATTTTTAGTTGCCACTTCATTAGGATACTATTTAGAGTCCTCCCCATAACATCATGGTAAAAATGGGAAATTATGTCTCCACTTTGATTTACAATACTGCATAAGTCCTCAATAGCCCTAGGACATGACTTTATATTGCAATCGCCCGCCCAGATTAGGTAAAAGGATTTAGGATGGGACTCTGCAAAGTTCTCTAATATATCATCCAAAAGCAGAGGTACCGTTACAGGGATTTGGAAATTGTTATTGTAGTACTTCACGAGCAATAGGTCCCACATGTCATTCCTTTTAATGACCAACATGTGAAAATAAGATGAGGTGTTTAAAAAGCTTAAAACTTTGAAAGTCACCACGTTAGAAATCAGAGTAAGTAGACCGCCCTTTGGTTTGCCACGTAAGGAGGGCACAGCTGCATTTTGGAAAGATTGAAAACCATTTATTGTAATAGACGCGGTCTCCCAAGTTTCTTGTAGAGTAAAAATCTGATAATCGGCCAGAACAGAGAGTCACTCCTCATTATTCTGCTTGGTGTTATAGCCTGCTATGTTCCATGTCAGCAAAGGATAAGATGAGTTAGATGCTCCAGGAATAACACCACTCATTGCCCCATTTAAAGTATATGGGGTAATTTGGGAAATCCCTCTCTGAGGTGTCATGTCTCGGAGTGGGGGGTTAGAGGCATCATTTCTCTAGATCCCTTCACATGCCGGACTAGATAACAATTCAGGATTCCGATATGGGACCTCATGTCAGTCGCATGAATCCAACCCTGAAAGTGGAGCATACCTATTGGAAGTACCCAAATACGTATTATTACTCAATGCTGACCTATCAACACCAAGATCATGAATTTGAGTAGTGACTACAATCTTTTCTGTAACAATGGGCTGCGGTCTGTAAAAGAAGTCCAAGGGCACTGGAAATATCTTAGTCACTGAATTAGGGGCTAGTGCGGGTACATAAAGTAAATCACCTACAAGCTGGGGGCAATCAAAATGAAGTACAATGCAATCACCATCATATATCTTTGGAGACTGGCCGACCCATGGGATTCTGCGTGCCACTAACAAATGATTCTGAATCAGGTGCCCTAAACTGGTATAATTACTTAGCCAATGCCATGCTTTAGACATTAGCTGTAGTGTGGTTTCGCTTTGTAGAGGTCTAAGTATTGGGACATTAGTCAAAACAAGAACAAATGGACAAGCAGCAAGAGCCAGATGAAGAGTTTAGTACTTGTATTCCCTATGATTCTGTGTAGGTGCGCTGTGGCATTTGGTAGTATGAGTGGATGTAATATCACCACAGCTCCCCTGTGACTTAATAGAAAGTCAACCGTTAGTTTGTAGGGAACCTTTCAGGGTTTGACACAATATAGTCCCCCCAGGTAACATAGCGTGTTCTGGTACTGACCCAGAATTAGATACAACTAATGGTCTGTTGGGCTGAATGTTAGGGGTACATTCAATTAGAGGGTCATTACACGTAGCTGGCAAACATGGAATGCTAGGTGGAACTCTGAGTGGTAATGACTGTGAGGGAACTCTGTAGATGCAAAGTAGTTGCTGGAGTTTCATTTTGATATTGTCCAGGCGAAGCAAAAAATGTTTTAACATTAAAGTTAATTTCGCACAAATGTAATCAGGAGGAGTTGGCATCTGCAGCAAGTCGAAATTCTCCACACCCATCTCAGCACTAGTTTGATTTAGTTTAGATTTCCTTGGTTTCTTTGGCTTGGACGAAGGGAGTTCAGTAAGGGGGCCCTTATTTCTCTTGCCCTTTATAGACATTGGGAGGGAGGACTTGGCTGTGCACAAGGTTTTTTGTAGCCAGAAGAATATCCGATACGGATATGGGGCGGGAACAGTTGGAAGTTTAACAATGCTACCAATGGAACTCTGGCTAGCAGTGTTAATGATCAGCACATTGGAAATCTCAATGGCCGGAACTGCAAGATCAGTCAGAGCAGAGTCCCGCACAGAAAGTTTTCGCTTGGCTAGGGCAATCTCCTGCGAAATGACATCAGTGGATTTAATTAAAAAAGAATACACAGTAGATATATATAGCCCAGGGGTATGTAATGGCAACTGACATTCTTACCCATTGTATCACAGCTTCTCCAGATGGTCCCAGAGATCCCAGTATCCAAGTGTTGGGAAGGGGGCCCAGCCCAGCCTCTTCCAGGCTCTGACTTGCTGTGGTAGAGATAACCGCAACGCTGCTGGGACTAGAGGTCCTGTCCCCCGACCTCCGTTCAGCAGAAGTGGCGGCTACAAAGGCATCTAAAGGCAACGGCACAAACAAGGGTAGTCGGGCACAGTCAGAAATCCTGCAGGCGCCGCGTACTTTAATTCAGGAGGGGGCAGCACCAGCGCCATGGCCCACGAGGGACATCCAGTTAACAGCACCTCAGTCGGCAAGGCCTAAGCAAGGCCTCCTATCTCTGCTAGTTGTAAGACCCAGAAGGCCGCCCGGCCGAGAACCAACGCAGGCCCAGTGTTCCTGACTCAGCTGCCCCAGCACTCCTGCTGGGCAGCTGATCGACTCAAGGCGCAAGGGGCCCCACTTCCCAGCCGGCGTCACCTCTCCAGGCCAGCAACCTGAGTTCACAGCTAGGCTTCTTGGGCCTGCGGCCGCAGCACCTACCTCCCTGCAGCACTGCCGCACCACACCCGGCCTCTGTATACCCTCAGCGGACCACATCAGCCTCTTTGACAGCGGGGATTAGCATGTCGGCCCGGCAGCGAGCGAGTGAGTGAATCAGGAGTCAACGCCAAGGAACAAAATAAAGCAGCTGTGAAGCACTGACTCTGGCCATCGAGTATGTTTTTGCAGCAGCCTGTATCACACGGTAAAGGAGGGATGCTCACTGCCTCTTGTGCACAATGCTTTATGAACCCGCTGGGCTCGGATGCTGCAAGTCCTACAGAGCACTTCTTAATTCCCTAAAGGGTAGGTGTATTGCATTAATAGAACAAGCTAAGTCCACCCACCTTTAAAGCAGCCATATCCAGGGCCAAGAAAAATGTCTAGCTAGCTAAATGGGAACCCCTTCTGACCAAGGGCAAGAACCCCTATTGTTGCCACAAGTAAGTCCTCCATAGCGGGATTACACTTGGTGGATGAAGACTAGGGGTAAGCGCACCAGTAAACTCTGCTCCACTGGTGGAGTGGCTGTGTGGGTGGTTGTATGGATGTGTGAATGGGTATCTAAGTGGGTGTGTGAGTGGTCGAATGAGTGAATGTGTGGCTCTGTTGGGAACCTGTATGGGTGAGTGAGTGGTTGGCTGTATAGGTGAATAACGGGGTGTGTCTGTGGCTGTATGAGTGGGTGTGGTTGTGTGAATGATTGTATGGGTGAGTGACTGGTTGTAAGATCAGGCTCTATGAGTGAGTGGCTCTATAGATAAGTGAGTTGTTGTGTAAGTAATTGTATAGGTCTGTCAATGGGTATGTGAGTGGTTGTGTGGGTGTGCGAGTGGGTGTTTTAGAGGAATGGGGTGCGAGTGGGTGTGTGAGCGGTTATGTGGATGATGTCATCAATGTAATTTGAGGTATCATCAGTGATATCTCTGACCATTTCATGAGTGATTTAATATGTGAGGTAGTAATCAGCACATTGCGGTGTGTAAGTTATAGTCAGCTCGGGTAACTAGAACTGCTGAATTTCACTGTTTTTGTATGAGTGAAATCTGAGCCTGTAACCTTTGTTTTTTCAGTGAATATATTTATATTAAACTTACCTTTATACTACACTTACCTTTATACTTACATTTTTCTAGGTAGCGGCATGCATTGCAATGACATGTTGCGATAAAAATATGCGTGGTAAAGGCATTCATGCTAAACATGCATGTGCTGAAATGCTTGCCATATATTGCTTGCGTTGTAATGGCAGGCGCGTTTTAGATCCCGTTGTAATTGCTGTTTCCCTCTTTGTGCATAAAATTTTTTATCGCTTTAAATAAATAAAATATAAACATTTTATTTCCTGTAGGCAAATTCAACAGCAAAGCATTTAACAGTGGCAAAAAAGATGTTGAACCATTAAATCACCATATATAGGTATTAATATTAACCAGAATTTCATCTGAATAAATAATAGAAAACCCAATCCTCTAAGAAGTTGGATCATCTAAGTAAAACGTTAAGGGCCATATGTAGGTGGGCAAATACCTGTCGGTAACAGTGAAATTCTGTAAATTTCACCGTTACCGACCGGTATTTAGGCAATTGAGATGTAGGGAAGGATTCAGTAATTATGAATCGGTAAATACCAGTTCATCATTACTGAATTCAAAATTACTGAATCGGAATTACCGGTTCCTTATTTACCGAATCGGTAAATAAGAAACGGTAAAAACGAGAAAAGAGATGTAGGAAAATTCGGTAATACCGAATTTCATGAAATTCGGTATTTAGAAGTCGGCAATTAACACTGACTGAAAGCAGGTGGTAATCAGCTTCAGTGTATATAAGCAATCCCAAAATGCAACAGTGTGATCACTATGGCGGCTTTCTATGTGATTGCAAGGTGGCTACGGCTACAGGCAGCAGGAGTGAGGATCTGGAGACGGGAGGAGCGCATTTAAAGACAGCGCATCACACTCTTCTAGAAGACAGAGGCTGAGATCCATGAAAGGTACATGCTACACCCTCACACCATCCTGGACTTGATAAGGGCCCTGCACCCACTCCTGGAGCACCCAACACCAAAGGCACACGCCATACCACCCCATGTGCAGGTGCTCTGTAGCCTACACCTACTTGCATCTGGCAGTTACCAGGGGGTGATAGCTGCGTAGGCGGGGTGTCTCAGAGTTGCCTGTCCCGTTTCTTCAGAAAGCTCCTGGATGCCATGATGCAGAGAATACATCACTACATTAGCTTCCCAAACACACAGGTGGAACTGCTGAAAACAAAGACAGTTTTTCACCAGATGGCACAATTCCCGCATGTCATATGGTGTGTAGATGCACACACATTCCAATCGTCCCACCTGCAGCCACTGAGTATATCTACAGGAACAGAGAGTCCACCCACTCCATAAATGTGCAGGTAATCTGCGATGCTGCCAGCATAATCACCGACATCGTGGCCAAATTTCCTGGGAGCAACCACGACTCATACATTTTCCAGAACATTGGGATCTACAAACGCCTGACTGCGGGAACATTTGGAGAAAGATACCTGCTAGGTAAATCACTGTGACACACCCTGATAGTCGTGCAGATGAATGTGTTTTGCTATATATAACTAATGGCACTCTCATTCTCACCTAGGCGACAGCGCATATGTCGTGCAGTCATTTATCCTCACTCCCTACCTAAACCCATCAACCCTGAGTAAGAGACGATACAATGTGGCACACAAATCAACACAC
This sequence comes from Lissotriton vulgaris, assembly GCF_964263255.1. Classification (NCBI taxonomy): domain Eukaryota; kingdom Metazoa; phylum Chordata; class Amphibia; order Caudata; family Salamandridae; genus Lissotriton; species Lissotriton vulgaris. The sequence continues at coordinate 1,481,039,262 of NC_141689.1, forward strand.
AACGTTGTGGAGCGCACCTTTCGACTTTTGAAAAGCAGGTTCCGCTGCCTCCACAAAAGCGGAGGCGCACGTCCGTACACACCCATCATCTGCTGCAAAATAATTGCGACTTGTGCTCTGCTGCACAATCTTCTCACAAAGAAAGGTACAGAAGTTGAATTAACTGATTTTGACGACGATGATGATGATTTTGCACAGCCAGAGCCCAACACAGCAGGAGTGGCGCAAGCAACAGATGGGAGGCAAAGACGGGCAGAGATCACACACAACTATTTTTAAGTAAGTAAGGAGACACAGCCAGTTGTTGTATGTAATAACGTAGTTTTAATATCTGGGCATTACGACACAACACAAACGGCCAAACTTGGCAGTCCAATTTGTGAAATCCATAGAAGGAAGTCATGGGTTGCTTTACCCAATTCAGTTCTGATAGTGTGGGCTGCATCAGCGTCTGCGGACACGCACAACAGTGCTGGATGCCGTGAGCTGACTGTCATCACTGGCTGTGGAACCAGTGCAAGCCCCATGCTGTCTGCTGCTCCTCTGGGTGTCTGTTGCAGGGGGGTTAATGCTGCTCCGACTGGTCATGTCCTCACTGTCCCTGACTTCCACAGCACCAGTAGTGGCAGGCTGAGTCCTCAGCAGCACTTCAAGTGCAGTGGTTACCTTTACCAGCCCCCTAGAGACATCAGTGCTGCAGTGCGCCAGCCCCTTCTGCATGGCCACGGAGCGCCTGCAAAGCGGAGAAGTGGCAGTTGCTCTAGGCGGTTCACTGCCCTCGTATGGTGTTCCATTTTCTGCCCCTCCCTGCACTGTGTTACCCTGTCCTCATCCATTTTGCTGCACAGCAGCATCACAGACTGGGACATGTCCCGCATGCCCGCAGCCATCTCCTTCATGCCCTCAGCCATTGAGCTAATGCCCTTCTCGATGTTAACCATGTTGTGATTGAGGTGCTTCATTTGTCGCTGTACCGACTGAATTGCCTTGCCTTGTAGGCGCTGCACCTTCACCATATTTGCCTCCAGCCCAGCGAAGACACCATGACTCTCACCATATAGTGGTGGACTGCTTTCCCTAGCCCTGCGGCGACGTCTGGCACCTGTGTGTGCTTCCTCAGAAGTGGACAAATGCAAAAACCACAGGGGATGGACATAATGCAGAACAATGTCATACATTCACCCCAGTACAGAGATCTGGGCCTTAATCCATCTTTTTTTTGCACTCCACACCACCCCAGTTCAGACATGACCATATGCAAATCAGTCTGACCTTGTGCCTCATGGGAACAGTCCAGCCCGAACTGCCAAGCCATGCCTTCCCTGGACCGGAAACAAGCTTCCGAGGACCGGTTTCTGGCATTCCAGCCGTCTTCAGCCCGGCATGCTTGAATCCAGTGGTGTGGAGTGCATGGGACTCACGTCTGAGCATACCCATCCCACTCGGGGTGACAAATGCAAAAACCACAGATGATGGACATATTGCAGAACAATGTCATACATTCACCCCAGTACAGAGATCTGGGACTAAAACATCGGTTTTTTGCACTCCACACCACCCCAGTTCAGACATGGCCATATGCAAATCAGTCTGACCCTGTGCCTCATGGGAACAGTCCAGCCCGAACTGCCAAGCTATGCCTTCCATGCCCATTTGTCGCTGTACCGACTGAATTGCCTTGCCTTGTAGGCGCTGCACCTTCACCATATTTGCCTCCAGCCCAGCCAAGACACCATGACTCTCACCCTATAGAGGTGGACTGATTTCCCTAGCCCTCCGGCAGCGTCTGGCACCTGTGTGTGCTCCCTCAGAAGTGTACAGCAAACCAGCATTGCTGCCATCCAGTGGTACAGTTGATGTCCCCCCCCACCTTGTGTCTTCTGAGGAGGACTCAAACTCCTGCAGTGTGGCAACAGCATGCCTCTTGGGTCTAACCACTGCAGGTGGTGTTGCTGCTGGCAAGGCTGGCTGTGGTGGCGAGGCTGGATGTGGTTCGCGAGGCTGGCTGTGGTGGCGACGCTGGCTGTGGTGGGAAAGCTGACTGTGGTGGTGTTGTGTGCCCTGCACTTGTACTGGCCTTCTCTGTTCTGTCCTTCCGGGGTGACCTTTCTCCCTTGTCCTGAGCAGTCCTGCGCGATGTCTTGCCTGTGGACAGATCTTGTACATTAGCTCAGTGTTCCTGCAGCCCTGCATTGCAATAATAAAAATACATTTCTGCCACACTATCTCATTGTCCTCTGCCAGCTTATCGCAGATGTGTGTCACATGCCTTGTTGTTCAGTGCGATTCCTGTCATGATAGGGGTTTCACTGACTACATCTCCCATAATGCATTGCGGGTCTTAACAAAAACCTGTACTGGAGAGGGATTCACATAGCCCAGTTGGGGATTTGGGATAGGGGAAGGTACACAATGCTGTGCATGCATCTTACCTTGTTTGGTAGCAGCTCTGGCAGAGCTGTCTGCATCCTCGATTCCACAGACACTTTCTGGCTCTATCGTGGACTCCACAAGCTGCTCAAGTTCAGTCCGAGCATGTGCCCTGTTCCTTCCTCCTCCTGTCTGGTAGGCTTGTTTTTTTAGATCAGCCATCTTCTTTTTGGTGATGCTCCTGATACCATACCATTGCTTCTTGAGCACTTCAATGTCCCGGGGGGGCTACTCCAATGGCATTCACCTGTGAATGGATTCCAAGCCAGATTTTTCTTTTTTCCGAAACAGCCACTTGCAGGGACTGCTTTCCAAACAACTTTGTATGCTGTTTTACTACCTCCTCCACGAGGACCTGCAGTTCCTTCTGACTGAATTTCAGTTTCCTCTTCCTTTCGCCTCCTTCTCTTTCTGTGTCCTGGCTGGCCATTGTGCAAGATTTGCCGGAAAAGTTCAGGCAGTGGCTCTGTTGCTCTCCTCTGCACGCCCAGCCTTTCCAGAAGGTTCTGATCGTGTCCACCTGCTTGGGTGTAGCCACTTCTGGTTGGGAGGGGTGGTGGTTGCACAGGATTGGCTGATTCCTCAATTGCTGTTGATTTGAATTTCAGAACCAGTATTTTCCGATTCGGTAATTACCGATTCGGTATTTACCGATTCGGATATACCGATCGGTATTCTGGAATCTGTAAATATTTTCCGATTTTTACCGATTCAGTAAAATTGACCGAATTTTTACGTACATCGAAAATACCGATTTCTAAATACCGAATCGGTAAACTTCGGTATATAGTAATTGGTATTTCCAAGTTACCTACATATGGCCCTAAGTGCGTAAATAATGGCAAGGTCAAAAACCAATATGTTATAGGTTAAGAAGGCTGGTTAAAAAGATGAGTTTTGAGCAATTTCTTAAAGATGCAGAGGTCCCGAGTATGACGCAGACTGTCCGGCAGGTTGTTCCAGAGATTGGGGGCTTTGGCCGAAAGAGACTGTCCCCCCAACCTAATGCATCGGAAGCGTGGCACGACCATCCGACGATGAGAGACCGAGCGAAGTGTGCAGCTGGGTGTATAGAAAGCAAAACGCTTCCGAATATAAGAGGGTCCCTGGTCATGCAGTGCGTTATGAGCTAGTATGAGGACCTTGAACTGAACCCTCTGGGCTACGGGGAGCCAGTGCAGATCACGCAGATGCGCTCTCACACTAGATCTCTTAGAGATGTTGAATAAGAGTCTGGCCACCGCATTCTGATTCAGCTGAAGTTTATTCAGCAGATAGCCGGGGATGCCGATGAAGAGGGCGTTGGCATAATCCAGCCTAGAGAGAATGAGGGCACGCGCGACCATTTCCTTGGCCGGCATAGGAGACAGAGAGAAGAATTTTCTCAGGGTTTTCAGGGTAGCAAAACAAACGCCTGTAAGTTTATTTATGTGTTCGGAGAACCGGAGATCTTTTCCGAACAGCACACCTAGGTTCTTTGCTGGGCCACCCTCATCGGAAGGTTGTGGATAGTCAGGAGGCCATAAGGCTTCTCTAAAAAGTGGGGGAACTGACCGTACAGCAGTACCTCGGATTTTTCCTCATTGCACTTCAGTTGGGCCCGAGCCAGCCAGGTGAATACAGCTGACAGGCACCTATGAGCGATGCCTACATCTAAATCAGGGCCATTCCAGGTGAATAATAGTTGGGTATCATCCGCGTATGCCATGGATTTCGCACCCAACTCCTCAGCCAGAAAGATCAGGGGGGTCAAATAAACATTGAAGAGCAAAGGGCGCAGGGTCGAGCCCTGTGGGACTTCGGTTGCTAGCTTCCTATCGTTGGATGAAAAGGGGGGCATCCACACCTGCTGGGAGCGATCGTCTAGATAGGATTTGAGCCAGGCCCACACTGACCCCGTAATGACAATGGAAGATAGACAGGAAAGAAGAAGCTCATGAGGCACCGTATCGAAGGCGGCAGAGAGGTCAAGCAAAATCAAGGCCGATCTGCCGCCCCCAATACAAGGAGAAATTGTGATTCTCTTTTATGGTATCAAGATGGGTGTGATTTAAATTTAGAAGCAAGATTTGCTCACTCAGAAATTTGCCAGCAAGGTGGAGTTTCCAATTCCAATTCCAATTCCAAAAATTCTTTATTTCGGCCACATGGGCCATAAAAGATGCAATAAAATACATACATATATTTAAAAGACAGTATTTACATATAAAAGGATTTCTGCTGAACCCACATGGACTAAAAAGTGCAAGGTAACACCAGTTCAGGGGGACATTTTCTTCCTTATTATCCATGCTGCCATTAAGAATTTTGAAACAGCAAAGACAATATGGCCCAAAGTATTAGTTTTCATGACCCTGTAGGCCTGCAGGTATTTCCTGAAGCCCAGGTTCCGACACAACGGTGCTATCCAACGCTTCCTGGGACTCTGGTAAGCCTGGCAAACAAACATTATGTGTAGGTCGTCTTCATCCTGGGCTTTACAACATGGGCAAAGTTTGTCACCCCCTGAGGACCATTTGCTGGTAAATACTTTGGTGGGGAGTGTACCAAACCTCCATTGGAGGAACAATTTCCTTGCCAGAAGAGGAAAAATAAAATCCATAAAGGGTTCAAAAGCATAAGAATTTTTGGTTTCCATAAAACGTCCCGTCAGGGTGCCGCTATTATGAGCATTGTCCATATCAACAAGGTTTTTATTTTTATACAGCTGTGCAAGGGATTTACGCGTGATCCTTTGACATCCCTGGGCTGGGTCATCCCATAAGTCTGGCAAGTTCAGGCTAAAGAGTTCCGCCTTGATAAAAGCCAGCCAGGGAATTTTGCTGTTGGCATTCAGCCTCATTACATGCATAAGGTCTTGTCTGTAATGATGCAGTTCCACGGTGGTCCATACCCGATGCCAGAACTTCACGGGTTTCGACAAAAGGTCTTCAGCAATAGAGGGAAGTCCCAAGTCGAATCTTAAGGGGAGGAGTGGCGTACCTTGCGGGAGAGCAAGTAAGCGTCTCAGAAAACAGTTTTCCACACCTGCCAGGGCCTTCCCTGCTTTGTGTCCCCACAGCTCACTACCATACATGGCTGCTGCCTTCGCTTGGGACCTGTATGTTTCCAGGGCCGGGCTTACAGGCTTAAAGGTGGACTTGTTAGCCACCTTCAGGAGTGCACCCGATAACTGGGAAAGTTTCAGCCTGGATCTCGCTATCTGGCAGTCCCATGAAAGGTTTTCTTCGAGTGTTACCCCCAAATATATAAAGGTTGAAACCCTCTCAAGACTAACATCCCCCAATTTAGGATTTGGTCTGGCCTTGGCAGGGGGGTTGAAGATCATGAACTTAGTTTTTTCCGTGTTCACCTCGAGCCCATGTTGGTGACAGAAAAGGCCAAAACCATCCACAATCCTCTGAATCCCCATGGGGGATTTGGAAAGCAGGAGGGTATCATCAGCAAACATTATTGCCGGAACCCTCCTGCCTGCCAAAAGTGGAGCGTCATTGTCCTTAACAGTGTCAAGATGTTGGATGACGCTGTTAATGAAAAGACAGAACAGGGTCGGCGCCAAGACACAGCCCTGTCTGACTCCTCGGCGGACCGGGAATTTGCCCGAGAGCTTACCATCCCTCCCACACCTCACTAGTGCATAGTTGTTCTCATGCAACCTGGTGATAATACTAAGGAGGTGGGGGGGTACTCCTAGCTTTTGCAGAACCTCCCATAGTTTTCCTCTTGGGACTAGGTCAAAGGCTGACCTCAGATCCACGAAGACCATGTACAGCCTTCCTCCCTCTAACGTAACCGTCTTCCAATATAGGAGAAGGAGGCGGAAGATCTGGTCCATGGTCGACGTGTTCTTACTGAAGCCAGCCTGGAGGGGGCTCATGATGTCATTGTCCTCCACCCAGTCCAGGAGATGGTTAAGGATGAGGCGCGCAAAAAGCTTTTGGGGTACGTCTATTAGGCTAATAGGCCTGTAGTTGGCGGGGAGCAGAGTGGATCCTTTCTTGTGGATCGGAACAATCTCTGCCCCCAGCCAAGACCCGGGGATTGCCATACCTCCTACAATGGCATTAAAAAGAATAAGGAGGTATGGGCCCCAGATATCCGGGTGGTGCCTAAAAAGATCCCCGGGTAGCCTGTCCAGACCTGGCGCCTTCCCCAACGATAAGTGCTCTAGGGCCGCCTCCACTTACCCCAGGGATAGTTCCTTACGAGAGCCTTGGGAGCCTGAGGGCGCCAAAAGGGATGTATCAGGGCAGGAGTTAGTGTCTTGATAAAGTGCCCCAAAGTGCGCCTCCCACACCACAGGGGCGATGTTGGGTTCAATTGCTTCTTTAAGTTCCCCTGTCCCATTGTTTACAAGTGCCCAGAATTTCCGGGAGTCCCTAAGTTTTAGGGCATCATGAAGGTCCTGCCAATGGTTCCAGTCCCACTCGGTCCTAGCAGTCGCCATCACTGATTTGTAACGCTTCCTAAGGTCACGTACCTTGGCCTTATTTGACCCCTCTTTTATTGCAGCAATAAGCTCAGATTTTGCTGCCCTACAAGAAGAGGTATACCAGGTGGGAACATGGGTCCTTTTCTTTCTGATTGGCATCTCCGGGTGAAATAACTCGGCCAAGTCCCTCACTAAGTCCTGATGTATGATGCCCAGTTTCTCGTTGTATTCTGGGGTACATGGTGCATTTAGAAGTGCGTCCACCTCCATGAACCTAGGGAGTGCCAACTCATAGAGCTTGCTGATGGCCTCCTCAGAGCTCGCAAGCTTCCCCCACTTAACCCGGCGCCTGTTTGTTGTAAGGAGCAATTCCCCCATGACTTCTCCACCACTTTCTACGCAGTCCCGCTCGCCGCGCCTCTCACCTCCTCTGCAGCCGGTTCACCAGCAAGGAGAGTTCACCCCAGCAGCGCGTTGGCTCCCAGCTACTCCAGTAGCGAGCGTAAGTCCCAAGTGACACAGGCAATCAATCTCGAGCGGCTCCCGCGAAGCGGGGGCCGCGAGAGGTGAAGAGCTTTCCGGGCGGGGGGGCGTGGCACTGGGAGGGGGCGCGGCGCGGCGGGAAGAGGAACCAGCTGGCGATGTTGCTAGGGATGCTGGACCTCGCAGTCCCGCTCGCCGCGCCTCTCACCTCCTCTGCAGCCGGTTCACCAGGAAGGAGAGTTCACCCCAGCAGCGCGTTGGCTCCCAGCTACTCCAGTAGCGAGCGTAAGTCCCAAGTGACACAGGCAATCAATCTCGAGCGGCTCCCGCGAAGCGGGGGCCGCGAGAGGTGAAGAGCTTTCCGGGCGGGGGGGCGTGGCACTGGGAGGGGGCGCGGCGCGGCGGGAAGAGGAACCAGCTGGCGATGTTGCTAGGGATGCTGGACCTCGCAGTCCCGCTCGCCGCGCCTCTCACCTCCTCTGCAGCCGGTTCACCAGGAAGGAGAGTTCACCCCAGCAGCGCGTTGGCTCCCAGCTACTCCAGTAGCGAGCGTAAGTCCCAAGTGACACAGGCAATCAATCTCGAGCGGCATAGTTGGGTATCATCCGCGTATGCCATGGATTTCGCACCCAACTCCTCAGCCAGAAAGATCAGGGGGGTCAAATAAACATTGAAGAGCAAAGGGCGCAGGGTCGAGCCCTGTGGGACTTCGGTTGCTAGCTTCCTATCGTTGGATGAAAAGGGGGGCATCCACACCTGCTGGGAGCGATCGTCTAGATAGGATTTGAGCCAGGCCCACACTGACCCCGTAATGACAATGGAAGATAGACAGGAAAGAAGAAGCTCATGAGGCACCGTATCGAAGGCGGCAGAGAGGTCAAGCAAAATCAAGGCCGATCTGCCGCCCCCAATACAAGGAGAAATTGTGATTCTCTTTTATGGAATCAAGATGGGTGTGATTTAAATTTAGAAGCAAGATTTGCTCACTCAGAAATTTGCCAGCAAGGTGGAGTTTCCATTCTTGCTATTTTGTGGGCAGTCTCAAAAGTTTTGTATGTAGCTTCCCATCCTAAAATAATTTAAATATGGTCTTCTTTTTATGACAGGACTTAATCAGTTTTCAGAGTGTGAGAAGGGAGAGAACCTCCCGGAATTTGATGTTAGTGTAGGTGAAGACGTTTCTACTCAGAAAAAAAGTTTTGCTAGTGGAGGAAAGACAACTGGAAAAGTGCCAACACCTATGCATAAGAACTGATGATACCCAAGAGTAATTTATTAGGTGCTGAAAATGTACTCAAAACAGAGGCATAAGCCTACGCTATTAAGTTACCAATTTTTACTTCTAAGGTTTTATGAATCAGGACAATTGAGAAATGACCAATCGGATCATGACTAGAAGGGGAATAATGAACAAAGTCTGCCATATGAAAGGTGAACACAGTAAACCTCCCAATGTACAAAGTATCTTGCGTTATAGATGGAGTTATTATAGCTCATTATTGCTTTATTGATCTCTTTCCAGGAAATAGGACTAGTTTCTGCACAGTTGCACACCTCTTTCATTAAAACAAGATGTCTTTATTTTGGTTACCAGTTAATTTCATGGAATTGCTGGATGGTCATAAAATCTTTCTTTGTTTGGTTTTGCAGACAGAGCACATTAACAATATGAGGAAGCTACTTTTTGTATATTTACCTGAAAATTCTTTATTCTGTATTATGACATGGGTAGTAAAAAGACAAAGGTGGAAACATTTTTGGACGAAATATCAAGCAAATTGGTAAATATACTTAATTACCTCAGACCCACTTTCAAATAAATGTGTAGACTGGAAAGAGCAGCTCCCCTCAAACTAATTTAAATGGGCATGCATTTAAATCAGCAGCAATTGGTTAGTCAAGGTGAGGCTGACGCTAGTCAAACCAATGCTGTAGCTTGTTTTCCAATCTCTAATCACTAAGAACAACCTTATTATTACCAAATTTCAATTCAATTAGAATGCGATTGAGAATGAAGAGATATTGATGCAAGTTTAACTCAAGTTTTATCAGAGTTGTGAATTTGATTGTGGGAGTTTGAGTGGTTAGATTACAACTTGCTGGTTAGAGTAAATCTATTCTGTGGTTGACTAGCGGCATTAGTGTTGTCTTGTTGCTGTAAATTTTATGAGGCAATACTATTGTTATTTATAGGGTTCACAGAGTATTCTAACAGAGTTTCATATGCTATGGCGGATGTGAATTAAGGACAGAATATGCTGTAGGATTTGGGTTTGGAGAAAGGGGAAATGAGGGAATACCAGTAGGAACATATTTAAATCAGTCAAATCAAAACAATGCTTCTATGAAATTCATATTCAATAAATTGTGCATAAACCAAATCATTGAAAGAATGTCCCAGTGGCGTAACACAGCCCCAAGCAGCCCCTGCCATGCGGGGGCAAGCTCCAGGTGGCCCCCTCAGCACATTTCTCTGGCCGGAGAGCTCATGATTGAGTCCGAACGGGCCCCTCCATGTGCCTTGCAGAGGGCCCCCTCAAGTTTCATTATGCCAGTGGAATGTCCTAGAATAAACTGCAGACAGAGCCCTAGTTCTGTGTCTGCCTTAAATTCAAATCTTGTAGAGAAGACCAAGTTACATGTCATAATCCATAGAAGCTCGGACCATTTAATTTCTTATTTACCCTTCAGAGAACAGAGGTGGAAAAATGCAACCTTCCTTGTGTCACCCACTACTGAAATCCTTATCTTGTCTTCAGTTGACATCTACAAGTGCCCTAGTCTCCTGTAGCAAGTCAAATTCTACTGAGCTCTTTGGAATTATTAATAAGAAACACATGACAACTTTTTTCTATGCATATAATGCAGTAACAGTTGAAGTGTATCTTTTCTGTTTTATCAGTGGGATTTAAACTTTACTTATATGTTTAAGTTCTAATGTTTGGTTTAAAAGTGTGTGTACAGGTATTTTCATGCAATACATTTTCTTTGTTCTGTTGCATATTTTGATGATTTTAATTTTTTTATCCGAGAATCACTGTTGACTTCCTTACTTCTTTAGACCTGTTTGCTGACATTGTATGGGAATGTGGTCTCCAGTGTCACTTTCAGACTTACTTTGCCATAATGCATGATAAAGATGTAAAGCTGAAAATAACTTGAGAACTTGCATTTTTTATTTTCTGTAGACAAGTAATGGAATTGATTGATTCAACTCTTTGCTTATGGGGGTGTGCACTTATATGATTTCCTCACATTTGCTCTTTGATATTGCATCTTTAACCATCTCTACTTTTTCCTGGTGCTTGGTAGGCGGTCCTCTTCTTTCAGCTCTCCAGTTGCAGAACCTGTTCTTCCATCTCCTCCATCTCTTCCTCCTCCTCTTTCTACCAGATTATCTTTTGGATCAAACCTTTCAAACTCCCCTCCAGGAAGGTAAATGAGTGCTGTGCTGTAACTAGTAAAAAACTTCACATGTAGTAGTGACCTGGGAGAACTCTGCTAGGAATAGTTTCTGTCCACTCAGTGCTGTCATGGAAATAGTGTTAAATAGTGTTAGTTTACCATTTTTATGAGTTTTTTATTTAAAAACTTGTTGAAGGCACAAACACAATTTATTTCAGCCTCATTTCCCCCCGCGCTGAGGGCCATACTGGTTGTTAAAGGCCTTTAACGCCTCTAATGGGGGAAGAGGGCTTTTAACAAAATATAGCTCGAGACAGAAAGGCTATTATACAATTAGAGAATTCCACCCACTTAGGGTGAAATTTTCCAAATTGAAAAGGGGGAGAACAGAAAGAGAAACATTGAAATGTTGGAGCAGAAGGCTTATATCAGCCATTATTAGCCCTCAACCATTTCATTGTCTTCAATAGAGCTCCCAACTTTTCATTGTACTAATGTAACGTATAGTATGTTTTGAAGCCTTTGTCAACTATAGATATTAGCAGAGGACTTACTAACCACACATCCCAAACGTGAGCACTATGGTAAAGACAAACCAGTAACAAGAGTATCAAGATAATGATATTAGATTCAAGATAATTCGTCATTCAAAGGGTGGTATATCAGACACATCTTACTACCATACCATACCCCAATTGGAGAAAAGAGACACCCCACCCGAAACAATGCATATTTGGTCTGGACATAGTCTAGAACACGGTCAAGTAACAATAAATATAAACAAATCGAACTGTGAAGGTTAGAAATTGGGTTGCTGGCTGGACCGGGTTGTGAACTATGGTAAAGTAGAACCTCAATCCTAGTCAGGGTAGTGCACAAGTAAACACCAAATTAACCTGTGCTCAGCCACCTGGTAGCTTGGCACAGAACAGTCAGGCTTAACTTAGAGGCAATGTGTAAAGTATTTGTGCAACACTTCAAACAGTAAAACAGTGAAAACACGACACAAAAAGACCCCACACCAGGTTAGAAAAAATAGAGCTTAATTTAATAAATAGACGAGAACAAACCGACTAAAATAAATTCAGTAGAACCGGAGTATTGAATTTTTAAAGAATAAACTGCAATATAGCGCCTAAAAGCATAACAAACCAACCACGCCTATCTAGTCACACTGGGGTGGGTGAAAGTCAAAAATACAGGCCGACTGCAATAAAGTGCGTGTCAGATACAGTCCCAGATTAGTCCAGCTGAAGGTTTACTTCCTCAAACTTTGTGCCAAGAGTCCCGTTCTCATTGGAGAGGGCCGCAGGGAGTAAGTAGAGTGCCGCGGGCAGTGGTTGGCATGTCGCGAAGAGCATGCTGGGCGTCGCAGACAGACGGGCTGGAGCCTCTAATTGGCAGTCCTCCGTTGCGATTGATGCTTGCTATGCAAAGGGCTGTGGCTCGAACTGACTTTTGGTGCGAGCAGCACGGTTCAGGTGAGAAGGGGCCTGGTTGTGAAGGGCTTAAAAGCTTGAATTCAAGAGCTTGAAAGCCGCACCAAGGGTCCAGGACCCACTTGAGGGTCAGGACAATGCTGAGGACAATTCCAGGAGCTGTTGGGGAGCCTGTTATGTCTCTGAGGCTCGGATCAGGAGACCATCAAACTAGCCCTTTGAGTCACTCTGGGGTCCTGGGTTCAAGATGGGTCGCAGGTCCAGCTCTTTCTCCCAAGCAAGAGAGCAGCAAGTCATTATAGCAGGACAGTAGCTCCTTCAGAGCTACAGTCCAGCAGAGTGGCAGTCTTTTGAGCAGCACAGCAGTACTTCTTCTTGGACGAGTATTCACAGGTACCGAAGTGTACTGACGTGGTGTCTGAGGTCCTTCTTTTATTCCCTGGTTCCAAAAAGTGGTAGAAGCTTCTAGACAGTGGCTTTGAAGTGCATGGAATTCCCTACCCCCCTTCCCTGACTCCAAGCTGGCTGAAGTGGCAATGCAGGGTTGTTAGGCCCTTTTTGTTGTGGAGACAGGGCACAGGCTATTCATGTGTAAGTGAGTCTTGGCCCAGCCCCAGCATCCCATCCTGCAATGATGGTCCATCTAGTCGCACCTAAGCTCCCATTGTATCTGGCTATCTCTGAGGAATGCACAAAGCCCAACTGCCAACTACACCCAGTCACTAAACTGGCTCCCTTATGAGGCAAAGATACAGCTGAAAATTGCTTGCTTGAAACATAAAGCAATATACTTTAACATAAAGAAGTACTGAGCTGTCAAACTGGAACTGTCCGGTGGCTGCAGATCCTGTAGGAGTGTCAGCTTCTTACTGTTAAAGCCACAGAAATCTCTGAAGAAAAAAAACTACAACCAAACCTTTTCTGGAATGGTTCCCAGAATCTGGAACTCCCTTCCCCTGATATTAGACTGAATCCATCAATCACCTCATTCAAAAAAGAATTCAACCTGTTTCTGATGAACAAATATCTACAGTAGAACACTCTGATTCAGCATATGGAATATAACTGACACAATGTCCCAACCTGGGCTCACATCTGCCGCTCGTTGGCTGGGTGATTAACTCATGGACCACCTCCCAATTTGTAACGGGTCGGGACAGTATATGTTGCTTGGTTGTCATATTTTCATCATGTCTAACCAAGTCTAAAGCGCTCTGATACCCTACTCAGGTAAAGTCTGCTCTATATAAAACTTTATAAATAAAAATAAATATAGTCAGAGACAGGCTGTAGGCACCAATTTGCTAAGGCAAGAAAATGCCATCTTTCTAAAAGTGGCATTTTCAGAATTCCAATTTAAAATCCTCTTATAAAATATAATAAGGCAACTCCAATGTTCTCCTACGGGAGAGAATAGACGAGCCTTGCAGTAGTGGGAAAAAAACGAATTGAAGAGGTATTTACTACCAAGACATGTAAACTTTAAAGTACATGTCCAACTTTTCAAATATTGTGCACTCTGCCCTCTGGGCCATCCAGGGCCTACCAGAGGGCTGAATTGCTTGCTTGAAACATAAAGCAATACACTTTGACATAAAGAAGTACCGAGCTGTCAAACTGGAACAGTCCGGTGGCTGCAGATCCTGTAGGAGTGCCAGCTTCTTACTGTTAAAGCCACAGAAATCTCTGAAGAAAACAAACTACAACCAAATCTTTTCTGGAATGGCCCCCAGAATCTGGAACTCACTTTCCCCTGATATTAGACTGAATCCATCAATCACCTCATTCAAAAAAGAATTCAAACTGTTTCTGATGAACAAATATCTACAGTAGAACACTCTGACTCAGCATATGGAATATAACTGACACAATGTCCCAACCTGGGCTATCATCTGCCACTCGTCGGCTGGGTGATTAACTCATGGACCACCTCCCAATTTGTAACGGGTCGGGACACTATATGTTGCTTGGTTGTCATATTTTCATCATGTCTAACCAAGTCTAAAGCGCTCTGATACCCTACTCAGGTAAAGTCTGCTCTATATAAAACTTTATAAATAAAAATAAATATAGTCAGAGACAGGCTGTAGGCACCAATTTGCTAAGGCAAGAAAATGCCATCTTTCTAAAAGTGGCATTTTCAGAATTCCAATTTAAAACCCTCTTATAAAATATAATAAGGCAACTCCAATGTTCTCCTACGGGAGAGAATAGACGAGCCTTACAGTAGTGGGGAAAAACGAATTGAAGAGGTATTTACTACCAAGACATGTCAAACTTTACAGTACATGTCCAACTTTTCAAATATTGTGCACTCTGCCCTCTGGGCCATCCAGGGCCTACCAGAGGGCTGACTTCTATGTAAAAAAAGGGAAGGCTTGGGGCTGGCATGATGTTTTTTTTGCCAGGTCGATATAGCAGTTTAAAACTGCACACACAGGCTCCGCAATGGCAGGCCTGAGACATTTTAAAAGAGCTACTTAAGTTGGTGGCACAATCAGTCCTGCATATCCCCTTGTAGCTTTTAATTTACAGGCCCTGGGCACATGTAGGCCCACTTTCTAGGGACATACAAATAACTTAAATATCCCATTTGGTATGAGCAAATGTTACCATGTTTTAGGGGGAGAGCGTGAGTACAAAAACAAATTTAGCAAAAAGCAGAAGGAAAGCAAAAAAAAAAAACTGGGTGACCCTGCAGAGAGGGACACTTCCAATAGTGATCTTTCGAACACTTAGGGCCGATTTTATTACCAATGTAAAGGACAAAGTTAATAGTTAAATTGGTAATATGCAATCAAAATTGCTATACGTTTTACAATGACAATATCCATACAAAACAAAACGTACATTGTGAAGTTTTGGATGCAATCTTAAAAATACCTTACGATCCAATAGCGAATTGTTTTTTCTTGACGGTGTGCTCCAGATCAAATATAAAATGTTTTAAAACCCAAATTGAAATGTAATCATTGCCATCAAATTGAATGCTGAATTCTTAGACTATATACATTCCATAAGGTTTATGGTGTTTATGTTGCTCTCAAAAGGAATTTTTCAAATGGTGCAAACATAAAATGTTTCCTTTTGTCCCATTGAACAGTGTGAATTAGGAGATTGCAGTGACTCTATCTAGAAGGTAATACACAGGGCAAAGTTTACATTAGAATTTTCCCGCAAGACTGATCAGCAAAAGTGCAGCACTGATTGAAAATTGCTTTAGATAATAATTTTGACAAATAAAATGAGTTGTGTAAATGTTGCATCTTTGAGTCCTATGATGTGTGGTTTAGTCTTGGAAAATGAGTTTAAAGTTGCAAAAGGAATTTTGAATGTAAGAAACACAGAAAAAGTAAAGCTTTGGAAGTTATCAATAATTCATGCTTATTTAAAAAGTAAAACTATTTATTTAAACAGTATACAACGTACTATAAATTCTAAACAATTTTGTAGACCTTAAAGGTGCATGAACTTTAACTAGGCAGACAGAATAATTTGATATGTTTTGGCTCACTACCGTGGCTGGATGGTGGTTTGTGGGATCTAGTTTTGAAAACTGTATAATCTTGGGTAAGAAAAGCAGGCCGATTTGACTAGAGGATGTAAAACAGATAAAAGGAGATAGGGAGTTAGAATTCTAAGTATTCTCATACTGTTTTTGACGAACTACTAAATATGAAAACAAAAGTACCTTGGCTTGGCAACTTTACAGTGTCTTGTAAACCAATATTTCTAAATCAATCTAAAATAGAATACATTTCAAAATTTCAAATGTCAATGCTTTTTACCATCTGAATATCCGTGACTGCACTTTATCATTTTGATCTTAAAGTTTTGAGAACATCGCCTTTACAAATATTTAATAAGCCGGACAAGATCTAGTGGGTAAACATCTATATAAATAAATATGGCGAAATTGGGATGATTTAACCACACATTGAACGTTTTTGAAGCCTTAATCTACATAGTATATCCCCTACACCTTCTGTTCTCAATGTTGCTGCTTTTGGTAGGGAACGAGGACTTATTCTGGAGTGTTGTAATTTTGTCATTTGTTGCTTGGAATAAGACTGAGTGTGGGATTGACGATAATTGTGTGCTGTGCAACACAGAGAAAAATGTGTGCTGCATTATGGCTCCTTCAAGATCACTTATTTAATCCATGATATTTTAGAGTGATGTCTTCATAGTTTAGAAAGAGGGAGCGGTGCCTTTTTCTTTCTTCTTTGTGGTATTATAATTATTTTCCTTCTTTCTTTAAATCCAGAAAACTTCTATTTGAGAATCCATTGGAAGCCTTGCCAAAGTGTGCACCATATCCACCTCCTGTGTTCCAGGTCCTAAAATTGAGCAGTGAAGTAGCAACAGTGTCCAAAATTGCAACTTCCTACACTAGGTAGATCCCCCTTGTTCTCAAATCCCGCTATCCCACTAATTTTTCTAGTGGTAAGGAAGAAAATGATTGGGCCTTATGATCAACCTTTTGGTAAATTGGTTTGGTTTGAAGTGCACATTCAGAAAATGGTGAGGTTCAGCTATGCCAATTTTGCTTAGCTTGAAGTGTATCGCCATTTTCATCGGCTCCTCTGAAGCCATTTACAGTGTTTTCAAATTAACGATTCGGTCTTGCACGTGAAGTTGCTCATATTTGTTTTACTATGTTTGTTTGCCATTACCAGTTCGATCACTGATTCACCATTTAGTTAACTGACTCTTTTCTTTAATTTAATTTTGTGTGGTAGTTTCAGGAGTTTTGATATTTTGATCATACAGCAGGAACGTAATTTGTGCATGTGAGAGAGAAAAAGGAAAAGGAAACCATGAAAAAAATGTAAAGAAAGTTTGGGAATACAACTTATTGTTAAGACTACCGACCTCTGGGTGTGTGAGTTTGATAAATGATGGACATATTCCAATAGTGGTGAAAGTCCTATTTACTGTATTTATACGATATAGTTATGAATCAAATCTAAATAGATTGGCTGCCATTTGGCAGATGTACCACATCCACTGAACTCCATGTTAGGCCTATAACAAGTAAAATGTCATAAAAGTGAAAGAAATTAGGTTTTCGAGTCAAAGATTATATCAACATTGAGTAGTGGTTACTTTAGGTAACTGAAGGGACATAATGAATCTCCTTTCAATAAAAGAGAGATTTTTAGGAAGGATGTATGCAAGTGGAAAGGTCTTCTCTCTTACAGCAGAATTTACCCCTTTTCACTGGGACTGTTTAAGCTAAAAGCACCATTGTAAAAGTGCAAAAATTGACTGGGCGGGTTGCTCAGACCCCTGCCTATGGCTTTAAATGGCAAGATCGCCCCTCAACCTTCCATTATTCATATACAGCAAAATGTCCAGTTCACGTTGGTCACTGGAATCTCAATACGTGTAGGTGTCATTTGCCTGCTGTCCATGGTCTTCTCTCAAAACACATGGTAGACCTTTTGCAGGAGAAAGCAGGTGAAATGTCCAGTTGTAACAGGTTTCCTTGTTTCCAGGAACTGCTCCACTTTCCAGCCACATGAGAGAGCTTGAAGCAGTAACCAGGCTTCTCTGGTAAAGTCCTGGACTCCGGTGAGTCTGGGTGTCAGTGCGAGGTGCGTTCTGACAGACCTTGAGCAGTCCAGAGATTCAAGATGGAGCTGGAGACAAATCTCCTGAGTCGTCCGTCAGGTTAGCAGTAGTTCTGATCCTCAAAAAGGCAGCGAAATGTTCTTTCCTCCTTTTGTTCGAGTCTGTAGTGTCTTGGAAGTGGGTCAAGCAGGGTATTTCAAAGAGTAAAACCAGTCAGCTTACAGGAGTGAGCCGTGAGCGACTAGAAACAAATTTCCCAGGTTTTTCCCTATGGTTCTGAAGTTCCTGTTCTAGAGAAATGCTTTCAGGCCACAATTGGCCATTTCACCACAGATCTCGTCACGGTAGACCTTACCCCCCCTTATCCAGTGCTCAGCAGTTCTTTCTATTCCTCCTTAGGCCGACCCAATTACTCCTACCAAACTTCAGTGGAAGTGTCCACCTGCGGGCTGCCATCTTCTCCTGCGATCATGGTCTTTGTCTTCAGTGTTCTGCGCCTCTTGTCCAAATTCAAAAAAGGAGAGTGATAAATGAACTAGTCACAAGCAAATGTATCTTTAAAGACCTGTGGACTTTATTTCACTCCATTCTGGTTTATTATTTGGTCTGGAACAACTCTTGACTCAAAGCCAATGTGTGGAAATGTGTTTGAAGATTAGGTCATCCAGTGATGGGAAAATTTTAACCCCATTTTGACAGGTAGTGCTGCTTAATTTAGGCAGATTATTTCAAATTTTTGCTAATCGATCCAGCACACTAGGTTATACAAACCTAAACAATTCAGTGATGTTAAAATACTGGATCACCTAGATACTCCAAAGTTGTTTTTTAATACCACTCGCCTATCACGGGATATTTTTTAAAAAAGAAATGTAATCTGGGTTATGCACTAGATATATGGTCATTGCAGTTTTAAGCCTAGCTGCAGATAACATGCTCCTTCTCAGAACATTCTGGTGGCACCTGGTGATTTGTTTGATGAGGGAAGTATTGGAGTTTAACTGTCGGAGAACCATTATGAAGCTGTTTTTTAAAAGCAATTTCATGGGCAGTAGTGTAGTCTGCATAGTGGAACCCATGCCATGTTGTTCTCACACAGGATCACCTGCAGCAGCATAGAGTTCCATCGTCAGCAAAAACAGATACTAGATGGATGCGGGTGTCCATTTTATATGATGGAGAACATTTGCTTTGTGCTTTCATGTAACACAAACTTTAAATGAACTGCAGCCCTTATAATGGAAAGATTTCTTTGTTGTCATGCCAATAACATTAAGTAAATTATATATTACAATACATAATCTAATTAACTTTTCCCTAAATTCTAGTTTCTGTCCATAAACTCGTTTAGGTGGAATGGTTTTAACCCTTTCTGGATAGGTTTTGGTACATGTATTAAGGATTCTTTTTTTTGTTTTTATTAGCAGTTATGATTGACACCAAATCGGATAACGGCTTATTAATGGGCAGTCTTCAAACAATTTCAGATGTTTGCCAACTTTGTGAGCCCCTAGTTTCTGTTAATGGACGCCTGCCTTTTTGATCTCATTGATGATTATTATTCATTGTCAAATCAAGGTCTCGCAAAACAATACCTGGCCCTGCATTGCTAGCAAGTGCTCCAGCTGTGCCAAACCTGCTGACAAATGGAGCTGATAACAAGGCTCGTGCTGCCAGCCAATACACAGTGGCCACCCAGACCCCTGAACCAGCCTCGTTTCCATTTGCATCTGTAACGCCTCCTGGTGCAGCGCAGCCACAGGAGTCGAGAGCGCTTGAGCACTCTTCTTCCGTCAGGTATGTTATAAGTCCTGGAATGCTGTAAGAACCCCAATATTGGTGAAGTTCCCTTTGCAATGGTGTTTCATCACTTATTTTGCTGTGAAAGCAAAGGAAAATGATTTTTTAAGAAAAAACTTATTTTTGGGGTAGTGGATGAATCTTCATTTTGAGAAAAGTTTAGTTAAAAGGGAAAGTTTTATACAGTCCCAGTGAGGAACACAACCACAAATCTCCCCCACTCCCCACATATTGTTAAAGTCTTTCTAGCCGTTCTCTGCCATTGAAGGTCTACTCCTCCTTCCCTGCAGTGTCTCTTGTTGTTGGCCATATTGAATGCAGAGGTCTGATAGGATAAATAAAGGCTTGACACTGGTTAAAAAAAGGGCCTAGTTCCTCCCTACAGGTCACCACTAAATCCCATCCTTCCAATGTGCAGAATCCTCACATTAGTGAAAGGTTTGCGTTCACAAGAAGCATGATGAATTCCTCCTCTTAGTAAATGTAAGCACTATACTGATGGCCAAGCATTGGCCATACTTTTTTACCCACTAGCCATAGTGTTGTACACAAAAATAATTATTGAATAGAAAAAGGTTATGCGGTCTAATTGCTGGGATAGGTTTTGCTGGTCACTCTATTTAGTACAGCTCCAAAGAACACTTGCGAGTGTTGGGAGCAAAGTTTAGATTTTTGGGGAATTGATGATGAGTCCCATATGTGGAGTGCAATAGCTTACAGAGTATGAGCGAGGGATGGCACTCAACTGGTGCTCTTTTCCAGCCAGTCATCTAGGTATGGAAATACATGGTCGCTGTTCCACTGAAGATAAACTGGTACATCATCCAAGCATCTGGTGAACACCAGCGAGGCTGTGTGACCCCAGAGAGTAGCTCTGAAAAATTGATAGTGAACTCTTTTTACCAGGAAGCTGAGATACTGTTAGTGGGCTGGGTGATTGGGGATGGTGTAATAGGCATCCTTGAGACTGAGAGTCCCCATGTAGTCCATCATGCAGAGCAGTGGAATGAAGGTTTGAAGAGTTGTCATCTTGATAACCTCTGATGGGATTCACAGAGTGAGCGATGGAAGGTCGAGAATCTATTTCAACGCCCTATCTTTCTTATGGATGAGAAAGTATAAGGAATAGATCCCTGGCTCTGCATTGCTAGCAGATTCCGTGCACTCACTGATGGTGTGGGGCAGGTTCTAGCGCTACTTTCTGTAGCACCAGCAGCTGTTGGTGGTGTTGGTTGATACTGTGCTGGCTTAGTGCTATATTTTGGTGTTGTGGAATTCCAGGTATAAGCTGAGGATGAGAGGGAGTACAGCCACTAGTTAGAGGTTATATCCTTTTACTGGCAAAGGTACAACCTGCTGCGTTCCTCGACAGGTGTTGACTGGTTGAGAGGAATGTTGAAGGTCAGTGTTCAGACATGCCCTTGTTTTGGCACCTCTAGCCTTACCGCAGATGTTGCCACGGAGGTCACCTCTACTTTATGGCTTGGCCTGCTGACCTTTTCTGAGAGCACAGATGTGGCTGCAAGCAGTCACTGTGTTCTGTCTGCTGTTTTTGCTCCAGCTAGCAACTGAATGCTACAACACCACAACATTTGCGGCTCGTTTCGGAATGCTCCCTTGGCCTTGGCAGAGTTAGAGTCTTCTTTTTTTAAAATTTTGACCTGCATGAAGTTGATGCATCGATTGAAGTTGTCATTGCCTTCAAAAGGCAAGACAATGAGGTGTAGGATGCTGGTGTTCATCTTGTGAGGGACAGAATCAGTGGTGCTGTGGGTACACCTGATGCTGGCATTAGAGATTATTTTGCCCTTAAGAGCAATTTCTTGACCTTGGACAATTTCTTGCCCTTCGCTTTCTGTAATCCTCGGGAACTTGCTTGACAAGGTCCTCTATTTTCTCCGACTGATGTCTGTCAAACCTGGATAGGATGCTGATAGAGTTGGCTATTCTAAGTGCTTGACAGCCTCCACAACTACTTGCTTACCTGCAACATGAATCTTCATACTCTCCTCATCGGGTGGAGAATTATCCCCTTTAGTCTACATGAATGCACTTTTTCATGTTGTGTGGACGACAAGAGAATCCAGTAAAACATGATTGTGAATGAAGATGGGGTCTGCTGAAGCAGCTTTCTGTTTTTTTCACTGTACATAACTACTCATACACTGGCTAGATCTTTGAAATTCTCATTGGAATTTTGCTTAGTATCAGCATCTGTGTCTCTCACTTCCTTTACATATCAGGTTAGGCTATTAAAAGGTTGATGGAAACAAGCTTATCCCAGCGTTCTTTGCCTTGTGTCCTCAGTTGTCCTCAATGGAACACTCAGCTTTCCAATTGTGTAAAGAATAGTAACCGTGTAAAATTTGTAAAAGTAGTAGTGACGGGGCCCACAGTTTTGCTCAGAAGCCACTGGCCTTTGCTATTAAAGGTGGGAGTGATGAATATCAAGGCTGTGTAGTATTGATTCCATCTCATGCCTTTCATACAATCCCAGAACCCGCTAGCCTCTATTTCACCCTTGCTTGTTAGTTTTCATCCTCGCTTTCGCCCTTTCACTGTCTTTTCTTTTGCTTCTTACTTCTTCCACCCTTTTGTGTTTTTCTCTCGGTTGCCCTATATCAAAGTTTGTTAACGAAAAATAAGTGCCAGCCTCCAAAAATAAGTGCCAGTGGCCCTAACCACTGGCTAAAATGAAGTACTGAATGCTAAGGTCCTTATATTCAGACCTTGGGAAGAGGCTTTTGGCACATTTTCACTGGGCTCAAAGGGGGTTTTAAGGGCAAACAGCTACTTCCTTTGTAAAGAATACATTGCAGATTCTGGGTTTGAACAAGACCGGCCTCAGCTCAGGAGTGTATGGTGCTGCACCCTTCTTGGGAGATTACAGATGGACAGTGATAGCATGTCCGAATAGTTAATACTGGACCCATTATAGCTACTCTTAGTTGCCTGTTATAAAAGTTGAGAGCTCTGTTGGTGCACTTCTAAATATTATTAATAACCCATTACACCTGAACTATTGTCATAAGACTTTCCTACCCTATGTAAGGGGCAGTGAGCCTGCTCTCATGATGTTCTTGAGCAAGTACTTAGGAAAAATT
This sequence comes from Lissotriton vulgaris, assembly GCF_964263255.1. NCBI lineage: Eukaryota > Metazoa > Chordata > Amphibia > Caudata > Salamandridae > Lissotriton > Lissotriton vulgaris. Next base: position 1,481,061,932 of record NC_141689.1, read on the forward strand.
GCTATTAGTATTTATGTTCCTCATAGGACTAATAATGTGTATGTGGCTCAATGTCAAACTCAGTTTTTCTGCCCCTCTCCCATGGCCTATGTAAGGTTATATGTTACTCTATTCAGGTTTTATGTGAAAAGTGATGTTGCTCTTGTTATGTATGTACTACACAGGTGCAATAAATAAACAGAGGAACTAACCAAACTGTGTAGTGCCCCCTGAAGAAAGTCCAGAAACATGCTTATACTTTTATTTGCAGCCAACGGTGCACAAAACAACTACTTGCACATAAGCACATCCCTGGACGCTTAAAATTCAGTGTGGGTTGCCGCAGCTTATGAGCACAGAAGAGCCACTTATACGGTTGCCAACATTTGTACTCTTGTGAGGAACTGTTATTGCTTAATCTAAAATTGCGGGAGATTCACCAATGTGTTTTGACCAGTTTGACTGTAGAAATCTGTAACCCATGTGGTGTTGGTGCTAATAAACAGAAATTCTTCCTTTGGTGGTAACTTTACGCAAGCAAATTATGATTACTGGCATTGTTTTTGTTTTTTATTATGCCAGTATGGTTCATGTGATCTATACATGCTGAGGCGTGCCAGTATTAATTAAGGATAATGGTTAGAACACAAAAACAGGGTGGCAGTAGAGGTTCACACCTGTTGTGACTGTACTGGGCTTGAAGAAGGAATATAACGTAAATGCTCTGGTTACATTGAATATGTCGAGAAATATTGTGGAATCATGAAACAGATCCTAAATTCTTGGGTTCAGCAAATATGTTTTGGTAGATGTGTTTGAATAAGTCGAGAAATATTGTGGAATCATGAAACAGATCCTAAATTCTTGGGTTCAGCAAATATGTTTTGGTAGATGTGTTTGAATATGTCGAGAAATATTGTGGAATCATGAAACAGATCCTAAATTCTTGGGTTCAGCAAATATGTTTTGGTAGATGTGTTTGAATATGTCGAGAAATATTGTGGAATCATGAAACAGATCCTAAATTCTTGGGTTCAGTAAATATGTTTTGGTAGATGTGTTAGAAACATTCTCTTCTGATGGATTCTTCTTCCCCAGGCACCAGATTGGCGTGAAAGATTTTTATAGCAGTGCTCCTGCGTCCCGCTAGCTTGTGCCATGCAGCACCACATTCACTTCTTTCCGCTCCTGTAGTAATGGAGCAGAGCTGCATATAAACATCATCCCTGCAGGCTGACATCAGTTCCTTTCTTTCAATGCCTTCATGGAGCCAGAACTCCACCCCCTTTTACAGTGGTTTGACGTTGAATTGCAGTGTGAAAGGGACCAATGTCCCACTTAAAACTACAGTGTTCAAACCATGACTATCAAAAGCATGTGTCAGTGACAGATCAGCACAAGGTGTGCCCTTTGTGTTTGCGCTCGGGGCATGACTCCCAAGTCATGCGATGAATGTGCCCTCATGTACTCGAAGGCAATCCAGGACCCTGAAGCAAAGCTGTTTGTTGCCGAGCATGGAAAGGAGGCACAAACCTTACTTAAGTCCTGCTCCAAGTTGAGGGCATAGACCTATTTCCGCTCTCGGGGCAGATCCAGTGACTGGTGTGTTGTGATTTAACCATTACAAGACAAGCTCATGTATTGTGAGTGGAGGCTGTAATGGAATGTGGAATGCAGAACACTGGCGATGTTGTGTTTCAAGGAAGAAGTGGAGCTGGAGCTGAGCAGGAAGGTCAACCTGCTCAAGGAAGTGCAGGAAGTATTTAAAGAATGTACTCTATTTGGAAAGAGTGAAAACATTGTGAAAACGAACACACAACCGCTTCAACCTGTTCGTTATCCTGCTGGTCCCTGGTTGAAGGTTTCCATAGATATAATGGGTCCTTTTGACATTATAGGGCAGGGGTCTTCAAACCGGTCCTGGAGGGCGGGATCCATGGCAGATTTTTAAAATTACTACATGTATCTCAATGGGGATATCCAAAAAATCTGGCATGGATCCGGCCCTCCAGGACCGGTTTGGAGACCCCTGTTATAGGGCATCGCAACAGGTTTATGGTAGTCATAGTAGACTATTATTCAAAGTCGATAAAGGTTGAATTCATGAGTGAAGTGAAAAGTAAAAATGTAATTCAATTCATGGAGAAATTATTAATTAGAAAAGGCTATCCAGAAGAAATTACATCAGACAATGGTTCCCAATTCTGTTCCCAGGATGTGGAAACTTATTTATCTAACGGGAACATTCGTCATTGGAAAACAGCATTATGCAATCCCAGGGCCAATGGCCTTGTGAAAGGGTCAATAGAACTGTGAAGGAAAGCATTCAATTGGCAGTGGCAAATGGAAGAAATGTTATCAATCATATAAACAAAATGTTATAGGCATACAGAACTAGTATACACTGCACCACAGGTTTCTCTCCGTTTGAGAAAGAGGAAACCGAAACTGGATGTTGCTTTAAGTCACAAGCCAAGAGGTGTTGAGGTTGATGAGAAGGCATTGCAGAAGAAGGTTAGTTAAAAGCAAACCTTGTATAAAAAGTATTTTGATGAGAGCACCAGAGCTAAGGAGCTCGATGGGGTGTGTGGTCAGAAGGTCAGTATTAAATTGCCATAAGAAAAGGAAGATTTGTAATTTCGGAACCCAAGGTGGTCAAGAGAGTAGGGAGGAGTTATGTAGAATTGCAGGATGGATCAAGATGGAATAAGAGCAGGTTTGTAAAAGTACGTGATATATGTGAAGGCAATGGTTGGGAAGGAAAGGATGCTGGAGCGATTGTGAGCAAAAAACTTGAGAGAAGTATAAAAGAAAATGGAAGTTTGTCTGACATGGAGGAGCAAGACGGTGGCAGAAAGAAACGAAAAATTAAATTTTCGAAGGAATACAAAGAATTTATGTGTTCAGGTTAAGCAGCTGTATATTTTATCTTAAGTTTGTAGTTATAGTATTTTGTACATTTGTTTGATAATTTTTATTTATATTTATGTGTTGGTAATATTTTCTCCTTTGTAAAGGTTAGTGTAAGTGAGGACATGGTGGTCTTCGCAGTCAGTCATTTTGTAAATCCATGACCAAATCAAAGAGGAAGCACAAGAAGGCAAAGCAGTATTCATACCCATCCCATCTCTCTCTATTTAAAGAGAAGTGACAAGAGCATCAAAGTGGATGTATGACGTATTCACGCATGCGTTTATAACCCATGCCTTTACAATGCAGGCAATACAACGTACATGGCATTACCACTTGTTCCATTACAACATAAGTTGTTACAAAGACTTGCTTTAGGGAAGCGCTGGAGTTTGGAATAGTATACTTTACTATTTTAACTCAAGTCTGTGTAACAGTAGGCAAGGTGTCTGATTTAAAATCCAACAATGAGTTCCCCTAAAGCAAGTCATTGTAATGACTTGCTTTGTTTTGGAATGTATGGTAACAATGCGTTTGTTATAGTGCCTGCATTGTAATGGCACTGCGTTTTTCTGTCTGCGTTGTAAACGCGTTTCCCCTTCAAGGTGGCACTCAATCTCACTCCTGTTCTTCGACTGAGGAGTTGATCCTGATGAGTGATGCCACAGCAGGTCAAGGCATTTAAGGAGGTCATGCTGCATACTGTTGACTCCCTTTTGGCTCCTTCTGGCTCACCTTCTGGCCCAGAAGATCCGCAAGGGGCCTCCAGTCAGGTTACAGCCAGTGAATCCTCAGCACCTTCTGAGCACTGGCCCCCCTTCAGATTCCGCACCGACTCTGATGCTGACTTTAGTTCTGGGTCTAAAAGGTAAACTGGTCCTTCTTTCATCAATACTTGTCCTAATGACGCAGGTGCCAGATGGAGATCCAAATTAGTGGCGACTTGTACCGAGGTGTAGCTCCACTTCAATTCTGGTTTCTGTACCACCTGATTCAGGCAATACACTCCCACTACCTAAGAACCATCCTCAGAGTTCCATTATCCTTTTTGGTTTCAATTCTAATAAAAGTTTGCCACCACCCTGAGAAGACTGTAGTGAATATGTATTTCAATGACATTGTGATAATAGTTTATACACGGATGTGCTGAAGCCCAGTGGGCTTGATACTGACCATAATGCAGGGCGATTAACCCATTGAGCCACCAACAGAAGAGAGTGCTTTCTTTGCTGTCATAATTAAACAAGCCACTGTGGTCCTAGACCTACAACTATTCTCTGTTGAAGTTAAAACAAACATCCTTACAAAAGTTCTGCAACATGGGCCGGCTTCCTGTGAGTCCTTACTCCCATTCAGCGAAGCTCTAAATTACACTGTTGTAGACACTTGGTCTACGCTTTATTCTTGCCCACCTCCACCCCATCACAGGAATAGAACCAAGCAATGATTGCGGCGTTCAGAAATTAAATGTTCTCTAAGCCCAGCATAGCCTTGAGGTCAGTCAACACAGTTTGGCTACTAGGCCATTATATGCACTTCCGCTGAGATATAGCCAGAGAAATTTAGCCAGCAGTCCAAGAACCGATTAGGTTGTCCTTGGCTCAAACCATTCAAGATGGTCAGAATTCAGCCAGTTATTGAAGTCTGGTTTGTCTAGAAACTACTGATTGCTTGGGGCCTGCAGTCGGCAGTAGTGTGGTGCTTTGTCGCCGTGTGTGGATGCAATTCACAGGTTTTTGGGTGGTGTGCAGACATCCCTTATTCATATTCCTTTTGATAGATCCCATCTATTTGGCAAAAAAGCGGATTTCGCGCTAGAACGCTGTAAGGAAAGTAGATCCACAGCACATTCTTTGGCCCTTTTGACTGCTGACAGAGAGTTTCTTGATCACTTTTGGCCCTTCCAAGGCCACTCCACAGAGTTCGCTAATAGTCAACGGGCCTCACTGTCCTGCTGCCGTAACCCAGTCCTGTTTTGACAAGGGATGTGGATCAGGCAGGCATCAATCAGGTCAATTATCTTCCCAGTCCCCATCCCCTGTGGCATCAGCCCCCAAGTTGCTTTAATTTGTCCTTGACATTACATAATCACCCTGTGGGAGGCAGGATCAACATTTGGCAATCCGTCACATCTGACAGATGTGAGCTCCAGATCTTTCAGACCCACCATATCTTTCCATCTTGCTGCATGATGTGTGATCTTGACTGTCCAAGGGGGCCATCAAGAGGGTTCGAACTCAGAACTAAGGACTGGTTGTAACTCCCATTATTTCTTATGCTGAAAAAGGATGGAGGTCTTCATCCTATTTTAGACCTCACCTTCTGAAAAGCTTTCTGTGGAAGGACAAATTCATAATGTTCACACAGAGCCAGGTTCTGTCTGCCCTGGATCCCGGTGACTGGAAGGTAGGCTTGGACCTATGGGAAGAATACTTTCATGTGCCCATCCTCCTGTCCCATAGATGTTACCTGTGCTCAGTTTGGCTAAGATTAGTCTCAGTTTGTTGTGTCTGCCTTCAGCCTCATCAGTGCCCCTTTCTTCTTCACAAAAGTGATGCCTATGGTTGTCACCCATCTTTAGAGGTTAGGTATACCAGTTTTCCCATACAGTGGAGTCTGACTGTTGATGGCGGATGAAGGCTCGCCATAGTAAGTCATAGACCACCTTCAGATGCGGCTGACCTCCTTTTCAGAGACTTCTTTTTATAGGAGCTGTCTTGGACATTGTGCAGTTCAGGACCTTTTCTTCATTGCAAAGAGTCCAAGACATTTAGGCTATGATCCTCATGTTTCAGTCTCGATACTAGATCTCGGTGAAAGCGTCTTTGAAGATTCTAGGCGTTTTGGCCTCATCCACTTCATCAAATCTCATATGCTGCTTCTGCATTGGGATCTGAAGTATGTGGGCCCAGCACCAAGGAAACCTGTCAAATGTCATCCAGGTTTCAGTGGAGACTGCGCACGATCTGTAGAGGTTGCTGCTTCACCACAGTATGAACAGCAGCAGATCCTTCCTTTCCCTATCCAGCGCTGTAAGTGGTGGCAGATGCATCACTAATGAGTAAGGGATGCAGTGTGGCTTGAGGTGAAGATCAGGGGACTCTGACCTCCAACTGAAAACCAGCTCCATATCAATCTGTTGGAGTTGTGTACCATTTGCCTGGCGTTGAAGGCCTTCCTACCTTCCATAATAGGGAGCCTGGTACAAGTTCTCAGTGGCAACACCACCGCCAAGTGGTACTACACTAGGACGGATGAACGAGGGTCCTGGGTCCTGTGCCAGAATGCTTTGTGCTTGTGGACTTGGTTGGAACCATCACCTTTCTCTGATTAGGAGCTTCCTAGTGGGATTATTGAGCTCCTGGGCAGATGAACTCAGTCGTCCGTGGTGACTCATGAATAATGGCTACATCCCGAGGGGGCACAGGGCATATTACGTAAATGAGAGAAACTGGACTAGATCTTTTCACTGCAGTTGTGAACGTGCAGTGTCACTTTTTTACACATTGAAGTTCCAATGAAAGTCCTCCTTAAGAGATGTATTTTGACTGGGGTGGAGCACTGGTCTCCGGTATGCCTTCCTGTTCACAAAGCCAGTTTATGACGTGCGCTAGGACAAACTAAATGCCTGGTGTGGAGCATGCAAGACTGACCCTCTGCAATCCAAACTGTTTTATAGGGCCTTTCAGTTTTTCTGCATTTAACGGGCCAAACATCCTTGTTCAAATCACCGGTTGTCATGCGGTTTATTAAATGTTTAACATATATGCCCTCCCAAAGCAATAGTGATGCCACTGCGGGACTCATTTGGTACTTAAATTTCTAATGTGTACTCTCTTTGAACTGATGTACAGCTGCTTGTTGCGCCTACAGACACTAAACACTGCCTTCCTCATGGCTATCACTTCTGCTTGTCATTTGAGTGAGCTCCAGCTTCTCTCGAAGCAACCCCACTACACCACCTTTTTTTTCCAGACAAACTGGGGCTGAGAAGCAGGTCGGCCTTTTTGCCAAAAGTTGTGACTCTTTTTCACATTGGGCAATAGATCATCCTTGTAGCATTCTCTCCCCCTCTTTACCACGCAAAAGAGGAGAAGAAACTCAATGAGCTAGCCCCAAAAAGGGCTTAAAACTTTTACATTGATCGCCTCAAAGACCATTGGGTGGATAAACCTTTTTTTGTGGAACAAAAAAAGGCAAGGCGTGGAGAAAATGGCCCTGTCAAGGTAGATAGCTTGTTTTGTTAAGATCTGTAATGCTGTGGACAAAAAGCATCCCCAGGAAGGACAGCCGGCCCATTTCACCAGGGCCAAGGTTGCCCCATTGCATTGGCATGCAGAGTGCATGTCCTTAAAATTTTTCAGGCTGCAATGAGTGCATCAGTGTACATGTTCATGAAACACTACTGCCTTATTAGCCAGGTGTGATGGGAAGGGCATTTAGTCAATTCTGTCTGGGCTGAAAGAGTCAAGCCAGAAACGGACTTTGGCACGCAGGGGTGACGCTTATATCAGGGTCTGCTCCCTCACTTTCAGGGAAGAGGGAAGCCAAAAGCAGAGCTGCACGGCGCCACCTAGTGGCACACAGGAGCACATTCAATTTCTGGATCCATTTTAGCGCCATGGAAAATACTCTAAAGGTGATCAATTTGTTATTAGATATGAGTATCCACCAGTTCTGTTAGATAAGGGTATCCGCAAGAAAGGGCATTACTAAAGATAATTAACTTGTTCATTATGCAGTTTTGAATCTAGTGAACCATTCTCAAATCAGGCATCTAACATTTTATGGCATCTTTGTTTGATGTAGCTTCATGCTGCTCTCCTTTTTACTCTGCATGCTATTTCTTTCATTTAAGCTTCTACAGCAAAACTTTGTACCATGAGAATCCATTGGATAGCTTGCCAAAATCCAGTCCGTTCTCTTCTCCTCCCCTGGAGTCAATTCCAGATCAGAGTTCAATGGACAGGGCAAGTGTTGTTGCTGCGGTTTCTGCTGCTTCAGCTGCCGTTGGTGTTCAAGCCAGGTAGAGATACAAGGATTGGTGGTTTGTTTCTTCACACTGTAAATCCCATGTGTAAAACCGACACTGTCTTGCATGAACTCTATTCACTTTTGTGTCTGTGTAGAAAGTACTTTCAAAGTTAGAACAGTTCACTCGTAGAATCCAGGCTTCATTGTTTTCCTAAAAGTTAGTTTAATCAAATAAAAAAGAAAAATCCACATAAAATTGGAAGGGGACTTTATCCCTTGTCAGTTTGTTGGTGTTAAAATAATAAAAAAAATATGCTCTTAATTGACAATAACATTTGCAACCAAAGATTGCCGGCTAGAATGTTCGTTTTTCTAGTTCAAACTAAGTCTTTTACCCTTTGCTAAGCAGTTTTTTGGAGCCTATGATGACGACATCTTGAGAAATAGCTCTCTTGGTTAGAGTGGATTCTTTCTACAGGTCGATGCAGTCTACCTGTGAATTTCACGCAGGTGACTGGACATTTCATGAACATACCTCACTACTTTACCAGTCACCTAAGGCAGCTTCCTATTATGAGCTGAAACTGGTTTGCAGCAGGTCCTTAGCTCGTACAAGGCACCACCTTTTCGACCTCTCTTCTGTCTCCTGTGCCTTGAGGGTGATGCCAAAATAAATTTGCAATCATAGAAACACCTAGCTATTTAGCTAAGATGAAGGAGTTGAAATGTCTATGTCGTTACTACACGTTTAGGTCCATATTTCAACCCTAGCACTTTGAAACATCCATTCGTGTTACTAGTCCTTTACAGAAACATCAAACAAAGTTAAATATAACGAATATTAGTGAATTGTAAATGTAGTGAAACCTTTCTGGTATCCATTACATTTTCTATGATTTAAAAAAAAAAATACATTTCATGGAAGGTTAATTTTTCCTCACACTTAGTGATTTCAGAAAGTCCTGCCTCACATGTGTTTGCAATATGCCCAAAAGGCCTCTTGACACAGGCAGTTCGCCCTGTGCCCATAAACTGTCTTGGCACAGGCTTCTGCCCAATTCCCATTTTCCACCTGTACCATTTACTAAAGCATCACTCGGGAGGAACAGACACCAACCCTTATTAGTGCACTTGCAAAGTGGCCATGTACTTAGTCTTCACTAACCGTTTCAGTGCTGTCGCTTCATGGTAGTTTTACTGGTGGTGTTGTGCATGGTAACCTGTATTTGTCCATGTAATGGGTATCCAGGGTTTTATATTCAGCATTACATTAATTTCTATCAAGGTCATCTTGCATGTTTTCTAGGTAGGGAGAAAATAATCCTAATCTAATTGTGCCTTAAGGCTCTTGTGCGGTTCAGGGCTTAATCCTCTTACAAGCTCTCTTTGAACGCTTGCTTAGACTCTCCGACCCTTCGCCATATCGCGCTCTACTGGATGCTCTTCTGATCACCCCTGTCACTAGACCTTCTCCACCCTACCAGACATCTTCAAGGAAGTCCATGGGCGCTCGGTGTGCACAGGATGGTATCAGGTGAGAAGTCAAATCAAACTCACAAATGCGCGGCACATCTGATATTTGTTAGTCGGTTTGAGCTTAACTAACAAGCACTTGCACAGAAAGTGACCTTTTCTGCACACTTGGTTGTGACATTTTGTGTTTTTTCATGCTTGCGTTTCGACTCTCATCATAAGGATCCCTTAGAAATCCATGCTTGAAAATGACTTTCTTCTAACTATATAGTCCACCCCTACCTTACTCAGCAATGTGTAAAACATTTCAAAGACCATTGGAGGTTTAGAGGTGACCCTTTGCATTTTTAACTCCTTTTTGCAGTTTTGAGTGTTGTGGGAGTTTTAACGATGGTGGTATTCTAATCAATCAATCAATCAATCAGTATTTATATAGCGTGGCTTATCACCCCTGGGGGATATCCAGACGCTGAGGAACGGTGAACCTTAGTCGAAGAGCCAAGTCTTGAGTACCTTTCTGAAGTCAGAGAGTGAAGGGGACGTTCAGAGGTGAAGTGGAAGGTCGGTCAAGGACTTGGCAGTGAGGTAGAAGGTTGGTCAAGGACTTGGATGCCCCGGATGCATGGGATGTGTGCGAGGGCGAAGGAGGAGGAATGGCGTTGTCTGGTCGACTTGTAGAAGTTTAGGCGTTGGTTTGAGTAGAGAGTCTGACATTGTGGAGAGTCTTGCAGGCTTGAGTAAGCAGTTTGAACTGGCACCTTTTCTGAAGAGGGAGCCAATGGTGGCTTCTGAGGAGGGGGTGATGCTAGTCCATTTGGAGAGGTCGAGGATAAGTCTAGCTGAGGTGTTCTGTATGATCTATGGACGTTTAAGGAGATGGATGGTGGTTCCCGCTTAGAGTGCATTTCCGTATTCCAGTCAGCAGGTTACGAGGGCCTGAGTCACTGTTTTCCTGGTGCTGACGGGGATCCACCTGAAAATCCTATGAAGCCTGCAGAGGGTGTGGATCAGAAAGCTACTGAGCTGTCCTGGTGCTTCATGGAGTTGTCACTGTCCAGGATGATGCCGAGGTTGTGGACGTGGTTAGTAAGGGTAGGTGAGGGTGCACCATGCAAACTACCATGCAAAAAATAGCCATTGGCTTTACTCATGATGTGCTGAGAACATCCATGACCACTCAAATAATTTTAGCAGTAGTGATATTCCTTCCTGTAGTGTGACCCACCTAGTCTTCAGATGCGAGCAAGGTGCAAGCTTCAGGGGCTCTCCTTTGAATTAATTAGACTTGAAAACCTGGACAGTTATCTCCAAGGTTGTGGGTTTGGGCTATCAAGCACACTGTTTTCACTTTATGCTCCTCGGAAGGGGATATTTAGCATATTCATGGGAGCATGCACAAGGGTTATTCGCTCATAGTCACGCATTAAATGTGGTGAGCAGAAAGGTCTTTGTAAGTATCGGCCACATCTCCTATTAATGAAGCTAGAATGGAGAGTATTTGTCCCCCTCCCTCGTGATGTGGACTGCAATCCCCATGTCCCCACATTCAACCTTCTTTTTTCTTGTTCTCACCATAATTCTTAATACCACAGTGATCTTTTCATGTGTGCCTCGTTTCACCTCACCCAACTTCCTTGCACGCACCCCAAACATATTTCTGGGTGGAAGTTAAGATGGTGATGTGCGTTCTTCTACAAGTGATTGGTGGGATTGAGCATCTTATGGTGTGTCTGTGAGAAATTTTTGTGGCTTTCATTGCTAATCCCATACCCAATATTACATAGTAAAGTAGCAGTAATCCGCATTGGAAGTGTTGAAGGAAGCTTTCTTGAAAGTCTGGGGAGTCAGAATAGTCCTGAGGCAAGAAAGGAGGCAATGTCCTCCAAATTTTCACAGAACTAACCAAATGGACTGAGGTACTGTGTACTTCTTTATAGATGCTTGTTGTTGCAAGAAAGAAAGTATTCAGAACTTTTATGTGAGAGCTAGCTACCTGAAAGTGTTAGTTTCTGTACCAGATAGATAAGGGAAGAGCAGTGTAAGGCTTTCTGAACAATGGAAGTCAATTTGAAAACACTTCTCATTTCAGAAACCATTGAAGGGAAAAATGAACAGAAGAGATGTGTTCATAATGTCTAGTTCTTTTGACAAATATGGTTACTATCTGAATACCTGTGAGTAAAGAGTTTCCATTCTGAGGTCTAGACAGAACAAGGGTCTGCACCACAGCCTGGATATCAGTTTCAGTAAAAAGACTTCAGGCCTGATTGTAAGTTTAACAGAGTACTGTCCATCGAAATGGCAGAGGAGATTACCTCCGCCATCCCAACAGTACTCCGTCTGTCAAATTTAGGCATGACTGGAAGCCCAGCGGACATCTCTGTACCTTGAAAGAAACCACCATCACTGTGACTTTCTTCAACGTACAAAAAGGTTTTGCGGTTGCCCACTGTCGGTTTTGATGGCTGTCCACTATTGCTATTACAGAGGCAGTAGACCTGAGTTATTTACCGGGAAGTATAATCAGATCTATCTGCGATCTAAGAATTACAACATCAAAAATTCTGCTGGCAAGATCAACACGCTTGGGAGACATAAGGTATTTATCTCACCCCACCCGCCTGCCCACATTTTTAGACTACCTCCTTGTACAAAATGGCGGGGGGCATAAAACTGCTTACACTCCTAAACTACCTCCTTGAGCAGCAACATGGGGCCATAAAACTGTAGAAATAAATCCTTGCTGGTACCTTTGATGTCCACGAGGCTCCACAGCTCTAACCTCTAACTCCCCCACTTTCACTCCCAGCAAGCTATGAGCAGTGCCTGCCTTGAATAGAAAGTGAAATGGTCCTGCTCTGAGCCCAGAGCAACAACAACAGACAAAGGACCACTATTTCTATTTCTACCCCCCTATCAGTTCGGCCATCTTAGTTTGTCTATCCTGGGGAGACCATCATGGACTAGTCATTCCTACCATCGACCTAAAGACCTAAGGCCTCTTAGACTCTCAGACTACTTCTGCACAATTACACAGCTGGACGTTTCTTACGCCGGATTTAGATAGTCTGCTTTTTCACAGTGATATTTATTATTATATTCCTGATTGTAGCCAGCACACATCACTTTTGTATCCTGCACGCATCACTTTTCTGCATCGATTGCTATCCATATATTATTGCCTCGTACAGTAGCACTATATTCTATATTCTATAACCCTAACTGTATCTTGCACATCCCACTTTATTTTCACCGGTAATGCACCGTTTACTACCTCATATATTCTTTCTTTCCTTTGCTGCTCGCTAATGCCACTTGCTGTGTCATTGAATCTCTGTCATTTTATCTGTGTGTGTATTTTTTCTCAGCTCTATTTTTCATATTTTCATATGCTGTGTCATTTAATCTCTGTCATTTTATCTGTGTGTGAATTTTTTCTCAGTTCTATTTTTCATATCTTCATATTTTATGCCTCATACACTTCTCGTTGCTGCGCACTAATGTCACTTGTTGGTTCATATAATTATGTGTGCAATGGTATTCTGTCACGGACTCCTGTACCTTACATATTTTAGATTTAGACTACTCACTACTGTCACCTCGATTATATATGTTATGGTTTGCACAGTGTTTTATTCTAGTATTTTGTACCTTACATATTTTTGACTACTCACCAGTGTCACCTAGATTATATATGTTATGGTTTGCACAGTGTTATATTCTAGTATTTTGTACCTTACATATTTTTGACTACTCACTAGTGTCACCTAGATTAGATACTTTTATGGTTTGCACAGTGTTAACTGCTAGTATTTTGTCAGTATTATATTGATACTTGTTCTGCACTTGTTTAAAAATGTACTGTCGAATACCCCACACAGACTTGTCACCGATTACTACCTCAAATACCTTGGCAGCTCACTAATGTCAGTTAATCTTGTATGCACCGATTACTACCTCAAATACTGTGCCAGCTCACTAGTGTCACTTCCCACTATATCACTACTACTGTCTGCCTTTGTATACTTTGTATACTGCGTATAGCATTACTGTGCACTCACTAGTGTCACTTTAGGCCCACGCAACTGTTTAGGACAGTGCACCCTTCCCCCCTACACTACACCATCCTAGTCTGTCCTCCCATCATGGAACCCGTCGGCAAACACACATATAGAATCAACTACCCACCCTCACTCACTAAAAAAGCCGCTAAACGCTTTAAACACAACTTCCTGAGGTCCCACCCTGAAACTCCTTGTGCAGACACCTACTTCTCACCAGTCAATGGTTCACTGAACATTGATATTATCTTCCACACCACACGCAGAGCCCAATGGAGAAACACGTTCCGCACCTTACTCACCGTCTCCACCTCCAGGAATTTCGCGCATGGCCAAAAACTCACCATCACTCCATCCCAACTCTTCCCGGGCAGAACAACCATCACTATTTACAATAACGGGATTATCCTAATTCAATCCACAGACAAGAACCTGGAACTACTAGACAACCTGTTCCCCACGTTCAAACAATACCTCGCCAGTCATCAGCCCCCCACTCATAGCACCCGCAGGCCTATCACCCCTGAATCCAGAGCCCCCAATCACAACCCTCCTAACCTAGCTCAACCCCAAAACGGCACGCACCTTCCCTCCACCCCCGGCACTCTAGACATTCACCCACCTAATGTAGCTACCTCTCACTCCACATTTACAGACATAGATCCCTCACCCACACATTCTAACGGCACCCCCTCCCCCCCCTATAACCTCACCTGGTCAGCCTCTCATACCTCACCCATTCCTGTCACCCCTGACACCACAGCCTCAAACCACATTCATTCTAACCTAGCCCAGCCCCAAAACGACTTGCACCTTTCCTTTACGCCCGACACCCTAGTCACTCATCCACCTACCGTAACTACCTCACTCCCGTCGAGCACAGACATAGTTCACTCCCCCTCTTACACCAACCTCCCCACCCCTTCCCCTCACACACCAGCCCTCATCCCCTTTCCCACCCTTGACACCACAGCTCCCACCCAAAACGACATGCACCACCCATTTACTCACGGTACCTTTGTCACTCACCCACCTACCGTAGCTACCTCACATCCCTCAAGCACAGACGTAGATCTCTCCCCCGCTTACAACAACTACCCCACCCCTTCCCCCCACACACCAGCCCTCATCCCCGTTCCTCTCATCCTCATTCCTCACACCCCTGATACCACAGCTCCCACCCGCAACCCGTCTAACCTCGATCAACATCGAACTGACACACACAAATGCAAACCCCACCCTTTATCCCCCCCCATTCTCAGCCCCCACTTCCACCCATTAACCAATCACACAGAACACACCACCTCCATCAACTCAACTCCACCCTTTCAAAAAAGTACCATCTACAATCCCACTACGCCCCCCAGTCTCACCCCCCACTACCCAACCTCCACCCCCTTCACCACTAATAAACGCCCATCCTCCACCCTACACTCCACGCCTACCACCAATACTCTCATCCACACTACCAACCTCTCCCCTTTGTCACCCACGACCGAGCCTCCCATCCCCACCTCCAACACATTTCCCACAGGGGACCACATTACGGCCTCTCTCCTCCAGCTCAAAGAAGACATGGACATCATCAAACAACAACTACTCTGTCTATCACGCTCCAGTCACCCTTCACCCAACACCTTCCACCAGATCAAACAGGACATCCACATCATCAAACAAATACTCAGCACACATCCCAGACACCACTCACGCGCCTCCTCCATCATCTCTGCTCCCAACTGGTCCTCCATCCGGGCGGCGAACTCTCGCACTCGACCACCACCGCACTGGACCTCAATCCCTGTTCACAATCGTGAAAACCGCCCCCATCGCTCCTGCAACCCTCTCTCGGACCTAGACACAATCACCCTCCTCCGCTCCTATGACTCAGCTCCCCATAGCAACACACCCGACACTCTCACTGCCATTCCCACGATTCAATCTAATCCCCTTAGACCCCCCACGCTGAACAACAGAATCGCTATCAATAGTAACCTGAGTAAAGTCCCCCTCGCTCTAGAACACCCTTCCACCCTCGACACACCCCGTCTCAAATGCACTCTCCTCAACTGCAGATCAGCCGTTAGACACTCCGCCGCTATCGCCGATCTCATCCTAAAATGGGATCTTGACTTAATCATCATGACTGAAACATGGCTAACAGAATCTTCTACACCTATAATGGACATTTTGGCCCCCCCCCAACTACCACATCACTAGACTTGACAGGTCTGGCAATAAAAAAGGTGGCGGAATCGCATGTATATACAGGAGCAACCTCTCTGTCTTGAAAGTAACTTCCCCTTCCCTACCCTCCCCAACTTCCTGTGAATATATCTGCCTCGATATTCACAGTGAGGACAAACCGATCTGCACTCTGCACGGCATTTACCACCCACCCGGTGACAACCTTACCTTCTCCCAACAAATCTTGGACATGATCTCAGCCAACTCCGGGCGACAACTCACACAAATATACCTTGGTGACTTCAACCTCCACTGGAACGATCATAATGATGCGGTGGTAAAAGGTCTGAAGAACTTCCTTGACGCCCTTGACCTCACTCAAATTTGCAACAGTCCAACACACAAGAAAGGCTCTATCCTCGACCTCATCATCTCCAAAGAGGCCACTATCAAACTCGAATCGATCCAACCCTGTGATTGGTCGGACCATCATACCATCACATTCTTCATCAATGAAAAAGTTAAATTTAACCCCGTTCAACCCGCCAGGCCCAAAGTCTGGAAAAGAGACATGAAAAAACTAATCTCAAACTCTCTGCCCCCCAAAAGCTGCAACTTACTACTTCCTCCTGCTGGCGTTAAAGATGTCCAATCCTTGACTGATCACTATCTTAACACTATGACCTCAATAATTAATGAAGTCGCACCCTTGCAACTAAAAAAAGCCACCACAAAAATGTCCAATCCCTGGTACGACGGGAGTCTCAATGACGATAGACGCGCCATGCGAATGGCAGAGCGCACCTGGAGATCAGCTCCCTCCGCACTGAACCTAAAAAACCTGAAGAAAAGGAGAAACGCCTACTTCAGGAAAATAAAACGATCAAAATCAGACTTCTTCAGCCGTCAGCTTGACCAAGCCAAAAATCGTCCGAGAAAGCTGTTTGAGCTTATCCGAACACAATCCAAAGAACAACCCCAACATCTCAACACTATGTGCGAAGCTCCCTCCTGCGAGGACTTCGCCTCCTTCTTTAACCAAAAAACTGACAACATAAAGAATGACCTCCTCATAGACGCAAGCCTCTATCCCAAACCCCACCGCATAGCACCCACTACACCAAAAAACAATGCCACCTGGTCAACCTTTCTCACCTACACGGAGGAAGAAATTGGCAAACTGCTCAGCACTCTGAAACCATCCAATCACCTCACGGACCCCCTTCCTGCTAACGCTGTCAAAGTCCTTACCCCGTCGCTCCTTCCACTCTGGACCAAAATCATTAACAGCTCACTTCAACAAGGGATCATTCCCGACTCCCTCAAAGTTGGTCAAGTCACACCTTTGCTAAAGAAACCTACAGCTGACCCCTCTGACCTAAACAACTACCGTCCCATTACCAACATTCCGACTCTTGCCAAACTGCTGGAAAAATGCGCACAAACACAATTAACTAAACACATTACTCAGTTTGATCTCCTCAACTCTCATCAATCAGGCTTCCGAGCAAATCACAGTACTGAAACTGCTATGACTCACATAATCGACGACGCCCTCCAAATCCTAGATCATAACGATACTTGCCTCCTCATCCTCCTTGATCTCTCCTCTGCATTTGACACTGTCAAACATGAGAGCTTAATCGAACTACTAAACACGAGAATGGGCCTATCTGGAACTGTGCTCAAATGGTTCACGTCCTTTTTGCATAACAGGTCGCAGAAATTCAAGAGCAACAACTTGATGTCTGCACCAAGACCTGTATCGCTAGGCGTACCACAAGGATCCTCCCTATCCCCAACTTTGTTCAACCTAGTTATGGAACCTCTCACCACCTTGCTGCAAGAATCCAATGTACACTTCCACATGTATGCTGACGACACTCAACTCTATCTCAAACTACAATCACCCAAAGACATCACGCTCTTGAACTCAACGATCAGAAGCACCCAATCGTGGTTGGCCGCCAATCATCTGAAACTCAATGCCCTTAAAACAGAGTTCCTTCTGATCTCACCACCCGCGAAGAGCACTACCGCACAAATGTGGCTTAAAGACCTAACGGCACTCAATGTCCAACCCACCATCGTGGACTCAGCGAAATCTTTGGGCATAACACTTGACACCAATCTCAGCATGCAGGAACACATCAACAAAGCAACTAAGGGAGCGAACTACCAAATCAACACCCTTAGGAAACTTAAACCTTTCCTTCCAACCAAAGACTTCCCAACTGCGGTACAATCGCTAGTCATACCTCGAATAGAATACGGCAGCACCGCCCTCTGCGGTCTCCCCCTAGCCACTACGGCACCCATCAGAGCCTCTCTAAACGCCGCAGCGAGACTTATCACTGGATCAAAAAAACACTCACACATTTCCCCTGACTTCAAATCCCTGAATTGGCTGCCGTTTGAAGCCAGAATACACCTGAAAATCGCTTGTCTGACGCACAAGGCTGTCCACCTGAGCTCACCTACATACCTTGCTCAGAAGCTGACGATTTCTGGAGGCTCCAGAAACACTAGAGGTACAAACAATCTTTTGCTAAAGCCTAAAAGATTCCGCAAGGAAAAAACCTATAAACGCTCCTTCTCAGGAATGGCTCCCAGGATTTGGAACTCGCTCCCCCCTGAAACCAGGCTCATCACCTCTACCATACTTTTCAAGAAAGAAGTAAAAGCGATCCTCATGGCTAAATACACTTGAACCACTACTGGAGATAAACTACAAAGACTTGATACTCATCTGTACTACTTGTCGAACCCTTTGTATTGTTATTTCGATTCTGAAATTGACCTATTGATTGTTTTATGTTATCACCTCAATGTACCTTTAACATGATTGATGTATCTGCGTATACATGCTCCCCCCTCTGTAAAGCGCTCTGATATCTGCGAAGATCTTGTTCGCGCTATATAAAACTTTCAAAATAAATAAATAAATAAATTTATCGTGAAACTCTTATGATAAGAATTGCAGATCTTTAAGAATGACTTGTTATTACACCATGTTAAATCCTTAACATAGGTATTACATAGTTTACTATAATCATCAATGGTTTTGTTGTTGGTTACCCTTCTGAAAACCCTTGCACTGTGTTCTTTCTTGTTGGGCTCTTACAAGAAGGTGGTGTATTGCGTTGCCATCTTCCGTTTTATACGTACTTTTTATTTTATGAGTTTATGCCCGATTATTGACTTGTAGGACAGCTTACTCTCAAAACAGTAGTTGGTAATGGTGAAAAACCAGGGAAAAAAAGGTAGAGTCTTGATGGGTTCATTGGGAAAAGTTATGTCAGATGCCCTAGGTCTGGACTGTTCATTATGCAAAGTAAACGCCCAGGCAGTAGACGTGCTTTATTTGTTGTGAACAGCATCTGTTAAAGCTAATAGACGTTCAAGGATGGATTGGTATTGTACTGTGTTAAAGCCTGACACAGATATTTTTCTGCAGGGAGTCCCATGCATTACAATGGAAGGCAAGTGCTTTTGTGATGTTTACCCCCTTTGACAAATCCGGAGTAT
Organism: Lissotriton vulgaris; assembly: GCF_964263255.1. Taxonomy (NCBI): domain Eukaryota; kingdom Metazoa; phylum Chordata; class Amphibia; order Caudata; family Salamandridae; genus Lissotriton; species Lissotriton vulgaris. The sequence goes on from NC_141689.1 coordinate 1,481,081,041, forward strand.
AATAACTTTTTTAGGTCCTCTAATGAGGTCTTGTACATTGTTTTACTAATTGCAATTTTGTATTTGTCATTGCTTTACAGTATACCTTATGGGAAAGTTATATGCAATACAGTAGGGCAGGGGAAGTTACGGTGGTAAACCAATGGTCAATGTTATAGGCAAGATTGAGTCAGCAGTAATAATAGTGTCAGACACTGTAGGTCTGAACTGTTTAGTACGGACCGTTACAACAAAGATAGAACACATTTATTGTTAAAAGCTTTTGCTAAAAACAATAGGTCTTCGGGGATGGATTGGAATAAAAATGTATTAAGGCCTATACACAAATATTTTCTTATATTGAATCTCGCATATTAATGTAAGAGGCAGTCGGGCAAATGCCTGGGTAGAATATATGCACTTTGCTAAACGTTGTTACCCCCTCTCATGAGGGGTTGAGTATTGGTTTGCCAAACATAGTTTTGTAAATATTTTTAATTTTATGGCTATACTTGTTGTTTGCCTTGTGTAAATGCTTTAATACATAAGGTATCCACACCACTGGATTCAAGCAAGCCGGGCTGAAGACGGCTGGAATGCCAGAAACCGGTCCTCGGAAGCTTGTTTCCGGTCCAGGGAATGCATGGCTTGGCAGTTCGGGCTGGACTGTTCCCATGAGGCACAGGGTCAGACTGATTTGCATATGACCATGCCTGAACTGGGGTGGTGTGGAGTGCCAAAAAACGATGGACTTAGGCCCAGATCTCTGTACTGCGGTGAATGTATGACATTGTTCTGCAGTCTGTCCATCAACTGTGGTTTTTGCATCAATACATAAGGCCGGCGTTGCTATTTAAAGTATTTATATAGTTGGGCTTAGCCACCCGGTAAAAGAGTTTTTTTACAAGCATTAAATGAAGTATGAAAGTTACAGAAGTAACACAGAGGTGATAGCAGTTGAGTTTTGTGAGCAGGTTCTAGTCTGAAGAGATGTGTTTTAAGTCTTTCATGATGACAGGAGGTTATGATTTAGCATTCTCTGGTAGTGACTGTAGTTATGGTGATAGGCTAGTGATAAAAGCAGTAGGCCTTATTGGCTCATTGGGAAATGTTATGTCAGATGCCATTGGACTGATATGTTTACTATGAGAATTTATGACTTAGGCAGTGTGCCAAATGACAAAAGGCCACTCCTAAAACATTTGACCTTCTTACAATTATATTGCCCTTAATCTACCATTATTTTGCCATTCCAAAATGGACACCACGTTTTAAAGCATTCTGTATATCATCCTGGATTGGTAGAATTATTATACACTATGCACATTATCGTTCTAAAATGGCCAGCCAATGGGATGTTTGCTGAGCTACCCTCTTGGAGAGGTATTGTGGATTATGTATCATTGATTTACTGCTCCAGATTGGCCAACTCTTTGCTTCTAAACATGGTTGCCATGTTGGAACTTTAAAATAAAAACACAAAATACTATGTGCTATACTAATGCATGATGTGCACTGCTTTTAGGCCGGCGACGTTATTTTTTTGGGGGGGGGGGGGGGGGTTGGGTTTTTAAAAAACATTTCTTTACTTTTACTCATAATTAACTTGCAACTGCTTACTGAGTTTTTTTAATTTTTTTGTTGTGGATGGTATTTAGGTGAATGAGAATAAGTAATTGTGTCAGTAAAGTGATGCACGGGTGTAAGGATGAGTAGCAGACTTCATATGTGATGATTTGTTGAATGCCTAAACACACTAACTGGAGGGATTTTTGAGCCAGAACTATTGGCATTGCCAATGCTTGTTTTTTTAGGTATGCGCTCGCACGCTGCTGATGGTTGTTTGTTGGTGTAGAGTGCATTTGCAGCGCAGGAGTGGCCTTTCCATCAAGCAGCAGGAAGTCTGTTCACACAGGGTTGTTGCCGAAGATCACAGCAGCCATTTGTTTGAGGTCATGCTGTGTCAAGTCATAGCGTTACCCATGTCAGCAGCAAAGTTTCAGACACGACAAGAATTGCAAAGACAACGCCAGGAATGTAAACTATAGATACATCATGCTGTGCAGAGCTCGAAGCAAGACGATGCTAATTTCTGTGCTGATAAGAAAGACTGTGTTATAGTTACTCTCGTGCTCCTATGTGGCAACTATTAGTGCTATGCAAGCTGTTATCACTGGGGCGCCGCAAACTGTCTTTTTCGAAAACAATCCATCTTAATCGTGTATTCAGTTCAAGGACAACTATCAAATGTCGGACTTGATACAACCCTGACAGAGCAGAGCCTCCAACCAAGGGAAAAGAGATTTCCCCTTAAAGATGACTTGTGTATTTAATAGTTGGAACCAGTGGCATAACGTAAAATGATGGGGATCCACTGCAAAATGTGAAGAGGGGCCCCTGAGTCTCTCTCATACCCCCAGATATTAGTTAAGGTTCAACCTAATTAGTGTTAAAAATTCAGAAAAAAACTTCTATCATTTTTTATTATGTCTTAGTTTTGACTTGAAATACAAGGCTACATTTTTTATACTAACAGATGTATATATAGGCTAAGGGGAATATACACGGGTTCCTGCAGTGCTACAGACGCAACCAACGAGTAAAATTACTTTTCCATATATTATATATGCATTGCGTCAACACATTATTGTTAGTATTGTTTGTCATTGATTTCTCTGCATTTTAAAAAAAACTGTTCAATGGGTAGGGGTTGCAGTGTTAGTAATGTCCAAGGCAGGACCCTGGATAGACGTTGTTAGTGCGTTTTCTTGGTCACACTTAAATCTTACCTTTTATTGTTCTTTGTCAGATGTCATAGCGGGCTTTAATGTATTCTAGCTGAATCAGAATCGACAGAATGATTTACGATCTCACTTTTTTTTTTACCTTCGAGATACAGTTGACATCATGTATGTGTTCAACATTTGACTACCAGTCCTCCTACCATTTTGTTTGCTTATGCATGCTGCAGTATGTGTAACGTGTGATGTTCTCCTCATGTATCAGTTTTGTTCCTATTGTGAAGCGCTCTGACGCCTTCGGGTAAAGTCTGCGCTTTATAAAAACGCATAAATAAATAAATAAAATATGTAGAGGGGTTTAGGGTTGCACTTTTAGGTATGCTGTCTGAAGGGGGGTGTATTTTGGAGATGATGTGTTCGATGTGGTGGTTCATGTGTGGCATGATATGGTGGCATTTGGACTCGTAGTTGATGCGGTGTTAAATGGTGGCATGGTATGCCTTGGTGCTGATGAGTAAGACGTTGTGTGGGATGGTCTGTTGCGTTATTGTGTGTAGAAACAAGGGTTCAGATGTGGCGTTGCATTTTGTATTGGGAATTTAGTTTAACAGGATTTGCTTTCTGACCTGTTAGTTAGTAAAGCCCTTTCATATATCATGTTCCTTTGCAAAGGGTATAGTGGAAGGCAGTGCTATTTTTTGCAGTTGGAGTGGGACATAGGGGGCAGTGCGGGCAAGAAGTAGTTCGGGTGAGCTGATGCTACTTCCCTGCTGATTTGCTGAACTTACTGTAAATTGTTGTAGAGTCAATGCTTGGTTAATACAAGTTTTTGGGCACCCAGTTCCTACAGGGAGATTTGGGTTTCCACTACGTATTAAAAGAAAGTTAAGGAATCTTGAATTCACTTGAGACACGTTTGGGTACGCAGTTGGGACCTGGTTACAACTGGGCTGGAATGTTCCCACCTCTGCGCAAACCCCAGTGGATGGAATTATGAGTTGTGCAGGGTTTATTGCACCCAGTATATACCAGATGCAGTAAAGTCTGTACCCCAACATTTTCTGCTGATACCCATTGGCAGGTCAAAACTGCTGCTATCAGGTCATATGAATATTAGTGTGGAAAGCACCAAAGTCTGCATGTTGTTCTCCATTTTGAAGGGCATAACTCATAAAGAGAAATATTTACCAGAATGAGAAATACCCCCTGAAATCAGGTTTATTGAGTGCAATAAATATTTCATTCCCCATCGGGTACCTAAAATCATGACCATGGTGTGAGAGGTGATCAGAAGCACTGTGGTGGCCTTGAACTTGGACACCAAAGGTAACAGTTTGAAAAATGTTGTGCAGGGTCCACCTTTTGGCATTCATTTCTGTCCTACAAGGCTAGAATTTTATTTGTATAACTGATTCTAGTGGGCCTACACACCTGATGAAGGGGCAGCTCAAAAACATGTTGTGCTAAGAAATGCCTCCTATTACGAGGATCGGAACAGTAGAACACATTTACACACATTTGTTTGGCTGATTGTGTTGGAAGAGGATTTTTGTAGGTCGTGGTTAAAATTGTTTGGCCAGAGCATCATGCACGTGCTAGGTGCTGCATTGATAATTTGGGACATGTGGTTCTCAGCACCAAGTGGAACAGATAATCCAATAAAGTTCTGAAGAGGGGACAATTTTTACATTCCCAGATCGCTTAATAATGTTACATACCATCTTTCATAATCTTAAAGGGTCATATTAGCAATTTAAAATTGCAGTTTTATGTTGCTGTTTACTGTACAAAGTAAGGATTCTCAGAACAAATTTAGGAAAGTAGAATATAGTTTTATGAACCTAAACAGCATACACAATTTAATATAAATACACCCTGTCAATTTCAAAGTACAAAAAATGATTTTTTATTTATATTTTGTATTATTGATTTGGATCATTAATTTTATTTTAAATAAACAGTCTAAAAAGAACAAGCTGAGAGAATGATGCTCTACAGTCGGGAATGTCTGAGGAGAGCATCATTCTCTCAGCTTGTTCTTTTTAAACTGTTTATTTAAAATAAAATTAATGATCCAAATAAATAATACAAAATATAAATGAAAAATAATTTTTTTCCACTTTGAAATTGACAGGGTGTATTTATATTATATTGTGTATGCTGCTTAGGGTCATAAAACTATATTCTACTTTCCTAAATTAGTTTTTTACAACTGATTCACACACCCTGATTTAGGAGATTGTGTCAGGGGTACCCTTATTTTTACAAACAAAGTAAGGATTCCCACCTTCTTTTCAGTTGCTTAAATGGCCTTGAACAATTAGCCGACACCAGTAGGACGCCAAGAGCGTGACTGCGGTACTGTATACACATGTACTGAGTTACACTGAAAGGAACTTTGTTTGAAGACCTCCTCTGCTTATTCTCAAATGCTGCAGCCCGAATGGACTAGGTATGCCAAAAGGCAACAGAGGATATCTGTTCGTCAGAAATATTTCGAGAACAGATGTTGCAGTTGGTTTGTGTTAGTCGCTTAATTACGAAGGCCGGAGTGTTTACTTTGCTCTTTTGGACCTGTTTTGGCTTTTTCAAATTGCATTCCTGCCTCTTCTGGTCTCACCTGGGTCAGGGAAATCACTCTGACTGATTGCCACAATGAGTTCATCTACAATTATCACCTCCCAAATCCCCAGCTGGACAGTTGGCAGCAATGTCGGAACGTACTGAAAGCATTTTGGTTGGTGCCTGCCAACTAAAATCTTCAATTTGTCAACGAAACACCTCGTTACGGGAGCTGGCTCGGCAAAAACACTCCTCATGACCCAAAAAAGTGGCACAGCTCTGCTTGCATGCCTCACTTTTGGCACAAAGAAAATTATGTCAAAGCATGCGACTAATTATCATGTAATTCCCGATATTTCTATTAACGCTGTAAACACATCTCACTACCAACATATGTTTTCAAGTGGTGAAGTCAAGACACTGGTTACTCCACAGCTAAGGATTTTTGAGAATCTATCCATTGGACACAATGAAGTGTAAAATTGTCTACTAATAAAGTTAAGGCACATTGTCTTTCAGAGTGTGTTATGGAAAGGTTAGTATTTTTTCTCTGTTTAGTCTTGGTGTTTAACTTGGATGACCATAAACACATTTATCAAAATGTAAGAGTGCAGCTATTCTTAGCACATTCATCTTTGGTGTGCTTAGCTATTTCAGCCCTTGAGTAGGCTAAGATTGCACATAATGTTGGAAACCACAGTTTGGTCCGTGCAGAGACCTGGGGCAGGTACTGCAGGAGATCAACCACTCGACAAGAGGCACTATGTAAAAGAATAGTCCATTTAAATATGTGATTCTTTTCATCCTTCTTGTGCTGTGGTGTGCTGTTTGTTTCATCCTACAGACAAGACATGGTTTCTGCTATGTGGATTCCGGAGAGGGTACAGTTTATCCTTTGAGGACAGTACTCTCCGTGTTTAATTTGTGTGTTTTTTTTATTTTCTTCAAAAATACCTGTTGGGTATGTGAACTGAGCTTAAAAGTTGGTTTCTTCAAAGGGACCATCCAGTGAATGATTCTACAGTAGGTCTCAAAACATAAGCAGACTTTATCAAACAAATGAACATTCTGAAATGTAGGTTGTGGGAGATTCCAAACTGGACGACCATTTTAACACTATTAGTTTCTTCCCTTATGTGTTACCATCTCCAGCAAGTATATATATGTTTACATTTTAAATGTACTTAACACTACTTAAATCTGAAAAAACAGTTAATAGATTATATGGTAGCAAAAGGTACCCTGAAAAATATACACCCCAAAACTTGTCCTCAACGAATCCTCCCTTTGTTTACTGGATCGGAGACTGTGTTCCACCTTAATTTCATGACGCAGTATGCCCCTGCATTAAGGCATCTTCCAAAGCATCAAAATACAGTTCATTAAAGTCATTAGATTGAAAGAAACCTACCGAATCATAAACTGAGTTCTAGATCAATGAAAAGTTAAAAGGGTTTTATTACAAAATGCAAACATAAGTGCCACAGATTCATTGCCACAAAGAATGTCAGATGCAGAGTTATAGACAGTATGCAAAAGTCACAAAATATTACGTCTCCAACTGGGCAATACAATCAGGAAATAATCAGGTATCATGTTGAGTAGAACAGAAAAACCTTCTGGATCACCCCCAAAATCGTGGGGTTTTGTACACAAGTATTGTATTGGAAATCAACATTTTTGCAGAAACATGTTGATGTGAATAAATGTATCATTTTTTCAGCAAGTCGGAGCACAATAAAAAAAAACGTTTTTACCTTAGCACTTAAGCACTATCCCATTTCTGGGTATAATGATTCAACATCCTGTACGCTATTGCCATGCAGAGATGTTCTTACAAACAAGAAAGATTTGACAATAAGAATTTCTTCAAATAAATAGATCCAGGGAAGAAACGGAAGAAATAGTAACATGTAACCAGTTTACATCTGAACTGTGGAAGGTTCTCTGTAAGTATAACAAAAACAATAATGGAAAAAACTAGTATACCTTGAGTTTGACTGTGTGGTGCGAAACCAGTGGGGAGAGGATGTGTGCAGAGGATGTGTGCAGTGGGGAAACACAAGTGAATGACAGAGATGACTTCCAACTTGTTCAACATGGCGTTTTGCACAGAAATGTGGCCTAACTAGAACACATTAATGACTACACTTAAGAACCCTTTGAACATTTGTTCCAAAGCAATTGCTTTAATTCAGTCTGCAGATATGACATCGTACAATGATGTGAAATTTTCATATTGCACATTGTTAATAATGCTCAAAACTATAAACCCACAAAACTCTTTTACAGTTGTGAACATTGAAGTCGACTGTGTAGTTTGTGTTAGAATACAAGTGACTTTGGGTTAGGTATGTATTTAAACCAAATTTCATAACTAGTCCTCCTTTCTTTGTATTTTTTTACATTTCAAAGCATTTACGCTGGTTGTGTGTCTGTCTTTTATCATTTTACATTGGCTAGAGGAAGGAGTTTTAAAGTAACTACAGCAGCTAGTTTCTATAATGTGTAAAATGTGGTTGCTAGAAGTAGTCAGGAAGCAGCTTATGTAATGTTGATGCAGCTCAAGAAAAATTACCTGGGGCTGTATTATACATTATCTTTGCGCCCGGCACACCTTTCAAAAGGTGCACCAGGCGCAAACAGCGATAATGCTCCCCATTATGGTGCGTGCGCTTTCCCCAGGGCAGTGCATTCAAGTGAAAACACTGAGCAGCTGCTGCGTCTTTTTATAGTGCAGGCGGCACCCGCCTGCACTTTCAAAGGGGTTTAGAGATCCTGTTACAGGCGGGTGGAGTCAGTGACTGCACCCGCTTGCAAGGGGATGTCTGGGGGGGTCCATGGGAATCCTTTATACCTGCAAAGAGCTGCTCTCAGGGACGTACTGACAGTACTCCACCTTTTAAATGGCGCACTGTCAGTGTGCCTCCTGAGGGCTTCTTTGACTCTGCGCCCCAATCTGTAATATGGCGCGGGCACAGAGTCAAAGGAATTCCATCATTTGCATAGGCCAAGCCTCTATGCTAATGAGGGAACACCCTCTGTTGATAGCACTGGCGCACTTAAGCGCCAGCGCTATCGGTATTATAGAAGGGGACGCATAAGCATCTGTGTCCATGTTTTTAATACCAAAGTGCCACCGGGACACGCAAAGTGGGCGCAAACACCCGTTGCGCCCACGAGGCACCACCTGTAATATGGCCCCAGGTGGGGCACGGATCCAGACAAGTACACCTGTTTCCTGGTATCACTGAACCCGAAATCCAGACCCACTAATTCTAGGCAATAACTTACTACTTGTAAGTAGTTGCTGCATCGGGCTGCGACATAAATATTAAAGGACGGGGGTGGCAGAAAAATCTCTTTCCAGGTGCCAGCTGGAATTGTGCCTGATCTGCACACCCACTGCCCGTGCTTAATCATCCTCTGCACCAGGGCTTACGTTTCTCACCTGTTCCAAATAAGTGGTAGATTTGTGTGTATCTGGGCCCTTAATTTCTAGAGAAATGAAGAAATTTCACAGAATTGGACCTGGTAATCACAGGACAGCGTATTATTCCTCATACTTGGAAAATAACTTGTAATTCCCAGATGTGTGGGTGTGCAGAATCAGATATTGCAGGCCTCGAGTATTCTTGTGCCTATATCTTGGGGACTCACAGTGTAACCGATAGTAATTCTGCTTCTGAAGGAGCCCAGAAGAATTCAAAGTAGAGTCCCCATCGTCAATCATGCAAGGTTCCCATATGTATTGTGGGCATTGAAAAGCAGCCACAGACTTGAGAAACCCTTCTGTGATCCCCTGCCTTATGTACCTAGGTAATGGTGGCCCTGGTGCACTTTGCTCATGTAACGAGCAGAATATTACCAACTTTTACTACTACTGTAGACTTCATGAACACAAGATATGAGAGTTCTTTAAGGCACCTGTCAGAGCATAAGCCACTCCCAAGTGTCCATGAGAAGCTGACTCTTACCTGAAATGGGTCGGTTTGGTCACAATCCTTATGGGATGGGTCTAGTTGAAGGGCGCCTGGGCTTCCCTGTGACTATAGTACCTGAGGTGAAAGCTACTTGTTCCTGTGACTTGGTGTTCAGCTGGACATTAGTGCATTTATTTATTTCTGGCAGTTTTGTGTTTGACCCAGGAAACTTTTTAAATTCCAAATTTGTATCAAGAGGTGATTAAAAGTGAATATCAACCTTTGTAAGTCTGTTGACGCTGAATTCTCCTTTAGTCTGTTTTGGAGTTACCAAGTGTGTAAGCCATGCCATGCGGCTAAGGGAGAGACAGGGCTGTTGCGGAGTTAAATTTTTTGTTAATGCATTTTTGCACTTTGTAAGTCATGAATTTAGTATGTATGCACCATTATTATATAATGCAGTTTTTATGTGCTTTTTTTTTACACAGCAACTTTTTGTATGAACTAAGATGTGTAATATATCTGTGTTTTTATGGTCTCAGATCGAATGAAACTACGTTGACATCATTTTGCATGATAAAGGAAAAGTACTAGAAAGTGAGAGGAGCCAGAATACACCCAAGATGGACACACTTTTTCGAGTCTCTGACCAACCTATTCACTTTGGTACACAGTGAGGCATCCAGTAGATGTGGAGAACTCCCGGAAGGGAAAGTGCCTGACCCAAGGGTCAGGTTGACACCACCAGGTGTACCTCTGGGATCCTGCAGGCCCCTCCCTAGGCTTGGTGATCAGTGCTGGAATGGGAGTCTGGTGATGGTGAGCTAGCCACCTAGATAGGTCTGGGTGGGTCTGATAGACACTGCCAACATGGTCTGAGAAGTTAAAGTTAGGATACCTGATGCTAAAGAATCCCAAGGAGGAACTGGACTCATGGAATAATGGCTGCTGGCACACTTCCACAGTGGCAGAGAGAGCGTTGACAAAAAACTAGCAAGCTGACTTGGATCTGGGTGCCACATTGTCTCATTCGAGGAAGGGATCAGATCTCTTATCACCTTCGCTGATCAAGTAACCTCATGCGGCCCAATGAGATTTGGGTGTATATGCTGTTCAAGCAAATAAAGGTGTAATTTACACCCTAAAATATATTTTGTTGTGTGGAATTCATGACTGGATATCTGTGTTTTTTTATATGATGTAGAAGCAGATGTGCTTGAAGTATGGGTGTTTATCCCCGTGTGCATTTTTTAAAAATAAAAATGATTTAAAATCAAACTAAAAAGTACTGGGACCTCCCTGTCCTAACTGTCTGTAAGATGCTGTTGATATGTGTTCTCCGTGATGCGCTACCACCAACAAGGAAAGACTTGCGTAGGACACGGGCAGTGCTGAGTGAGAGTAGGAACGAAATAGCAATAGATTCTCTTAGTTGAGGTACCATTTGGTCTCAGCCTTGTGAAAGTGATGTCTCTGATCGGTTGCCACCCTGGAGTGCTGTTGTTTGGACACAGCAATCCAAACAGCGGAGCTTGCATGGTGGTAGTCTTCGTATTTCTTCTTGAACCGTTTCTTGTTCAACTTCCCTGAATCACAAACTGCCACAAAAGAACAGAAGACAAGAAACAGGCATGGGTAGTAACTCGTGGTGTAGTGCTGGAGTGATGTACCTGTGCGTTTTACCCCAGTGTTTTCCTAGTGACTCACACTACTCTAGCGTCACAGAAAGTGAAACCAATGGTGGCAGAAGGCACAATCCTTTTCCAGTCAAACACCCACTACCTCCTGATCGTCTGACTAATTACTCATACCCTTGCTGGAGCAATGTCAGTCTGCAATTTCCACTTCCTAGACAGGAGCCTGTTTGTGTCAGATGGATGTTGTGTTGTGTATGTTTGCTGTTTTTAAAGGGAATGTAGATTTTCAACGACTTGGAGTTGTAATGGACTGTCTGCCACTAAGTAACTGTCTTCTGAGTCAATCTCACAACACTATGGGATGGCATTGTAAGGAAAACAAAGGGCATTGAATAATGCAGGCATCACTGCAGATCTTGGTTTGTTTTTAACAGGCCTAATACTCTTTGTTTCTAAACAGTGACTACCCAGAGCCTCCACAGTCTGGATCTTATGCTGCTGCTTTCACTAAAAGTGTGCCAAAAGGACCAGACGGTGGCAGTAAACCAGCTGTTGTCCACATCGCATCGGCGACACCTGCTAAGCCAAGTGGGCCCGCAGGCGCTGTCAAATCCACGGGTTGGCAACCCATCAGCCAAACAGGTAAAACCTGCATATTTCAGTTTTTCTAAAACTGTGATGGGGATGGTTTTTGAGAAGAATGGATATAAATATTTTGTATATAAACAACTCTTAACCTTGTTAGCTATGAGTTATGTTGATTCCACAGTAGTATCTTAACTGGTTCTCTACTGTGTGTACATGCATCCACATAAGAAAGGTATTGGAATCACCTTTGCCACTAAAGCGCCCGCTGATTGAAAAGTTCAGTGTAAAATATGCATGAGACTGGGATGCATAGATTTTTTTTATTCTATACAATAATTATAATTACTCTAAGAGTTAATACCCCAAAACCCAGTGCAGTATTGTCATTGAATGTCTTTTCAATGGTCTCTTGGCCTCTTGCTCCTGTTCTAAAATGTTGCTTTAAAGCTCTAAAATTGGGGTTTTAGCAGTAGCCAGATACTGCTTAGTGGTTATCTCTGCTGGTCTGGGGAAGAGCTAAAGAAGTCTTCATTTTTCCATACTAGATTGTACTGCATCCCTCTCACCTTCCCATGGTGTCCCTTCCAGCAATATTACATATCAGTAGATTTGCACACACCCTACCACCAATGATAACCCTTCTCTAGGAACTTGCCTGCTGAAGAGGTTTAGACATTTTAGGTCATCCAGCCTGGATTGCACTGAATTTCCAATTGTCCACTGTGTGAAATTCACGGAAATTCCTTTTGCAGAATTATGCGAAATGTCATCAAAGTTACGAAAAATTATGTGTAAATATCTGAAACACAAATCTGTCCTTTTGTTCCATATTATATTGTGAAATGCATCTTTGCGTTATTTTTTGCCCTAGGGCATACTTTGCACTTTTAAAAAGTGCAAAAAAAACCCCAAAGCACCACAAACAACCTCTTGCGTTTTGTTCCTGTGCATGCGTGGTAAATTATTTTGTAATTACGCACATCAACTTAATGCCTTTGTTTCAGGAATATTGTGTAACGCATGTAACGTGAAATTCCTTAAATTACTCAAATTAAGCAGACCTAATATAAGTTGAACCTAGGTCTACTTTCAAACCCTTGTGCTTGTATTGGCTTTTCCTGCTTCCACCTTCCTTTGGCTCCTCCACATTTAAATGGGAGTCTCGCCTCCTTCCTTCCTTAATGGAACAATGCTGTGACCTGTGGCTTCTTAACTGCTGTATGCACACCACCACCAGAACTGCTTTAGAAGCACTGTCAAGTAGACCTATATATAGGTATATATATGTGTATATATATATATGTGTATATATATATATATATAAATGTTTCTCATGATGTTGACCCACTTGTAATGATACTTTATGTTCAATTCTCGACAGCACAATGATTTTTGCTATCATCCATTTTCTTCAGTGCCAGACTGTAGTTACAATGCTCCTCCTGAACAGACCTGCATACTTCAAAATCATTCCTCATGAAGTCCATCCGTCAAGTCATATTTTGAAGCCAATTACAATTAATAATACAAAAAAGTTCCCTGTCCTTACCCCTCCACCACATCCCCACCGTCGATGTACCCATGATGACCGTGTCTTGTTTTGCATGTTTAATTTGCTTGACAGAGGATCTTCAGTGCCATGAAAGATTGCTTCAATTGTTAACTGATTAGATACAATGCTTTGCATCTGGGATTCTTGTTCTATGTTTGGAATAACATTTTTTTACATATTATTCCTATAGTCATGTTGTGATGCATGGTACTCACAGCAGCTTTCAGGGATTAACTCCAAAACTATGATTGACTTACACTGAGCCAATCAAGTAGCAAGTAAGCTTGACCTCAAGGGACCAGCCAACAGTTTAGAACCAGTGCTGACCTTCAAAATATGCTATGCGCTACTTAATGTTATCGCCTGCCTCCATTCAATTTTCCCCGGTACCCATATCTGGGCATACCAGTCCTACTCCGTCCATCATCTCTTTGTGTTTTTTTGTTCGCCCTAAGTTGGCAGGGTATGCCCAGACGTGGGTCCCTTGCTCACTTTGCCACTGGATTCAGCTAGCCTGGCTGATGAAGGGTCTTACCCAGAAACCGGTCCCAGGATGCTTGTTTCCGTTTCAGGGAAGACCTGGCTTGGCAGTTCGGGCTGGATGGTTCCCATGAGGCACAGGGTCAGGACTGATTTGCATATAGCTGGGTCTGAACTGAGGTGGCGAAGTGAGCTAAAAAATTATGATGGATTCAACCCAGATCTATGACTGGTGGCGAGTGTCTGAAAAGTTTCAGCGCTCTGTCCATCATCTCTTTGTGTTTGCTTTGTTCGCACTAAGTTGGCAGGGTATGCCCAGCAGGGCCGGACTGGGAACCAAAACTGGCTCTGGCAAAGTGCTCGGCTGGTCCCCTGGGGTGTTGGGAGTGTGGCTGAGATGTTTGCCAGGGCCAGTATCGGCCGATTTTGTTACAGGGGCTGATATTGCAGCTATGCTGTAAAAGCTGCCATGTAAGAAAAACGGCCCCCCAGGGGCCCAAAACCGGCCCCCACCCTGGCGGCCCACCGGGGAAACGCCCGGTGCACACTTCGGCCAGTCCTGCCCTGATGCCCAGACTTGGGTCCCTTACTCCCTTTGCCACTGGATTCAGGCTAGCCTGGCTGATGAAGGGTGTTACCCAGAAACCGGTCCCAGGAGACTTGTTTCCGGTTCAGGGAAGACCTGTCTTGGCAGTTTTGGGCTGGACTGTTCAAATGAGGCACAGGGTAAGGACTGATTTGCATATAGCTGTATCTGAACTGAGGTGGTGAAGTGAGCTAAAGAATTATGATGGATTCAACCCAGATCTGTGACTGGGGGTGAGTGAAAAGTTTCAGCGCTCCGTCCATCATCTCTTTCTGATTCCTGGGCGACCTGCAGGAATTCTCAGGCTTTCCTCTTCCATAGATATGATCACTGCAGACCAGTATACATAAGAGTGAGGTATACAGAAATCTCTGCCACCAGCTGTCAATCTCCCTATTGTATCATATGAGGGGGCAGTAGCCACCATCATGAAATGTTTTACATATTCTATAAAAATGAGCTATGGTTTGGGAGAAGGTTTATTGCAAAGATACACAAAGGGATAATTAGATTAGTATTGATGAGTTCATTTAGTACCTATATATATATATATAGCCAGCACGCCTTACTTCTGAGATGGTGGCGTTAAAGCATTGTTTGCAATTGTTTGTTATATACAAAGTGTATATTATCACTTAACTTGGCAGCATGTTTTAAACACCCCAGCAATACATTTGATTTGAAATTTGAACTTGAACCCATTGGATCCTACCTGGCAGTGAAAGCAAAAGGAGAAAACTAGCAGCTCGAAATAAAGCCTGGCTGCAATTTAGTTTTAAGGTGGTAAAAGGATGTCTGAGCCACACATGTTCTGATTAAACAACATTTTATGTAAATATTTATTTGCACAGATAGCTAATGCTGATTCAAATGATCAGGATCTTAAAACATGTATGCATCTAGATCGAACCTTTGTCTTTGAAAATCAGCAAATGTGGTCAATTTTTATTAGTCCTCTGTTTAAAGTTCGGTGTTGGAACATGTGTGTAACCAGGGGGAGGGACCGGAAATGTTCTATACACCCAAAATGCTTAACCTTTATGGAAAGTCCCAAATCTCAGCAGTGCGCTTTAGGGTAAAAATATTTGTATTAGTAGAACAAACAATAGGGCACTACACGGTGTTCATGACGCATTACATAGTCAGGCACATAAAAAATATATAAAGGTTTAATCTCCCTCCTTTTAAAAAATGAACAGGGGAAAACAATCACACTAAGGAATTGTCACAACCTAAAGTAACTCAGAATTTCAAATGACTATAGGTCAAAGCAACTGGGCAGATCCAGTTTGCAAGTGAATACTAGGCCTGGGCGGCCAATTCCGTTCCGCTTGCGGAATTTGCGGACTTTGGGTCATTTTGCGTTCCGCGGAGAACGCGGAATTGCCCAAAATTCTGCAGCTTCGCGGAATTGTTTGTTTGTTCGTGCTTTCAAAGTGCGTGTCCACAAGATATTTCTCCCCGAGCACTAAACAGCGTTCGCGAATAGGAAAAAAGCATCCTGGACGGGCAGAACAAGCAATTCCGCGTGTTTGCTGAACATTTGCATGCTAACAGAGATTTTTTACCATTTCAAGGAGCTTTGCGTAGCGCGACTATACAAATTCCACCCACCCCTGGTGAATGCTCATGGCCTAGAAGTTCCATGTTCATCCACGTCCTTGGACTTCAGAGATGCCAGAATTTTTGATGAATAGACACCATCACAGAAACATTGACTATCACCTTTGCTGAATTCCAAATAAACCTTGATGGCCAAACTCCTTTTTTAAAAATATTAAACTTGAAAAATTTTTGTCTGGCGCGAGTTAAACATGGCAACTCAGGGAAGATTTGGATCTCGCGGAGCTCCCAGAGTTTTCCCTCACTCTTTGCAGTCACTTGAATGAGCTTTTACCTCTGCTGGTCAGAGCTCAAGGCAACACTAATGGTTCCCATTCCACTTCGGGATCACTGGCACCTTTGGTAGATATTGTAACCTCTCTGTATTCTTCAGTCTGAATAAGAGATGAACTCCCAAAGATGTCAGCACTAAAGCACACGAGCCTCAGTGATTTATTGTCCTTGTCAGTGGAGGTTGGCAGGGAGATGCAGATTCATAGTCACAGCAATTTAGTTCTCAAAAAATTGATAGGTCTTCGACTCCTCAAAGAAGTGGGACCCTTATGAATTTGTGACTGAGTGAGCGGTGGCTCAGAAATTGTTTTCCTAAATACAGGCTCATTTCCTTTAAGCAAAATGGGCTGCATTTAAAAAGAAAAATGTAACTACTATCACAGACATAGTGGCCTGCAGACCATTTACCCAGGCATGGGATCAAGTTGCAATTTCCAACATAGTATTGATGAGGTAGGTCGAATTGTGACCCTCTCTGAATGATGATTTTGTAAACCAGCCTATTAGTACATAGGTTGGTTGACAAAATCTGTTTTATTTATAAAATGTTGGTGGGCATTTGGCTGCTGCTTTTTGTGAATGAAATCTTAGTGTATCCGTCGCTACGTTCAGCCCTGCTGAAATTATGTTATTCTGTGGCTGCTGCGTTTTCTGTGTAATTATGGATTAGCTCTATTTTCCACATAATCCATTTTCTGCTGCATAATCTGCAGATATTAACAAAACAACATTTCTGTACCTCAAACTCATCAAATGTTATTAAAAAGCAGCAACCCTTTGTGCCACATATCTGAGCGCCTTTGCCAATATTGTCTGGTTACTTTCAAATAGGTTATTGCTGTGTTTTAGTGCTAATGTGGAACTAGTGAGTTGAAACCTTTGCCAGGAAAATGTAAGCATGTGAAAAGATTACAAAAAATGTGCTGCATTGTGCCAGTTGTTTTGCTGTTGCATAATTTACTCAAACCTATGGCATAAGTTGGTCCTCTCCTGCCGCATAATGCCAGTGTCCCTGCCTATGCTCTCTGTGCAGTGGAAACCATATTATAAACAGCCACGGTGAGGATCAACTGATGTCAGTACACTAGTTCTTACATGATGTCTGTAGATGTGAAAATATATGATTTGATTTGTGTGTGTTTTGTTCTTTTATTGGTATTGCTGGCACAGAAACGTTTTCTTTCATTTAATCAGTTCATCTCATGACTTACAATAGGAGTTTCCAGCTCCACACCGAATCCTTCTTTTCTGCAATGGATCTTTGCCACTGTTTTAGAATGGAGTATCAATAGAACTCATTTCAATAAACATCATCAATTTAGTAATATAGGTCAGTCAATGATAAGAGATCTGGATCAGTCAAAAACCTTTATCTATTGATTAAATTTTAGTATGTTGTTTTGGTCTCTTTATTCAAATTAGTAACTCAAATAAATCTGTTTACATAAATATCAAGAAAATCATGATTAGAGTCAATCAAGAAAATGACAGCGTGTCCCATAAATGAATTTAATCCCTACTCTACTCTAAGCTAAAACTAACCTACCAGAGCCCATAAAGCGTCCTTTTTGAAAAGAGCAAGGTTTAAGGGAGCATTGAAATCGAATCATATTGACGCTGAACTCCTAATGAAAAGTAGTTCCAAAACTTGTCCAAGTCTCTTGTCTCGAATCAGCAAACAGTAACAACTGTGCAAAGTTGAGCTAAGAAAAGTAAATAGACACCCACAAAGTAGCATGCAACAGAACTCACCGTCAGCAGTAGGTCACAGCAAATGAGGTAAAAAGTGCTAAGGGAAAAGGGATGGTCATAGAAGAATGGCCTGGGCTGCACTGCCTTACTTCTAACTAGGAACATGTATATTAGAAACACAAAAGTAACAATCCGTACTGGTGTTAGGCCATCTTTGAGCCAATAAGGAAAGATCATCTGATGGTCTGCTGGTTCTTCCTTCATTCCCACGGTGGATGTACGAAGACAGAAAGTGTCAACTTAGTTGCTAAACGTTTATATGCTTTAGCTTCACTCTAAATTCCCACAGGAACACTGCAATCTAAACTATTTGCTATTTAGTATTCCACTGCATAACAATGAACTATTCCAAAGGCAGAAACATTTTAGTTGTAACCTAGGGGATTAAGTAATGAGATTAAATTCTTCATATAAGCATTATTGTTTTAATACACTATTTAGGATTCATCATTGTGAATATGTGGCAGCTTCAAAATGTACAACATTTCGATGAGAACATGTAGCTTAGCGAAAAAAGAAACACGGCAAGTCGGGTGTGAATCATTTATCAAATAATATTGCATAGTTAAGCATTTATTAAAAGCCTTTATTTATTAAAGAAGAAAATTCACAGAAAGATATAAAACAGAAGAGGCCTATTCTAGCCTAGTAGTGTAATTACAATAGAAATAAATGCTTACTGCAAAAATAATGCTATGTGGTAATTTTGCACATTTAAGAAAAGGCACATTTTCCTATGTTTCACTATAGTAAGCATTTTTGTGTTTTAATGTGTACTGTAAAATATGGCATTTAAATAAGCTACATTCTTCTACTCTATCAGTATTCAATTGAATATATAATTTCAGGTAGATTTAAACCTTAAAACGTAAATTTAAAACAAAATTATGTAGCAAAGTATTGTAAAGTGTATTAGTGGCTCACGTTTATGTAGCAAAGTATTGTAAAAGTGTATTAGTGGCTCACGTAAACACTGAAGAGGAAAGGACAGCCTGTTCAAGAAAATAATTCACCACATTTTGTAGTAAACAAATACTAAAGGCAGTATTTCGTTTGAATGTAGCATACGCGCATATAACCACACTACAGGTGACAATATCGTTATTTACTCATTTAGTACCTTCTGCCCTTTTCGCAAGATATCTTTTTGAATTAACCGCTAATATACAGCAACGAAAGGTTGCACTTTATGCTGTTCCTGATGAGGTCTCCTATGTTTTTGGAGCAACTGGCGATTTACATTTGACAAAAGAAGCGACAGGTAGGCTAGGCTGTTCAGTAAGAAGCATCACGCTATTATAATATCATATTGAATGTCTAAGGCTGAATTACCTCAAACTCCCACACGGTGGCGAAAGCAGACCGGTTTGAGAATTAGATGAGAATACTGTTGGTTCTTGCCGGGACAGTCATTAGAACAGGAAAGTTTTTTTTCCGGCTGAAGGGATGCAGAAAGTGACGCAAATTCTCATTTATGAAGCGGAGAACTTTCAAAAGTACGTTTTTCTACCAACAAAAAGCTTTTAGAATTTTACCATTACGCGCGAAATATTTATCTTTTATTTGATTTGCACATTTTGTTAAACGCCACGCAATATCCAGATAAAGTTACGAATAACGAAAAAACAGGTCAGGTTAGTCTGTTTTTTTGTTTGTTTATTTATTAGAACATCAATAGCGCGGGCATGGCCCGGGCCGATCACATTGTTTTGCATTTCACACAGTAGGTGCACCAGTTTATGAACTTTGAAACACTTGTTGATGCAAAAGGAACGTAGTGCTTCTTGCTTGAGTAGATAAAGCATGCCAAGTGATACATTATAACACCTACAGAAGGCTTGAATAATAGATATTAACAAAGATAAACTTTTTGCCGACAAAACGTTGAAATCAAAGCACCACTTGTACTCATAATTACACAAATTGGGTACGAAAAAAAGCTTTGTTGGGGATTTCTCTCTATAGAGTCATTCTCCACAAGGTGTTCAACTTTTCTCGTTCACTTATATTTTCTTGTTTCAAAACCTGGATTTGATTGTATTTTTTCTCTTCACCCTCGAATTCAACCAATAGATTTGTTTTATTTGTTTCAAACGGTAGACCACAGTCTCCAAGACTTACCCACCTGCAATCGTTCCTCCAAAAATGTACCTTATTACCATCTTCTGTTCAAAATTCACCCCCACTCCACTGCGCATGTGTGGTTCCTTTGGCCTGCTCTTGTGAGGTGTGGTTTTCACCAGTGATCGTTTTGTCATCCTTATTCTTGTGTCAGTGTTGCTTGCAGACCTGAGCTCTATTCTCCAGATGAGGCCTCAGTAACGAAGCCCAGACTTGTATCGAAGACTGCATTTTCCTGATAGTCTATTATATTCTCTAGTGGTTCCCCACCCTTTCTCTTCCCACTAGTTTACATTGTTTTTGAGGATAATAGATATCAAAGCGTCTAGACATTCTTTCCCATTTGGTGACTTTTAGGAACTTTCCTCCCCTCTTGTACTGTTCTTCCTAATCAGTTTCTGCCCCCTAACTGCCTCTTTGTGGGGTTTTGTTGACAAGGAGCTGATTCCTCCTTGGCCTCAGGTTTTAAAAAGCCTGTGCAATTTTTTGATCTACCTTCAGATATAAAATCTGATTATATGACCGAGAGGCTTACCCCTCTTAATGCCAACTCTGTGGTGTGGATTATGAAAGCAAATATACTAGAACTAGAAATTGTCCTTTCGGTACTCTACCTTTTACCTTCATTTCCAAAAAGCAGTCTCTCTTTTACCACCTCTGCCTGTTTCCTAGCCAGTTGTGGGCATGGTTCATCTGTTTGGCTCCCAAAAAAGTTCTTCCGTTACTGACCGTATATTCCTAACAAAATCTTCGAAGGGCTTTCTTCACTTTGGGCCTCTGCACCACAGGTCCTTCTTTTACACAAGGAGTGAATACATCAGTGAAATACATTTTCCTCACACTTACAGGGCAAACAACTATTTATCACGAAAGCTCACGCATAGATTGTCATTATATCGCAATTGCATTTATATAGAGCTTACTATCCCAGACAGGGCGCCTAAGCACTTATCCGCGAGTAGCACGCTACTCAGGAACCCAAAAATGGATTAGTCGTAAATTAGTATAGTGAAATATGAAATTAATTTGAGTGTTGGCTATGTTAGTCAGTTATTTGGATTGAGGACAGTGGAGGGATAGAAGAGGAAAAAAGGTTTGCATTTATATAGTGCTTACTAGATGGTTATAAAGTCTTATGGCTGTCCACATCCACAAATTTTAACAGAAGGGGGGAGAGAGAGAGTCAGTGGATTCAGTCTCCCTACATGTATAAATAAACAAAGTGGAATCCACTCAAGGTGGTGGTGATCCCTGAAGTGATGGGGAGACACACAGTGTTGTTTAAATGCCCCTCACACACCAACAGGCCCCTTGGTGTCATGCTTCATCGTCGGGGCCTTCGCACCCCTCTACGGGATGCGGCGTGCTACGACTCGCGGATACGCAGGAGCACTTTGAAGTGAACTACCTTGAGTACATTCCACTTTGTTTATTTGTCCACATCCACAGTCAAATCTGAATACCTTGTATTCATATTGCATTAAGTTAAAGTTCATGATTGGTGACCGTCCCACTAAAGACATAATACCACACTAGGAGCATAGCTGGCCAACACAAACGTGTTACCTATGTGGGGAACAAACAAGAATTGGCAATTCATATTTTTTGTGTTTGCCCAAACTTGACCAACACCCATAGACACTTTTTACGTAAGCACTTTAACCCTCTACAAATAAGATCTTGTAGGATGGCTTTGATTCAATGTCTAAGTGGATGCGCCCACAACTCTCATGCAATTTTCTCAGATGTATGGCTCTCAGGATGTCACTGCCTTGAAACTTACAGACAGTTAATTGAGATACACACTTATACAGTTTGGTAAATGATTGATACAGGTGTCTGTCTGTATGTTACTATTTTGCACTCCACATGTATTGATGGCGTGACATATTTTAAACTGTTTTTTTCTGGTAGCTGTTGAAACAGTATACATCCATGAAAATCATGTTTTAATGGACATTTTTAAGGCCTACGCAGAATGTGTTGGTGTATAAACCTTTTACATTTGTATTTGGTTCTATACTGTATGAGTTTAGAAGTCTGAGATAATTTGTGATTATTTTTATCAACCCAAGCAAATAAATAAACAGCAAAATCTTCGAATCACTGCAGTGTAAGAAGGTTTGCCCCGCAGCAGGACCATACTATGATTTACATTTCGAAACCCCTTGTTAAAACTGTAGCCGATGGGGGTTTAAACATAAAACCACATAGATACAAAATCGGTTGGTAAAATATTGTTGCATTTTAGCATTTTGTGTACACTGATTATGACCTGATAAATAACTGAAAATGTCATCACATGCATCGCTTCTGATGTTCAGAAAAGTATTTGTAGCAGCATCTAAGAGGTGGTCCAGAAAATACCTTCTGAATGGGCCAGTGATTACTCTGTGTTGCAACACAAGTGTTTGAGAATTTGCAGTAAATGAGTCTATAGAAGGCAGACTAAAATATGTTTTGGGCCTTAAAGTATCGTTTGTGAGATCTGGTGTATAATATGTGCTTGAAATGTTGATTTGTTTAGGCAGCGAATTACTGGTGAGCTTTTAGACTGATCTAAAGGATTGAATTTTAAACCTTGCTAGATTGGCAACGTTCAAGGGGGGCGGGCTAAAAGACGTTCCTACAGAACAAATGAACATGAAAAAAACCAGAGGCAGATTCCTTCAAGTACAGGGCCAAAGGCTTTGCAATTCCTTAAACACAGCTACAGTAAGGTGGCCAAGTGATCTTCTTTTTAGTAAACATTTTAATACTGCAACCTAAAAAGTAGACCGGTATTAATAACTCCTAGCTCAAGATACTGCTGCAGGTTAACCTGATGGATATGGAAAAGCTTCTCCAATACAAGGCAGAGCCATTGATCGTATCTTTCTAGCGAATACTGGTCCAGAGAGCCTCATCTTGTGCGGTGTCGCTCTTAAGTCTACCCTACAGTTGCTAAGATCTGCTTCTCTCCTGGGATCAAATCTCAGCTCTATGTGAAGGACTACCACACAGTGGTATGTGTAAGACAGACAAGAATAATTTCCCAGGAGTAATAGCAGCAGTTTTCAATAGTGTGGCAGGACATATCGCCCATTACCGCTTCTGTGCCAATTCATGGTATCCACATTTAACGTGAGAATATATCGAACACTATGGGGATCAATGAGGATGTTTGCCAGGGTGCATTTAACATACGATTGGTTGCATCCAAGAAACAGTCTTGATCAAATGTAGCCGGGTGTGGCCACTTGCATTAGGAAATGTACTGGACGTGGCTAGATATATGATGCACAGTATGCCACACCTCCTGGGTGCTTCTCAAATTTGCCAGAGAACTGCCTAAAAAAAATCACCTGTAAGCTGTGATCACTTTGCTCCAGTATACCATCATTGATGGAAGGGGACTGTTTAATGCAGGGGTCTCCAAACCGGTCCTGGAGGGCCGGATCCATGCCAGATTTTTTGGATATCCCCATTGAGATACAGGACCGGTTTGGAGACCCCTGGTTTAATGTGCCAGAAGTTCCTGATTGTGCTTGCTGCTACTTGGGGTGCCAGGGCTGCCATTTAAGGTATTACGTCTGATGCAGGTTACTTATTAACCCCTTCAAACTTATCTTGTATTTGAAAGGTAGAATCATTCATTTTCTTACAGATAATAGATTGTAATGCCAGTCCACACATTGGACCTAGGATGCAAAACATATCATGATACAACAGGTTCTACTTTACCCCGTCTCACCAAAATAACAATGCCACATTTTTCTCTGTTTTTCTAAGTGTGTTACTCACTACCTAGACAGATTTTACATGTCTCCGTGTGTATGAAAACATATCCTACTTTGCGCATTTCACTGCCTGTATGTAAACCATGATTGCCACAGTAATTTTCACTGTTCCCCAGAAAGCGAGGCACTTTCGACGCACATATTTCAATATAATTTACTGTGTAAAGCACCCTTACTCTCCAAATCTCTCTCCGCGAAGTAAATCCCAAATGCTATGAATGTGTCCACATTGCCCCGCTGTGTTACGCCTAATTGCCATTCCAGGGTATGCAATACCTCGGAATGTAAACACATCTGTCCTTCCTATTTGCACCTGAGTATGCATTGATTTATTTGCGCCTGTGGCTGCAAATGGCACTTATTTTTGGGAACCAACACTTAATTGTCTGCATCAGATATTTACTGAGAGTTAGAGTACTAAAAACAGATGAGAAATACTGGAAAAAATATCACAAAGGGAGACAGCAGGACCCTGCAAGAGTTAGTTAAAGGAGCAGGGAGTGTCTGACAGAGGCATGAGTTGGATTTGAGTCTAAGCAACCCAGTGGCGTAGTTTGGTTTCCATGTGCCCTTGTGCAAGAAAAGTAACTGGGCCTCCTCTCTAGGGTGACATTTCAGCCTCTCAGCTCCCCCAACACACCTCAACCTCCTTCGGCAGAGTCTGCATCTGCCATATCAAAACTCCCTACCATTCTGATACACTCACATTTTTTGTTCACACTCTCTGCACGGTATTACTGCATGTCAAAGCCATATGCCTAAAAAGCATTAACAAAGCGAATAGGTTTGGCCCTTGTAAAGTGCGTGCACGCAAAGACACAGCAAGAAGGCACAACACTTGATCACTGATACTCTCACATAGGCACATCTCTCATGCTGAACTCACATAGGCACAACAACGTTCAAGCTGGAGACCACCTTGTCTGCACTCACAAAAGACAATTTTAATCCTTCATTCTCACAGGCCTGCCCCTCATAATGCACTCACTAAACTTGGCGGCTATTCTACACTCACACAAATACACTGCTTACTTGGAAGGAGCAGAGTTTGGATACATGGTGACCTAGGAGGCACAGATTGAGTATTATGTATATCGGCCACTAGTACAATCCAAAGCTGTTGTGGTGAGCTATACTGAAGTCTGAATGTCTATTGAGGTTATATAACCACCAATTAGATTCACTTGGACAAGCACTGTGGACTATATGAGTCTGACATTAGTGGACTTTTGTGAAGAAGAGTCTTGGCATAAAAAAAATCCCACTTGCCTTCTAAAAAGAAAGGTGGCTGTTTTTTGTTGTAGTTAAAGCATATGCTTAACTATATTAAAAAAAAAAAACAAAGAAAAATGCCAACTACGTGTGGAGGACATATGCTTCGATAAAAAATAAGACTAAAGCTTCACACTGGTCTGCTATCTTGCAGCAGTAAAGCAGTGTGTGCAGAGTATGCAGAATACAGTTTAAGGTGATGCCCAGGTTTTTAAGCTTGCAGCAGTGATGCCTGGTGCTCCACACAAGAACGTTGCAGTCCAGTGGCAATGGCAGCACAGCTGCCTAGTGGAGTGGTGTGGCTCACTGGTTAGAGGCGGCAGACCCGGAAGCAGAGAACGGCCCGGGACCAGGGTTCAATTCCCGATGCGGCAGGGTCGTGGAGCAGGGACAGCCGACTCGATAATTCTCTCCTCGGTGCCTACTTTAACCAGGGATCACACTCGGCAACTCTGGGCATTAGCTTGCCTCATCTCTACAACGGCCCCCCACATTCGCCGGGGATGCCTGGTTTCACCTTGGAGATACCCAGTAGGGACCATCTCACAGGGATAGCCAGGACGGGTTCCCCAGCAGTCTACAGCGTTGGACACCTCAGGGCAGCAGTGCGCTTTACAAGACACATACATTTACATTTCTCAGTGATCAGTTAGCACTAATCTGCATTTGCCTGAGCTGCTGGGGTGAACTTTAGGAAAATATCTCCAGAGGGAGGGTTCCTCTGGAGTCAGAGTAACAGAGTGAGAAGGCAAAATACTGATTCTCAGCCTGCCTGACATCCTAAAGACCAGCGGGTGTCTACTAAACAGAGCCAAACATTGGCGGCAAAACTAGTCACGGAAGAGGACTGATCTGCTGCCCAATTGTAGGTATGCTGTTCCAAAGAGCTGAATTAAAATGATAATGACACTCATGAATAACTCAAGTGGGCTTACCCAAAGCCCATTTTCTGTTGGAAAGATTATGTATTATTTTTGCCAAAATATGTCGGCTAGACTAGCCTTTTGGTCAGACCAAAAACACACCGAAATTGATAGCACATAAGGAGCAGGAGTACAAAGTGTCCATGTCTCACATGCATAAGACATCTTGCACTGGTCAAGAGCATCAAATCTTCCTTAAAAGACACTGAACAAGTGTGGTACTGCACGACCAGTGCAAGCTTCAGTCAAAGAGATGAAACGGGTTTGGCACTAGAGGGTCAGTGCAAATTTCCTTCAAAGATCTGGAACAAGTGCGCTACTCAGAGCCAGTGCAAGCTTGCTTCAAAGACATGGAAAAAAATCAGTACCGCAGAGCCAGCCAGTGCAAGCTTCCTTCAAAGGCACGGAACACGTGTGGTATTAAAGGGCCACTACAAGCTATCTTGGAAGACATGGAACAAGTGTGGCACTGGCACTGTGCAGCACCATTTAATACCTCCCTTAGATACAACGTGCAAGCAGGATTTCAGATATGGTGCAAGTGTAATGACCAGCACTGGGGTGTATGCATGTGAATTTGACTCGCAAGCATTACAAGGTTTCCATACACCAAACATGTACATGGTCAGGCAGGTGTATAGGATTCCCGCCCATCCATAGAATATATACCTATCTGGTCAGAAATAATGTAAAGTTCCCTTGCATGCACAGTACATGGACAGCATCTGCAGCAGCAGTCAACACCTGTGTGCAAACACACACAATGTGCAGCATTTGGTAGCATTGAAAGTTTCCCTTTCACGCTGCACAGATACAAGATGGGCAACCGCAATTAAAGCTAAAATATCCTCACATACAAAACCGGTATTACACTGGCTAGAAAACCTGATATTAGCCCTGGCTTGGACACTTGATACAATTGTGTGATCCTAGGCAATTATTTTATTTTACTGTGCCTTTCATTGATTTCATTACTGCATATTAGACAAATCTTGAAATGCATGATATGTGCTGTACAGAAATCTCTTATGTTTGACGTAATAGGCTATATTGTTGCTCCGTGTAAAATAAGAATATAGCACACATAAAGGATGCGCATGACAACTAACTTGGCCATTAGTTCACTAATGGAATTTGTTGTCGGAATGGGGTGGGCATGAATGTTTCTAAGTTCATGTTTAAAAGTGAATCTTTTAGTAAACACCTCTCAATGTAGTGATATAATGTGATATAATCTGATGGACTAAGGTGAAACGTTTGTAAAAGAAATATACTTTTTTGAATTTTTTAAACACTTTATCCTTTTTTGTATAATATCTGTTGCATGGTTTCCATGCCAAATGTTCCCATTGCTCATCTCTTGCCTGGGCTCTTAGTGCCAATGCAGACCCTGGGCTTGGCTCTCCCTGTTAATTTGTTGGCTCGTCCATTTCTATTACAGTACTGTGTATAACAGTTACTTTACTTCCTAACTCAGTATCTCACACTGGGCCGCAACATGTAGTTTTCTGAGTTTCTGGATGTTTTTCAGGGATCTCAGAAGAATAACTAGTTCTACTTCTGGTTTTAATGGTGCATTAGAGACACAAAGCATTTGTTTTAAAGTTACCTGTCCATTTGTTTTAGAATAAAATGGAACAACCAACACTCAAATCATTAATTTTCCAAGTTCCAGCAATCCGTCTTAACCCCTTCGCTGCTGATGACGAGCTCAGCTCGTCATCAGCCACGGGTGGCGTGTGCTGATGACGAGCTGAGCTCGTCATGTAACGCGGTAAAATGAAAAAAGCCACACAGTGCAAAAATCGCCGCAGCAGCGATGCGGTTAAGTGAGTCTATGTTCTTTTACTACATGCCTTATGTTAAAAATTGGGTTTCTGGTTGGCTAGGGTATGCACCTAAGCCAGGCAGTACCCACCACTCCAGTCTGGGTAAGGGAGTTACACACCAAAGATAACCCCTGCTCACCCACTTGGTAGCTTGGCAGTACAGTCAGACTTATCCCAGAGGCAATGTGTAAAGCTTTTGTGCAACACACTCGCACAGCAGTGACACACAAGGCACACCACAAAAGAGGCTCCACACAAGGTTATGTAAAAATATGCTTTGTATTATCCGTATAAACACATTAGACCACAATCACATATATTACTGTTCCACTAGGCCCTTATCATGACATCACAGGGATTACACAAATCACCTTGCCAATGGGCAATTGTAATAACATCATCAGTACTGCACAACAGTAAATAGTTGTAGAGGGCATCCATCATGAGAATACCATTACTGATATTGTACATACCACCATCACCTCACTGTACATATAAGGCACACTCTGACATAATGCTCATTATCCTGACCAATGCAAGGCAAAACTACATACATTAGAACACACCAGGGCCTAAAATGTAGGTTAGGTCATACATAAATCATGGCTTCTGGGCATGCCATGCCAGTCCTGGGAATGGGAAGAGAACCAACATGCCTCACAACGTCCGGGCATATGCATCAAGCAGTTGGGTAATGCAGAACACAGCGGAATTACCCACAACATATCCATCATACAATATGTTTTACGATAAACAACCCTGAACACCGCGCCCTTGCACTTCTATTACATCAGTTGTGGAAGCCAATGCTTTTTTGAATGGCACAGAGAACTCTGGATATCTCCCAAATAGGGTCCTGTAGTCATTGCTCCCTGACATGTAGGCTTCACGGACACTACCCACCTACGACCGTGACTCTGGTAGTTTCAGGAAGGTTCCATAGCAGGGGGAAGGGTGGACAACACTCCCTTGGTGGGGTGACTTTCCCTGCCCACCCGCACATGATCAAACTCACCCAACGTGCTCAGGGCAGCTGCCCACTACCACATGGGGCAGCTGCCGTGCCGGGCAAAGGGAGCTGTGCAGGCCCAACTCCATCCGCAGCCTCCCACTGCTTTACTCTGGGCTGCTTTCCGCTACCACGCTGGCAGTGGCTGCGCATGGGCACCTCAAGAGCTTTCCTCAATGTTGAAGAGGTTACCCTGGTCTCAGGGGTTGCGACCTTGCTGCTATGCGTGGCCCGCCGGCTTGCTGGTAGTGACGTCAGGGACTCCCGGCGGCCATGCTGCCTTCCTGGAACCGCGCTGCAGCCTCGCTCTCCAAGGAAATGGGCAGGCCGCTCCTCCCTTCACCTCTGTACTGCACTGTCTTCCTTTCAACAAGGAGGGGCAGCGCTGAAGGGGGAATTTAATGATGCCGTGCTACAAGGGGGCAACCCATGCTCCCTTCTCTTGTCAGGCCGAGGGATCTCCAACCCTGGCCCCACAACAATCACCACGGGCCTCAAACGCTCAGAGGGCACCACTGCGCATTTCCAATAAAGAACAGAAGCGCTCACCACGCGCTGCTGGGGGTGCACTTTCTCAATAAAAGCGCTCCCAAGTAGATCCCAGAAAAAACAAAGCGCTCACCCTGCGTCAATTCCTTCCACCCACAGGACAGGCACCAAGCCCTGGGAGGTCACTTGGGGCACACAGGTAGGCCAGCGCAAGAATTCTCTAGGCAAAGTGATAGTACTTCCCATAGCCCAACAGGCAGTAGTGCAGCCCTCCCAGCAGTCCAGTTCAATGGTGGTTCCTCATGGCATTCCTCTGGCCAGGAGCAGTCCACGCGGTGTCTACTTTTTTTCATGGGCTCACAGCCCCTGTACTTATGGTACTAGTATCTTTGTTCTGGGGGGCACATCAAACATTATTGAAGGGCACAACACCCCATTCACATTTTAGCCCATGCCGCAGACACACCTCAGGGGGGTGGAGCCAGCATTGTTGAAGACAGGCACAGCCCTATTCAGGTGCAGGTGTAACGCCTCCCACCACACCAAATGCAGACCAAGCCTATTCCGGTGCGAGGGACAACTTCTCCTGCTACTCCAGATTCAGCCATGGTCTACTCAGCCTAGTGCTGAGTGACAGAGGAAAGGCAGGACACACCTCAAACCCGCCTCCCCCGGGACTGGCTGCAGCGAATGCACATCGCCTCTCCCCTGTCAGTCAGAACCAGACAGTCCGTACACATCAGGTTAGGGCACAAAGACAGATAGGCACACAGAAATGCCTACTTCTAAATGTTTCAGAAAAGGGGGTGGTGATGAACAGAGTGTCTGAATTAAGCAGACCACTCTTACCCAGTCCAAAGATCAGGGCTTGATCCATCACCGTTTTTTAGCTCACTGCACCATCCCAGCTCAGAACCCGGCTATATGCAAATCAGTCTGTCCCTGGCCCAGTGCATCATGGGAACAGGGCAGACTAAACTACCAAGCCAATTCTTCACCAGAAAGGAGACAAGCTACCGGGGACCGGTTTCTGGCATTTCAGCCGTCTTCGGCCCGGCTTGCTTGAATCCTGATGGTGCAGTGAGAAAAGGACTCATGTCTGAGTATACCCTGCCACACCTATAGTGGCCAAAAACTATTCAGAAAAGGGGGTGGTGATGAACAGAGTGTCTGAATTAAGCAGACCACTCTTACCCAGTCCAAAGATCAGGGCTTGATCCATCACCGTTATTTATCTCACTGCACCATCACAGCCCAGAACCTGGCTATATGCAAATCAGTCTGTCCCTGGCCCAGTGCATCATGGGAACCGGGTAGACTAAACTACCAAGCCAATTCTTCACCAGAAAGGAGACAAGCTACCGGGGACCGGTTTCTGGCATTTCAGCCGTCTTCGGCCCGGCTTGCTTGAATCCTGATGGTGCAGTGAGAAAGGGACTCATGTCTGAGTATACCCTGCCACACCTATAGTGGCCAAAAACGATTCAGAAAAGGGGGTGGTGATGAACAGAGTGTCTGAATTAAGGAGACCCCTCTTACCCAGTCCAAAGATCAGGGCTTGATCCATCACCGTTATTTATCTCACTGCACCATCCCAGCTCAGAACCCGGCTATATGCAAATCAGTCTGTCCCTGGCCCAGTGCATCATGGGAACAGGGCAGACTAAACTACCAAGCCAATTCTTCACCAGAAAGGAGACAAGCTACCGGGGACCGGTTTCTGGCATGTCAGCCGTCTTCGGCCCGGCTTGCGTGAATCCTGATGGTGCAGTGAGAAAGGGACTCATGTCTGAGTATACCCTGCCACACCTATAGTGGCCAAAAACGATTCAGAAAAGGGGGTGGTGATGAACAGAGTGTCTGAATTAAGCAGACCACTCTTACCCAGTCCAAAGATCAGGGCTTGATCCATCACCGTTATTTATCTCACTGCACCATCCCAGCTCAGAACCCGGCTATATGCAAATCAGTCTGTCCCTGGCCCAGTGCATCATGGGAACAGGGCAGACTAAACTACCAAGCCAATTCTTCACCAGAAAGGAGACAAGCTACCGGGGAATGTGTGGCAGGGTATACTCAGACATGAGTTCCTTTCTCACTGCACCATCAGGATTCAAGCAAGTCGGGCCGACTACGGCTGAAATGCCAGAAACCGGTCCCCGGTAGCTTGTCTCCTTTCTGGTGAAGAATTGGCTTGGTAGTTTAGTCTGCCCTGTTCCCATGATACACTGGGCCAGGGACAGACTGATTTGCATATAGCCAGGTTCTGAGCTGGGATGGTGCAGTGAGATAAATAACGGTGATGGATCAAGCCCTGATCTTTGGACTGGGTAAGAGAGGTCTGCTTAATTCAGACACTCTGTTCATCACCCCCCCTTTTCTGAATTACTTCTAAATGTGGCATTTCTAAAATAGTAATAATAAATCAGCTTTCACCAAAAAAGTAGGATTTACCTCTACTATTCCAAACATACCAAACACTGTCACGTTACCCCTCTCATGTCAGGAATTACCACTGAAGCACATATCAGGGAATTCCCAATGCATCCCTTTGAGAGGGCAGACTCACAGCAGTGAGAAACCAAATAGGCTGTTTGACCCTACCAGGACATGCCACACAATTAAGGCACATGTCTACCTTTTACCTACACAGCACCCTGCTCATAGGGCTAGCTAGGGCCTATATTAGGGGTGACTTATATGTAGTAAAGGAGGAGTCGCAGACGTGGCAACCACTTTATATGCCACGTCACGGCTGCAGTAAACTGCGTGCCCAGGCCCTGGAGTGGCAGAGGCCTGAGACAGATTTGAAAGTCTAGTGCGGTGGGTGGTACAAGCAGTGCTGCAAGCCCACCTGTAGCATTTAATATACAGGCCTTTGGTATATGGGATACCACTGATTAAGTATGCCAAATAGGTGTAGACCAATCTTACAAGAGAGAGCACATGCACTTTAGTACTGAACAGCAGTGGTAAAGTGACCAGAGCCGTAAATTCCCCAACAGCAGGTCAGAGAAAATACAGAAGGAAGGCAAAATGTTCTGGGATGGCCTTCCAGAAATGGCCAAGTCCAACACCATAGTTTGCCCTCTGCCCATCTGGCTGAATTCAGTGATTACTGTGATGGTCTTGTCTTCAGAAGCCACCCAGCAGCATGGACATAATTTCTTCTTTGACCTCTGCTGGCGTCAGGTAGCAAGGGCTGAATGGCACATTCTGCATTTTCAAAGGTGGGTATGCACACTGCTCTACCATTCAGTACATGCGCAATGAGGCTTTTGCAGTGGCCCACATTTTCTTCAGTAGATTCTGCTGCAAGAAGTCAGACTCCTGCAGCTGAGGGATTCGGAGGAAACAGCAAGCTCCCAGTGTTGTAAGAGCCCCTGTGACTCTAGTAAGCAGTGAACTCTTAGGAATTGGGAAAAATCCAAGTATCACACAAAGAACAAGTGTCACAAACGTGCCATGTCCATTTAGCAGGAGAGTGGTACAGAAATGTGTTGGAAATTCTTATCAGTTTTTATACTGATGTTTAACAGTTTCTAAATTTACTGATGAAGTTATTGGTAAAAACTCATGTTTTAG
The DNA here is from genome assembly GCF_964263255.1 of Lissotriton vulgaris. Taxonomy (NCBI): domain Eukaryota; kingdom Metazoa; phylum Chordata; class Amphibia; order Caudata; family Salamandridae; genus Lissotriton; species Lissotriton vulgaris. The sequence continues at coordinate 1,481,113,744 of NC_141689.1, forward strand.
ACCCATTCTGGTTCAGACAATTGATTTATATTAATTCCATCGTAGACAAGAATATTGAACGTCTTGCACTGCCGTTAGATTGAAAACACAAAGCTCTGAGCTAGATTTTATTGCTTGTTGTTGATTAAGTTCATGAAAATGTGGGTAATTTGCTTTAGCGAAATCATGCGAAATCCAAGCTAAATAAAGCCAAATTATGGATAATTACTTGAAATCCAAACTGTAATTTCACACCATATTTTATTATGCCATTTGCCCTTATGACAATTTTTGGCCTGAGAACGCATTTAACAAATGCACCGCCAACAAAAAGCCTCTCATTCTGTTGTTTATGTGCAGTCGCTGTAAATTGTTAACGGGAATATTGCGTTATCATGCAAAGTGGCATAATGATGTCATTTTGGGAATTTTGCGTAACAAGCATAACACAAATATCCTACAATTACACTAAATAGGCTGGCATACTGTAAATTCTGCAAAGCCTAAATCATGACAAGAGGTTTACAGGGTGCTTTGTGCCTGTATCAGCCTGGAAAATTTGACTTAACTGACCTTGCCTAACCTTTTGTGTACAGAGCACAGCTTTCAGTAGCTGTGGCACCATTTTGTTTAATTTTACAACCACAGCTGCAATTAAAACAGATTGATGAAATTCATCATCCTCCCACTTATTCATCCACCAATTCACTCACACCCTATCTATCCACCTATTCATCAATGCACTGATATCTTCTCATCCATGTATCCACCTATCCAGTCACTCTTTCATTCAAAAACAAACATACGTTTTTCCATCCCTCTCTGTTGTACCATTGGAGCATCTCCATTAAAGTACACCCAACCAATCCACTGACTCTTCTACCCACGCATGCATCCACTTATTCACTTCCCCATCGGCCCACTCACGATTCACTCATTCATCCACCCACATACTCACCAAAGCATTCACCCAGTTACTGTTCGGACCTCATTCAATTATACATCATCCATCCATCCCTTAAGATTTGGGTTAGGAGCTCAACACAGTATCCTGCTAGTGACTACAGAACTTGCACCCCAAACTCATTTTAATACTATGAGTTCCCAAAAAACCCTTCTAAATTCTTCGCTCGCCTATCCCTCATTTGACTCATCCCAAATCTCATCTTACTATTATGATCTCTCAATAAGCTCTTTCTTGCCTATCCCCCACTTTCCTATTCAATCCAACTAACAGACTCACAGGTCTACCTCACAAATTAACACAAATTTCACTATACTAATCCACCACTAATCCTTTTTTAGTTCTGGAGTAGCGAGATACTCATCAAAAAGCACTTTGATACCTTGTCGGGGTGGTAAGCACTATATAATTACAATTTTACTTCGAGATGTAGTAAGAAAACCCCAGGTGAGTAGTTAATGCGATACTCCTAACGGAGCTTCTGACACTAGACACAATATTCCAGATCCAGAAGAGAGAGCCCTTTAGAACTGGACACAAAAAATGTAAATGAAGATACCTGAATGTAATCGTACTCTGCAGATTCGGCCCTCGGAAGTGAACGCAGTACACAAATGTGGTTCCAGAAACAGACACGTTGGCAGAGTTGCCCTTCAAAAGTGGATGCAAAGCTCTATATAATAGGACCCCAGACCTGCCTGGACGCAATAGACCAGATGAGGCCTCGGAAGGCAGTAGCAGTAATCCAATTGCAGATCGATAACTGGAGACAGTTGTCTAAATGAGACTTCCAGAACCGGAAAATACATAGATTGGATGCGGCCTCCTCGAGTACTGGATAAAGATAGGAAAATCAAAATGCTGGAGTTTTTTTTTACTTATGTGTTACATCTAATCCATTGAAAATTCGGAGTGCGATTTTTGGGTTTATTTTCAGGTAGTGTATTTTTATAACGATTGTACGAATATAATAAGCCTTTGGAGTCATGTGGGTTGTGCTGAGATGCTGTTTGGTCTCTGCATAGCCCTCATGTGGCTCTGTGTCATATGTAATTAATTCCTAGTGCTAATTTATTGATGTGCGCTCTGCACTCAATTTGTTTCAATGGCTGCAGGTGGTCTGCGTCCATTTTTGGGAACTGGAACTTATTTTTCTTCTAACGGAAGAAAGACAGAAAAGAACGAAATACAAAAAAGGGAGAAAAGTGTAGTGAGAAAATAATGAAAATGTGAAATGATAAAAAAAAGAACCTGCACTAGTGAGCTAGAGGTAGGATGTGTAGGGTAGTGAAAGAAAGGAGGTACGAGTTAGATTCAAGATTGGAATCCTCGGGGGGAGCGAGCGCAGCAGTCTCCCCCCGTGGATTTTCGCCCGAATGGGCAGACCTAGAGCGATGACGCGATAGAGCAGGGCAGCATGCTCTAGTGAGCTGCGTAGGCGTTAGGTAGGGGAGAGGCGCCATTTTAGGTTCCAGTCTTAGGAGGTAGGAACGTTTTAGGCGAGGCCCGCCCACCCACCCATTGGGCACAAGATATTAAATACATTTGTTTATGATGTTAATAAACTATTGTCTGATTAAGCAAGGATGTTATACCTGCAATATGCCACTGTAGGACAGGCAATTGATTTGTATCCTATACCTTGGTGCGGCGGAATAGGGGGAGGTCAAGGTCTAGAACGGACTTGATCGTCCTTCATGAGAGAGGGTGGTGGGAGGTACAGGATGGGGGAAAAGAAAAGAAAAGATGGAAAGTGAAAGATTTTGAAACATGGGGTGAATTCAAGAAAACGAAGTTATATTGGTTTTGGATCAATACAGTTATAAACAAATAAGTTCATAAATAAATGATATGGTTTTGGTACAAAATGCAAATTCTATGGTTCTGAAGATAAGTGATAAATATAAGTGTTTGTAGGTTTTATGGATATTTATGAAATTGCCTGATCTTACGAATAAAGTGGCCTTGTATGCTACCAGTGATGTTTGTCTCATTGCATAGGCCTGGATTTTTTTGGGCGATAGGCAGCCTTGGTATTTGGACATCGTTGCATTCACCTGCGTCAGTGACGAACTTCTGTGAAAAACTTTCGGCCTCTTCATTTTTTTTTTATCCAATTAGAACTGTGTGTACTCTACAAAAAGCCGAAGCGTGGTGTTGACCAACTTGCCCAACACCGTGATGTGATGTGACACTTGTGATGTATATACTGCACACCAGCAGCTCTTCCGGGTTTTGGCAACCCGCTTGGAGTGGGATAGGCTGTTCAGGAAGGAACGGAAATCCTCTGGCCGCGCGCTGTGTACGGCGTGTCACTTCGCTATCCCACATGGTTTTTCTTAGCGCACTAGGCCTGACATTGCTTTGGAAAGTACACGAGGAAATTCTGGAAGTTAATTCACTCATTTCCTCTTCTGTCAAGTGCTTGCATGTAAATACAGACCTCTGTCCCGGTTATTTTTACATTTATAAGAACCTTTTCGAAAAATTGAGTTGTAGACTCCATGCACGCAAAATACAATATTTGCAGGTGTGACTGAAATTTCAAAGCTGATATCTGTTCGGACATTCTAAGCAGTAGGCATTGTAATAACAATGCCGAATTGCAGTAAATGCTAGTAGCGCTCTTGCCTCTGGTCAATGTTTCGTTTTCAGAAATGAATCTGTTTTGCAGTGATGCTATATCCATTTTAACATTTTTCCTTTCCCCTTTTTTCCTTGGTCTGTTTTTATACATTTGATTTTACCCTCTAATATTTCATTAATTTAGTTATGCTATATTTGTTTCATACATTAAATTAATTCTAACACATTTAGTATTGCACCTTTTCGAAAATAGAAAAAAATGAATGATGTTGATAACCTTACTCCTTCTCGTAGGATTGGAAGCAAGACACCCCACGGGGACCTTATTTTCAATTATGGGAAAATCTGAAACCTGTGGTGCTATCTTTTTTTGCCCGTGGCAGTACAGAGGCTTTGCCTTTTTAGTTATTTCAGTGCATTATTTTTAATAGGTGTTCTCTCTCTCTGACTTGATTGGAGCTCTGAAAGTTTACACGAAGGACTGCCACTGACACTTGAAACAACCGTTTCTACTCCTTGGGCTTGCACCTTTTCATCCCCTGCCATTTCTAGTTTCATTCATTCTAAGGTCTTTACTTCGATCGCTTGAGATCACGAAAGACAAGAAACAATACACACACCGGTTTAAAAAAGAAACAAAACATATGGCTCTAAAATTTGATCATTAAAACTACTACTTTCCACCTATTAAAGCAAAAACAGTTGCATAACTATCATATAAATACTGAAAAACTACTATGATTAAAATATCAGTAACATCTAAAAGATTACAAAAACATAATACAGTCATCAGAATTTTCCATACACTGTGCGATTAGGGCGAGCAGTTTGTAACCTCTATTTGCAATTACTTAAGGGAACAGTTAGAGCACCAACAGAGTTCTGGATTTTGTTGCAAACAGTAGGCTAACCCGCCCGGTCCAACATTTTACGTGTTCATGAAAAGCCTATTCCCTGAGAATGGGTGAAAGACAGTTGCACTGATAATATAATAGCAGTTTATGAGGTCACACCAATGGAATTGGTTCTTGGTGCTTTAGTGGTAATCATTTTATCAACCTTGTAAAGATTAACTACTTTGGGGTTTATAGGCCTATTCTTCGCTAACTTTATGGATGACGGCATTTAGAATTTCGAGATCGCCACTGAGATCTCCAAGCCTTCAAAAGAAGCAATCACCATGGTGGCACCTCTTAAGGCACTGTAATTGTGCTGAGCAGTAATCGGAATGGCCATCCTAAATAGGGTGGATAGTCTGGCATCATTGACTGGCAGCCCAGTATCTGACGGGTTTCCACCATCTAAGCCAGCAGAATCTTGGGCTGGCAGAAACATAGTGGTCTGGCCGACTCATAAGGGAGCGGGCGGACCACCAGTTTGGCAGAATGTGTACTCCACCACATTCCCGGCAGGGTTCCCTGTCTTTCAAACTCTAAATAGGGACAGTAGTCTTCCCATCCAGAATTCTAGCCTATGACCTTGGGTTTACACACTGAGTTTACAGAAGGCACTGAAAACACCCATCTGTGAAGCAGCCTTAGACACTGGTGCAAAATTGTCTTTTTTTTGCTTGATGGATTATTTCTCCATGTGTAATCCTCAGCGCCGCAGGATCAGGCTGGGACAAAACAGTTTTTGTTATGATAAACCTGCATAGAAGGATATCCGCTGTGACTTCTCTTCTGATCTGTCGCTGCAGATTAGAACAGAGAGGGAAATATGCTAGCAATCAAGGGCAGATAGCATGACTATAGCAGATGTAGTTGGCAAGCATTTGAGGCTCCCACTGCATCACAAATTGAGTTCTCTTTCGTAATCCTGCCATAGGAAAGGCACCCATTTTCCTAATTTCCATTAGGGCGTATGGCCCCATTGTTCACCACTGTCAGATTATTACTTCGTCCCAGGACACCAAGGTGATCCCATCAATGGGCATTTATGGTGAGCTGTTGTGGATAAAAATTTTGCAAAGATTAATTACAATGTTGCACTTTTTTTACTTTGCAACGTGCGCCCGCGACTCCTGGTACTTTAAGCTGTCTCTGATGTGCTGCAAGCTGGTTTTGAATTGACAAATTGAGTCTTTTTAGTCGGTTTGGTTGTCCATTCACAATTTGCTATCAGTTTCTCATAAGTACCCCTATAAGCTGTTCAATAAATCCCCCAAACCTGTACCTGTTTACTGCTGTTTTTAAAAGTGCAACTGTTATGGCAGTAAAATCAAACGGAAACAGGGCCCGGAAACTCTTTGGTACCCACTCCATGATTACACGGATGATTTCAATTGTCAAGGAAGGAAGGATTTCAGACCAGCATGGAGACGCAGAGCTTGCAAACCCAGTGGCAAAATAATGACCAACAAATAATTTACCCTGAAATAACTCCTTCATTGAATATCAGGGGTGGCTAGTAAACAACCTGAAGTTAAAGTCCATCACCCCCTTTTTAGGTCTCGCTAGACCTATTGTTATCGAGTTCCTTGTCAAGCGACCTAGATCTGGCCACGAGCGCCGATTACACCTCGTGGACGCGCCCCCTGGCCCCGCCCCCCTAGCCGTGCACATCTTCTGTCCCGCAGGCAAACCAATCAATCAATCCAAGACAGTAAACTTAGCTTCCTTCGTTTGATCCTCACCACCTTCTTCCAATATGCTCGTATTTCCCCACACGCTGTGAAACACTTGCTGTGAAACACAGCATTCAGTTAGATAAGAGACGGCATGCTGTTCGCAGACGCGCGCGTGCGCACACACGCACGTACATTGCCCCACTCACCACATCGGCACACAGGCACATTGCCCCCCCCCACTCACCACATCGGCACATTGCCCCCCCCCCCACTCACCACATCGGCAGGATGTCAGTGAGGAGACCATCCGCAGGCTGCCGCAGAGTCTCTCAGCTCCCGTACCTCCACCTCAGGTCTTGCTGGGTGCTGCCGTCGGTCTTGCTGGGTGCTGCCGTCAGGTCCCGGTCAGAGGATGCTAGCTTTTTGCGGTGTCTGTTCCCTCCGGGGTGCCGGAGGCGGGAGACCCCAAAATGGCGGCTGTGTCGTCGCGCTCTCCTGCCAGTGCCGCTCCCGCTGCTGCCCGCTAGGTCCGGGGCCCCCAAGGGACAGCCCAGCACCTCTGGGACCATCAGCAACAAGGTCCGGGGGCCCAGTCAGCTGTGGATGTCCCCGCCAGGTCTCCGTTCCCGCTGGCTGGGGCCCTGGCCGGAACCGGCTCTTCTGAGTTCCTAAATGGTGGCAAAATGTGATGTCAGTAGAGAGTTCCCTCCCCAGGGTCCGACCGCAAGGCCTCTCAGCCCCCACACTTCCCTCACATCTCCCACTCCGAGTCGCTGCTGATTCCCAGGTGGAGAGTGTAGGCTTGGCCGTGATGCTCACTCAGTCACGGGCTCCTGCAGCTGCGGGCGCTAAAATGGTGGCTGCAGCCTCGTAGGCCTGAGCGTTCTCCTACCGGTTATTTCACCGCTGTCCACTAAATCCGAGGCCCCGCAGGGGGGCAGCCAAACACCTCGGAGTCATCGGAAATTAGGCCCGAGGGCCCAGTCAGGTGCACAGTATCACGGCCTGCTTGTAGTTTGCGCCTGGAGGGCCCGCACGGGACTTGCACAGCGAAGTACCCAAATGGCGGACAGGCGGGATATCAGTTGAAAGGTCCCTCCTTCAGGACCGACTGCAAGTCTTGTTGATCCCCCTCCTACAGGTGGGCAGGGGATGTGCACGCGCTTTCCCTCGGCCATTTTACCTCATGGGCGCGCACGCCCAGCCCGGCGCCGTGCACATCCCCTATCCCACATTCAGGGCCATGACTCATAGCAGAGCTGTTTACAGCGTGTTCTGTTTGTACCCCGCGCTCGGGGAGTCCTGTATCGCAGCGCTCCATGCGGCGCTCAGCCCAGGGCACCAGGCACTACTCCAAGGCCTGCCTAGCTCTTCTGACTGCGGTGGTGCTGCGGCCCCTGGGGGAGCAGGAGAAGCGGATACAGCTAGAGGCGGTGAAGAGAGGCATCCTGGAGGGGCTGGGGCTGCACAGACCTCCGCCCACCCCCCAGAGGCTGGACAAGGAGGCACTACAGAGAAAGAGACGAGAGTCCATCTCCAAAATGTAAGTCTGCCGATCTCTTTAACTTTTGTTGAATTCATGAGGATGATACATGTATATAGCTCAATACTGCAAACTGCATTGCCTCTTGGCGCTCACAGACTTTAAAGAATAACCGACTCCACAGCGTGGCTTATTATCGGGTGTCAGTCCGTGTGTTTCTATTCTAACCACTTCCGATTTTGTCCTGTGATGGAGATGATAAATCTCTTTGCTGACGCTCACATGAATAACAGAGGAAGCCGTGATTCCAATCCGCTTTCTATTCATACTGGTTTCAGTTCACTCCCAGGCTTTTCTTGTTATCACAGAGAAGCTTCAACACAGAATACCTGTAACAATAGGATACTAGTGAGAAATCTCAGCGGGGCGCACACTCCACGAAGAGATCTGTGCGAATCTGCAAGTTAAAGTTCTGCATACTACCTGAGCGGACTCAGCCTTTCATCATCCGGAGGTTCACACAATTAAGTTGGCAAATAAGGGCATTGTTGTCTTGTTACAACTGTGATTACTGATGTTAACTTGGCAAGAACAATTTTCGATTCTAACTTTTGAAATACCAGCCCCTTTCACCCTCTCAGATATTGTGTGTGTCTGTCTCTCTCTCTCTCTCCTGACTGGCATTCAGACTCCGAGTGTTTTGTTTTGAAAGCGTTTAAACATTGCAAATACTCCACCTTAGTGTTTTGGTTTAACTAGATAACAGTACAATAAAAGCCAAAATAATTTGATAATGGTGCATTTCTTAAACATTTGAAAAACGCTATGCATTCTGTCAAAATAAAACTCGTAAGTCAGAGTGACTCAGTGTCCTGTTGATGTATCATGTTAATTAGTCCTTTGTGCCTTTTGTTATTCACGATTCGCCTTTTGCACCTCTGCATTTAGCACTCTTGTTACCTTTCTTCTATTTGCTGGGAAAAGACACAGTGCACAGAGCAACAATGCGTTGGAATACTCGTAAAAGAAAGGTTTTCTTCCTACTTGCTTTTGTACTTGGTGTGCTTTTTATAAACATGGATAATTCAAAATCCCTTTGGAAGAAAATAGGTTGAGGCTTTAAGTAGTACTGCGCTATACCAACAGACGAGAAAAGATTTGTATCGGGCAAATAAAATAACAGATTCTCCTGCTGGTTCAGATCTTTTAATCTACCAAGGTCCGCACACTTAACCCCTGTTCCAAAACTACTAGCAGACAATTATGCTCATGGCAGAGCAGCTAGCGGTCAAGGCAAATTGTGAATAGAATAACTGCGCATTGTTGCTACATTATACATACAACATCTGAGTTGAGTTATAACTTTTGATAACCTTGTTACTGTTGGTTATTTTGTTAATCTTATTTCAATAACTCAAGGCTGCTACATACACCGCGAACATTACTGACACTTAGTTATTTTCACACAAATGTCCACCCTCCCTCCATGGTGCCTGTCCATGTTGCCTCCCGCCCGCACACCCTCCCTCTTTGTTGCCTCCTGCCTAAACCGTGTTGCCTCCCGCCCTCCCTCCCTCTGTGTTGCCACCCGCCCGCCCTCTGTGTTGACTCCTTCTTAAACAGTGTTGCCTCACACCCGCCCCGACACCCACCCACCCTCTGTGCTGCCTCTCGCCCACCCACCCTCCGTGCTGCCTCTCGCCCACCCAGCCAACCTCTGTGCTGCCTCTCACCCAGCCACCCTCCGTGTTGCCTCTTGCCCAATGTGTTGCCTCTCCCTCAATGTGTTGCCTATTGCCCACCCACCTAGTGTTGACTACCACCCACCCAATCTCCTTGTTACCTACGACCCACCCTCCGTGTTGCCTAGCGAACCCCCAACCACCGTCAGTGTTGCCTGCCGCCCGCCCACTCATTCTCCGTGTTACCTCCCACCCTTCGTGTTGCCGATCGCCCACCCACCCTTTGAGGGGCTCACCGCTGGCCCACCCATCCTACATGTTGCCTAACCCTCCATGTTGCCTAACCCTCTGCGTTGCCTAACCCTCTGCGTTGCCTAACCCTCTGCGTTGCCTAACCCTCTGCGTTGCCTAACCCTCCGCGTTGCCTAACCCTCCGCGTTGCCTAACCCTCCGCGTTGCCTAACCCTCCGCGTTGCCTAACCCTCCGCGTTGCCTAACCCTCCGCGTTGCCTAACCCTCCGCGTTGCCTAACCCTCCGCGTTGCCTAACCCTCCGCGTTGCCTAACCCTCTGCGTTGCCTAACCCTCTGCGTTGCCTAACCCCCGCGTTGCCTAACCCCCGCGTTGCCTAACCCCCGCGTTGCCTAACCCCCGCGTTGCCTAACCCCCGCGTTGCCTAACCCCCGCGTTGCCTAACCCCCCCGTGTTGCCATACCCACCCTCTGTTTTGCAGCCCACCCACTCACCCACTGTATCGCAATCCGTGTTGCATCCCGCCCACCATCCTTCTGTGTTACCTCCCTGTTGTCTAACCACCCACCCTCCATCACTGATGCCTATCTCTCACTGTTGGCTCCGACCCACCATCCCTCCCTGTTGCCTCCCATCCACCCTTGCTCCTTCCCTGTTGCCGAAATGTGTTTAGTTCCGAACGCCCTTCCTACATCCTTGTTGCCGTCGACTGCCCTCCCTCTGTATTGCATCCTGTCTACCCTCCCTCTGTGCTGCCTCTGCTCTCCTTCCGAGTTGCCTACTGACTGCTCTCCCTCACTCTGTGTTGCCTACCATCCACCCTCTGTGTTGCCTCCCACATGACGTCCCTCCTTCTGTGTTGCATCCTGATCTATCGCCCTCACTCTATCTATCGCATCACCACATCCTCAATCTGTCCAACCTTTTAACAACAACTGGTTCAAATATGTTATCTCAATGTTTCAAGCTTTATTACAAATGAAACAAAAAGATGTTAATATTGCACTTCTGTTCTTTGATTTTCGTCACAATAAAATACAATGGACATAATCTTCACAAACGTTATTTACAAAAGTTTAAGCTATTGCCATTATAAATTACAATAACTTTTATTTAAGTATTAATTATTAAAGCCATTGTTATTTGTAATATCAATACATCTAAGTCACGTATATACAACACATATTGCATTACAAATGGTATAGGTGTCACATTTGCGAAAGATAAAACTATTGGCATTGTAAATGACAAAGCTATTAATTTGGCTATTTTCAAAACCAACACATAAATAAAAAATATTTGTCATTTACAATACCTTTAGCTCAAACTTTCCTAATGCGAGACCTAATGCATTGCAAATGCTTGTTATTTATTGTTTATCTCCCACAGCTATCTGCAGGCACCAACCCCTCCTACTGTAGTGATTAGGAAGGGTAAGTATGGAGAATAGTGGCATTTCAGATCACAAGCTCTTTATGGGCTTTTCTCTCAGATTTGCACCGTTTTCTCTAGATGGAAGGGCTACCAGTGAGTTTACCGTTTACAGAATTTCATGTTTCTTTTACTTGTATTTTGTATGCAATAAACTGATAGGTCAAATGCCATGAAACAAGCAAACAACCGCTATTGTCCTTTAAAGGAATATTTAGTTATGAAGTGTTTCATACCGCATTTCACTCGACCCAAGTATGTGAATGATGTTACTGCTATCCAGTTAAACTGTGTGTTTGCTTCAAACTGTTAGCCTAATTACCCACAACCTATTGGCTTTAAGCTTTTTGACAGAGAGTGAATGGCCTCTCGAAAGGATTTTCTTGATATTTCCCAGATTGTAGGTGTTCTATTGGATGATTTTTCACCCCCCCCCTTGAAAAGAGGTGCCATGTTGTTCTAGACTTGGTTCTCATTGACCTCAATTTGATGGACTTTGCCGGTGGTATCACTGTTGTGACAATGCTGGTCTTGTCCCTAAAGTTTGACCGTGGGCTCAAAGTTAACCGTTAGCATAGTAGTTACTTTGCTGGATTTACGTGCTGTGTCTGTCTCTTCATTTAGATCTGAAGTATGCTTCATAGATTAAAGATTCTTGTACTAGTTGTCCATATCTTGCTTCTCACATGATCTGAAACCATTCAGAGGTTAGGGTTGTCTACTCTGAAACCCCGAGTTTGGCTTGTTTTGTACAACCAGGTCACGCTGCTCCATCCTCCAGAGATGATTCAGTAAATTAAACGGGCAGTATTGCATGTATTACCTTAGACAGAGCTTCCCATTAGTTTAGCTCACAAAGACACCCCTGGGTTCAAGGAATAATAGATCTCACAATTCTTACTTTTTGGCCAAAGAAAGGAGAAAGCTCTAAAAACATTGGGGATAGTAGTAACCTGTTTACACATGGACAGGGGGGGCTCTGGAACTGAAGACAATATATCTAGCTCCCAAGTCCCTAGTCCTGTTGTTTCAGATGAAGGTAATTCACACTTGTTTTAGTGACCTGTGTAATGTGCACATCCCAAATATTAAAACCATCAAATAAACAACAAATACAACAGCCCGTATGTGGCAAAACAGCAAAGTGAGCACATTTGGTTTATGGAGGCTTTAAATTAATATTTTTTATGTGCTAAGACGGTCAGTAAATTCATCTGGATGCTAAAGCTGGGGACTGGGAAGAATATACACAGTGGTTAAGATGGTTTAAGTGCCTGACAGAAGAGCCCAGTAAAGGACATGGGTCAAGCGAAGCTAACCAGGATCTCCAGTCCTGAAGTAGGGCCAACATTTAGGAACGCGTTTTTGGTCTTCCTACCCACTGGTGAAACTTTCGACTTGACACATAGGCTTCGAGGCATTTAGAAAAAAATACTGATGCCACAGGCCCGTGACCACTGTATTGATTGAGAACAATGACATTTTTAAATTTGTCAAATTATTATGCTTGTTAATGCCAACGGAACCGGAAATTAGCTAAAACCATAAACTGGCCTCAAAAGTATTCTGGAAACATCTACTGCAAATACCGGTGCAAGCTATGTATTGAGTGAGAAAATAAAATCAGTGGGACAGTTTTTTTTTCTTTCCTTGAATTTTTTTTGGGGTCGTCAGACTAGGGGCCATATGTCTCATTATTAATTGCGATCGCAATTAGGCTTAATGTTATGTATGACAGCAAAACTGCTTCGCAAAATAAGGAATCGCAAAATTTGCGATTCCTTATTTTGAGATGCATTTATGGAATTGCAAATTGCTTTTCCTTAAATGCAATGTAAGAATCACAGAAAAAGTGCAATTTGGCCTTAAGGAATTGCAAATTACCACCAACTTCAAGTTGGTGGTAATTTAGGATTTCTTTGAAAAATGCATTATTTTTGCATTTTTCAAAGTGCCACGTGGCGCACATACATGCCCTTAGGCCACATGTACACACATGCACATTTCAGGGGTGCAACAGAGTGTCCTTTTGACACCCTGGAACCCTTGAAATTGCATTCTCAATTTGTGATTCTCGAATTGAGAATCGCAAATTGAGAATGTCTTCCCATTCATTCCTATGGGCCTCTAGGCCCATAGGAATGAATGGGGAGGTATTCCTTAATTGGGAATTGCAATTTGCGATTCGCAATTAAGGAATATGTAGAATTCACAACATTATTTGCAAATCCTACATACATAGCATTTTGCGATTCTCAAATAGCGATTCTCTAAAAATCGATATTTGAGAATCGCAAAACCTATACATTTGGCCCTATGTACATTAATTAAGAACTAAACTTTATGTGGATTATTTAAAACCGCTGTTAAGATAAAACTTGTTGCTTTGATAAAATCATAATACTGTTTCCCTGGTGACCTGTGAATCGTGTGGTATCGCACTTGATGATGTCGAATGCTGCTTTTCAGTTTTGAGGGTGTTTTCATATGAGCCTCTCGGAGTAGTCCAAACCGAAGGTGTGGATGGACACTTTGGTTCAGGACAGACAGGGCGACCCTGTATATGGACACAAGACCCTCGGCTACAGTTTGTTTAAATTGACTAAACGAAGTCCTAACAAAGCAAAGAACTATGAAGCCACTTTGGAGCCATTACAAAAACACACCCTCCACCTCTTAACATGGCAGAAAATGTTACCATATGCCGAGAAGTGCAGTGACTGTACTTCCAGTGCCGAACAGCACTTTGCAACGGGGCTGTATTTACATTCCAGCAATTTCAGATAAATACAAAATCTGACTCTTTGCGTTAACAGCTTCAGTGTGTTACAGGTTTGAAAATGTTAAAAGCTGAACCTAGTGTAAGCAGAAAAGTGCTCCCAGCTAAATACAAATAAGGTAGTGAATCGTGCAATTGCTTCATGCTATTTATGGAGTACGGTAGCCCCAGGTTCACATCCCTGAGGTGAGGTAGACATTTGTGGTTTCCTTCTGCAGCTTGAAAGTAAGCAGTTGGAGGATTTTCTGTGTACTGAGCTTCTTACTATCCTGCTACAGACGGCTTTAGCGGTTTGTTGCGAGCCATAATGTGATCAATGCATGGTCATGGCATTCCACAACTGTAACACTGTGCCACTGAGAGTCAGGGGTTTAAGTGGGATGAAAAAACTGGGGCGGCGGGTCTCTAAAAGGGGCGTGGCCAATGTGAATAGGGCATGACTTATAACACCCAAGTTAAAGTTCCTTTTATTACTGTGCAGTTCATAAATTACAATCGTAATCTAGCATAGTAAACTAAGAACTGCCATCAAAGAGCTGCATGCAAACTGCATGGTACAGGTAAGAAAGTTATGCTTTTTCACCAGTCTTTCATTATCCTAATGTTACTAATAGGATTCATTTGGTAGAAATACATTCTTATTAATATAGCCAACCCTAGCCACTGTGCTACATTTTGAATCCCAAGTTCGTGCTTCTCCAGACCAAGCACGCTTAACAATCGCCTAGCGTGATGGTTGACTTCTGAATCCTGCTCCTCGTAGTTTCATTTGTTGTATGCAACATTTTGTATACACTGATATACACACATATTATTCATTATCCCCATGTCTGTGTAATAAAAAGAGCTCAGACAACCTACACTGGTATGAGAGCCTCTATAAAACAAATGAAATAAATGTGAGAGCTCTGGTATCCCATAGCTATCAGCACAGATTTTCACAGGATTATCTTTCTCAGCCAATAAAGCGAAGCGTATACTTCAAACCGTTAAATAATAGGTAACATCTTGTGAGCCATATTATCCAATAAGAATCATCATTGCGCAATACATTGGACTGGTATATCTTAGCTGACCTAATTCAACCATAAAGTGGCCTGGACTCCTAAAGCACAATAGGACTGTACAAATGGTAGACGTGTGCTATACAAATTCTGGTAGACAGTAGATAAGATGGAGATTTCTGTGTTCCCATGACTGAAGCTGATCACCAAGAGATTAAGCCAAATTCGGACTGAGAATTGATAAATTTGTTTATAGAAGGATTCTGTGCATGTGGAAATATTGATCTCAGTAAAACTCCAACTACTCCTACAGTATGCAGTGTTCATAGAAGACCTTTATTAAGGATTTTTATGTACACAACAAATAGGCTGCACCTTTTGTCTGCATGAAAATGTGGTAGTCCTAAAGTGCAACGTCCTTTAGGACGAAGCCGGAATCACGCTGTGCCTTCGCATTGCCGGCAATAGAATGAATACGTCTTTAGCACGGAATCGTTCTGCATGCAAGTTGTTACGACAACTTGCTTTGGGTGGCGCAATGGGGGAGTGGTGTTGAAATTAAATCTCAACACCTTCCCTACTGTTGCACAGACTGGAGTTGACATAGTAAATTAAACTATTCCAATATCCAGTGCCCCCCAAGGCAAATCTTTAAAATGACTTGTATGCAGAACAAGTGCGTGCTAAAGACGCATTCGTTCATCTGACATAGTTCATGCGTGAAAACGCATGCAGAATTCCGTCATACATTCAGTGCTGGATTCAATCTCTCAGACTTAAACCATTCTTGCAGCTGCCTAAGGGAGAGAAGCTGAGACGAGGGTGACAAAATGTAAGGAGGGTTCTTGCTTAAAAGTATTCAAATCAATGAGTGATAAGTACTCGAATTATACATTTTCCTGCAACCGTTTCCCAAATAATGAAATGAGCAATATTGCTTTTCTCTTACCAGGTCTATACAGTCAATTACTCCTGGCTTATCTATAGCTCCTTCTAGGAAGAGTGCAGTTTGTTAACTTGCAACATGTCTCTCCTGTACCAGAGGCGGCCCACAATAACATGGGTTTGTCAGCACTTTTAGGTCTCCATTCATTGACCTATTTAAAGCAAATCTTCAATTTATTCATCCTAGGTTTCCTCTTATGAGTAGAATTATGATTGTTGGGGGATACGATCGGCGGGAAGCGTGATGGTTTACAAAAATATCAAGTAGTCACATACATTTATCCAAGTCGTAGATTTTCCAAAAGTTCTGTTTCGTCTGGCAGTAATGTTTATAGCACACCCGAGTTACCGCTTTTCTTTAGGACAATAAAATATTTTTCTTTGTTAAAAAGTCACTCCCCTTGCACACACACAAAAAGCGGATTCTATGGGTGTTCCTCACTCCCAGTTTGCCCCCTTATATCAGCCAGTTGTGGCACACACTATAGTTGTGCCATTTGAGTGTGCAAATCCATTGAAACCATTCACTCACTTCCTAGTGACCACTGACTTGTCCCATCATAACCTAGGTCAGTACCCCTTCCCTGAATGTATTACTGTATAAAGTGAAACATTCTGTCGGATATTATATGGCGCTGACGTCAGGCGGGCAACTGGAGCCAAATTTCGGGGGGGGGAGGGGGGACTGACAAATATTTTGGGGGCGGGGTAATTCTTCCAACCACAGACAGAGTGGCTGTAAGAAGGGGTGAACACACAACAAATGCCTCATTTACAAGTAAATGGTCTTTTAAAGACCTGTTAAGTACTCTGGTGCGGCTGCAATTAAATGCTCGCCAGCCCGCGAAGCTGTCTCTGCCCGGGCTGACACATGACTGTGGGGGCTGAAGCCCCGTGAGCCCAATGAGTGTTGCGCGCCTGGCTGACGTATGTTTGTGGCGGGAAGCAGCAAATACGACTGCTGAACAATGCGCTGCCTTTGCAACAAATGCGTTCAAACCACGCATTACATTTACAACACAAGTCGTTACAACGACATGCGTTGGGTCAAGCGTGGTTGGACTTTAAAGTCCAATGCTTTCCTATTCCACTGACTAGAGTTGGAATAGTACATTATACTATTCTAAAGTCCAGCACCCCCCTAAGGCAAGCCATTGTAACGACTTGCGTTGTAAATGGAATGCGTGGTTCAGACGCATTCGTTGTTCCGCCTGCGTTGTAAAGGAATGCGTGAAATATGAATGCGTTGTTGTGTCATACAAAAATTTGTGGCGTACATTTCCACAGGTGATAATTATGTCAATCTGTATTTTTTGAGTGCCAAACCTGATCTTAAGTGTGGTCATAAACTACAATTCCCCCTAGGTCCTGATTAACAATGGTCTTGCTTTGTGAGTACCTGTATCTTACTCTTTTCTCAAATGCCGTTTACTCCTCACTTTCCAGGAGTAAGTCTCTAATTTTTGAGTAGCCTAATGAACCGTGCCCTTGGAGAGCAGTTAAGTCTTGCTTCATTTTTCCTTCTTTCTTCCCATGTATATGTAATGCTCCATGTAAATATAATTTTCAATAAAAAATTACAGAAATAAAAAAAAAAAGAATGCAACATGCAAGATTTGGTGCATTATACATATTTAAAACTTTACACATATATATCCGGGTTCAGTTTTGTAACTCTGTAGGGCAATGCTTTGCTCTTGTGAAATATGGACCAGGATGTAGATACAACAATGAAAAACCGGTTCCACTGAGAAAATGACACAAACATTGGAGATGCTGAAGAGCCCTTCATTTAAAATCACCCATCTAGAAGTGTTATTAAAATGCCGCCAGGACAGTTTGTATATAAACCAATCCATCAGGCTTTGGTCGGCAGCCAAATGCAACATTAAAGGAACATTAAACATACAGAGCCGAGCCTGGACATTAAACAGGCAAACACTGCATTTCCAAACACTGCTTGTGCGCCTGGAATTGCAATCTGACCTCATGGACCGGCCTGGGCTAATGTTACAGTGAGTGCCAGAGCTGTTTATGGATGGCGGTGTTTCAATGAAGTCCTTTCTGCCACTGCTCAGGGTGTACTGTATTTAGCAATTTAAAGGGTGTTCACACCTTTGAACAGAATGTGTCCTTTTATCAGACTTGTTTCACATTTTAAAACTTTGCTACCCTGTTCTGCATCATTTCTGGTGTTAAAACATATTACAACGCGTTTACGTTTTTATACTCTTTTAACTAGGGTTCTTGGCGATGATTAACATGTTAAGTGCATTACATAGCTCTGCATTAGCTAAATCCTTAGTACTAAAACCTACCCTGTTTAGACTAATTTTCATTTAATTTATAGGCAGATCTTGTTATGATTATTCCGTAATGAAACTCCCCTTTTCTCAGAACACTGACTCTTAGATTATTGTAAGTAACCACTTCAATCCCAAAGCAGTAAGGGCCTCATGTATGAACACATTTTCCCATAGACACAGAATGGGTAAAACCCTTTGATACATCTGGCCCTAAGTCACCAGGTATTGTCGCAGTGTTTGGCTTCCCTGGGGGCAAATCAGTAGTCAGAGCCTTTCCCAAATTCAGAGCCTTCCCCAAATTCAATAAAGAGTATGTAATGTTATCTATGTGGTGCAAGGACGCAGTCAACCACCTGCTTTAGCAGCCACAGCTGGGTGGAGTTCTTGATCAGCCTCTTCTGATGCAACTCGGCAGAAATAGGCTCTCATATAACGTGAAAGGGTTGAGTGAGTGAAAGGACCGATGGATCAGTGAAAGGGTGGATGTATAGATGGATTGAGGGATGTATGAGTGAAAGTACGAATGTAAGGGTGGATGTGTGAAAGAATGAATAGATTGGTGAAAGGGGTGGGTCGATGAATGAAAGGGTGGATGGATAAGTGAAAGAATAGATGGTTGAATGAAAGGGGGTGGTGGATGAAAGGGTAAATGGATGATTGAGGTAAAGGGTAGATTGGCTCGATAGTGTGAAAGGGTGGATACATGAATGAATGATATGGTTGGTAGATGAATGAACAGAAGGATGGATGGATGAGTGATAGGGTGGAAGTATAGATTGAGGGATGAATGAGTTAAAGGATGACTGTATGGGTGGATGTGTGAAAGAATGGATAGAGAAGTGAAAGGTAGGATGGAAAGATGGAAGAAAGTGTGTATGAAAGGGTGAATGCATGAATGAGTGGAAGGGTGGGTGGATGGCGTGACGGGGTAGGTGGGTGGATGGAATTAAAGGGTGATTAGATGAATGAGCAAAAGAGTGGATGTATGAGTGAAAGAATTGAGCTGGGCCATCATGAACCTTCAACTTTAGCAGCTACAGCGGGTGGATTTTTTGATTCGCCTCTTCTGTCTGCAACTTGGCAGACAAAGGTAAATGACTGAGTGGAAGTATGTTTGTATGTGTGAGTGAACGAGTGGATGGATGTATGAGTTAAAGGATGGATGGGTGAGCAGATGGAGGCATGGACGAGTGAAAGAATTGATGGATAAATGAAAGGGAGGGTGAAGGGATTGATGAAAGGATGGATGAGGGGAAGGGTGGATGGATGATGAGAAAAAGGATGGATCAGTAACTGAGTGAAATGATTAATGGCTGAGTAAAAGGGAAGGTGGATGGGTGGAGGAGGCTGGATGAGTGAGTGAAGGATGGATGGATGGCTCAGAGAAAGGGAGGATGGATGGGATGAGTGAAAGGGAGGATGAATGAATGGATGGATGGAGTCAAAGGATGGAGTAAAAGGATGGATGGGGTGAAAGGATGAACGAGCAAAATGATGGATGGATGAGTGAAAGAATGGATGAATAAACATTTTTGGGCTACTACCTTGATGTGGTGTTGTGATTTTTGTCTACCAAGCTCTCATATGCAGATGTTCACAATATTGTATACATAAATCCAGCTTGGTTGCACCAAAACTCCAGTTGTGTGTTATACATAAGTGGCATGCACAAGTTTGCTTGGATCACAGCAAACTCTAGGGGAGAGCACAGTTGTTCAACGTCTCTTTAACCTGACAATATTTATTTTCTTAATCAATTCACTGCATTTTCTATGACTTTTTCACACCATCACGAGCAGGATTTTTCATGTGCATCAATAACATCATCAAATGTCTCTATCCAAGCAGTCCATCTTTCACTAATATTTTGTTTTTGGGAGGTATCAAAAGGTGGTGGTGGTTTCAGAAAGGTAGCAGCATGGTAACTAGCTATGGGAGCAGCTGACCTTGAGGGTGGAGTGTTCTACTTCCACAAATCAAAGGAAGATGGTCCTTCCCTTTTCCATGCTCACAGAAGCCTACGAATCAGGTCAGCACCTGGTGTAGAATGTCTGTCACGGTTGAGATATGGGCTGTCACGAGGCTGGAGATGATGCTATTGGGGCAGTGCCCACTTATTGTAGGATGAGATTGGTATTCATGCTGATCTCTTTCAAATGCTTATATGAATCATGCTTGGTCATACTGGGATGCTGGGTGAAGCCAAAATGTGCTGAAGGTTAAACTCATAAAAGCTAAACACCTCATTGTTCCCTTATCCAGGGCAGTGTCCACTAGTGCCACTATGTACTTCCGGGTATGGTTGCATGCTGCTGTGTGAGAGAGATACATTTCACAGCAGTATTTCCACTCATCTCCTGGTTAACGGTTTACTCTTAATAGAGCACTGGGTGCGCCACACCAACATCTGTGAGTACTAGATCTGCTTCACCCCCAGAACATATGTGCACTTTTAACTTTTCCTACCAATAACGGACTGTAGCCCATCTTGGGCAAGGCGAGGCAAGATCTTGCAGACTGTGCAATTACCATAAAGAATCCTGGCTCCACTTACTGTACTGCTGTCCCAAACTTGCCAACGAACGTCTCCGCCTGCTAGTCCCCTTATTTCTTGCCCAAGGAATAAGAACTTGCAGAAGGTCGTTGGACTAGTGCTTCTCTAATAACACCCCAATGATCATAGCTAGGCTGTGGAAATTCCCTAACGAGATTCAATCAGTACTCCATTTGCCGCTGGTGGGCGATACTGGACCAGATTAAACATGTGCCACACATAACCCCACCAAAGTATTCCTCCCTAAGGCCTAAAATCTGTGCCCGTCAATAGCTCTTCACACTCCCACACAAAAATGTTTCTTTTTTGAAGCACCAACCTAAAGACATTTAGGACATTACCGCACACCAAGACGCATCAGGAGCATTTTGGACTTTGAGATGCCACTCCTCTCATCTTACAGGTATTTTTAACTCCGAAAGATTTTACAAAATGGTTTTTATATCTCATTTTTGTATTTACGAAATATTGTGCACGTCGCTTCATGTAATGATTTTAAGTAATTGACCATGAATACATTCATTCATTCATTAAACTCAGTTCTGTACCTCTTTTAAGAGCAGCCAGTCTGTTTTCTTCATTTGGAGATGCCCTTTAAGGTAAACAACGTTTACCGCGAAACTTTTTCCCCGCAGGGAATCACAATCCGGTTGTTACAAGGACCGTGTTTTAATTCCGCATACCATTACTCCGCAAGTTGGAACAACGACTTGCGGAGGGGGGGGGGGGGGGAGGTGTTGGATTTAAAATCCAACACCTTCCCTACTTTCCGCACAGACTGGAGTTGGAATAGTAAATTATACTATTCCAACATCCAGCGCCCCCCCTCCGCAAGTCGTTGCTACGATTTGCGGGGTAATGGTATGCGGAATCACAACACGGTTGTTATAACGATCGCGTTGTGATTCCCGGTGGGGAAAAAGACTGCGGGATAACGACACACATTAGCCCTTTAAGCCACGTTTATTAATCTTGCAGAAATAGGATGTTGGACATCTAATACCTACCTTCCTCTACCTCTGAAATCAAATTGTAATCTGTACATGTTACAGATGAGCACAACTCTGGCTCGAAAAGGGATCATGTATCCTCTTGAAGGAAATGAGTTAAGTTTAATTTTACTTTTCACCTGTGGGTGCTCGTTAGCAAGGTCAATTGCGTACTCTTTTAGGAAAAGCCCTCCCCAAGCACATATCACCCCTCGTGGAACTATTACCCAAAACCCCTCTTGGAAGTGCTGATGTATGTTGCTAATACTCACAGGGAAATAAAGAACAAAGGTTCCATCGCCACATTGGAGTTGCACCTATGAAAGCATTGCCCTGATCATGTTCTGTGGGTCACACAGCAGACTGTTTGTTTCCTGATCTGTAAAAGCTGCTTTCTTTATCTGGAAAGTATACAGCCAGTAACTCATAGTTTTGCCTTGAGGCTTATATTAAAATAATTAAATCCAGTAGGCCTAGACATATTTATGAGAAAATTTACAAGGTTCCAACTACTACAGCTCCTCTGACTTTGTGAATGCAGCACAAAACAAATGTTGTCTTTCTAGACTTCAGGTCCCTTACTAACGCCACCTATGTTCCTCGACACGCTTATTCCATTTTGATTAGTTCGCTCAACAGCTTAGCGGCGATTGACACGCAGCTCCACATAGCTCAAGCCTTCTTTGAGGGCTTCACTTCGGGTCTTCACACCCAGAGATCTTGATCACAGCAGATTCACCTGAGTACTAGTAGGGAATACACGCACATGATGGCCAATGTATGGCCTCTGGGACTGGGAGTACACAAGCTTCTAAATCCACCTTCTGGTGCTAAAGCATGTAATTTTAGTCTGTTCTGCACACTGCAGGCGTGTGACGGGGTATCATTTCATGAAAGAGCCATGATTGTAATGTGTGCCTGTGGTCTGAACCGTCCAGGAAGTCCATCTATATCAGCATCTCCTTTTAGGTGGAAGTGGAAAACCCAAGCCAAGTATTCATTGAGTTTCTAGGCGTTTAATGCCTGTTACTATGGTGCTTTGAGGCCCTGTGAAGAGGTAAGGAAAGTGAAAAAAAATACGTTGCACAATATTTTCTAGATCATAATGTCTTTGCACGGACCTCTTTAGCATTTGTTTGAAGAAATTATTTATATTATATATGCTGTCAAGAAAAATAATAAGATGCCTCTTCACTATCCTGTTCTAAAATCCTCCAGTAACGAACAAGGAGCAATCCACTGATATCATTCTTGTGTTAACCTTTAGAAGAACAAATTCAACCAGCTAAATAACCAATGTTTTTTGGCCTCATCTTAGGCTGCTCAAAGAGATTCCTCCCTTTGTCTTGAATAATTCTCTGGCCAGTGTTAGAAAGGTATTGTAGGAGCTATGAACCGTCGGTATGGCTTTCAAGATAAAGATATTGTGAAGTGAATGATTAATTAACTACCACAATGTCTCTCTACTCCCATTTTCTTTAAAAAAAAAACAGAGTGTTGTGTGTTCATTACCATTTTAATCAACAAAGAAGTTGTTAAACCTCAGCCAGTCTAGTTGGTGGGCACTGTAGTTTGCCAGATTTCTTCACCTCAGCCCATCACTGCCACCTATCTCCCATCCCTGTTCACTTTAAGATGTCAGTGGCATTCAGCATGTCTGATCATACCTCCTTGTCAACTGTGCCTTCCCGTCGAAGTGTCACTGATCCTCTCTTGGCTGGTTTTAATCCTTCCTTTCTGTTTCTTTCTGTCCCTACGTCTTCCTTCTTTCCTCCCAGTTCCCAAGTCCAGTCACTTTACCCTACAGGTCAGTCCTGGGACCACTCCTCTGATTTTCCTCTTAAAGCTGCATCCATCAATTGAATGATATTATTGTGTTCTGTCATCTGTATGTGGAAGGCACTCGCAACTTAATTTTGTATTCAATCTTCTCCCTTCATCCCAGAAATATTTCTCCAACTTCCTAATGACTATTGCTTGTTGAATGTCTAACTACTACTACTCAGTTTCTAAAATACAAGCATTATTTACTTAATTGAATGAACTGCATCTGAAACGAGGTCTGGATCCATTTACTCACCCCTTAGTCTCAGGGCTCAATTTGACTAAAGCTGACATATTCGTGTGCTTTTGACTTTGGAGACTCGCTTCATCTTCTATCTCCGCATTATATCCACTGCTGCCCAGAACTGAACATATGAGAAACCCTCCCTGGTCCCTGTTCAACAGAGCTAAATACTATAGTCATGAGTAAATTGGAATAAAGCAATTGCCTCCGATTTAGACTACCTCATTACTACCTCCTCTTTTAATAGTAGTAAACTGTGTCCTGTGCATCTTTTCAGACACTTCAATCTCCATACACTTGTTTACCACATCATTCCATCACCAGGCAAATTCGCTATGCCTCAAGTACACAGCTCATTTCCAGCTGCTAACTCTAGGAAGCAAAGCCATCAAAAAGCGCTGTTTGAAACTTCGTCACACAAAGCCCACCCTGGCACATTCAAGGTCTGCAGCTCTGCTCAGCAAACTAGAAACTTCTCTGCTGCATCCAAATGCCACTATTGTAGCCTCCTGAACCAGCATCATTAGCAACCACTGCCTCAGAGACATGACCTTCCCTCAACATTGTTCTTGATACTCACTTAATGCCTTCATGCTACTTGTACTAATGTAAATATGGTCGCAATGTCACTCGGTATGCCTTTTTAGGTCTCGCCTGTCGATGCGCATGCGCATCGAGCAAGCAAGACTATGGGGGCTTATCCACTCTTTGTCCAACTTGCAAGGAATCGTGGCGATTCCTTGCAGTGCCCGTGACTTTTAAGCTCAATGCGCATGCGCATTGAGCTTAAAAGCGCGTGCACATCAGTTCCCTCATCCGCACGTCGCATTTCTCCTCCCCCCTCGCCCCCTCCCCTGCCCGCCGTGTCGCATTTCTCCTCCCCCCTCCCCTTATCTGTCTTCCCTTCGTCTGTTCCCTCTCCCCGCACCGCCCCCTCCCCTGCCCGCCGTGTCGCATTTCTCCTCCCCCCTCCCCTTATCTGGCCTTCCCTCCGTCTGTTCCCTCTCCCCGCTCCGCCCCCTCTTATCGCATTCCAAGCGCAAGCGTGAACTCATTTGTACTTTTAAAGCAGACAAGGACGCACCGGCCATGCCATTCCGCATGCCTTGTGCTGAGCTCGGTTTTGTTTTCAAAACAGAAGCCAGCCCGATCCCTTCTCATTAGCCACGCTGCGCACTCATGTGACGAGGCGTAATCCCCGCTGCACGCTACGCTGAACCACAACAATTTCTTCACAAAAGACGTTAACTGGCTCTTCCGAGATCACACAGTTCCGCACGTTTTGCCTTGTGCAACAAACAGTGTCATCATTCCTAAGACGTCCGCTCCAGTTCCTGGCCACAAGACAAATCAACACAACTTATCAGACTCCGGGGATCCAATTGAAACCCCATTTCCCTCAGAAAACAAGTGGGCCACGCCCCTTGATTTCCGTCTCTTTCCCCCACAACCTGTGAGCCGTGTTTGTGAATCCACAACCTTCCCTTTGAAGGCACGCCCTCTATTTCTTAAAGCAGACAAGGACGCACCGGCCGTGCCATTCCGCATGCCTCGTGCTGGGCTCGGTTTTGTTTTCAAAACAGAAGCCAGCCCGATCCCTTCTCATTAGCCACGCTGCACACTCATGTGACGAGGCGTAATCCCCGCTGCACGCTACGCTGAACCACAACAATTTCTTCACAAAAGACGTTAACTGGCTCTTCCGAGATCACACAGTTCCGCACGTTTTGCCTTGTGCAACAAACAGTGTCATCATTCCTAAGACGTCAGCTCCAGTTCCTGGCCACAAGACAAATCAACACAACTTATCAGACTCCGGGGATCCAATTGAAACCCCATTTCCCTCAGAAAACAAGTGGGCCACGCCCCTTGAATTCCGTCTCTTTCCCCCACAACCTGTGAGCCGTGTTTGTGAATCCACAACCTTCCCTTTGAAGGCACGCCCTCTATTTCTCTGAAAACGGTCATCTTTTCGGTCTCACAACTTGTTTCCTGGACTCGCCCCCGGCCTGTCTCCGTCTCCGGCAATTAATTTTACTGTCGAGGTATGTGGAAGTTTATATGGTTTTCTGTGACGCAAGGTTCTTTTGGAGCGCTTCCGAGGGAGCCATGCATGCCCTCACCCTCACTCACCCTCAACCCCTCACCCACCCTCAACCCCTCACCCTCACCCTCACTCACCCTCAACCCCTCACCCTCAAACCCTCACTCACCCTCACTCTCACTCATCCTCACTCACCCTCACCCTCAACCCCTCACCCTCACTCACCCTCAACCCCTCACCCTCAACCCCTCACCCTCACTCACCCTCACCCTCAACCCCTCACCCTCAACCCCTCACCCTCACTCACCCTCACCCTCACTCGCCCTCAACCCCTCACCCTCACTCACCCTCACCCTCACTCACCCTCAACCCCTCACCCTCACTCACCCTCACCCCTCACCCTCACTCACCCTCACTCACCCTCACTCACCCTCACCTTCACTCACCCTCACTCACCCTCAACCCCTCACCCTCACTCACCCTCAACCCCTCACCCTCACCCTCACTCACCCTCACTCACCCTCAACCCCTCACCCTCACTCACCCTCACTCACCCTCACTCACCCTCAACCCCTCACCCTCACTCACCCTCACCCTCACTCACCCTCAACCCCTCACCCTCACTCACCCTCAACCCCTCACCCTCACTCACCCTCAACCCCTCACCCTCACTCACCCTCAACCCCTCACCCTCAACCCCTCACTCACCCTCACTCTCACTCATCCTCACTCACCCTCAACCCCTCACCTCACTCACCCTCAACCCCTCACCCTCACTCACCCTCAACCCCTCACCCTCACTCACCCTCAACCCCTCACCCTCACTCACCCTCAACCCCTCACCCTCAACCCCTCACCCTCACTCACCCTCACTCACCCTCACCCTCACCCTCACTCACCCTCAACCCCTCACCCTCAACCCCTCACCCTCACTCACCCTCACTCACCCTCAACCCCTCACCCTCACTCACCCTCACCCTCACTCACCCTCACCCTCACCCTCACTCACCCTCACTCACCCTCAACCCCTCACCCTCACTCACCCTCAACCCCTCACCCTCACCCTCACTCACCCTCAACCTCACTCACCCTCACTCACCCTCAACCCCTCACCCTCACTCACCCTCACCCTCACTCACCCTCACCCTCACTCACCCTCACTCACCCTCACTCACCCTCAACCCCTCACCCTCACTCACCCTCACCCTCACTCACCCTCACTCACCCTCAACCCCTCACCCTCACTCACCCTCAACCCCTCACCCTCACTCACCCTCAACCCCTCACCCTCAACCCCTCACTCACCCTCACTCTCACTCATCCTCACTCACCCTCAACCCCTCACCCTCACTCACCCTCAACCCCTCACCCTCACTCACCCTCAACCCCTCACCCTCACTCACCCTCAACCCCTCACCCTCACTCACCCTCACTCACCCTCAACCCCTCACCCTCACTCACCCTCACTCACCCTCACTCACCCTCAACCCCTCACCCTCACTCACCCTCAACCCCTCACCCTCACTCACCCTCAACCCCTCACCCTCACTCACCCTCACCCTCACTCACCCTCACTCACCCTCACCCTCACTCACCCTCACCCTCACTCACCCTCACCCTCACTCACCCTCACCCTCACTCACCCTCAACCCCTCACCCTCACTCTCACTCACCCTCACTCACCCTCACCCTCACTCACCCTCACCCTCACTCACCCCCTCACCCTCACTCACCCTCAACCCCTCACCCTCACCCTCAACCCCTCACCCTCACCATCACTCACCCTCACCCTCACTCACCCTCACTCACCCTCAACCCCTCACCCTCACTCACCCTCACTCACCCTCACTCTCACTCACCCTCACTCACCTTCACTCTCACTCACCCTCAACCCCTCACCCTCACTCACCCTCAACCCCTCACCCTAACTCACCCTCACCCTCACTCACCCTCAACCCCTTACTCACCCTCACTCACCCTCAACCCCTCAACCTCAACCCCTCACCCTCACTCACTCTCACCCTCACTCACCCTCACCCTCACTCACCCTCACTCTCACTCACCCTCACTCTCACTCACCCTCAACCCCTCACCCTCACTCACCCTCACTCACCCTCAACCCCTCACCCTCACTCACCCTCAACCCCTCAACCTCAACCCCTCACCCTCACTCACCCTCACCCTCACTCACCCTCACTCTCACTCACCCTCACTCTCACTCACCCTCAACCCCTCACCCTCACTCACCCTCACTCACCCTCACCCCTCACCCTCACTCACCCTCACCCACCCTCAACCCCTCACCCTCACTCACCCTCACCCACCCTCACTCTCACCCTCACTCACCCTCAACCCCTCACCCTCACACAGTGCAATAGGTCTCAGACCATTTCAGTTAGAGCTTTTAGAAATGTTTATGGCTTTTTTTATTTGTAATTCTTTTGCATTGGCTACAGGAAACAAAAATGCTAAAGATTTACAAAAAAAACCCATAAACAATTCTAAAAGCACTAACTCTAATGATGCGAGACCTATTGCATTTCCAATGCTTGTTCTAATCGTTATATCACCAGTATCTCTATATGCACCCACAGAGGCTGCTGTCGTCCCTATCTAACATATGCTTAGTCTGTACAGTATTTCTTTTAGAACCCCTGCCTGTCCAATCAGTTGGCAGATAAACCCAGAAAGGGGCCTAAATGTCTGTTGTTGTTAGACACAGAAGGACGGACTATAATTCCAGTCCTAGGGAGACTTCCCTAGATGTTAAATAGTACAAGGAATAAAATTAAGAATCTGACCCCCAGCCTTTGCAGAAACCTACACCGTCCTTTGCGCATTTTTTCTTATGAGATTTCCTAAATAAAGAAATAATTTGGCAGTGGGTACCTTTTCTCTTTCGCTGTGCGTGATGTTTATAAGACACTTCCACTACCGCTCAGTTCCTAATCAGAGCACTGTACATATTGTAAAATCTGGAAATGCACCCAGAGACACCTGTGTAGTAAATTGTGTAGCAAGTGGGCTACATACACCATAATTGATAGATTTATCGAAAGTGATGCCACAAGCTCTTTTATCACTAGACCCATCATTTCTTCAAATGCTCATCATATGAACTGCTGCTCGGCCCCTTGGCACCACTTTGAATCGACGCCAGTGGAAAGCTGCGAGTACGTTTCATGATATGCAGAAACTGGGATTTGCCCTATTAAAATACGGCCAAGGATAAAATGCGAATTCAACAAAAAGTCGATCTATTTTATAATTGCAGATTACGGTGTTCATTTTGCTGGAGTTTTTGGATTGGACACATAGAGCCTGTTGTCCTTGGGAATGCCCACTCAGTGTATTCCTGTGGTTGTACATCAACCGTAATTTATCCTCTGCACCGTGAATCCTCTGTAGAACAATCAGCGCTTCAAGAGTCTCCAAGATCAGGACTCTTTGTTCTTCTGTTATTATTATTGGGACATTTGTAGAGCGCTGCGTTACGCACACCGGCGTGTCCACGCGCTAAAAGAGGGAGAGGCAGCGAGCAGGGAGCACAAAAGCAGAGCGGACAATTATTTAGTGTAGAGGAATGTTTTCAGTTTCGCTCGGAACCTAGCTTCCTCCGGTTCCAAGCGCAGGTCCACTGGTAGTTTGTTCCAGTTATTTGCCGCTAAGCATCTAAAGGACCTACCTCCCATGCGGGCTTTCTTAACTCTGGGGATCCTCAGTAGAACGCCCCCTGCGGATCTAAGCGCACGTGTTGGTTGATACACTTCGATCAGTTTATTCAGCGGGTCGGGCGCCCTGCCATTCAAGATTCGATGACAGGTGCAGAGGGCTTTGTATTCCACTCTTCTCCTCACGGGGAGCCAGTGTAGCTTCTGGAGGGCCGCCTTAGAAGGCGCCCTTTTGGGCAGCCTGAGAATCAAACGAGCTGCCGCATTCTGCAGCACTTGCAGGCGTGCCATGCTTTTTTCCGGAGCCCTCAGGTACAACAGGTTCCCGTAGTCCGACCTAGCTGTCACCAGGGCATGGACCAGGGTTTGACGGGCACCGATCGGGAGTAAGTCAAGGACCTTTCTCAGTTTCTTCAAAATCCCAAAACAGACTCCTACCACCCGGTTGATCTGGGGGCCAAAAGTAAGACCCGCATCAAACCACACCCCCAGGTTACGTGCCTCTTGACAGGGGGTTGGGGTTGGTCCAAGAAAGGGTGGCCACCATGCCGACGACCAGGCAGACTGGGCTCTCCCCACCACCAGCACCTCTGTCTTGCTGCCATTAAGCTTCAAACAGTTGATAGCCATCCACTCGGCAAGATCTTTCATGCACGAACGGAAGCCATCGGCAGCAAGACAGGGCGCGTGCGATAGGGAGATCACCAGCTGCGTATCGTCCGCATACGAAACCAATTGGAGACCATGACTCTCCACAATCGAGGCAACCGGCGCGACATACATATTGAAAAGGGTCAGGCTCAATGACGAACCCTGCGGCACGCCTTGGCCCAGGGGAACCCCCTTTGAATAGCAGTCTCCTTGCCTGACTCGAAAGCTTCTCCCCTTGAGAAAGTCCTGGATCCATCTCAGCGCGGTGCCAGAGATGCCACCTCTGTTCAGACACTGTAGCAAGATGTTGTGAGCTACAGTGTCGAACGCCGCGCTGAGGTCCAACAGGATCAAAGCCATAGTTTGGCCTGCATCCACACCCTCCCTCAGATGTTCCGTAGCCATAAGGAGGGCAGACTCGGTGGAATGGCGTGGCCTGAAGCCAAACTGCGTCGCGTGGAGCAGTCCCGTCTCTTCCACGTGCTTCCTGATTTGGGTATTAACCACCTTTTCTGCCACTTTGGACAGAAAAGGCAGGAGGGAGATGGGCCTCAGATTCTCTAATACCTCGAAGCCTAAGCGGGGTTTCTTCCGAAGCGGGAGCACCACCGCCTGTTTCCACCCCTCAGGCAGCTTCCCCGATCCGAAGGAGATATCCAGGACGTGCCTCATATAAGGCTCCAGAACTTCAAGGCTGTCCGCCAGGCGTTTGGGTGACACTGGGTCCCACGGGGACCCTGATTTGACCGAGCGACACACCACTACTAAATCCTCAAATGGGGGGGTGTGGAAGTTAGTAAGATGCCCTGCCGTCTCCGTGTCCCCAAATGCTGCCTCGAAGTCAATCCCTGTCGGCGGATTAGGGAAAGTCGAGTAGATCTTCTCGACTTTAGTTGAAAAATATTCGGCAATTCGGTCACATGACTCCGTTGAGAAACTCTCCGGCTCAGTAGGTGAATTTACCGTGGTCAGAGACTTGTAAATACCGAAGAGTTCTTTGGCCGAATTCTCCGACCCCAGGATTTGTCCTGCATAGTAGGCTGCCTTAGACTTTTTAATCAGCCTATGATGCAGGTGCCTTTTTTCCAAGAACAGTTCTCTAGCCTGATTGTCATAAGACACCCTCCAGACTCTTTCGGCTCGCCTGCAATCTGCCTTTGTTAACCTCAGCTCACCACTATACCATGGGGCTGATCGTTCTTTCCGAGCACCTGTGGATGTGCGGCAGAGTGGAGCTGTCTGGTCAAGCGCTTCAGTAATGCGCTGATTCAGGTTAGAGACCGCTGTTTCTATGTCTTCGCCACCAGGCTGACCACCCCTACTTAAGGCTTGGTTGAAATCCTCCACCGAGAATTTAGCCCACTTCCTCCTGAGATAGTTAGGGGGTGCCTGACTGGCTTTGTTGGATTTTAAGCTCTGTATGGAAAATGCCACCAGAAAGTGGTCTGTCCAGTGAATAGGCTCTATTCCGGACACCTCCACACCTCCCCAGTTAGCATAAACCGGGTCCAGAAGGTGTCCCTGGCGGTGCGTGGGGTCCAATAGCTTCAATTCCAGTTGAAGAGCTAGCATATCCCGACAGAAGTCCTTAACCCCTGTATCCTCTGGGCATTTTAAATGCAGGTTCAGGTCTCCTAATAGGAGAAATTTATCCCTGCGTAGGGTAGCCTCCATAAGGCTTTCTAGCAGGCTCTCTCTGAACTTCGTACATGCCCCTGGCGGCCGATATACCAGACAGCCTTTGATCGTCGTGCCCCCGTTGATTTGAATCGTGAAAACTCCCGCCTCACTCTCCACAATCAGCGTGCGCTCTAGGCAACAGCCCAAAGTTTTCCTAAAAATAATAGCAATCCCCCCTCCCACCCCCTCAGGCCTATCCTGCCTAACCCAAGAATAGTTCTCCGGCGTGGCCTCGATAATGTCCGAGTCGGAAAACTGGTCTAACCAAGTTTCCGTAAGAAACAGTAGGTCGAACTTTTTATCTAGAATCAGCTCATAAACGTCGAGTCTATGTTTACGTAGTGACCTTACATTAAGGAGGCCACAGGAAAGTGCTTGCTCTGTGGTATCCCGCAGCAGGGTAGTAAAACGGTAA
The DNA here is from genome assembly GCF_964263255.1 of Lissotriton vulgaris. NCBI lineage: Eukaryota > Metazoa > Chordata > Amphibia > Caudata > Salamandridae > Lissotriton > Lissotriton vulgaris. The sequence continues at coordinate 1,481,145,795 of NC_141689.1, forward strand.
CCGCAATGAGGACATTCCCTTTCGTCACTCGTCATGCCATGCATACATATGGATGCAGTGCGAGGACGGAAGCCAAGGAGTTGATCCTTAGACCAGCGGATCTTACGACCAGGGGTTGTCGCCCTAGCCCGCTGTCGGCCGCGGACGGGCGCAGACGGGCTCGACTTTGGCGACACTTCGGCGCGCCTTCGTCGCGCCCGCTGCGCTCGTCCGCTGCGCTTCCGGAATGACATCCTCCTTTTAAAGCCCTCAGCCCATCTGCCTCACCGCGACTAGACCGCTAACCGGTCACTCGCAGGCGGAAGCGGAAGTGACTGTCTCTCACCTCCACGCCCTCCGCTCAACGGTGCTAGCCACCCTGTCGGACCGAGGCGTGGAGGAGGGAAGACAAGGGATCTCATCTGTGGCAGGTGTGTAATGGTAAACACAACCCATTACCAGCATATGCCTGGAAATATCAGAGTCCTCATATGTGGGGAGGAACTATGAGGCAGCAATTCTTGGCATGACATTGCACATTTAACAGCCATCAAATCCTTAATGCTTGGGCCACAAAACGAAATAGTTTCCCTCAGCTTTGCCTAAGGGGGGAACTCTGACAGCTCAAGATGGGATTCCAGGGGCCCCTTCCTCTCATAGGATGTGTCTCAAAACATGTCAACTTGGATCGAATGCCATGTCCTGTACTGGTCCTATGCCCATTCCGGTTAGGCCCAGCTCCTGAAGTTGCTGCAGAAGTTGAGGTTTCCTGTTAGCTGTCACCTGCTTTTTCATTCCTTTCGGTACCATCTACATGTTGAGTGTGTGCCACGCTGCCATTCCACCATGCCACCAGGGCATACGGTCACCCAACCGGCTTTAAGGTTACCCTATCTGCCATTCTTACACTTGTTATGCATGCATTCATTTGCTTTCTGCCTTCCTTTTCTCCTACAGTGTGATGCGAAGTTGCTGCATCAAGTGAATGAATGAATGATTGAATGAATGAACTTGATTTGCGTGGTTACCCAAAACCATTACAATAGAAACGAAGAGCACTACATTTAAAAGGTAAACCGTGTAATTAAAATCTAGAGGTCTAAAATTCAGACTCTTTAAAATCAAGGTAATCTTTGTACTCAGCAACTATTAAAAAATTTGGCATGCTCCGGTTAAGCTAATCAGGTTATACAAGACGGTAGGAGGCCTCTGCACAAGTGCCTGCCTGATCACTTAGCAGGGAGTGTCCATCAGCTTCGTGCGAATGCATTGTCCAAATTTACCAAACATGGCCATGTCCTTCACTATGTCCAGAGTGTAAAGTTGATGGACTGCCTCCTTTGCAGTTCGACTACCCAATTGTAGCAAGATGGGCCTGAGATAAATTCTGCGACCTAAGCGCAAGGCTGGGCAACAAAATAGGATGTGTGTCAAAGACTCACGTTTATATTTACAGAGCCGACACTCCATGATCACTGGTCTTGCTGATCCGGTGGGGTATAATTCTTTAAAGAGGAGAGGGTGTAGTCTGAACGCTAAAATCCTATATAAGGCTTGTTTCCCCACTGCCGGCATATGGTGGAGTTTGGAGCTGTGCTCTGTATGTGGGAGGCTCTGGGTCTCGTGGAATCCTCTTGTAGCCAGCGATTCCATGTCCAAGATACGAGAATGAAAACGTACTTGTTTTTTTATTGTGCTTTTGATAGCAGCGTACTTGACTGTCTTAGAGTCCCAGTTATCTGTTGCAAGTTTCAAAAGGTCTTTAGCAGAGGCGAGACCGGCTGACCAGGGATTGCCGGATTCTAAGAAAATAATTTTTATGACAGCCTTCATTGTGTTCTCTGGTGGCACCGTTGTAAGGTAGAAGTATTTACTCAGAGAGGCCATCTCTTCCAGTTTTTGTTGATTGAGGTTGAATTCCAACCAAACCAGATTTTCCTGGTGCAGGCGGGTAAGTGGAATAGCTTTTTATAGGCTATGCAGTGGATTTTTTCTAGATCTTCCACAAGTTTTCCTGGAAATGCCTGTTGTGCATAATTGAGAGATGGTATTAATTTCGCCCTCAGAACTCTTTGGATAGCTGTTGTTGTGTAAAGTAGCGTATAATTTACAGATAGCGTAAGTAATACTTCTCCCTTTCATAAGCAATTTGTGGAGATGGACTCCTGGGCGGCTTGTTTCACTAAGCCAAACCCCCAAGTAGTTGTAATGTTGTATACAGTCCAAAGTCAGCTGAACAAGCCTCCATTTTGCCAGTTTTTGTTTTAGAGTATTGCCCGAAAATTACTGTTTTGGATTTTGATGGATTGGCGACCAACTTGTTTTTGACGTTGTAAGTTGCAAGGGCCGTTAGTGCTTTTTGTTAGCCAATTTTAGTATGGTCTAGGAGTACTAGGTCGTCGGCGTATTGCATTAATTGGATCTTGATGCACCCAATCCTGGGTGTGGCTCCAGTCAAAGCTTGGCCCATGTCTGCGGTATATAAATGAAAAAGCATCGGGCCAAGATGCACCCTTGCTTTAGCCCGCGATCCGTGTCGATTTTCTCTGTAGCAGATTTGCTCGAGAGTTTGATTCTTACCCAAGTTCGTGAGTACATCGATCGAATCTCTTGCAATAAAGATGGGTTGATATTCCAGCATGCCAACTTCTGCCAGTGGATGGTACGATCTACGCCATCAAAAGCTGCCGAATAGTCAATGAAACAAGCAAAGAGTGGCAGACTTTGGTGAGTCACGGCTTGTTGGGCTAAATATGACAGGGCGATTATATTATCCACCGTTGATGCCCCAGGTCTGAAACCTGTTTGAAAGAAGGGCAGAAGGTCTTCAGTACTGGCCCAATCTGATAGTTCCGCCAGAAGGGTGCTTGCATAGGCCTTGCCCTCAATATCCAGCAGGGCAATCATACGGTAGTTTTTTGGGTCGGATTTTGGACCTTTCTCATATATTGGGTGCAGTAACGACCCTCTCCAGGAATATGGAACGTCCCCCAAGAGCCTGCATCTAGCATATAACTAGGTCAGATTGTCCGTCCAGAAATCTGTGTCTACCCTGAAGAGGGAGCCAGGCAGGCCGTTAGGACATGGTGCCCCATTATGTTGGCTCTTTTTCAAATTGTGCGAACTAAAGTTTTGCCTGGAGGAACTCGGTCATCCAACGTTTTCAATGCGAGTACAGTGCTATTTCTTCCCTCACATTAAGGCATTTATTTAAAGAAATTCTACTTTGATCTTCTTTGTACAATGTTTTCACGTGAGCGGCACAGGTACCTGCATCAAGTGAGTTCTCTCTGTTGGTGTCTCCTTGAATTAGATTATTTAAATATCGCCAGCACTCTTGGGATTTGCATGGTCTCAGCAAATCAAAGATCTTCAGCCATTTCGCCTCAATGCATTCGCGTTTGCAGCCCAGACCTGCTTCGAATGGCTTTTTGCGGCTTCTTTAAGTAGCCTTTTTGCGGATGCTGATCCAGTTTTCCGATAAGCCCTAGGTTTGGCATTTAAATGTTTGACACTCTCTTTAATTGCTGGAACGAATCCTAAAGTATTTGATGGATCTAGGGGGGTTCTGCATATTGTGTCCCCTGGCAGCTGATCCCATTCATCTATAGCACCCCTGATGTTTGCGCCAAGTTGCCAGTCTGCCCATGTTTTTTTCCATTTATCGAACTTGTTAATTGGTGCTAACCCCCAGTTGATTCTTCTTAATAATTTATACAGTTCGTCTCCGTTAGGTGCCCCAATGCAGCATAAATATGGCGTGTGTCTACTGTAAGGTTTAACGTAATCAATAAGGCGGCATGATCGCTTTTGCTTCGTGGGTGCACTGTGTAATTTGCCATGAGATTTTGTATTCTCTTACTTAATAAAATGTAATGTATTGTCGTTTGATTATTGTATGTGGGCGCAAAAAGAGCCCCTGGCTTTTTCCTTAAAGACAGAGATTGTGGTGTTATCAGATTATAGGTCTGCATAAGGGTGTTGAAAGTGTCTGTAGACCCGGAATGATTGCTTTGTATTGCAGTGTTCCCTATATTATGTGTGTTGAAGTCCCCAAGGATGATGGATTCCATAGGTGCGAACTGTAATAGCAGAGTTTCTATCTGACTTATCAGCTGGGTCAGCTTATCCTTGGCACCCGGCCCTCGGAGATTGTAATAAATGTTATTTAAAAGAATTGAAAGTGGGCCATTGGTCAAGGAAAGGCCTTTCAGGGTACCTGCCAGAAACATATTTGATGGTGTTTTTATTTCTGTAAAATGTATTTTCAGAGAGTGCTTAATGTATATTGAAATCCCGCCTGAGGGTCTTCCGAATATGTTGCCTTTGATAGCTGGTTTTCAATATTCCGCGTAACCTCTTATTGATATTGGTTTAGATGCCCATGTTTCTTGGTGCAAATTAGGTCGGCTCCTTCAAGAAATGCCAATGTCACTGGGTTTTGCACGAGCTTTAAAATCCCTGCGACGTTCCAGGTCATGATGTTTAGTCTTCGAATGCTGACCATTGGGTTTCTGTACTCGGCGGAGTCATTATTTGGCAGATGCTGAACCTTAGATGACCCGGTCTCCTTGCTTACGGGGGGGGGGCAGGTATTAGGGACTAGGATTTAGGGCCCGTGGATGAATCAATTGTGTTACTTGTCTTGCTATCAACCCATCCATAACCCCTATGATATACTTTTTTTTATGGTTGTGTCCCATATCCATGAAGCCTAGCTGACAGAAGGTGCCAGATCGAAGTACCCAAGTTTTTCCCAAACCAAGTCTGCATTGCCTATTGTGAAATTGCACATCTTGACACACATCTTCACTTGTGCATGGAGTAGTTTTACTATAGCGTGGTTGCACTCTCCTTTAAGGGGGGGAGTGTGCATTTCACAAGGAAGAGATCCATGTCTCTATATTGAATTTGGCCCTGGGTTTACTGGGTTGTGTGGTCGGAGGAAAAGGCAAGGCTCTGGAGTGGTGCTTTGTAAGGGGGGGAGAAAGACAGAGAGAGATTTTTGTTATATCGTGGAATTTGTAGCCATATACCCATGACTCTACGCAAATATAGTCATATCCTGTCGTAATTCAACAGAACACAGCCACGAACACTTTCTGTTTAAATCTCTTTCCAATCTTTTTTTAATCTCGAGGTGTTAGAGTTGAAAGGCTCTGGGCAAGTGTAGGAAACCAACCCACCCTCCTCTTGTAAATGACACTGGTTCGCGGACCTCCAGCCTCAACAACACCTGTTTTGTCTCCTCGGGGCGCACATACCAGCATTCCCAGCCTTTCAGTCACATGATAATGTTTTAATCCAGCCTGGACCGCCGTAATCCATCTTTAATAGTTGCTTTTGACCTTTGATTGTGCGGCACACGTTTCATGTGCACTGCTGTAAAAGGGGCCTCAAACTCGCCATAGTAAGAGGTGTTTGCTTTTCTTTCAGTAATTCTGCGGCCTTATTTTCTGTCTGGAATGTCTTCTGCTTGGCCTTTAAGGTCTCAGGCACAGCTCATAAAGGCTACAGCTAATGCACACAGACCGTCTGTGGAACACGCTCCACGGGGTGCATTACCGGCACTTTACTTTCTCCAGTGCTTGTCTGAGTGCGGTGTGTGTTGGCGGGAAATTTCTTTTTGCATCCCTACCTAAGTGATCAGAAATGAAACACATAAAATGTTTCTAACTCAGTTTAGTTTAATATACAGTGTGCCATGTTTTTAGTCATCGAGGAAGGGGAAGCCCGGAATGTGGAGGTGGAACAACACTTTAAAGTCTTGGCTGCCATACAAAGAAGAGGTACGATTACTTAAAGGTTTGACGTAACTCCTAAACTTATATTCAGCTGAGTGCTAAAGTCTTACCCTGTTTGATTGCTGTTATCCACCAGAAACACTGTCAAAATGACTCTGACCATCGGACCCTTTAGCTGCCTTTCTAATTTTTACCCCAATTTGGTTTAGCCCCTTGTGTTTAATTGGACTTTCCCATTGTTAATGAAACATAGGATTGAGGTAAGCATTGGTGTTGTCAAAGTGGAAGTAAAAGAAAATCAGCATGTGATTTTCCATATTACGATATTTTTTTCACTGTGCATCTAGAGTTCCGTAAAATGCTCATTTAGATGCCTGTGGGAGAGTTTGGACATCTCAACCCACCACTGTATGGATGGCTGGGTATCGCAAATTCCACATTGGTGAATTGAACTTGAAAAGGCACCAGTCACCCTGCCACAGCTTACACTAGACCAGGGGTAAGGAGCACAAAAAAAGTGTTGATATGCGAAACAAGTGTCTTCTGTGCTTGAGGCAATACAGAAGCAGGGATAAATGTCATTTCTTGTGTTGGTTTGCAATCAATGATTTGTGACCATAGTGGTTTTCACAAACCATTGATACCTGTGATTGCAGTTCGCAAGGAAGGGGTGATGATGTGAATGTTCCCAATCAGAAATCAGTTTGTGACTTGTAATGCCTTTTCAGTGTTGTGAATTTTGTTTTGCACTTGGAAAGTCAGGGATTTGGATAGTGTAGGCTTTGAAAGTGAGCAAACACTGTGTTAGATTCAATGAATCAATGAAAATGATTTCATTTTCTGAAAAAAAATATTTGGGCCACGTTATTAAACATTTTTGTTGCATATGACACTCATGCAAATGGAAAAAGTGAAAAAAAGTTTTTAAAATCTTGGAGACTGTGGGTGTGGTCCAGCAACAGAGCGGAGCTACATAGCGGTTCTCAGCAATCCTCAGAGGTCTTTCAGCGGGCTAACCGTTCCCTCTGTTCTTCTGGGCCTCCTTCTTATGCCCGGTTCCCGCTTGTATCAACCCCGGAGAGCATCAACAAGTGGAGAGAACGGAGGCATACAGTGAGGTTTTTACAAGGGCTGTGAAGCCATGAATTTCTTCTCCTAAGTCTCCCTCCCTCGCCTGCTTTTGCTTGGTTCTTCTCGGGAGAGCAGCGTGCAGTGGGTGAAGGTACAGAGGTATGGAGGTCTACATCTGTAGGACGCCAGGGTGTGCTCAGGGTTGGAGCACGTTGCTCAACCCTGAATCGCTTGAGGCTGAATTACTGAAGCATTCTGCCATGAATTGCCCCAAGTTGCGTGTTGCTTGTGGCCCAGTGCACAATTTTGAACCAAATTGAAATTGAAGCTCGGAACTCAAGAATCCCTAAAAGGGGCTGCGGTAGGGTGGATGCTAGTCGAGCCATACTGAGTTGAGTGCAACCTCTTTGAGACGGCCCCACAAGGTTAGGGAGCTCAGTGTTTGCTACCCCATGACACACCAAACATACCAAAAACAATTAAGCCTCCTATTGCTGTTAAGATTGCAATATAGGCTTGACTAATCAAGGGAACCAAGGCGTCTACAGGAAAAATAAGATGAGATCCGGTAAGATCAGACAACAGGCTGCCCAGAAACACTTGAATCAAAAAAAGATCGCATGAAAACCCAAGACTGACATTGTGCAAGAAAACACGACTGAAACAAGTGAAGGCCATGGCAATCCATTGATATCTCTAATACAGACATTTGGGGAAATGATCTGTTGCTGTAAATTTATGTTTTTAAAAGACTCAGCAGCATTCATTTATTCAACGACTGAAAATATTGCAGAACTTCCAAATCCACTCATTCCTCAAAAGTCAGATTCACTATTGAATCCAGATCAGCGGTCCAGCATAAGTCCATCTATGAATATAAAAGTAACAGCATCTGGAAACAGTGAAATGCCAGTGGATAAAGTTATCATGATACAGGCCTAGGTTCACGCACCCAGCTATTCTTATTCAAGGTCAAGACCTCGCGCAAACCAGCGCTATCCACAGACAAACAACTCCATCATTGACTCCGTTGAGGAAGTGGAGAACTCCTGGCTGTGCTCAATTTTACTAGCAAACCATATGGTTCTAGTACAGGCAATGGAAAATTAAGAACATCAATCTGGTTGATGATCCTGTAGGGCATGAGCAGTCTGCTATTAAATCTCAGATTAATCTGAGCAATTATCCCAAGAAGAGCTAATTAATGAAAATAAGTCTGCGTTTAGCCATCAAGTAACATTAACTCTGCCACAACCAGAAGACATCAACGGAAATACATTTGATAGTCCTTGGTTGAAGGCAATTAGGAAAATAAAGACCCACATACTGTGTCATAGAATCATGAGACCTTAAATTTAAAAGCAGAATATATTTTGAAGTATATATGTGGCCCGCACACACAATAGAAAACAGTCCATTTAAATGATGATTCACACTGAGTATATTCCTTCAATCTTTATTTTCTCATAACACTTCGCAGTAGCCAACGCGTTTCGTCCTTTTGAAGGACTTTTTCAGGGCTCCTTACTTCATGTATCTGTTCCACTGAGTCTCCTTTCGTCTTACTATAACAGCGAAATCAAATCACCCTTCTTTAGTGCTATGTATGCGGATCTATTTCTGTATTCTAAGCGCAAAGTTCTCCTGGATTCCATGTTGTAATCTCAACCCAGATCAGTCTCTTACGGTCATTAGGGGGCAAGGCACGACCTGTCAATAACTTAGTTTTATCTATCTTGCGTCGTCCTCAGCCTGAAAGGTTTCAAAAACGACGTGTACTAGGTGGACAACGATATATCGGTCAATGTGGACACATTCCTTCTGCACCAATATCGAAGTGCACTGACGTAAGCTCTCAGGTATGTCACATACACTGCACGCCGCTCTCCCGAGAAGAACCAAGCAAGAGCAGGTGAATACATTTGATTTGATTTTGCTGTTGTTGTAAGACGAAAGGAGACGCAGTGGAACAGATACATGAAGTAAGGAGCCCTGAAGAAGTCCTTCAAAAGGAGAAATGCATTGGATACTGCGAAGTGTTGTAAGAAAATAAAGATTGAAGGAATAAAACATCAGTGTGAATCATCATTTGAACGGACTGTTTTTTATTGTGTGTGCGGGCCACATATATACTTTCTAATTGTTGTGGAAGCCCCTTTCACAACTAAGAGAATCAAAAGGGTCTGGTTCTCTGTTGGCCGACGCACCGAATGTAAATATATTCCCAGCTAATAGATAAGTGCGGTACCTCATCCTAGATCCTTTTGTGTGAATCCAAAATATATTTTGAGCCTACATAATGCTTAGTTATTAATGATTTTACAAATATCAATCACAGCACTTAATATGTAGTCAGATGAGCCGGACACCCAGATTGACCTTATGAATGTAATAACTTCCCACATCACCAGTATAAATGCAAACTAGAAAAACTGACAGATTTGATAATACGGGTGCTAGAAATAAATCCTCCTGTACAAACAAAGTGTGCGTATGTCCCAGTTATTGATAGGTTAAGCACTATACCAGCCATTTTAACAAGCATTTTAAATTAAATGGAAAATTGCAAGTCCGAACCCAAGTACTGATGGCAGAACATCTTTTCTTCGAGACAAACAAATTGTGCAGTTTCACAGGAGAAAACCTTATTAACTAGGAGCTGAAAGAGCTCACTCAGCAGTCAATCGATCGGAGAATGATGCTGAACTAAATGAACCCATGATCTGTGTTCAAACTAAGAGACCTAAAAAACATGCTAGGAAGCCAAGGGAGAACCACCAGTGCATAGTGAAAGAAGCAGCCAGCAGTAACAGACTGTACTCCATCTTTGAGGCTAAGCAGGGTCAAAGAGACAATGGAATCACAAACATCGCTACAAATCTCCTTGCCGCCGCAGCGCTAGGGGGGGGCGAGCGGCGCTCGCATGCTCGTGACGGAACCGCTCCGTCACGAGCCGTGGTTGCGCTGTGCTCATGACGGAGCGGTTCCGTCATGGCCCCGCCCGCTTAATAGAACGCGGCAGGGCCATGACGGAACCGCTCCGTCATGAGCACAGCGCAACCACGGCTCATGACGGAGCGGCTCCGTCATGAGCATACAAGGGGTTAAGGACAAGGCAATCGAGAAGTTGTCAATTTCAAACTCACTAGATGCATTGCAAACAATGGTAGATACGAATGATAATGTCCCTAAGACACCTGAAAATGTCCAGACTCAACTTGGTTCTAACAAAAAACGCAACATGTAAATAAGAGGAATCACTCCAGGCAAAACATCCAGGGATGTGGTCCAGATAGGACTGTGTCCCTTACAATATGAGAAAAATCGCAAAGTGAATCTAATTCTATACATGGTTATCCTTCCTGATCATTAAACAATGGAAGAGATAATGGAAGAGAATTCACCCAAGGAAAATCAGCCTGTCGCCGAATCATCAAGTTAATATACAATAATCATGACAAGAAATCACAGCACCAGGATTGCTACACATATAATAACATCCAAAGTGAAAGGAGAGTTGTTAACATCAAAATGCAATGAGAGAATAGTCCTAGAGGTGGAGCAGTCCAGAAAACATGCCAGCAAAAAACAACTTGGAGATGCATCTCCATTCCTCATTCCCAACAACATGCTCCCTGCAAAAGGAGAGTCTGAATCAGCAAATTCTCCTAAACCATCAGTATGTTTTACAAGGCTAGTATAACCTCCTCAATAGAGGAAATATAATGAGATTATTCACTGAAATTCCCAGTTTGAAGCATCTCAAATCGACTGATCTGTTGTCGGTTTAATTCCTTTCGAATGAGGATTATAAGCAACTTGATCAAACCCTCACTACATGGATAACCGAAGATATCGCACTATCAGTTATGAATGTTAGACAACAATTTGAAACATGAGACATAAAGCTATCAAAACAAACAAAGTCACGGTATCCTCTTGCCCTGTTGATGATGACTAGGAGATTAAGCACAGAATTGGGAACAACTTCTATGTGTTCAGTATTATAGTGTGCCCGTGGTAAAAATGAAAAAATGGAACAAATAAAAAGTAAGTGGTTTGAGCCAGGACCAGTGGAGCTTGGTAGCATTAGCCTTAACCTCTTCCGTGCTAATGATGAGCTCAGCTCGTCATGAGTCATGGTGCCGCTGTGTCATGACATGTGCAGCCCTCACACGCGGGGATAATTCCCCCGCTGTGCTTATGAAAACGAGCATGGTCATGACGAGCTCAGCGCCACCGTTCTGCGTGACGGGCTGAGCTCGTCGCGAGCACTGCGGCGCTGTGCGCTCCCCCAATCCCCCCCAGCACAGCGGGGGAATTAGCCCCGCGGGGAAGGGGTTAAATGCACCAAGAAAAGAGTGACATCCTAAACAATGGTTTAGTGAGTCCCAGGGTGTCTTTGCTAAACCTCCTTTCCTGGTATATCGCTGGGTCAAAACTGTATACCTTGTGAAAATCAAGAAAGTATTTTGAAAAAAAAAAAACTATACTTCGAAGATAGTGTACCCCCCCCCCCCCCCCCCCCCCCAAACATACTGAACTGGGGCAATATAAGATCATAGCTGTACAAGAGACAAGGCTAATTGAGCCTTCACACTTGGTAGGCTATATTTTCCATCATGTTAAGGCCACAAGATCAAACTGATTTGGGAGACCAAAGGGGGGAATAGCAGTTTATCTATCAATAGCATTAAACATCACCTCAGAGCAACTTTCTTCCTCGGTCTCTGGCCTAAAAAATAATTGAGTTGAGAACCTGACACAAACACTTGACAACAACAGCATTGTTGTTTAAAGTCTACGCACACTCCAATGCACAGGAAAAGACCATTCTATTCTCAAAATTAATCTCTGTGGTAACAGAAGTAAGGTTTTCGAACCCAACATGGGAGGTAGTTGTGACTGGGGATTTCAACCCAAATTTAACGTATACCCCAGACGAAGATGATAGTTTAAACGTAGATAACACAATATGAGCGGTGCAGTCATAGCTCGGCCTTCAAATCCCAACGGGCAAAAACTAGTCACTGCCTTGGAACCTCTAGGTATGAGAGAATTGAATGGCGGAACGCAGGAGGGCCCACACCCCAAGGTATACATACTATGGTGCTAACTCACGTTCAATAATAGACTATACAATCCTTTCTTTACCATTATTTCTATATCTTAGAAAATATGCAGTCAAATACACCACACGAAGGGACCATTGTTATCAGCAACTTGAGCTGGGTATAATTCCTCCGAGGCACATCAGTGCCCCAGTAGAAGTGGGCTCATTAAAACAACTCATTTAAAACACTTTAGGTTGATGCATAATTCATTACCTGGCCTGGCCAGCAAGGCAAAAGAGATCTTGGAGTCTACTATCAGGCCTGAAAGTAGTGAAACAGACGCATGCATGGAATTTACATCGAGATTTCTGCTTTATGTTCCTGCAGTGAAACAAAGACTAGGTAGCAAGCTGACAAGCGGTCAGAAGGCCTTTTAAACAAATGCCTAGTCTTAAGAAGGGAATTAGGAAAGGCACTTAGGAATTCAAAAAATCCTGACGCCCCTACACATTTATGTGAGACAATAAAGCACCTGAGAAAACAAAATAAAAAAACTCTTGGACAACCAGAAAACGAAAACAGATACATATTGGACAAAGCGGCCATTTAACTCCTTGGACGCTCATGACGAGTTGAGCTCGTCATGAGCCACGGCGCTCCGGGGCTCATGACGAGCTCAGCTCGTCATGGCCCGTGGAACACTCGGGTGCGGGGAGAATTCCCCCGCTGTGCTCAGCGTTCCACGGGAGGCAATACACCTGTGACGAGCTGAGCTTGTCATGAGCACAGGAGCGCCGTAACTCATGACGAGCTCAGCTCGTCATGAGCATGGGGGCGCTGTGCGTGCCCCCCTTCCCCCCAGCACAACGGGGGATTAACCCCCGCAGCGAAGGGGTTAATGCTAAGCAAGCCAACTCTAGGCTTTGTGAGAGACTAAAAATTGTATTGGCAGGACTTCTAGCATAATAACTAACTCGAGTGTGACGTAGGAAGTTTGGGTCTCGCCCAACTGACTGAGACGTTCATTGATGGTACACACTTCGAGAATCCAGTGTAGGCTGAACATACACTTCATTCTATAAAGGAAAAGGTAATTCGCCTGACTGAGACGTTCTTCAATGATTCTTGTGCCGAGAATCTAGTGAGGCGGAACGTATTTATTTATGAAGTTTTATATAGCGCGAACAAGATCCCGAGGGGTATAAGAGCGTTTTACAATAGGATGGAATGAAGGACATAAATGCAATATCGGCATCAGGTAAGAATAGGAAACAAGAATGATTGCATAATTACAGGACAATTGAGTCAAAGAGAGTAGTACATAAGCTTATGCGTCATTCCACTAAGGAACGGGTCCCACTCTATTAAGACCTGTGCCTACTTACAGCAGCATGGAAGAGGTGGTGAATAAAAAAAAGCAGCTGTAACATTGGTGAAGCTGCACAAGAAAGATATTAGCAATCCTAAAAGAATGGCTAATAGTAATAAATATTTGTAGATAGTCACACGTGGCTGTAATGCCTTTCTGATTAAGCCAGGGTGAACGTAGTTGTTTACCAGACTTTTTTGTGTATTACTTCGCACTGTCTATCCAAGCATGAGGTACAGAACTATCCACCTAATAAGATAGTGGAAGTACTAATGCAGGGCAAAGAGATGGAGCACCGGGGCCAAACGAAATTCTGCATGCTATTTTTAAACAAAATCCTAAATACTGGACAAACCCACTATCAGCACTATACAAGGAAGTTGAACTAACGGGCTCGATCTCAATGACCTGGAGAGGGTCAATTATAAACCAAATCTTTAAGGGTGGAGACTAGTCGAACACTGTCAACTGTAGGCTCATAGCAAAGTACTATGCGTCGCTTAATCTTGAGATGCTTATAAGATGGTCAAACATGAACAACCTAGTCCCAGTTAATGGGACAAGGTTTGAAGCAACTACAAATATCCTAGCCATTGCCCTAATAGCAGACAAGTGCAAAAGCCTTCAGAAAAAGCTGCACCGTTGCTTCATAGACTTTAAAGCAGGGTACGACTGCGTAGGTCGGTAGCTTTTCTGGCGAAAATTAAGGGAGTGGGGCCTCCCCGCTAGAATACTACGAGCCGTTGATCAACTGTACACACGTACTTGGATGTAAGTTAAAGTGGCAGGCGGTACAAGATTATCAAGAAAAATCCCCAAGGAAATAGGCCGCAAGCAGGGCTTTGTGTTCACCCCATACCTGTTCAATATGTTCATGGCAGACTTGTCCCCAAGATGCAACCAGGTAAATTCTCATCCACCACGCCTGGGCCCTTTAACATTTTCTATTCCGGATGACATTGTATTGCTCAGCTTAACAAGAGAGGGACTCCAAAGATCACTCACCGGAGTAAAAAAAAAAGGTGTCACAGTTAACAAACTTGAAATTAACATAACAAAAACTAAAATAAGGACTATTATGAACCGACCCAGGCCACCCCTCAAAATCAAGCTGGACAGTGAGGTCTTAGAGAAGGTTAGTAGATGCAAAGATTTAGAAGTGTATATAGATAGTCGATTACATTCCCAAGAGCACAAGCAGTATGTCACCAAGAAAGGAAATGTCCTGTTCTATGCGTTTGTATACTGGCTAAGAAGCTGGATGGTGTCTCCTCCAAGCCACTATTGTGTGTTATAGCGGCCAAATTGCTACCAATAGTGGCTTATGCAAGTGTTGTCATGCATGGTAAAAATGCCTCGCTTTTGGACAGATTGCAAGTCAACACACTCAAGCGGGCATTCAGACTTTCACAGAATGCTTCTGCAGCTCAAGTTCGCTTGCAATTTGGGCCCTAGGGGGAAGCTTTTCTACAATAAAAACCTGGTATAAAATCACTTCAAATCAAGGAAGCCTATTAAATAGCTCACTATGGTTGGTATTGGAAACAGATCCTCAATCTAGTCACCGAGAATACATGTACTCATCGAGGAAAGTAACAAAGACAATAAAACTCTATAACACTGATCTGTCCTACCCAATATTTCGGCGGTTGTAAATAAAGCTGCCAAAATGCACTTTTATTTGATGATGAAAACAGGTTAACAGCCGTACCCATGCCTGTATGGTCCTTCAAACCTATGACAAATTGAAACCAAAGTCATATTTAAATGTGACATTCTCAGCACATATACAGGGAAAGCTGATGGCATTCTAAATTGGCACATTCTCATCCCTGGCAGATCAACCATCCTGGAAGCACAGTGGTCCTATATACGGTAGACTATGTGGCTCGGCTAAGGAGGATTTTATTTATTTGATAGTATATAGTATATATGCTCCTTTTTTTAAAAAGCACGTGTATTATTATTGAAAGGGTTTTAATGCCAGGGGCATTCATTCCTGCAGGGCAGTGATAGTAAAAGTGCTCGATCCAGTAGACCCTCAGCTCATCTGTATTTACCCAATTAAGTTCGCATCCAAATGACCCGCAGGAAACTTTTGCTGGGTGGTGGTGCACAAGAGCACAGGTTGGTCCAAGAATGAAGGCTGTAATAGACTTAATACTGTTCAAAAAGGTATTGTGTATGATGAATTTTACTTTTTAATGATCTAGGCCTAACAGCACGGTGGCACTTTACTGATGACTACCTACCGACAAGTTATGGCAATTTTGCAGTTTAATTCTTTGGAACTGTGAATTTTGTTGGTTTTATTTCTTATTAATGATTTGGGAACGCTTTGGTCTCTGAGACCATGATTTTTGTTGAATCTTGTTTTAATCATGTTTTACATTTTATATAGTTCTGTATGTGTGGTAGCATTGTTAGTTTTTATTAACCTAAACAATGAAGACTTTTTGTACCTTTGTTTTCAAAATCTGATTCTAATTCGCAAACTCAGGATTGACATATTTTGGCATTTAGAGGTCTCACATACACTCATGAAATGTCCATAAGTATGCTTAGTTTTCCTCAGTCAGGCGTGGCAGCTTGTAAGACTTCCCTGGATGTTGCCAAGAGAGTAGTTCGTGCATTGAAATAAACCCTCACATATTCTATATTTGTGGATAGTCACACACCGCAATAATGCATTTCTGAATAAGCCACGGTGAACGTATTTGTTTGCCAGACAGTGTGCTTTTTAAACACCCTTCTAAAAGTCATTCAGTGGACCCATGTTCCCACAGGTTGGTATGTTTTCTATCAACAACCTGGCAATGAAGAGCAGGTCCTGTAGGGCTAAACATTACCTTTCCCATTCCTCTAGCAGCCACCACAGCCTTATTGCTGCCATTTCTTGTTCCGGTCTAACATAATTAAGGCGATCAGTTTTTTGTGTGTATGGTTTTTACATAACAATACAGACAAAAAACACAACCAACTATATATTTGTCTGTATTTATTTTTAAGTATGAAAAAGTTTTAGAATTTGGTCTTCTTCAGGGTGATCTATGATGTCAGTTATGACAGCTAAGCCAATATTAGAACATTGGAATGTTGGGAGCGCCATTGAAAACAATGGAGTGCTCTGTGCTTTTAATGGCCCGTAGAAATCTGGAGCACCAATATTACAATGTTTGTTCACAGCTATTGCTGTGCACAAAAGGCCTTGTGGAGCCTGAGGGGATTATTTTAATAGCCTGAAGGGAATGTTTTAATAGCCTTAAAGCCATCCCTAGCTGGCTCTACCAGCCATTGAAGGCCAGCTCTCTTGTTAAAGGCCCTCCCCTTCAGCTCGGGCCTTTAACGCTGGAGTGGGCCTTTAATGGCCAGCAGAGCCCTCTATGGCTTGCTCTAAGGCTATATTGGAACACTGAAATGTGGGGACCTCCATTGAAAACAATGAAATAGCTCTAGTCTATCCTTGTACTCCAGCATTCCAATGCCTGTTTTTCTATTTCTCAATTTTTAATTTAGAGCATTTTGCCCTCAGTGGGTGGAATGTTCTAAAAGCCTTATAGCCCTTCTGCCTCGGGCTATACCAGTTGCTAAAGGTGTTCTGCCACGTTATAGGCCCTTGCCTGCGGCTCTTGGCTATAACTCTGGTTCAGTGCCTTTAACAACAGGTATAGCACTTGGCAGAGGGCTGTAAGGCTATAATAGCTGTGTAGACTAACACACAGGGCAATTTATAAACACTAAGGGAAAATGTTTTCTAATGAAGCTTTAATGTTGCATTGTACTAAAATGTTAAGTTCTTATGATTGTATTGCATATGAGTGATGCATTATATATGGGGTCTTACACCACTAAAAGCCATGAGGCGACCAATTGCAAGTGCACATTAATTGGTTAAATAAATGTGGAAATATAGAAGCTTTGAGTTAATCTTTTCACAAAACACAAAAAGAATACAGATCAATATAGATCAAAAGAGCAACAAATACATGTGGATAATTATAGGCAGTGTCTAAACAACAAATACCATAAAACCAGGAGGTCTATACATAATTGAGGGACTGTCGAGTTTAATTGCTGAAGATGGTCCTTTCATTATGTCTGTGGTGCTATGCAGATAATAGGACTTTCTCTTACATTGCACGAGAAACCTTTTGTTTTGATTTTAATGCTATAGATATAATCAAAACACTGTAATCTGCAAGGTACTGCAGATTACAGTTATTTCTGTGCCAATTTTATGACGTTTCTGTAGTTCATAGACAACAAAATAACCTAGAATTGGGTTTCATTTAGGAATATGAACAATATGTTCACTAGCTTAATCTGAAAACTATTGCACATGTTTGTGAATACCTACTTCAAGAGTTTACATGGCAAAAGATGATACTTTTTGTGCACCCATTTGCTGGTGTACTAAATGTTTTGGTGTACCAAAGGTTTGGTGAATCGGACCCAGTGGCAATATGATTAAATACCATCCACAAAGTTAGTAGTGGCAGTGAGAGATTTTTGTAGCTGCTGCAATGATACTCCTTTTCTCTAGAAAAAAAGGATGAAAAACAGAGCCTTGTTACTTAGAAATCAAACTTATCATTAAAGTTAGGTGCGGAGCTCTTCAATTGTCTCACCGTATATCATGAGTATGAAAAACCACTGAAGAAGACGGACCACCAGGGGCCCTGCCCTGTACTCTTGAACTCCACCACCGACTGGAGAAACTGAAGGGCCAGAACACTCGGAGGCCTCCCTGCACTTACATCTTGATAAGGTCATTGCTTCTATAGCAGACACCAAAGCCACTCCCCAACAAGACGTTAGTGCAGTGACTTTGGGGCTAGATCTCCTGTGGGCCAAACACCGTAAACTAGCTGACCGAGTCACTGTGGTTGAAACTTCAATGGGGGAAATACAACCAAAGCAAAACGTGCTCACCCACAGGTTAGAGGATCTATCGGAAGGGTGCGAATCCTGGAAAGGTGAACTTGAGCGACATAACCCCTGCAATTACATTAGAGTGGTGGGGCTCCCGGAGGGGGAAAACGGGACTGACATGGTGATGTACTTGGAAAATTGGCTATGGACAGAAGTGGTGCTGAATCCCCTTACCCCCTTCTTTGCCCTGGAGAGGGCCCACAGTGTTCCGGCTTGCCCGCTGGCACCAGACCACCGGCCCCGCCCATGGTGACTAGACTTCTCCACTATAGAGATAGACATTTCCTCCAGAGAGCGCAGACATATGGCCCCTTCACAGGAGACAATGGCAAAGTCTCTGTGTTCCCTGACTTTACAGCATTGGTCCAGCCACAGCGAGCTTTGTTTCTAGTGGTTAAATAGGTCCTCCGAGATGAAGGATTGCTATACTCCCTGATGTTTCCCTCAAAAATGTGGATCATCCTGGATGGCACAACTCACTTTTATGACGATCTGGAGTCAGGTTAGAACTGGCTGTAGGCTACAAAGCTGGATCGACACTCCACAAGGCCCAACCCAGCCAGGACCAACTAAGCAAAGATCCAGAAAACTGACATAGGGGACCCTTTCTGGAAGATCCTTATAGAAACTGCAACCTCTCAAACTGAGCAGGAGTTGGCAACTGCCCTGCTCACGGTGACTGAGATAACCATGACACAGAAGACAAAGGCTGACACTAGCCTGCACCTTGGAGACCTACTTGCTGGGATTGTTCTCTAGATGACAGGCCTGGAAAGCAGGCACTACATTCTTAAATTTCGTTCTGGCCTTTGCTAAACGACATATAGCCATGATGTGGAAATCTGAGACAGGCCCGGCCATTGACACTTGGGTGAAGGATGTCACAGTTTTGGTGCGAGCTGCAGAGAGAGCTCTGCTTAGAGAATACGACTGTGGTATATACGTCGACGTCCAATAGCATGGTTGTGAGCGGAGATGCTAAAGATTTGGGAGCACCCAGGAGGAGGCTGCAGGGGAGGAGGTGGAAGGTTGGATATGCCAGCCAAAAGATCTGCAGTTGACCCCCTTGGCGATTTTGATTAAAGAGATGATGGGCTCTAACAAAGATGTGCTGCACTGTGCCTTTGGAGACGCGCTCCAACGCGTGGGTGCGGAATTGCGGGATATGGGGTGGTACCCTCCTACCTTCAACTATATCCCCCCTTCTGCACCCCTCCTCGCCACTTATTCATCCCTATCAGTAGTCTTTATTCTGAAACAATCACCTTGGCTGAGCCCTTTCCCACTCTACCTCCCATTATCCACCCCCACCCCACCCCTCCACCAACAACCACACGGCCTGATATCTCCTTCTTACGTGACACCTGGATGGGTGGGTGGATGTTCCCCCAAGACACATTGGATTGTTTTTTTCTTGTTATGTGTGTTTAAGTGTATAGGCCTCTACAAACACCCTTAAGAGCATCATTAAGCTGTCAACTTATGAAAATGTCTGGTTTGGCAAAAGCCGTCCAAACACCCTTGGAGCTAATCAACTAGTGGGGTTGGCTGAAACATTAGTAAACTGTTGAGAGGCAGGGGGATTATGTACAGTGCCTTGTAGGTCTTCCCGGTGATACTAGGAGATCAGATGCTTCTACACTTGAATGAAACCTAATGTATGAACATCTTTTTCTTGCAACAAAACTCTAAGGGTACAGTAATATGGCTGTTAGAGGAAGAACAAGTGATATCTGTGTCGCCCATTGTACACTTTGGAGCTTACAAACACCGAACAAACATTTCTTCTCCTTTCATGTGAATAATGACAAACATTTCTCTGTATTATTACATTGAAATACCAGTAAGCTTACGTTTAAATAAAAAAGGACCGCTGAAAAAGAAATGTGCACTCCAAGAACAGATCGGATTGGCAGAGTCCCCTTGCGACTCCTATCGTCTGTTTATAATTTAGAAAAAATCCAGTGTGGTTTGTCTAAAAAAAAATTAAGGCGTTCAGTCGATGCAGATACCAGAATTCCTACACAGTAGTTGATAGTTTTGTGTAGCTGGCATCGTTTTCTTGGCAAATTATCTTTCTGGTAAACGCTTCCGTCTTTAAAGTTTCTGTGAAATGTCCGAGAGCACGTTTGCTTATCTATCGCATTTTGTTTACCTGATTTATTTTTCATTAAGCCTCTACGATCATAACGTGGCTCTTTGTTTGAGTAAAGTGCTGACAGGTCTCTATATGGAGCAAAAATGCACCCCACCATGTTTTAATATTGACCTATGTACTTATTCAGCTTGTCACACATTCCCCCATCGGCCTGTCATTTTCTTTTGTTTCTTCTGTTGTCAGCATGTATGTTTGTTTTATTTCCTCCTGATGAACTTTGTTTCGAACTTGGCGTTTAAGGCACCCTCTTACACTTTCATTTACTCTTGCCTTAAGTTTCTAAAAGCTGCTGTGAGCCCTTAAGAAAACACTCTTAGAAGAGTTTTGTTTTAGGGTGTGTATTCCATTTAGCATTTTATGTGGACATTTGCTAGGAAACACCATCAAACAAAAAGTACTCATTTATGTCGGATCATTTGAAGTTACGAGATAAGCCACAGAGTACAAGTGACGTGGCCGTGATGAAGTGCTTTATTATAGCTTCAGAGAGCACAGTTCCTGCATGCGTGCCTTTCTGTGTGTGTTTCGAGGTGCGGCGCGGATCTGTTTTCACGGACCACTGTTTAATTAATAATTCCTTTGTCCTCGGAATAGAGGGTCCCTCGTGGGCCCAGCATAAATATCGCATCTCATGTATCAGAGGCTAGGATTATGAGCTCGAGCCTCGGATTGATAAAACGATGGTTTGTGGTAACTTTAAAGAAGCGAACCTCCCTGCACATGGTAACTGGGCGCACCTGTCATTTATCAAAGTCATGTGTCGGCGTGCTTTGATATCAGAGCGCCACGTTAAGCACCAGAGCACGAATAGGAATGTACCAGTTTCCAAAACAATCGGGGGGTTTTGTGGAAGAGGCCTAGTAATGCGCACTGCTAAGGTGCGGTCCTGCGTAACCTGGCTACATGCAGTGAAACGGCTGCCACGCTCATGTAACTTGTGTAATAATTCACCTCTGATCAGTTCCTAATTCGAGATAAAGGGGTAAATTGCACGGTCAGTACGTAAAAGGAGCAGTGTGTATATGTTTTACCTCTAAATCTTCGACAGTCATGCGTGCCGGAGTCTTGCTGTATGTAGGTGTCATAACGGTTTGTCGTGTCAACGGACACAGCCCACAATCGTTTCGCTAATTCATCCAAGCAGTAATTGTAGTGCTTACTATGACTACTTTTGGAGTTGCCGTGACATTATTTTTCAATATCTCTTTGATGTTTGACCTGCTTTGTTTATTTCCAGTTTATAGAGGTTGCATGGCAACTCCATGGTATTTTGATGCATACTTTTTTGACCTCGTCCCACTTCACTCAAATGCAGCCAGTGTTTCAAATGCACATGTATTATCACGGTTGCACGAGTTGCTTTGACCGTAGAGAATGACCCTCGCCTGAGGTCCCAAAAGCTCAGTTGATCTGATCTAGACTGAGCATATGACGCCTTCCCATCTTTAGTGTCCTGCACTAGAGACTTTAAGGTATGATTATGTTGGGGGGGTGGCAGTAACAAATTAAATAAAAATACATGGCAAGAACGTTTGATAAACAACTTACATACATGTGGTTAGCGTGTCACTTCATTATTACAAATTAGTGTTATATTTTCTAGGTCTTACTGCCGTGCGCTGTCATTAGCAATTATGGAAATACCAGATACGTATGCCATTGAGCATGGAAGAGCCAGTTTCACAAAGAAAGTTTAGGAGGGTTGGAAATCTGCACATGGTAGGCTTCCTCCTATAATGTGTGTAATTTTGCGGACTGATTAGTAATTAACCAAAACCACCAGGAAATAGCACGAAAATCTACGTATTTTGTAATTCACTTGTGATAACAGCTTCTATAACTGCTGCAACCACACCAGAGACCACGGTAGTATCTACAGCTTCCACCACAATGCAGCCAGCAGCAGCCACTGCTGTAACCATAGCCGACACCGAAGAGGTAATCGTGGCAAGGACAACCGCAGCTAGCGGTGACAATTGCCACAGCAGTTGTCAGCAGAGCAGTTACCACCGCAATCGCAAAAGCTGCACCTAGTGCCCACAGCTATGACAGCAGGGACCACATATGCCATCACAGCTCCACCAACAGCTCTAACCACAGCTGGGACCATAATATAAACCCGAGCTGCCACCATGATGATGATAATAGCATTGACCATGGGCGGAGCAAAAAGAGCTATGCCATGAGCCACCACCACAGTAACAACAGCAGCTGCCAGAATAATTGCAAGCATTGTAGAGACAACATTAGTGAAAGGCTCCACCAAAGCAGTAACTGCAGCTCATACCTCAGTATCTCCACAGCGGCCACAACAACAGGGTCAACATCAGTGCCACAGCTGTACTGTCAATACAGCAAGGACCACAGTTACAACAACGGTTGCAAGGACCTCAGCAGCAACAACAGCTCCCACACCTTCAAGGACCATAGTAGCAACAAAAGCTGCAATGACCTCAGCAGCAACAACAGCTCCCACACCTTCAAGGACCACAGCAGCAACAAAGGCTTCAAGGACCTCAGCAGCAACAACAGCTCCAACACCTTCCAAGGACCACAGCAGCAACAACAGCTCCCACACCTTCAAGGACCACAGCAGCAACAAAAGCTGCAAGGACCTCAGCAGCAACAACAGCTCCCACACCTTCCAAGGACCACAGCAGCAACAACAGCTCCCACACCTTCAAGGACCACAGCAGCAACAAAAGCTGCAAGGACCTCAGCAGCAACAACAGCTCCCACACCTTCCAAGGACCACAGCAGCAACAACAGCTCCTACACCTTCAAGGACCACAGCAGCAACAAAAGCTGCAAGGACCTCAGCAGCAACAACAGCTCCCACACCTTCCAAGGACCACAGCAGCAACAACAGCTCCTACACCTTCAAGGACCACAGCAGCAACAAAAGCTGCAAGGACCTCAGCAGCAACAACAGCTCCCACACCTTCCAAGGACCTCAGCAGCAACAACAGCTCCCACACCTTCCAAGGACCACAGCAGCAACAACAGCTCCTACACCTTCAAGGACCACCGCAGCAACAAAGGCTGCAAGGACCTTGGCAGCAACTACAGCTTCCACACCTTCATGGACCACAGCGGCAACCATAGCTGTACCTCTGCAGGGACCCTAACAAGAGCATATTCTACAACAGCAGGGACAAAACCAAGACTGTTGACCATGGTGAACAAAACATTGAACCACAATGTGTTCTATAGTATGAACAATGTACATATTATTGGCTATTTAGGTGCTGATGAAAAGCTTAAAATTTGGATTCACCGCTTGTGGTTATACTGTATATATTTGTACTGCACAGTTTAATGTTGCCTGATGCATTACCACATAACTTCAAGGCTGATGATTTGGAATTACCTAAAAACTTTGAATGAGATGTGAGGAGTATAGCAATCCAAAATAGAAAAATAAATCCTCACTACTTCATCTTACTCCTTTCCTTTACCAACCATAATAAGGAAATAAACCTGGCAGTCCTACCATATAATCTGCCTTTACATTTTCATTATAATGTTTAGATTTTGTTGCAGTAATCTGACTTTTTTAACACCCCAGCGCTGGCACATGCTACAGCGAAAACCTGATTGTAATATTTTATTATTGAAAAGCTCTGTGGGAAATGAGACTTGGTGGCCCCAGCTCAAAGGTATTCCTGTGCTTTTTGCCGCCAAACTTGAAGCCCGCATTGACTTATATTTCGTTCCTTCAAGCTGAAAGCTAAACAGTAGAAAATTGAAAGAAGGCCAAATCTTAATATGATTAAAGTATTTTCAATTTAAATGTATAAACTAGGTGTGCCAATTACACAAAGGTGTTCACTTGAGCATTAGTTGGGACCTGCGGGCCGGCACAAAATGCTTATTGACGTGTTTAAGAATTGTGCATAGCATGGACATGGTGCGTCAGAGCCCATTGTGAGAGCACTCAGTATATATATTTTGCACAGTTTTTTTAATTTTTTAACAGTTGAGCAAGATCTTTACCCTTTGTTTATATGTTAGTAAAATGTGCTGGTTATTTACCTTATTGCAGATATCTCAAATAGGCATACCAACTTTGGGTTAACATGTTTGAAGTTGGGGTAGTTTACAGAGGAGTTGTCTCAATAAAATTTGGAGCCGCAACAAAGTCCATCAGAATTTAGTAAAAGCCTTTGGTGTTGCATGTTCCATCTTCGGTACATCTTGCTTCTTTGTTCAAATCAAGATCCTCTTATGATGCAGGATTGGTTCTCCATCCTGGGTTCTTCACTGGCTGTGTT
Source organism: Lissotriton vulgaris (assembly GCF_964263255.1). NCBI lineage: Eukaryota > Metazoa > Chordata > Amphibia > Caudata > Salamandridae > Lissotriton > Lissotriton vulgaris. The sequence goes on from NC_141689.1 coordinate 1,481,170,376, forward strand.
CGCTCACACTGGCTGTAGGCCGGAAAGCATGGCAGTTGAAATAGGGAAATCTTTTGTTGGTCCTATGGTGCTGTCGGAGGAGATGTAAGGAAGGATATTGCGGCTGTAATTGGGATCAATGACTTGCCGTTTTATTACCTGTCCACCTGACTGTATATTGATATGTTTTATGTATTTTATTATTATCCTTTCATGTTAGTGACTACTACATTGCTCCCATTACCTCTGTTCATTCCTACTGCCCCTACCCTGTCAGTGTGAAGCACTCTGATATCTGTAAGGATCTTGTTCGCGCTATATAAAACTTTGAATAAATAAATCAAAGAAGAGTATGGTTCTCCTTCATGAGCGAACAGATGCAGTGTCATGACTACTCTCGATTCTATTTTATTTAAAGGCTTGTCTGAGCAATTCGATTTCCAGAGAACACAAATTAAGGATCTGCTCCTAATGTCAGATGTAGAGCTTTCTATTTGTTTCAGATCTGCCTAGAGTGTCCGCCCATAGTGTTCCATAGTGGTTGTGAGTTCCCACTTCAGCTATTCCTCAATTCCCTCATGCCCTCAATCTACCTCTTCCGTGCAAGGACGGCCAACCCCCAACCTAGGTTGGAATATTATGAAAGTTTGTTGCAGAGACGTTGTTTATCATAGTGTCTGGTTTGTTTCTGAAGGCAGCCATGGTCTTTGCTCCAAGAAGAGTTGTGCATGGTGCAGTGACATTTGATTTTGAGTCTTAGCACCACTTGAGGCTTGAGAAGGCGTTGTAGTTTGGGCCTTGTATTGCTATGCCCTTTCAGTTCACTGTCAATTGATTCTACATTATCAGAAACATACCCTGCACTGTCAGAATTATTTTAGTATGCCAAAGTAGAGTATAATTTAAATATTCTTAATATGTCATCAAAACCTCTAGACTTTTAGTTTTAGACATACACCTTCACTCAGGGTATTGCCAACTCTTTTGTGGCCGTGCATCTGATTGAAGGAAGCCAAAAATGCAGCCAAAAAGTGATAGGCAGTTTAGGGCAGCATCACGTAAGAAAGGGGAACAGGTGGTTTCGAATGAAAGGCAAAGGTGGTTATTTGAGCACCTGCATGCATTTAGGTTTAAAAAGCCATAAAGGTCTATGGTTGACAAGCTTCCCTGTGTCTTTCTGACCAGTTGTAGCTTAACGCCTAGGAGCACTTGTCATACTGGAACTTTTAGGTCCGCCCTGATATTAGGAGGTTCTTGCACAGTGCTGTAGGCGTATAGCTAGGACTGGATGTAGGTCTTCTGAATTTGGGCTCTTGGCAGTAGTGCAAGTCTAGGATTCCATTTTTTTCATCTGGCCCTTGTGTACCATAGTATGGTAAATGCCATGCTTTTGATTTTTTCATCTTTAGATCCGAGAAATAAACAAATAGTTGTGTAATAAGAAAGTTGATGCAGAATTATTGGTGTTGTGTTGAAAGTAAAAAATATAAAAAGCATATATTTTACATAAATTTGCTATACGTTTGCAGTTCAGATGTTTGACTGCACTCTTTTTTCCTATCTACCTAGCTCCTGCAAGCGTAAAGGCACCAAGCAATTCTCCTTATGTTGGAACTGCACCAAACAAGAAGCCTGGGGTGCAACCTACTGAGACCGAACAAGACACACTGGTTCAGAAACCAGAGCATATCCCTGCTGGGACCCGAACACCAATGTGTGCCCACTGTAACATGGTGATAAGGTTTGTAGAAAGCAATTACAGTTTAATGAAATATCAGTTACAATTGTTTATGCAGTCTGCCAAATAATTGTTTGTGGTTGACAAGGTGCTTCGGCTGACACAAAAAAATAACATAGTTCGTGGGTAGGCTTCACCTTGAGAACGTAAAGATTTCTTGTTAAGTAGTTCCACACATTTTTACAAAATCTGAAATATGCAGTTTTCGGGGAAAGACTTGGATACACGTTGATTTCAAGCAAAGGCATTAGTTGCCCACTCACATCAAATCTTTCTCCAAGACATTGGTACCTGGCATTCCAAATTGTTTTTCCAGTCACAGATCATTAAACCTGTCCGAATTAAAATTGACATTTCTAGCTTAAACATAAACCATTTTTTTTTCCTTCAACGAGATCCATAATCTTCAGGGGTTTCGACTGTACTTCATGTTTGAGAGATATTTTGTATTCTTATAAGTGTTCACCATGTGTTTCATATGCGTCCAGTTTTCAATGTGATTATTGATTTATTTGACTTGTTATGCACCAACTTGTGGCGGGTGCCTCTTTACAGTACAAGGAGAAAAAAGGTAGGAATGAGACCCTATTGGGATCACAAACCCTGCATGGAGGAGCAGTCTAAAACGGGGGCCTTGTCCTGAAGGGAGTGGGGAGTCCTAGCGGTAGATACTTATGGTTCAAAGGCAGTCTTGCACAGATTAGTATTGTACACAATTTTGAGGGATGGTAGGGTCCATTGCATTCCATAATGCAGGGCCCCATCCTTGTAAGGTTCTACGGCTGGCTTTTTCCTGATGGCTGGCTTGTCGATTAGGTTAGTGGTGTTTAGTCTGAGAGGCTGCACCTGTATTTCTGGAGGTAGAGTAATCTGGTCACTTGTACCTCTTACTGATGGTTTAATCGTTAGATTCTACTGTCATTCCTCTTCTAATTTTTTTATAGAACTGGCCTTTGCGTCGAGCTGGTTGCATTAAAGTCAGTGTAAAGTCGTGGGATGGAGAGAGTTAATGTTGCACCAATATAAGACATACATTTTTCTTTAAAGAAGCGTTTAAGTCAAATTTTCCACTTTTGTGCATTCAATAGTATAATAAAAAATGTTAAATTCAAAACCCCAAAGTTACTTAAGAGCCTTTTAAAATGTATTTGCAGAAACTGTGTTGCCTACACCACCTGAATGGAATACTTGTCGAACTCTGAACTGTAAATAAAGTTTAGAAATTCAGTTCTACCCTTCTAGGGATGTTTGTGATGTCTCAGCGGACCCCAGGTTTGACGTTTTAGGGCTCAGGTTCTCAGACTGCCTCAAGGATCTGTTTGGAAGAGCTAACTTCCCAATCACAATCCATTTTTAATCAAACCTGAGGTTTTAGACGAGATGTGGGCATTAGAGATCCTGCAGTGAGGATCAGACCGTCATCAGGATAGAGGTCTTGTTTCGACACCCGGTTTCCATAGTTAAGAGGAGTGGCAGTCCATGCATTGCTGAAGAAACTCTTAACAATCTCTTCACTTTTTGTTATGTTATATATGTGCTTTGTACTGCCTGCATCTAGAGTCCTAGTTGTTATGATAGAATAAAGGTGTGCTCTCTTCAGTTGTGGCTTAAGAGTTCATGGACTGGTCATACAAATGTCTGGTGACACCGAGACGAGCAAAACTGATCCAACGGTGGGAAAGTAGTATCGAATGAACACACACTTGGAGTCGCGCCTGTTCTGCTCAGCCAAACTAAGACATAGGATACATGAGTACTGCATAAAAAATACATGGAAATGAAAAAGATACAAGACCACATTTGTTCGCTAAAAGTGAGAGCACATACTGTCACTGGATTAAGCGAACGGCAGACAGATGCAAGTGGATCTATGTGAGCATTGGAAAAATATACTTTGAGATGATGTAACAACAGCAGGCCATGGTTGGTAAATCATAGTTCCTTTTTGGCCAGAAATAAACACCATTATTATCCCGTTGTATCTATATAGTAAGTTGGTATTTTGCTTTGCTTTGTCAAGTATTGTTTTCCTGTACATTTTATTCCCTCCAAGCTCGCTTATTCTTTTTTCTTTCACTTGTTAGGCAAGCATATATGTGTTGCTGTTGCAATCAAAAGTTTGACTGAAGGCTTAAAGGGCTGCTTGTGGATAGGGCCATACATGGATTTCCAATCTTGCCGGTTGATACTCTGCTATTCAAACATGAAGAAAAGAAAAAGGTGTAAAAAATGAAATGAGAAGGAAAGAATGAAAGGAGCTGGGCAAGCAAAAAAAGAATGAAAAGAGCTGGGCAAGCAAGAAAAACAACAACTTTTGAGCGATAAAAAAACAAAATGAAGGAGTAGGTTATTTATGCTGACTCGTCACCATTCCGTAGAATGACTGTGAAGTCCTAAATAAAAAAAGTAACACTCTTTCCCACCTTGGGGCTTGATTACGATGTAGGTCGGAGAGCAATCTGACCAAATCGGTCTCTGAATGGTTTCTGACCAAATTAGATTCGGGGAGTCTGACCAACCGATTACGATGGTTCCAGATACCATTCGCTCGGACTCCCATTGCCTTCAAGGGGAGCCTTTTTTCCGACCAAATACACAGGCTCCCATTGAAGAAAGGGGTGGGTGGGTAAAATCGGGCACCCTGTAGTGCCTGCTACACTGTGCATGATCTGAAAGGGGGGTCCCTTGGGTACCCCCAAGGGCCTCATTCTGAAGGCTCCGGGTGAAGGGGGGCCTGCTACATGCCCCAAAAGTCAGATTCCGACAACCGATCCGAGTCAGACAAATCAATTTGGAAAGGCTGTCTGAATCCAACATCATAATCGCTTGTTCGGAAACGCGTTCCGTAGACCTGTATGAGTCGGTTCCAAATGACTTGGTTCCTCCGAATGCCATCCAGAACTGAGTCACAACCAACTTGGAAAGTCCAAACGCTTTCCGAACATCGTAATTCGTTGTTCGGATAGCTTTCTGATTCTGTCGGAAAGACGGTTTCCGAATCGGATTTGGCATACTCAAATCCAATTCGGAACCATTCCGACCAACATTGTAATCGACCCCTTAGTCTCCAAAAATGTTTCCATCTTTATGACTGTCATGGTTTGCTTTGTTGGGTGGTCATTCCTTTGTGGTGTATTGATTTGATATTTCGATCATCTTCCTCCAAAAGGGTATACAGTTTCCCCAGGGGTCACTCTTATCACCCTTCTTGTTTAATATTTATTTATTTACTATTTCCAATACTCCTTGTCCTGCTTTGTGGGATCAAATGTAGATTACACCCAATTGCTGATTAAAGAACATGGTTACTGTAAGCAGGATGAAACCGGAAGATGTCTTTTATGCCTGCAACTAAAATTCACTGATTATAGGTGGAGGGTAGGATAAAAGGTAATTGCATATGCCTTGTGCAAAAGGACCTGTTAGAGACTACCCAAGGCATCTCCAAATAAGTCTCCTTGTCGCGCAGTCCACTTGCAAGCTGAAGCCTTCAGACACAGGACCATTGAAACTGGTTTCATGGAAAATGTAATCTGATGAGGCATTGGATCCTAAATAGTATGATAATCTCCTTCTCTTGTCAAGAACCAAAGCCTTTCTCAAGAATGATTTCCCCATGGCAACTGATGCCCAGTGCTTGCAGATTCTGTGGCTATAAATGCAGTACTTACTTACTATGGGCTGTCCTAGCCTTCAACTTAACACTTATTTATCCACATTGAAGGAAACCAAATAAAAAGGCTACAGGCTGCGACGAAACTGAATGCATCCAAGATACAGGTGTACTTGTGATTAACATCTTTTTTTGAGGATCATGCATCACCGCCTTAACAGATCTGCTTAATAAACCAGTCCAATACATATTTGTGCAAAGTATTTGTGTACATGTTATAACAAACAAACACATTGGACATACGAACAAACTTTCCAGTTCCAGCCTACATTTTCTTAAAAAAATTATGGAACGATAGGTCGCTAGATAAATGCACAATTCTGCAGAAACCCATCTGTACCTGGTAGGTTGGTTTCAAGTCCTCCAGAGCAGAGAGATGTTTGCTGGTGCTCAAGCACACCTTCTTGCTGGACTATTGCAAGTCAGGGGTGCTGATTTGGAAAGAATTTCCTACCATTCAAGTTTTCTAGAAAATCTTCTCGAATGCTTGACTCACTGAATAGGGAAGTTAAACTTTGTGCTGCAATGGTTTTGTTTCTTAAACTCTAACCACAGCCAAAGGGACGGAAACCATACCTTCAGCAAGAAAATTGGGTTAGTGTCCCAACTGCTAGCGGTCTTCATAATATACACAAACCCTTTAAGAGGTGCATGATACCATATTACATTAAAATGTGCATAGATGACACCCTGACTCACCTCTGAGTCGAGAATTGGGAGTTGCAGAAATTTGCAAGTTGCACTAAGCATTATTTAACGGCAGGTGTTTCCAAGTCTGAGTTTCAGTACAAGGGAACGGGATATTGTTTTTTGACCTCAGTGTTGTGCAATTCTAACCAAATTTGGTAGTGTTTATATCAATTGGCAAGAAGATATGCGTTAAATGCGGTAGAGCATGACAACCCTAACCACGATCCAAAACTATAAAGGTACTGGAGAGAAGAACATCAAGGGTAGGTGAGAAGGTTCATAGTTGAATAGTTCATCAGTGTTTCCCACTTCAGAATTTCATACTTTTGATAGGGAATAGGGTTTTGAAAATTGCAATGTCTGTGAAAGGTATTCCGGCATAAGATCAAAATAACAAAAATTAAAGCCAGTGCTTTCTTAAAATTTGTCAATATGGTTTGAAGTTGAGAGTGGAAAAAGCTTATGTATGAGTCATGTTGGACAGGTGGAAACGGTGGAGCATAACAAATGTTTGCCCTTATATTTAGGAGTTATAGAAAAAAATTCTTAAACCAGTATTAAAAGAAGCCTGTGTTAGAACAATTTTAGAGTCCATCAGTTTAAGATGGAAACTCAAGTAATGCAGATGAACTGTTTTTTTGGAGCTGCTGAAATATAGGCATTATGCATACAATTATTAATTTGAAGATTGAGTCATCGGCGACTGCTGTCACCAAAAATAAGTTAAACCATATTGCTTATTGCCCTTCTACAGTCAACAAACTGGAGATAATAAAAAAAGAGTTTTACCCATTGAAAATCTTGTAATGTATTACATAAAACTGGATGAAATTTTACTTGATGATGCCTGTGTTGTGAGGCCTTGTTTGAAATCACTTATTGAAATATATGTTCTAATGGGGTAATGCAAATAATGTAAGTAAAATTTGGACGAGACAATAAACCCATGGGAGCTGCCATGCTGTTTTTTTTTTAAGCTGTCAACCAAACCAGCTAGAGTGCGCCTGTCCCTCAAGTTTCAGCACGTCATATACCAGCTTATAAGATGACCCCCGGCGTATAAGACGAACCCAGACTTTTGAGAAGATTTTCATTAGTTAAAAGTCTTCTTATACACCAGAAAATACAGTAATTTCTAACACCACCATACGATATGCCCTTGATGCTGACGACACTGCTGCTCGGGGCATCAAATAAAGCTTCCTTCCTAGGCGCCATGCATGCTTTCTCATGTCAGGGTTCAAACCTAAGATACAGCAGACCTTGCTGGCCCTATCTTTTGATGCCCAACATCTTTTTGGCCCCAGGTGGACCAAATCCTTGAGAAGATGAAAAAGGATACAGAGACAGCAAAGGCTATGTGTGCACTTAAAAAACCCACTTTCTGTGGTTCCTTTTGCCCCACTCCCTTCCTTGGAGACTCGAAACAAACTTCTCCTGAAACCTCCACCGAGTACAATCACCCACAGGCCATATCACGCTCAGGTTGAGGTTTTTCCAAAGGCACTTATAGGGGTAATAACTTCGGAGGTGGAGGCAAATGTCCCGTCCCAAAAACAACCCCGGCCACAGTAAACAAGCACTGACTTCCCCCATCTACACCCCCAATCACATAACAGTTTTCGGGGCTATTTGCAAGGGTTCTTCCCCACTTAGCAGAACATCAGCACCAACCAGTGGGTGCTGGACATCATAAGGCATGGTTACTGTCTGGAGCTAATTACCACACCTCCCACGATACCACCCTGCAAACAGACTTTCAGCATAGCACATTAAACTGCTCAAAGAAGATGTACAATCCCTTCTTCACAAAGACACCGTTGAGCTGATACCACCTCAACAGCAGGGCTCAAGAGTGTACACCTTGTACTTCCTAATTCCCAAGAAAAAAGACTCCCTCAGGCCCATTCTAAACCTAAGGCCCGGCACCAGATGCATCAACTTAGATCAGGTCCATATGGTAACCCTTCAGGATATCATACCTCTTCTACAGTAGGGTGACTTCATGACCATTTTCAACCTGAAGGACGTGTGCTTTCACATACCAATACACCCAGCGCATGTGCGCTACATAAGGTTTGTGGTCAATGGCAAACACTATCAGTTCACGGTACTCCCATTTGAGGTCTCTACAGCTCCACAAGTAATCACAAAGTGACTTGCACTGCTATTGCACCCCTGTGTCGGCAGAGCATTCACATCTTCCATTATCTAGACGACTGGCTCATGAAGAGTTTCACCTGCCATCTATGCCGCAAACACATTCAGCCCACTATACATTTAGTACACAATTTGGGATTGACCATCAATGTTGAAAAATCCTGCCTCCAACACCGACAAATTATTTTTTTTTTGATTTTTCAAAAACCTTCATTAAACAGAGAAATGCAAGGCACGTTACAGAGTGACATCACAGCAGTAAAGCATTGGGTAATACTTTCCAATACGGTTACAATTTACAGAGAAATGAGGGTAAGGATACACACAAATGCAACGCAACAGTTATTGTATAATAATCAAGGCACAGCAGACAAGGCACAATTAATCCGGCATAGTGGGGGAGATGGAATCCGTATTCAAATTCTGGGAGTTTTGTGCATCAGCAATAGGGAAAGGAGGTACAGAGTCATTTGGGGCGGCCATGCGCTGGAGGTACGAAACAGGGGGGGCCCAAATGTCAGGGGGCCTGCTAGATGCAGGCAGTAGATCCCAAAATTCGCCCAGTAGTGTCTGACAGTGGGTTGCATCATCCAACCAATTTTTAACTGTGGGAGCCATTGTACGACCCCAGTGTATGGCAACCCTACGTTTGGCAACACCAACAAATTTAGCCTTACTTAGGAAAAATCCTCAACTCAGAGGTGGGCTGGCCTACTCCAATGTGACAAGAATACATTTTTTCGGACACTCCTTCCGCACTTTCAATTAGGCCACCAGGTTACAGCGAGGGCAGTTACACACCTCCTAGGCATAACAGCCTCCTGCATTGCAATATTGCTTCACGCAAGACTAAACATGTGTCTGTGATGTGATGTGATGTGAAAGGCATTTATGAAGCGCAACATACACTATACAGTTTCTTGGCCCAAGGCCATTGGGAACCCACACACCAGGGCCTTCACATAAAATATTACGTTCTCTTAGCTGTTCTCCTTGAATTGAAAGCTTTCCTTCCCTATCTGGATGGCAAAGTTATCCTTGTCTGTTGCAGGAGTGAATAGCCCTGCAATGGTCTCCAGCGGAGGGTCATTGGGAAGATCTAGTGTTGGTCAGCCGCCACACTTGTTGTTCTCCCCTGTGGTGGTACACTAAAATCCTGTTGCAGGGGCGGCCTTTCTTGACCCAGTTCCACAGGAGACTATCAAAATGGACAACTCTCTCTCAGGATGGGGAGCAGATTTGCAAAAATATGACATTCCAAGGCCATTGGGAACCCACACACCAGGGCCTTCACATAAAATATTATGTTCTCTAGTTCTCCTTGAATTGAAAGCTTTCCTTCCCTATCTGGATGGCAAAGTTATCCTTGTCTGTTCGGACAGCAACACAGCCATGTTTTACCCTCAATAACAGGGGGGACTCTGGCTCCACAGCTCTCTTAGCTCACCCAATACATCTGGTGTGGGCTCTCATCACAAAAATCACCTACTAATGGAGTACCTCCTGGGGGTGTTAAAAAATTATGCCGACCTCCTCAGTAGGATGCTGCAACAAGTCCATGAGTGGGAACTTCACTCGCAAATCCTTCACCAGTACTTCCAGCAATGGGGTTTTCCCCAAATAGACCCATTCGCAACCATAGAAGATGTAACATACACAAACTTTGCATCCAGGTTCCCACACCCACAGTTCTAAGGCAATGGCCAGGGATATTTGCCTACGCTTTTCCTCCTCTCTCCCTGTTTCCATTTGTGGTTAAGAGGTCATGGCAGACATTCCTCACTGAAGTAAATCAAAAGGAGACTAGCTTGAAAAGAGGAGGGTTTTTTTTAAACAAAAATAATTAATTTAAGTTCAAAGGACTCAAGTATGTTTTGTCAGGGGATAGTGGCACCTTGTAGGTGTGCTCATGAAGCCCTCACCCACCAACCTAGTTGGTGGCATGCTTCATCATCGGGCCCACCCAGTGACACCTAGCGTGTCCCGGGTGTGCTTCGATGCCTGATTACAGCGGAGCAGGTATGTCGCTGAGTGTGCGGTGAAGAGTGTTATGAAAATGAGATTAAAACGGCTTGGCGGTGATCCCAGTACCCGAAGGTGAATTAGGCTTTAATACCTGGGCCACCGTCAGCAGTTAAAAATAAGGCTGTGGGATGTTAGAGGCGAGTTACGACCTCCTACATCCTTGGTGGGTCAACATGTTTCAGCCAGTGCCTTATAAATAATCTGGCTTTCTTCAGGACGGGTTAAAAATTATGTGAGTGTAATTAAAAACTAGTGGGTGTGTAATCCAGACTATGTGTTTACACGCCCTAAAGTGTTTTTCTATGTGTGAGAGGGGGATTCCCTTCTCAAAAACACACTAGTTTAAGCAAAAGTCTGCTTCAAGGTTGTGAAGTGGCAAGGGTTGGCCAGAATTTCTGGGCAGAGCCTGCTTTAGACCTGTAGTGCCTCCTTCGCAGAACCGGTAGACATTCCTCACTCTCATTCTAGTGACCCCCAATTGGGCCCGCCAACTGTGGTTCACAACACTTCTGGAATTCTCAGTGGTTCCGAACAAGAGTCTCCCGATCTGGCCTGACCGTCTCAAGCAGACCATGGAGAAATATGGCACCCAGACCCCAAGTCTCTTAACCTTGCGGTCTTGCTTTTGAAGTCTTTCGATATCTCAAATTACCTCCTACTTGCATGGCCATCCTAAAGGAAGTACATGGACCCGCTACCCATGCATGCTACCCATGCATGCTACGCAGCCAAACGGAAAAAATGTGTCCACTACTGTCACTCAAAACATATTAACCTACTCACCTCTAAAGAAAATTGTATGCTACCTGCTACATCTGCAAACTTGCAGACTGGTATTCTCTTATATTCAGCCTCATCTAGCCACTGTGGACGCTTACCTATAGAGTAGAGAACATCTTTCCCCTATCTGAATTCAAGTTATCAAAGTTTCTTGGAGGGACACAAGAGGGTAATTGCTCCCCGGACCCCACCATCTCCATCGTGGAACCTCAGAATCATCCTCTCCAGACTAATGGGTCCCCTTTTTGAGTCTCTCCTTTGTAAAACACTACTGTGTGGATGTATTTGTCCACCATCAGGCCAGAGTTACCCAGGCAGTACTCTGTACACAATCTACTGCAACACCCACAGGTTAGCCACCACTTTTGAGAGGACTGCTTTACAGTGTATGCATAGCATGTGTATCTACAGCCACACATGCCTCGAACAGAAAATGCCCCTTACCCATCTGTTTGTGACATGTAGTGCTATAGAGTCACATGTGCCCACCCTTCTTCTCGGACACCTGTGGCTGTTGCAGTTATCTTTATATTCTTTACCACTTTTCCCTTTTTGGCATGGACATCCCTCTGTACATCGCTCAGCATCACACTCCATCATCATCCGCCTTATGGGAGAAAACAACCTAGCATTGGAGTTGATGCCCATACGCATTACCAGCAAGAGGACGAGTCAACAAACCTCATGACTTCAAAGAATTATTTGAAGGAAAACAACTCAAACACATCTGAACAAAAAACATTAGATGGCAGAAGCATGCACAGCATGTGAATCCACAGCACTACATGCCATGAATAGAAGTCTATTGGGTAAGTAACATTTTCCTTTTCATATTCTAAGGTTATTCTAAAATTTTAGAAAACTGTCCGGGACTGCACAAACGTCTTCTCATTACTTGTATTTTGTGTACAAAACAAAGGAAGAGTACAGATATAAACTGGCAGTTGATTACAGGTTTCTAGACCCCTTGGGTAAAGGAATGTAAGAACAATAATTTAAGCAAAATTTAGACAGCTCCAAATCAGGGGTAAGTTAGGAAGCAAGGTAGCAGTTATCAGAAATCTATTGACCCCAGCTGAGAGCTTGACTGTCCCTAACCTCAGTGAAGAAAAGTGTGTTACAGTCTTCGTCAAAGGGTTTGCACCAAACTGTGAAAGTCTGAATGATTGTCATACTTCCTTCTTTCCCCCATCCCAGATGATAAGGTATTTGATGCACCCCTCCTCCTGCAGGACTACTCCAGTATGCACAGCAAGTGTTGGCTATAGGTCAGAAACTGACCTGTATGTGTGCCATCAACACCTCCTTCGACACCGCCACCTTCCCGGAGAGCTGGAAGCATGCCGAGCTCAGCGCCCTACTGAAGAAACCAACAGCGGACCCCACCGACCTCATAAACTTCCGCCCCATCTCGCTCCTCCCTTTTCCTGCCAAAGTCATCGAGAAGATCGCCAACAGACAGCTTGCAGCCTTCCTCGAGACGAATGGATACCTCGACCCCTCGCAGTCCGGCTTCAGAGCCAACCACAGCACCGAGACCGCCCTCATCACAGCCACCGACGACATCCGAGCCCTTCTCGACAACAGGGAAACAGCGGCACTCATCCTCCTGGACCTCTCCGCCGCGTTCGACACTGTCTGCCACCACACCCTAGTCCAACGCCTCAGCAACACCGGCATCCAAGAGAAGGCATTGAAGTGGATCATCTCGTTCCTCGCTGGAAGAACACAGAGAGTCCGCCTCCCCCCGTTTCGTTCCGAGGCCACCAAAGTCATCTGCGGCATCCCGCAAGGATCATCACTCAGCCCCACCCTCTTCAACGTCTACATGAGACCTCTCGCAGCCATCGCACGCCAACACAACCTCAACATCATCTCCTACGCCGACGACACCCAGCTGATCCTCTCCCTCACCAGGGACCCCGACACCGCCAGAACCAGCCTCCACGAAGGGATGAAAAACGTCGCCGAGTCGATGAAGAACAGCCGCTTGAAACTGAACTCAGACAAGACGGAAGTCCTCATCCTTGGACCATCACCCTCCGCCTGGAACGACTCCTGGTGGCCCCCAGCCCTGGGCACCGCCTCCAAGCCGACAGACCACGCACGCAACCTGGGCTTCATCCTGGACTCCTCCCTCTCGATGACCATACAAGTCAACGCCGTCTCCTCTTCATGCTTTCACACCCTCCGCATGCTCCGCAAGATCTTCCGATGGATCCCGATCGAAACCAGGAAGACGGTCACCCAGGCCCTCATCACCAGCCGGCTGGACTACGGAAACACAATCTACGCCGAAACCACAGCCAAGCTACAGAAAAAACTACAACGCATCCAGAACGCCTCCGCCCGACTCGTCCTGGACATCCCTCGACGCAGCCACATCTCCGGCCACCTGAGGAACCTGCACTGGCTCCCCGTCAACAAGAGGATCACGTTCAGGCTCCTTACCCACGCACACAAGTCTCTCCACAACCTGGGCCCCAAGTACCTCAACGACCGCCTGACCTTCCACACGCCCACCCGCCAGCTACGGTCCGCTAGCCTCGCCCTCGCCGCCGTACCACGCATCCGAAGAGCCACCGCCGGAGGCAGATCCTTCTCCTACCTGGCGGCCAAGACATGGAACTTCCTCCCCATCCACCTTCGGCTGACCCAGGACCACCTCACATTCAGGAGACAACTCAAGACCTGGCTGTTCGAGCAGTAGCGGCCTCCCCTTCCCCTAGCGCCTTGAGACCCTTCCGGGTGAGTAGCGCGCTATACAAGTGTTATGATTGATTGATTGATTGATTGATTGCCATATTGTTATATGATCAATTCAAAAGAAGTTGACCCTCTTAAATTACTTCTCACAGGGCGTGTAACCCTGCCTCTCTTTAGTGACGTAACGCGGTTGCGTTTAGATAGCCTTTCTGTTTAAGTGAGCCCAATGGTGGTATAGTAGGAGCATAGGGGGTGATGTGTTAGTAATTTGTCAGCTTTGCTGGAAGCATCCTTTCGCTACTGCTACCAGGCGTGGCAGCTTCCATCAGCTAGTTTCACAGCTTATATTGTTCCGACTTGGCAGCTCACAAGGAATAAATGAAAGATGCAACAAGTGCCTATTGTTAGCACTAAATCACTATACTTTCCACAACAAGAAAACACGTTTCCAGCCTTGAAGTATAAATATGCTTTCTATAATTTTTAAAATGCTTAACTTTTTTTTTTTTTTTTTAGTTTCAAAAACCTTTATTGAATCATTGTACGGTACATCAGTGCAATTTTCAGTCAGCTAATCATAAGTTGCATTGTATCACAAATAAATACCACCTTCCTGTGACAATGTGTCTATAACATTAACTCCCCCTCCCCCCCCCCCGCCCCCCCAAGTGCCTCTGATGCCAATGGGAAAGTCTTGTAGTACAGTCCAGATCGTAATAGTAGAGGAGCATGTCAACGTGCAGTGCAAGGAACAATCAACAGTGCAATATACGAGGATTTAGGCAATACAATGTACAGGAGCACACCTGTAACTGAACGTTCCCCCTCCCAGCCCCGACTCCCACCCCCGCAAGCATGACAGAGACAGTCGCATCTCCTCAAAATAGTAGCTACATTCCGCCGGTACTAACATGCACAGAATCATTACCTAGCCAATCTCTATTAAGAGCTCGGGGACCTAGTCCCAGGTTTGGTATTGTCTCCCGCTCCCAAATCAGTTCTTGCCACCTCTTCCTCATGACTCTGCTCCTGCATGAGCCAGTAGGAGGTAAATATCCTTCGGGCGTGACTTAACGCGTAGCATTTCTGCATAGTAGTTAATATTGTCTTGCCATATAATGTTTAACTTTGGTACATTTTGCTGACTGTATATTTATTAAAGAAGATTAATATGTATATGGCTATTAGCTAGAACAATAAAATGTATTAAAGGATGTGAATTACGTAAAATTATGGTTAACCTAAAAATTGCAGGATTGCATTGTCCCTGGTAAAATGGGAGGCAAAATAGTGTGGTTTTTTTAGGACAAAATTAATATAAGAATGGATGGGTTTGTTGGGTTTTGCAAGTACAAAACAAACGGGGAGAGAAAGCAATGGATTTTAACTCCTTGTTAACATTTACATTCCTAATTGATACATAAATTGTAAAACATTAACACATTTAACTCCTCAATTTATTAATTTGTTTAATTCATTCGTTTAATTAATTATCAATTTACATTTCACCTAGTGATAATTAAGTCTTAACTGAGTATTTTAGCTAAGTGTTTAAATACATGGTAAGTAATTGACAATTCGTTTTAAATATAGTGTATACAATTGGAGTTGTAGTCTTCAATAGATATACTATTTTTGTTACTTTATTTTAGCAAACACATTGGATTCTCTTTAACTTGCTTTAATTTTATGTTATGAAAAATGAACAAGTGGTGGATGGAATGTTGAACAATGCAAACATTCACCCCCAGTCACAAAGATCTGGGTTTAATCTATCGTTCTTTTGCTCACCACGTCACCCCAGTTTGGACACAGCCATATGCAAATCAGTCTTGACCCTGTTCCTCTTGGGAGCAGTCCAGCCTGAACTGCCAAGCAAGGGCCTCCCTGGACCAGAATCAAGCATTCTGGGACTAGTTTCGGGGCATCACCTCTCATCCAGGCTAGCTTAAATCCAGTGGCGCAGTGAGCACGGGACCCACTTCTGGGCATACCCTTCCCACTTAGGGCGACAAAAGCAAAAGGAACAAATGATGGACAGAATGCTGAACAATGAAAACTTTCACCCCCAGTCACAAAGATCTGGGTTTAATCCATTGTACGTTTGCTCACCATGCCACCCCAATTTGGACCCAGCCAAATGCAAATCAGTCTTAACCCTGTTCCTCATGGGAACAGTCCAGCCTGAACTGCCAAGCCATGTTCAGTTTAAAATAAATAAAATGTTGTATGAGTTCCTATAGTGCAGTAATGCTATATTAGTCACTATCGCCATTTATAGATTTAGGCAGAATTAATTGTATAGAAAAATCATTGATGTTGCCTCCAACATTGTATCTGGCTGTATCTGAAAAACTGCAAGTGAATTTCTTCTACTGCATTTGCACTGAAAAACTGTCCAGGGTAAATGCCACTCCTTATTCAAATGAGTGCTCTTATTTTCCCACAAGCGAAAGTGCAGGTTAGTATAGTTGATGTGGTAATCACCATAGAATTAATGTTCTTTTACCTGCACAAATAATGTGCACCAAAGTGGTATAGTTATGTGAAGATGCAGATGTTTCAGTCAATCAATCAATCAGGAGTTTGTTAAAGCGCGACTACTCACCCTTAAGGGTCTCAAGGCGCTAGGGAGGGGGGATAGGGTGGGGGGGTGCAGGTTCCATTCCATCAAGGATGGGGTCTGTCGAATAGCCAGGTTTTGAGGTTTCTTGCGAAGATGGGGAGCGATGTTGTCTGTCTGAGGTGGAGCGGAAGGGCGTTCCATGCTTTGGCCGCGAGGAAGGAGAAGGAGCGGCCTCCCGATCTGGTTTTTCTGGTGCGGGGGACCACGGCGTAGGAAAGCTGGGCTGATCGTAGGGTCCTTTGGGGTGCGTGGAATTTGAGTCGGCTGTTCAGGTATGCTGGTCCAGTGCCGTGGAGGGCCTTGTGTGCGTGGGTGAGCATCTTAAAGGTGATTCTCGCCTCGACAGGGAGCCAGTGGAGTGTGCGCAGGTGCTGGGAGATGTGGCAGTGTTTTGGCAGGTTGAGGACCAGTCTTGCGGCGGCGTTCTGGATGTTCTGTAGCTTGCGGATGAGGTTTTTGTTTATTCCGGCGTAGAGTGCGTTGCTGTAGTCGAGTCTGCTGGTGACCAGGGCGTGAGTGACTGTCTTTCGGTGTTCGAGGGGGATCCATTTGAAGGTCTTATGAAGGAGGCGAAGGGTGTGGAAGCAGCAAGATGAGACAGAGTTGATCTGGCGGTCCATTTTGAGCTCGGAGTCCAGGATGATTCCCAGGTTGCGTGCGTGGTCTGTGGGGGTTGGCGGGTTTCCGAGGGCGGTGGGCCACCAGGTGTCGCTCCAGGCGTCGGGGTTTGGGCCCATGATGAGTACTTCTGTTTTGTTGGTGTTTAGTTGAAGGCAGCTGTTTTTCATCCATTTGGCGACGGCTTCCATGCCTTCTCGAAAGTTGCGTCTGGCGGTGTTGGGCTCGTTGGATAGGGAGAGGATGAGCTGGGTGTCGTCTGCATATGACACGATGTTGAGTCCGTAGGTTCTGACGATGGGGGCACGTGGAGCCATGTAGACGTTGAAGAGCGTCGGGCTGAGAGAGGAGCCCTGGGGGACTCCGCAGGTGATTGGTGTGGGGTCCGAGAGGAAAGGGGGGAGTCTGACCCGCTGCGTTCTGCCGGAGAGGAAGGAGCAGATCCAGTCGAGGGCCTTGTCCTGGATTCCTGCATCGTAGAGTCTGCGTATTAGGGTGCGGTGGGTGACTTCTCTTATATGCTCAAAGACGGCTACCAGTATATTGCAGCATACCTGTAGCAGAGTTAAATTCCCCACCACATAACTGTGAACTGATGGTATTCAAATCTGGATACTTGTTTGACTGTCTTTTTGTGAACAAATTCAGGCTTTGCTTAGCTGTCACAGAAGTTCATTTAAAGTGTTCAACCACAAAGAGATAAAGAGTCTTACTTAGACTCCATCTTAGGACCAAAAGTCCATTGGGAAATTCAATATATTGGATGAGGCCACTCTACGCCACTATACTCTACACCGCTCCAAACAAAGGCACTGTATGGTACTCTACTCCACTTCACTCTACTCTATGCCATGCTACTCTGCAGTCTATTTCACTGCTATCCATGCCACACCAATCCACTCCACTCAACTATTTGCCCTCAGCACTACTGTACGTCACCCTATGCCACTCCACTCTGTGCCACTCTACATTACTCCAGTCTATTCCACTCTGCGCCACTTTGCTGCCACTCCACTGTAATCTACTCCACTTTATGCCACTCTCCACTACACCACACTACTTTACTCCACTACCCTGTATGCCACACCGCTAACTTTTAGCCATGCTGAACAGCGGCTACGCTGCTGTACAACATGGCTAAAAGTCATTGGCGTAGTCAACAGCTCTCACAAAGCCGAGATCTAATGGTGTTGCCAATGCTTGTTTTAGGCAGTACTGACGAAAAGAAGGGTAGAAGCCATATGTTTCCACCAAGTGTTCAGTTTTTGACTGCTTTGTTTTGTATTTTTATTATTGCATCTATCTGTATTGTAGTATTATTTAGTGTATCTCCATCTGCCTGTCCCCCAAAGACCAACCCTTATGTGACTGCTCAATGGGCGTTTTTATCATGCATTAAGCATTTACTTTTAAATTAAACTAAAATTAAAAATGCATTGCCTCATTATGTTAAATCGAAATCCAAGCCTTCCAAGAGAAATCATACAATCTTACTCAGCCGTAGCTCTGCTTTAAATCACTGTTACGTTTGTTTTTTTACAATTAAATGTTTTATTGCTAACTAGATTAACCAAACATAGATTTCCTAAAGATATTTCATTGATTAATTTGCTGTCTTCTAATTGTGGTGCTTAAAATCCTACTGAGGTCATGCCTCCGCCCAATCTGCAAAGTTATCTAGCATAATTTAATATAGCGTGCAATTATCCTAAATGACATATCGTTTTAGCATCAAGACACTGGCTGTCTGCGTTCTAGAGCAGCCCAGGTTTTTTCCACGTTGAGAATGTCTGACACTAATTAATATCAAATGTTCGTGGCGCGCGGCCCAGCAGTGTTCGAGGCCTGTGATCGCGTTTAGCGTTGGTTTTAGTATAATTACAGTTCGTGCCCTTCTTTGTGGTGCAGCTTTTAGGAGGGTTGGCTCAAATGACATTTCATTGTGCACCTGTTTTGAAGCCAAATCGCAGCCCTCTGCAGACATGGATATTCTAAACCAGGGCAGAAAGTAACTCTAACCTGTCACGCAGGGCTGGACTGGAAGCCGAAAGCAGTCCTACAAATTGCTTTACAACCTGCCGCGCATTGTGCAGAGCGCCAGTTTGCTGCCGCCGCCGCCTCAAATAATGCGTGTGCCTTTAAGAAAACTGTGCAGGGCTTCCTCGGGGCTGCTTTTGGTGTTATATGGGCAGAGGCCTTCTGTCCACATTCATTCGTGAAAGCGAATCCCACACCTCCAGCCGAGCAGACTAGCATGTCTGTTTTTTGGTCTTTTTTTTAGCTTCAGTCCTGCTGTTTTGTCCATTAAAATGTGTACTTTTTTTTTAACTAACGAAACACGTCATCAAGTGATCTAAAACGGTTAAGTCCTTCAAGAAACATTGCTGTCTTCACGAGATTGTCTCGTAATCCAAGAGTTTCAGCCGCCAAGGGCGAATATCTCCAATCTATGACCAGAGGCACACATGCCATGTATCTGACACCGACTCTGTGATTGACAGTACTCAAGGACTTCTGTAACTCTGTAATTGTCACTCAACACCGAGCTGCTGCGCTGACTGTCCCTTCGGAGGGCAAATTCGGGCCTGTGTCTCCGTGTGCCTCCATGAATAATGTATCTTCGGTTAAAGTGTCAATGAGTTTTTTTTCCCTTTTCATCTCCTTTTTTTTTTTACTTTTGGTGGTTGACCAAACTGAAATCCTACCATTTGCTTGTGTGAAATTAGGGCTCTATTATATTCCTTAAATAATTTCCTGTCTGGTTTAAGAGGCGCACCACTCATACACACTAATGAAAAGGCAAATGTCCCAAACAAAGGGACTATTTCAGCCTTGTAAGTTTGTGTAGTTGTGCATGGTTCCTCATGAAACAGAACTATTCCTATAGTTTTCATTGGAACAACTTCCAGTATTTCATCCATACAGTAGGATGAGAACATTGCGCATGAATCTGTACGGAATATCTTTAAAAATGTTGTCCTTTTTAGTCTGCACATCATTCACATATTTTACTCTTTTATATAAACGTTAAAGTCTTCACTAGTTGCTGTGAATTGTAATGGATTTGGCCATATTACTGCTGCCTTGCATGGCAAAGTGTAGAACTTTGTATGAAATACTATTTGACCTTTTAAAGCAGAGATACAGAATTTTGGTGATGATCGAACGGGGATCTTTAAAACTCAATCTCCTGGTAAAGTTAACAAACCGAATCCCACAGTGGTCGTATGGACATTTGCTAATCGATTTGAAGCATTATTAAAAAGCCTACATTTAGAATTCAATGAATTTCAATTAAACCAATACAGTTCTACAGTGATGGCAGGATGCAACCATGAAGTTTTATTTTAGAATTATTAGTTCATCACAATAAGCAAAGTTGCAATGATTAATTAAATGTGTTATTACAGGAAAAATGTTTAGGCGCTCAAGCACTCTGAATGTAAGTATTTTGAAGGGCAGGAAGCAAATAACCAATATGTAAAGAATGCACAAAATATCTACACCAAATGTTTCATAAAGAAACTAGCCCTAGCTAAATTACGAAATGAAATGCAGAGGGGATTAATAAAAGACAAAAGAGGAAGATGTCCGCAACATATGAGGTCTGGCCCGGGACCAGGGTTCAATACCTGCCTCGGCGGGGCTTGGGCGCAATTTCCTCGGACCTGATAATTCTCGCCTCCGTGCTTATTCTAATCATGGGTCCCACTCTGCAACTCTGGGCAATAGCTTGCTTAATCTCCACAACGGCCCCAACAGCGCTGGGATGCCTGGCTTCACCCTGGGGGTGCCCAGAATTGGACATTTCACAGGGAAAAGCCAGGAAGGGTTCCTAAGCGGTATACAGACAGCGCCGGGACACTTCCGTTGGAGGTAGCTGTGCGCTCTACAAATGCTGGTATTATATTGCATTACATTATATGAACCTCAGTAAAAAGTTCAGAGGCGACGAGAGTATTTAGCATGAAGCTTCACACTCTGGAAATTCAGAAAGGTACAGGTATCTGCTCCCTTCCCAGTAAGGAAAAAGGTATTTGTTCTAGCTACTTTGGAATACCTGTTAAAAGCACAATCGAGGGTCCCAGAACACACATTCACTCTCACAGTCCAGAGCCAATCTCATGGCGGCATTTACCGGAAACCAGTAACCCCCTAAATTCCCAGTCCAGTAGAATTAGGTACACACCTGCTCATCCTTGAGAGTTGCATCTTCATGGTACGCCAGGCACAGGCAACTCCTTTCCTCTTTATTTCTTTTCACCTGCTGTCAACTTTTCGTCTTCATTCCTCACTGTCAGCTAATACAAAATAATGAACATTTCTCTAGCTAATGAGGGACTTGATTACGCAGCTGTAAAGAAAGGAATAAACAGCATATTAAGAGTTTAAAAATGCGTAACACCCGACCAAGCCTAATGTCAAGCTAAGTTAGCACGAGAATCAAAACGGAGGCAAATTATAACATTATTGACCTTAGAAAAGCAGCTGTTATCATTATAAAGTGAATATCTAATAAATGTAAATGCATGGGTTATTTATTCTCTCCAATACAGCTACTTACAATTTCTAAATGTGGACAGCAATGCTTTTCTACAGTAATGCATAACGGTTAAACACATGAGTTCAATATACAGATTATATATCCAAACATATAAATGTGCTATAAATTAGATCCACAAAAAATGAAGGGAAAAGAGATTGAGCCTTCCCTCATTCTCCTATCAACTATGCTACTCACTACATAAGAAGGACTTGTCTTTAAAAGGAGAGGGAAACACTGGAGTTCCCTACGTTTAAGAGAAAGGCAAAAACTGAAAAATCATAACTCCCTTAGGGAGTCCAGACGGGGTGGAAATACTGCCCTCATCCACACAAGGAGTGGCATGCTTCATCATAGGGCCACTACGACGCCCTGGTGCAGACCAACATCCAGACAGGAGCGCTGAGAAAAAAAGTATATAGAAAAGAAAGAAATCTTAGAATAGAGATCCCTCGTGCAGAGAAAATGTTAAGACTGCCTAAGGGTGTATTCACCCACTTTGTTATGGTTCCCACTTGGCAGGGTTTAAAAGATGCAAACTGAGGATATATTGGAAAGTCCGATCCCATTACCCTATCTGCCGTATCAACATGTTTCTACCATAAGTCGCAGCCCATAAGGGTTGATGACATTTGTTGGGATACGAATCCCTACAAAATGTTCAAGATACGTACCATTCTAGTCTTGGCACCCTTTGGCCGGGCACTTAAACGTTTGCTATACTTGCCCTTTTTGTAGACACACACACCATATGTGTACCTATAAATAAATAGCAAATACCAAAATTAGAATCCAATAGTGTAAGCTCTTCACTTCCCCACCATCGGCCATGCCATCATTCCACCAAATGCCTGTGCTTAAAGTTGTGTGTCCCTCTGCACAAAAGAGATTATACAATTATATTTATTATATTTCATATAATGGTATTCACAAATATATATCACTCCCAAGTTAATAAAGGACAGCCATACAGACCATTACAAGCGACCTCATTTCTCCACACATGCTCAGTGAATTGTCATAGAGAACTACTCACCTGAGATTCATCAATGAAGATCCTAACTCAGGGACAGAGTGCCTCTGTCTGCTGGGAGATAGGAGGAATTATGAAATCCTGGGTAGAGATCCCACAGAACGACTACAGAAAAAATTAATATAATTTTGGAAGAAGCACTTGCCAATGGGTGGATTAGTCCAAAGGAGGCTGCCTTTGTAGTCAAAGAGAACTTAAAGGGACCTTACTTTTATAACCTCTCTAAAGTACACAAAATGACCAGACCCCCACCAGGCAGACCTATAGTGTCTGAGATTGATTCTATCCTTGAACCACTCTAACAATTATGTGACTTTTATTTCAGACTATTGGTTCAGAGTATGCCTGCCTACCTGAAGGAAACGAGGAGGTATTACATTTAATCAAGGCCCTGGCACATTGTAAATTGGGGGACTAAGTCCCCTTCAATCCTGATGGTCCCTGGGGGCCAACTAGCTCACCAGGTACCTCCAGTAAGCGCCACAGAGCTGCGTTGCAGAGAGGTGGTCCGAAGCCATGCCCCCTTTTACACCTCTCTGCAACGCAGCTCTGTGGCGCTTACTGGAGGTACCTGGTGGGCTAGTTAGCCCCAAGGGACCCTCAGGATTCAAGGGGACTTAATCCCCCAACTTTCAATGCACCAAGTGGTGCAGGGGGTGGCCGGCCTGACATAACAAATGTGCCACCTGGCACGTTGTAAATTGGGAGATTAAGTCCCCTTCAATCCTGAGGTTCCCTGGGGGCCAACTAGCCCACCAGGTGCCTCCAGTAAGTGCCACAGAGCTGCTTTGCAGGGAGGTGGTCTGAGGCCACGCCCCTTTTGACACCACTCTGCAAACCCAGCTTCTGGTGCACTGCTAGTTGGGTGATGAGGTCCTCTTGTGTCCTGAGAACCTCAGGGACCCTCAAGATTCAAGGGTACTTAATCCCCCAACTTACAACCTGTCAGGGGGTGCCTTGGCACAGTGGTGCAGGGAGCGGGTGGGGCCTGATATAACAAGTTAGCAATCCTGCTGTGCGGGACTTACTGGAGGTAATAAAAGGGGTAATTGGCCCCCAAGGTTGATGTTGGGGGCTAACTATCCCTCCTGTTACCTTAGCTAAATTCCACACAGTGGGGTTGCTAAAAGGTGTTTGGAGGCCACGCTCACCTTTCTTGACAACTCTGCAAACACGACTTCTATGTTATAGTTAGAATTTAGCATTTAAAAAACCTTAGAAATTCACTGAAAAAACCATAGGCTTCAGGGATGTTATAGTTAAAAAAAAGCATTAAAAAACACTTTTGAAATTCACTGAAAAAAACATAGGTGTCAGGGATGTTCTAGTTAGAAATTAGCAAATTTGCTGAAAAACCACAGGTTTCAGGGTCGTTCTAGTTAGTTGTAGTTAGTTGGAAATTTCACTCATACAAAATCAGAGCAATTCGGCCTTTATAGTTAGTAGAGCTAACTATAACTTGCGTCTCAAATGACATCGCTGATGACAATAGCAGTTAGTACATACCCACTCAGTGATTCATAGGTCTACACACACACATCCACTCATTCACCCATACCATAACTCATACATGAAGTCACTCATCAATACAGCACTATCATATGCACTCATACACCTATACATACACTCACACACCGCCACTCATCCATAGACTTACTCACACACCTACTCAATCACACCCATTTACACACCTATACAGTTATACACAGACCACCTCACTTATTCATACAAATACTAACACATACTTACTCTCTTATACAATCACCGATACAAGCACACACTCATCCACACATCTGCTCTCACAATCTATCACTCTCATGTATAGTCATTTATATACTCCAACACTCACATATAATGACTGCCAAGGTTGAGCTTTCAATGTAGTCGTGGAATATCGCTGGAATAGCCGCCATAGCAATCACGTCTTTGTTGAGCATCCCTCATAAGGGCGATCTTTTTGCCTTGACTTGACTGTGCCTGCTGGCTTGACATGGACATTCCTCATTTCATCATGAACTGACTGACAGTGGGAAGAGAATTAAGAAGCGCACCTTAAAATTTTCCTATATGGGTATACCAAGCAAGCATGGACACTGCTTCATTGACATCCATTCGATCCAGATTTTAATACACAGACCTGTGCATAGTAGACAAAGATTTACAAGGCAAATCCCTCCACTCTATCAGGATCCAGACCTATGGACTGGATCGAATTAGCAACTACTGTTTCTCGCATTGTTCTTAAAGCGATCATGACACATTTATTTGTCGCTTTACAAAAACTGAAGACGTTAATAGAGACTGATACTTTTAAGTTCCTATTCACTCCTGATAGTGATGAAGAGAAGAACTTGTTATTGTGCGAAGGATTGGATGGAATGTGGGAAAGGAGATAGAGCAGGAGGAGGATATGATCAACATTTGAGACTGGATCACAGAGTTTCAATGCAATGGGACATTATGGGAGGTATGAGCATTATGCGAGTTCAGTTACCAAGGGATAGGAGTGTTTCCAGAATTAGTTGGAAAGGACATTAAGTTGGTTCTTTGAAAGGATGAGTAGATCTAGCCATACAAAATGGGCTCCGGAAGCTTACAGTTGAATGAAACAGTATATTGTTTCTCGTGAAAGATGTTTAAGTAATCACCATAAAATGCTTGAAATGTCCATCCATCTCCCTTTAACTCCGCCATCATTTCCAAGAATTAGAAACCACTTTTTACATAAAATGCAAAATGTAGATCGTGCATGCATTGTGCAATGCCTGCAAAGGCCTTCTGTACCATAAGCCCCATGCATTTGTTTCCTGCATGCTGTACATCTAATCTCTACATTCCTACATCAGTATCTGTGTTCACTTGGTTATATATTTTCTCCTTTCCACTTGGAGTTTAAAAAAAAAGTCTATTCCTGACCTTCCCCGACCTCCCCTCCCACATTGAGTCATTAACCTGCAGTTTTCTTGTGCAGTTTGAGAATTGTTCCAAGCTATGTCTGATTGGACCACCTTCATTTTAGAAGGTGGGCAGTGTACAAACTGTGTCACTTGTTTGACAATTTGTATAGAAACGATTGCCTATAATTATGAACTAAATCAACCTTTTAGGTAGGACTGAGGCTTATCTTAAGTGTTACTTGTATCCAGCTTTGGGAATGGTACTTTAGACATGGCTTATATTTCTGTTCTGGAGTTTAAACTGCAAACCTGATTTTGTCAGCAAGTCATGGGGTGAGAGTTGTGCCTCAGAGTACTTACTCTTTCAGTACTAAGACACCCCTTGTGAAAGATGCCCAGTTAAAGTTGCTGCTCTTCCAATTAATATTTTGTTTTTTGTGCAAGATGGAGAGGAGCCCTACATGAATATGACATGGTTCTGCTCTGATAGGAATAGATCAGCCCCATCTGCCAGGCCAGGTCCTCTTTACAAGGAAAACAGAAGCAAGCAGGCCTTTGTGAGGTTGTTTGTGTTCCACTCCTCACTTTTTTGTTTGTCTAAGTGAGATCCTGTAAGTGTCCCCGTATGCCCAGATATGTGATGTACTTTCTGTGCCATTGGACTCAAGCTGTACCTCACTGACAAGGCATGAGTATGCTGAATCTGGTCTAGGTGGGCGTGTTCGCTTATCTGAAGCGGCCCTGGTCTGGGCCGTTCTAAGGCTGTGGTCCATGTCTGATTTTCATAAAAAAATTTTTTTGCAGGATTCCACAGGAACTCTTCCCAACGCAGGATTCCATAGGAACTCTTCCCAAATTGGTGGTAGTGTAGGTGCAAGTGTTTCTCCATCAGGAATATGTTCGACAGACACTTGGCCCCCAGAAATGCTCTTATAATTCTTTAAACAGTCTAATAAACCTATAAATGTACTCAAAATGTTGGGCAACTTTTGTAAATATTAATCCGGAACTTAGAAAAGAAAGCCTACTATGATGTGTAAGAGCTAATTTATGCATTTTTGCATTTACTTTTTCTTAGGAGAGCAGCATTCTAAAGAGATTGTTTCGGACATGTCTGTGTCTTATTTTGATTGTAACTCGCTCTTATGCTTTTAGTTTTAACCACATTATGTCAAAATACCTGGTAGGTTTCTTTGGTTGGGGAAGGATGTTTGTGATCCCAGCAGCTTTCATGCCATCATCTTATTCCCAGACACTCATAGTCCTCGTAACCCAGCTCATAGCTGTTTGTCAGGCAAGTAAAGCAGCTTTGCAAAGACAAGGGGCACTGAGAAATTCAGGCCCACACAGTGTTTAATTTGAGCCCATGATGGGGACCAGCACTTATTTTTGGGGACCGGCACTTAAGACTTTCACATCAGACATTTCTGGCAAGCAAGAGGGGGAAAAACAAGTAAATTGGAAAGAAGGAGGAAGCGAAAGATTGGAAAACAGTAACAAAGGGAAAAAACAGGAACCTGCAAGAGTGAGAAAAAAGACCACACTGGAGTTTTGTACAGTTATACTATGAATCAGCTTGACCGACCCCCCCAAAAACCAACCTGACCCACCATATCTTACCCACCCAACATTAAAATTAACTTTCAATATTGAGTTGGAGTTGCTCAATTGAGATTTATTTTCTGATTGCATCACAAAATAATCTTTCAAATCTGTAAGATTTACTGTTACCAGACCCCCTCCATTTCTCCCATTCCGTGCATATGTGTTTTCTGTTAGTAAGGCATGGGAAGGGTATTCATGTGAGTTACAGTAACCCAAGTTTTTTAATGCAGATATATGGAAGAATAATCCTCCCTCAAAGTGGAAGACGAGTTAGTCCATGTCACTATCATGCTATTGAGTCTGTTACATTACTTATCACTGAGGCAGTGAGTAGGGACTGCTTTGTCTTACATGATGACCTCTTGTGATGATGGCCTTCTCAGCTGCTTGTGCAGGTATTGGGAATGCGGGTTAGACAGGTCTACAGACTGGCAAGTCTTCTTTCAGAATATTGTACTTTTTCTTTGTAGCTGTGAGGATCTGGGTGTACTATATTATATGGCTGTGAGGCCTTATTGAGGAGTATACTCAAAGATGCCGTCTTTGGTCCAGTCAGTAGCGTTTACTCAACCTTAGCTCAACCCTCGGTAGCTGTGGCTGTGAGCAGTAAGACTTGGAAAAAGAACTTAGTGTGAAGCTTTTAACAGCACCAAATAATGAAATAGGAGAATCCAACACACCAATAAAAAGACCCAACAAAAACATATAAAAAGATTCTATTCCTATGAACTTCTATTCTTATGAAATTTTAGAGATCTTAATCATCAAAATCTACTGAAGGGTTCCAGAGATACAGATTTTATGAGCTTTTATCACTTTTAAATGCATCCACAAACAAGCATTGGTCAGCAAAAAATCTGTAAACTTTTCAAAAGTTTGGAAATGTTAGTGCTGGTACTCTGGCCCTAGTTGGGTGACCTAATCTGACAGGGATGAGGTCTAGGGGGCCAGGATGGATGCTTTGGACAATTACCTGGCTACCAGAGTGCTTTTAGAGCAAGTGTCAAACTGTACAGCACAACCGCCATTGAAGTCAATAGAGTGGTCCTGATGCTGAGGAATGCAGGGAAGGATGATCAAAAGGATGCTTCGGTTGTGGTGCGGTACACAGAGGTGTTTTGGTATTGGTTCATCGGACCACGAGTGTCATGGGGCGGCTTTGGCAGCGGAGATCGAGGTCCCTCCAAGTCCTCTACATTGCAGTAGTCCGGCAGCCGATGCTGCACGACTGGTCTCGAAGTTCTGAGATTGGAAGCAGACCATTTGGTGGGGGCTGGTGACCCTTGGGTGTGATGAATCTGGACTCTAAGTAGTACTACTGTGTCTGGCAGACTCCGGTGCAAGCTTTGGCTATCTTCGATTGTCTTTGTGGTGCCCGGCAATTGGTACCTGTAAAACATCTGCGGTGGCTACCAGCCTGTCTGTTTGGTCTCTTTAAGCTCTTGGTGTCTTGGCGCAGGATCCAGGAGATCAGCAGAGTGATCCTGGAAGTCACTGGGGTTAGAGAAGGTGGGAAAACTACTTTTCTCCATTGCAGAAGCCGCAGGCACAATCCCAGTCTCGCTTGCCCAAAGCTGCAGCAGGTGCAGTCGTGAAGACAGTGCAGCCTCTCTTTGTGCATGTAAAAGGCAACAGGGGAGTCCATCTTCAGTACTCTTCTCTTCTACAATTCGAACTGAGGGACAGGATGCCAGGGGTGCCCTACTTATCCCAGGAAAAGGGACCATGTGGTCACCAGCCAAGGCTACTGGGTCACCTCCGCTCTAGTGATGAATTTCCTGGGATGTATGACATCTGGCTATCCCAGAGAGCCCCATTCTTGCCCCCTTCAAGATGGCACAGCCCTTCCTCAGTCTTCGGGAGTAGGGTACCTCATCCTAGAGGTGTGGCTACCAGTGGGCTACACACCCATGGGAAAACCAGTTTGGACACTGGTTTCCCTCCCTTAGCTCTGTCTCCTGATTTTCTGCGGGAACAAAAGGTCACTTGCTCAAAGATGTTGTTTTAGAGGCCCTTCAAAGGTGGCTTCCCCTTTAAAGTCTGCCTTTTGGGCTAACACCTTGAGTGGCTATCCTGGAAGAGGAGGGGACACCTAGCTCTGCAGCAACTCATGTCTCCCCAGGCGGTCAGAAACCAGTCTATGTGTCAGTGCCTTTGTGGGGTCACTGGACTAGCTTGAGTGCATAGTGGCAACTTTCTAAAAGTTGCTGTACTTTAATAGAGAATTTAAATCTGTCCTGTGCATCAGTTTGGATTTAATGTCACAATTAATTTAAAACCTTACTAGACTTTGTTAGGTGGCCCCATTCAAACGTTGGCTGGGGTGTCAGTGGTTAGCCAATGGGGCTCCTGACCTTTCCACAGCAAAACTACAACTTGTAAGTGTCACTTTTAAGACCTATAGAAAATGTCTTACTCAGTAAGATGTAGCTTCCTGCCATAGGACTCTATAGGCCTTCTGTTGTATTCTGGGTGCAGGCTCTTTAAGTAGTGTCCCATGCTTCATTCCAGTGTTGCCATGATTCTTGCCTTGTTTATATTCTGATATGGTCAGTACTCTTCCTTCTTCATCAACTCCTGCAGGTAAGAATTTAAAGGCATGTTGACATTCCTTCCCTAGTGTACTTAACAGTAATGCTTTTTTTCTTGAAGCTGAATAATCTTTAACCATGTATATTCAACGGAGATTATTAATCTTATTATATAATTAACCACTTCATATTTCAGGCTCATTAGTTTGGTGCGTAAGTGTTATACATCTGATTAATTTGGTCATGGAAAGTACTAATGCAATTACTCCACCTTTATTTTTGCAGCAACCTGGTGATCCCCCCATTGAATGGAATGAAAGGATTGAGATTTTTGAGAATCATATAGAAGCATTAGATGGTAAAAAATATTCAGCTTCAAGAAAAAAAGCATTACTGTTAAGTACACTAGGGCAGGAAGGTCAAAATACCTTTAAATTCCTACCTGCAGGAGTTGATGAAGAAGGAAGTTCAATCTCTAATGTATATTTAGAGGTTAAGGACAGATTAAGGAAGCAATATGCAAAAGAAGTGAATATAGTTGTTTGCAGACACTAATTTTACACAAAACCTCAAAAACACGATGAAACTATAGATCAATTTGTTACACGTTTGCGTGAACTATCTCTTAATTGTCAGTTTGGAGCAATGAGAGAAGAAATGATTAGAGATCAGTTCATTGTACAGTGCTGTAATAAGAAAATGCAAGAGAGATTATGGGCCACGAAAAACCCTACTTTGTCTAATGCTATTGAGATCACAACAGTTGTAGAACACTCTGAGAAGTGTATGAAGGAGATGGAAAAGAAACAAAGTACTACTGCTGTAACATGTGTCAATCAGGATGATGTTGCTGCAGTAAGTTCCAACAAGAATTCGGAAATTCTTGCAAAAATGTTTTTTTCTCCTGGCCCATAGGATGAATTGGAAAGTATATTCCTTAATTGCGATTCGCAATTTGCTAATCGCAATTAAGGAATTTTAAGAAATCGCAAAAAATGCGATTTTGTACATACATACCTATTTGCAATTCTCAAATAGCGATTTCTTAAAAATCGCTATTTGAGAATCGCAAATCAGGTTGATGATACATATAGCCCTTAACCCTTATCTTGGTGATTCTTATTGTCTAAGTGGAAAACCCTGGAGAGGCCATCTGCATTGGGATGTTCAGTCCCAGTCTATTTCCCACTTTAAAGTCACTACCCTGTAAGGAAACAGACCACCTCAACATTTTGGGTTTCTTTCCTTTCATCTGCATCAATCATCTCAGAGGCCTTAGGTCAGTTTGAACTGTGAAGTGAGTGCTAAACAGGTAGGGGCTTAGCTTCTTCAGGGACCAAACCACAGCAAAGGCTTCCCTCTCAGTGGCACTCCAACACTGCTCTCTGGGGAGGAATTGCCTGCTAATAAAGGCAACTGGTTGATCTTCACCTTAGTCATTCAGCTGTGACAGTTCTACCCCAATCCCATGATCCGAAGCATCAATTTGGACTACAATCTCATTACTAAAGTCAGGTGCTTTAAGGACAGGTGCTGAGCACATAGCTTCCTGAAGGGTGTCAAAGGTCTTTCGTCATAAAGTCAGTCCATATGACGTTCCTTGGTGGTTTCTTGGAGGTTAGCTCTGTTAAAGGTGCCACTATTGCACAATAGCCTTTTCCAAATCTCCTACATTACCAAGTCACGCCTAAGAAGGTTCTGACTTGTGTCTGAGTCTTTGGAGCTTCCCAGTCCAGAATTGTTTGGATTTTGGTTTGGAGAGGTTGTATATGGCCTCCACCTACTTGGTGGCCTGAGTACACTACAGACCCTTGCCCTACCTGACACTTAGTTGCCTTGATAGTTGGGCCTGCCTATTGTAGGGCTTGAAGCACTTCCATGAGATGGACCAGGTGATCCTCCCAGGTGGAACTAAAGACCGCTATATCCTCCAGATATGCTGCACTAAAATTTCCCAGGCCTGAAAGTACTTTATTCACCAACCTCTGGAAGGTGGCTGGTGCATTTTTCAAATGAAAGGGCATCACATCAAACTGAAAATGGCGTTCTGGGGTTGAAAAGGCAGGCCTCTACTTACCTTCAGGTGTGCCGGCTATTTGCCAATAACCTGATGTCAGGTCAAAGGTACTCTGATATTTGGCAGCTTCAAACCTATCAATGAGCACATAGCTCTGGGGATGGGGTGAGCATCAGTGGTTGTGACTGTATTTAATCTTCTGAGGTCCACACAGAATCCTAACTCAGGTTTACCTCCTTTTGAATTGGGTTTGGGCATCAGATTCACTGGGCTGGCCCAAGTACTACTAGAGAGCTCAATCACCCCCTTACTCTAGCATTTTTGCAACCTCTGCTCTAATGCTACCTTTAGCCTAGTCTGCCAGTCTGTAAATCCTGCTTTTGACAGGTAAACTGTCATCTGTGTCCACATCCTGTGTGCACCTAGGAAAACAAGTCAATTCTACACAACTCTCAGCAAATAGGCAATCATCTACTGCCAACCAGCCCTGACTTAGCCCAGAGATAATTGTCCAATCGTTGTCACCAGCTTTGTCAAATAATTTGCCTTCTGTGATAAGCCCAGCCCCAAAAGATAATGTTAGACAGGGCATCAAAACAAGATCACTAGCCCCGAAAGTATTAAAAGAGCCAAAAGGGAAAGTTTACCTAGCAAAGCAGAAGCGAGCAACAGGTCATCAAAAACCCAAAACCAAGAAATCAATGGGATCTGGGCTTATGTACCAAAAACCCACCAATATAGATGACCAAGTTGCAATGACATCAAACTCTGCTAGTACACAAACAAGATGTAATTCCCCACTCTCCAACTTTAGTAACAAATGAAAGCTCAGGGGTCCTAGATAGAAATATTACAACAATATTAGAATCAGTATGCGGGTCTATGTTATTACAAATCACTGAATTAATAAATAAGAAGTTTGGCATATTAGATAAAAAGATCGATCATTTCTATATACCGATAGAAAATATAGGAGGTGGCAAGGACACTAGTCAGTTGAATGGTGTAGAAGAAGTATCCAAACCAAAAAACTTGGAAGGCAGTACAACCACTAACTTAGTTGGCATTAAAAATAGAGACAATGGCCCACATGCAGAAAAATCCATATCACAAAGAGGAATTAGGGAGAAAGTACAGGAGACAAGATATGGAAACCTGATAACAGATTTGAGAAAAGTCAAGCCATATGCTTAGAACAGGCAGCCCCAAACATGTCGGCAAACTGCACAGCTCCTGACTTAGCTAAAGACTTCCAAAATTTCGACCCCAATCTCAAACACAGATGTTATAGGTTTACCACCTGCTTCATGCCCTTATGTACTAATTTTAGCTGGGGTTCCTGCCCTAAGGAAGGAGCAAAATGAATCATGGATTAACCTGCAAAACAAGACTGTTAATTGGCTTTCGAATCACAAAAAATTCAATTTACTGAACACAAATGACATTTTGATGTTTTGCAGAGTAGGGTGGATCGGTGCATCCCAGAAGAAAATAAATGGAGATTGTATAATAATACATTTTTGTCGACCCCACATGGTTCAAACCATATTAAACAGGCAACAGGAGGTATTCCCCCAAAAATCCTTTGTTTGTGCACTCCCTTTAGGATACTTTTATTAACCCCACCCCATGATTTGTTTACAAGCCAACACTCCAATATCTCTCCTAAATAGATTCCAGGCGTTATCCGATCTAGATGCCTTAGATTGACAACCAACACATTTAGAATATGATATTTATCCCGTAGTTATAAACCAGTCAAGCAGTAATATGGAGCAGATAGGCCCTCCATCTACTCAGTGCCCAAAAGGCGAACAGGGTGAGGATAATGGTTGCATTAATATTGCTGAGCATAAGGGTCGACCATGGGTGGAAGAGCAATGTGGGACACTGTCTAGGATTATCCAGCCCCCCCTAGAGGAAACACCTAAATCATCTAGCCCCAACAACATAAAGACACGGGGGTAAAGAAGGCACCAGAATTACGTCTAACCTCCTGAAATATTGCTGGGTTAAATAGGAACCTAAGGGATATCGAATGGCTAGAATATATTGAATAAAGGGACATCTACCTACTGCAAGAGACCTGGGCACTAGATACTCCTCATAAAGTTGGGTTTAAGACCTTTTGTATTAATGCTATCCAATCAGCTAGAGGTCAGGGGGTCTTGTCATATGGATAAGAATTACTCTTCAAGTAGAGTTAACCCAACTGGACATACCATCGTAGGACCTGCTTGGTGTGAAAATTAAAACATGGGATAAGAAAATACCATATTTAATAAACATTTATAATAGGCAAAGCCCAGCCACAAAAGAATCCCTGGTAATCAAACACCTTGACTCTTACTTGAATTTATTAGAGCCAGGTGCTATGGTAATCATAGAAGGTGGTCTGAATTGCAATTTTGAGTCAGTGGTGGGACTTGAGGACCTCTTTGAAGAGGAAGATATAGCAAACAACATCCCCGATCTTGAAAGTAGTTTGACAGTGCCCTGTGCAATAGTTGCTGCACAAATTATGAAATTGACAACAGGGCAGGGAATTAGAGCATGTAATGGTCGCCTATCCTCACACAGACCAAAGAATTTTACTTTTAATAGAGGCAATGGCAAGAGCCATTTAGATTATTTACTGGTATCAATCGAGTTTGGCCCAATCTACTAGATTTGAAAATAGACTCCAGAACCGATAGTGATCACCGTCCTCTACACTTGACATTAGCAATTGACCATTTTATCGATTGTATAGAGAATAATGAAGAAAGCAATATCTCAACAGATGGTATTTTAGTTTGTAACAATTGACAAGCAATAAAGTGGCCACATATTCTAGGTGATATCCAAGCTTTGACGCAGATATGATACCTTCGCAGAGGTTGTCTCCTTACATATGCCCTTACCAGCTACCGAGTATACGACATTGGCCACACACTACGCATTCATAGAAGGCTTAGCTCCGATTGTAAGTAGAATAATTAAAGACCGTAGTGGGAGAGACCCAAAGGTAAGAGACAATCCATAGTACAACAAGGAGTGTCGAGAAGCAAAGGCTGATTTCATACTGGCACTTAAAACAAATGACCTAATGGGTATAAAGGAGAAAAGGCTTCATTAGAAACAATCCCTTAACCGTGCAAAAAGAATATGGGATGATAATATTTGGATGGACCTAATTAGTGCAGCTAAGTCAAGGGACCAAGTAGGCTTTTGGCGCCTAATCACAAAGGGCAATAAAACAGGTAAGGACACTAAGGATCTTTACCTTGATGTTAAAACCAGGGAGGACCACTTTTCCAGTCTTTGTGTGGCTGCTCAAAGTGAGGAAACCCCTGCAAGCGTAGCTTTTGTAGCTAATCATAATACTAATGATCTCCATTTTAGTTTGGAAGAAACGCTAACAGCAATCAATTCAGTTATGCCAGGGAAAGCGCCGGGGCCGATAAAATTCTGGGGGACATGTTGGAGCATGATAGCAGCATATGGGGGCCATATATAAATCGTTTATGTAATGCCATTGCATCTGATGCCCCCATACCTGAATCTAGGAAAGCGACAGAGATAATCTGGATTTTTAAGAAGGGCAATCGTTACGATCCCTCAAATTATCGGCCAATAAGTTTAATGTTCTGTAAGCACATTTTAATGAGATGAAACGACTAGCTCGACGAGAACAGTGTGCTGTCCAAATTTCAGGTGGGTTTTAGATCAAAAATAAGCACACTAGATCAGTTTTTTAGATTTATTTGTTTGTGTTGGAAATACATTACTATAAAAAAGGCCATCTGTATATTGCTTTTGTAGACCTTAGGGCCGCCTTCGCCTCATCCCACGGATTTTACTTTGGGAATCATTGCAATCTCAAGGTTTACCAGATGAAATGCTCATACAGATAAAAAAAGTACACGAGGATAATTACGCCAACGTAAGATTGGGTCTGAGGGGTGAACTCACTAAGGCCATCCCGGTCAAAAGGGGCGTGCGGCAGGGGTGTGTACTGGCGCCCACCCTATTTTCATTATATATTAATGACCTCCCAAAATATTTGCTCGGGTGTATCAATGACTCGCCTAAGTTGGGGGGGGGGGGGGCCGGGGGGAAATCTGGTGCCAGCACTCTTATTTGCCGACAATACAATACTAATATCACAAATCTCCAAAGGCCTACAAAGCTTATTGGACTCATTTAATGCATATTGTAAGAGCAAGTGCCTCCAAGTTAATGCCAGCAAAACAAATTACATGGCTATAAACCCTCATAAGTCTTTTAGAAAGAATCTAGTGATCAACAACCAAAAATTAAAATACGTTCAATCTTTCAATTATTTGGGCATAACCCTGGATACAAAGTTGTCCTGGAAACCACAACTAGACTAAAATATGATTACCTTGCTCCAGAATACATTGCCCATAATAAAGAAATAAGGAAGCGGCATTTCAAAGGCAGTGTCTCCCGCCCTAGAGGTTTTTAAACATAGAAATCAATCAGCCTCACTTTATGGGGCAGAAATATGGGGGCCTATATGCAAAAAGAGCTTTGAACCAGAAGAGAATACATTTTTCAGAAGTTTAAGTCTGCCTGCATGCACACCTTTAATTCCAATTGTCATGGATCTAAGCATTAACCGAACAGATCTTAAATGAATTAAACAAACAATCTTAAGACCTTTACTATACTGGGTCCGGCTCTGGTCAACCCCAGAATTGATCCACTATAAAGAAGGTATAGAGGATATCCTGAGTTTTGATCAGAGCAAAAACATTCTGTGGCTCAAACATGTCTCTTCCTGGCTAGAGAAACTGGGCCTGTACCATTTCCGGGACTTTCCTACACAATTAACATCACTTTCTAGGGCCCTGCTTAAATCTAGATTCTGGACTTATATTCAAAACAATGTGTTTTATGCTAGGAACAATGGGTCACTAACAATCAAATTACTTTTGTTTAAGGAGGTAGCCAGTTTCGAGTCCTTCTTAGATGAAGTTCGTCCAAAATTGGCCAAATCCTTATACATGAAATTTAGATATGGAGTGTTGCGAACAAATATGAACACATTAAATTGCGCCTTAAATCAAGATGGTAACAGTAACGATTGTTGTGAACTCTGCCAAAATGTGTCCAAGGAAACTGATTTACATATATTATTCTCCTGCCCGGCGTATGCCAAACCGAGGAAAAAATGGATTAAACCCATTTGTCGCAATTTGAATATCAGACGTTGCATAGAAGCAGGACGAATATTGAAAACTGATACCTCACAAAAAATTGTTTTTAGTGTGAGTAGATTCTTATTTAATGTAAGTCTTATAAGGGCATAAGTAGGGTTAAACCTGTAAGGCCCATAAACCCAATGAATATGTATTATCATGTCAATGATTAATCTATGAACTGAGGGTTAATGGCGCTACAAGGCTGATGCTCCAATTGATTGTTTTAAAGTATTGTAATTTGTGCTAAACATAAGAGAATATTATTTAGAGTTATATATAATGCCACCTGGAGTTAAGGATGTCCTTGCCACTTCCTATATTTTCTATCAGTGTATATAAATGATCGAGCTTTTTATCTAATATGCCAAACTTCTTATTTATTAATACAGTGATGCATCTTTTATGGTTTATGTGAACTGAAATAAAGATTTAAATGAAAATGAAAAGCAGTCGGAAAACTGCCCAAGCAAGTTGTAACCGTCTCTCTGCTGCTGATTACTCAAAGTAGAAGACGGAACCACTCCCTCCGCTGAACCATCTTTGACATTTGTTGACATCAGATCTGGACCAGTTTCACTTTCCTCGTCCTCTCACTCATCTGTCACTATGAGCATTGCAATATCAACTCTGTCATGATGTAATTTGAGCCTCTTAACATGAATCACCCTATGGGGGCGTCTTGGAGTAACTACATTTAACAATTTTGTGACTTCTCCCTTCTTTTCCAAGATATTGTAAGGCCCAGTTAATTTGTCTTGGATTGCTCTGTGTGCTGCAGGCTCTAACACCCAAACCAATTGCCTGGCCTGGTATTTCACAAGGAAAGCCTTTTGATCATACCAGTGCTTTACAAGCTCTTGGCTGCTCTCCACGTTTTTGTTTATCTTTTTCATGTACTCTGCCATTCTAGAGCGAAGGCCTAGTACATGATTTAGGATGTCCTGTTTTGGCTCCTGAGAGGTCATTGCCAACCTTCTCTGACCAAACTTAAAGGACCCCTGACAGGGTTTCCAAAGAGCAGTTCAAATGGACTGAACCCTACTTTTTCCTGGAGAACCTCCCTGTAGGCAAACTGGCTTGGGAGAGGAATATCCCAGGTACACAGGCATGGGAGAGGAATACCCCATCTCCTCCTGAGTTTATTAGGCAAGCCCATAATCATGCCTTTCATGGTCTTGTTAAATCTTTCGACAAGGACATTACCTTGTGAATGGTATGGTGTGGTGAACTTGTAAGTCACCCCATACTCATCTCACATTGCTGTCAGATATGCCGATATGAAGATTGTGCCTCTGTCTGAAATCCCCTACTTAGGAAACCCCACTCTGTTAGAAATACCAAGTAAGGCTCTAACAGCTGCAGGGACAGTGACTGTCCTAAGGGGGGTGGCATTTGGATTTCTAGTGGCATGATCCTCTACTATTGGACTGAATCTATCCCCAGAGTCAGTAGGTGGGTCTAGCAGACCAACTATATCAATCCTCGCCCTCTAAAAGGGAGTCCCTACCACTGGAAGTGGTATGAGGGGAGCCTTTAGCTTGGTGCCTGTCTTGCCACTGCCTGACATTAACACAGGAGTGACAAAACTCATTTACCGTTTCTTACATCTGAGGCCAATAAAAGTGATTGACCAACCTGTCCCAGGTTTTGGTCTGCCCAGATGTCCAGCTAAGGGAATGTCATGGGCTAGGTTATGGAGGAACTCTCTATACTGTTGAAGGACCAACACTCTCCTGGTTGCCCCTGGTTTGGGGTCCATTGCGTCACTGCAGAGGAGGTCTTCCTGCCAGAATACTTTGTGGGTACCACTAACATCTTTTTCCACCTGTCTGACAGGCAACTATCTCTGTCCTTCAAGAGTGGGACTGGACTGATGTTGCTTACTCAAGTCCTCTCTGGAAGGACCCCCTGCGCCTAGACGTTTTGCCAGGTAAAGGCCAGTTTTTACAGGCACTTCCCTCCTCTTCAGAGACCATCTAGCTCATGCACTTCACCTTGTAGAATCTGGCTTAGGGAAACCAGCCTGGGCATATCCAAGATTATGGCCACGTATAATTTCCATACAGGCAGGCCAAAAGGCCAAGGGTTTAACTGCTCATCACACTGAGAAACGAATATGCCTTCAGTGTATCCCCTGCAATCCCCAGAGCCAACTTCCACTCCCTACGCTGGCAATTCCGTTGAAACTATCCCCAGCGGGTGATTTCTTTGAGCATGTAGGATCTCCCTTCTTGGGCCTTTTCCTTACTGTAGCCAAGAAACAGTTTTCCACAACTGCTTAATGTCTCTGAAAAATATTGGGATTTGAACAAGTGCACCCTTTTTGTGCTCTCTGCTCGGGAGTTCTGTTTTCTATGTGTAAATCTATTCCCTTTCAAATACAGTGAGCTCCCCTGTCTTCAGAAGTGTGTGCTTCCTGCGCGGAGTGACATTGAGTAGCTCTCCCGCTCCAAGCTTCCTGCTGCTAATTCAAACAGAATGTTTCCCTGAACCTTTCTGTACACTTGTCCAAAACAAATTGAGCGCATCGGATGGAATTCAAGGGTTCCTGTCACGTGACTGGCAAATATTTGCAACTCACTTGTCCTGCTTTATACCTGCACTGTCTCGCTGCAAAGGCACATATGTATGCCTGGAATATATTTATCTGAGGGAAGTCCTGCGTTCTTTTAGAACAAGTATTCTTGACTTCTTGTACTTTCGCTCATCTACCTATGCTTTTCATGATATAGAATCGACTTCAGTATAGAAAAGGCTTTAGGTGGATTCACGTTGTCCTTTCTAATCCATTTGCTTGCATCGTCGAAAGGGTATGAAAAATGTATGTAATTGAAGATTACTTTGCCTCCCACACGACGAAGACATGTGAAGTGTCCAAGTAATGAATACACATAGTACATTCACTTAAGAAACCACTCACGATATCTGGCAGCACATTAGCACATTCCCATTCCCATTCTCAAGCTTCCATCTTGTTGTCCTCAAAGTTACTCCAAGTAATTCAACATTTTTTATAGTGGGGCTCAGATCACCAGCTTTGTTTTTAGGCTAGTGGTTCCTAATCTTTTCACTTCTGTGGACCCCCCACTTAGTCATTATTGCAAGCCAGGAATACCCACTGAACCCTTATTGGAAGCCGGGCACCTCCAACCTAAGCAATTTCTATGATTTGAACCTCAAAACAACCCACAAAAATACAAAAGCATGTATACACTCAACAAATGCACAAATATTGAAATATTTGGTTTTATTCACAATCGGATCTAGAAAAAGTACTCACATTTTAAATGTTGCTTCATTTCTATACACGTTAATTTGTATTTATTAATTTTAATATTATTTAATTTTGTAAAACGGTGGCGGACCCACAGGGGTTCTTTGACCACAGGTTAAGTACCACTTCTAGGCAGTGAAAATAATCATTTGTAAAATATATACCGGTAATACACCCAACAAATTTAGTTAAAAGGATTTATTATTTTACTAATGCAATAAAATATACACATAACAAATTACCTAGTTTTAAGAAGCCTCTAGGGACGAAAAGCGAAGTTACAAATTAATTGGGATTTTTTTCATGGGACAGGAAGGCAGGATGGCTTCCATGAGTATGTAGGAAACTGCTTCTCAAACATTGCTTGCATTTATGTCTCCCTAATGTAAAACGATAACATAATTGAAATATACCACATTAAAGTGTAAATATGCTATTTTATAATTAAGTTTCTTTGTAAGCTAGTAAAAACGAGGAAAATGTCCAGGACCACTGCAATTATGTAGCAACACTTGACCAGTGTTGATGCATTTTTTCTTTGACCCACTACAGCATAGGGCATCGGGCTAGCCGTTTTCAGCCATTGGCTCTCTTAACTGGGAGTGATGGCATTTTGCTAATACCACCTCACTCATCATTAAAGTAGTCCAGGGCTGGTTGGTCAATTTATCTAACATGTTTATATACATTTTTTTTTATGTGCGACATATTCAATTTCACTAATGTGCAAATATATGTACATCATTTTAGTCTGCATCATTGTTACTTTATTTTACTTTTAAACTGTTAATAAGTATTGCATATGCTTATGGAAAAAAGTGTGGACTTGTCAAGGCCAGGCCTGTTTGCTTTTCTAGAGCTAAGTTCACACTGCAGTTGGGATCTAACTTGAGAGCAACTGAAAATGATAGCTTCACATTACCTAGCAACATATTTGAAGATGTATGAAAGCAATCTCCAGGAACTAAAAGTTGGAATCTGGTTCGGGTGTCCAATGAGGGAAATAAAAATACATCTAATATGTATGCAGATTGAAAACCCTTACCAAACAAAATTGAATGCATTTCTGACAATTGCAGTTTGAGCTGAACATTTAACAGATAAATAATGCCTTGATGTTAAGTGAATTGATGAGAAATTGCCTGATGCAGGCTTTGATCGAGTAAACGGTCTGATCTCAGCCAGCAGATGAACACCTTTGCTCGAGTATGAGTTTGTAACCTGCTGAAATACTGCGTATAAGGTGTACAGAGGAAGTTGCTTTCCAACGGGTGACCTCTTCCTTGCCTTTTAGTAATTGCTCGTCAGAGTGGAAGGGTACACAAAGTGAAGAGGTAAATACCAGAAACAATGCAATGCAATGAAGCGTGGTAGGGACTACCATTCGAGGAAATGCACGTACCACTTACTTTAATGGCATTCGTTGAAGTGGATATGTAAATACTCTTAAATTGTGAAGTATGCCAAAATTGGACTGAAGACGTGTTTGAACTACACGAATATTGTTGATAACGTTATCATTTTCAGTGGTCATACGGTGTAAACAGCACGGTGCCCGTATAGAAGTCAGCTGCACAGGGCTGCGGCCATTTTTAAAGAACCTCTGCTTAGTTGTAGGCCATAGGTGAGGGCTTTTAATGAGGGAGCAGGGCTTTAACGACTGCCATAACCACGCGGCATAAGGACTATGAAACTATTAGAATATTTCGCCTACTGAGGATAGAATGTTCTACATTGAACAGGAAGAAGCAGAAAAACAACCATTTCAGTTGTATAGCAGAAGGTCACGATTTTACAACTCTGTGCAAAAGCCAGTGCTTAATTTGAGCTGGTGGGGGCCACCAGCACTTATTTTTGCGAACCGGCACTTCTTTCCCTACATCAAATATTTACAGAGTGCAAGAGGGGGGAAACGCACAGATCGTCAAGATGGAGGAAGAGAAAGAAGGTAGAACAAAGAGAGAAAGCAGGAACCTGCAAGAGTGAGGAAAAAAGGGGGCGCGGAGTGTCTGATAGTAGATTAAAGACTACCAGCCTTAGTTTTGGGCACACCGCTGTTTAATTGCAACGGTCGCCGGCTTCAGGCACTTGCACGCTTTCTTTCACAAATTGAGCATTCACAACATTATATTTTTCTTTTTTGCCTTTTTAGTATAGTTACAATTTCTGATGAATGCTGTTTCTTCTTGTGTTTTTTTTTTTAACAGAGGACCTTTTCTGTTGGCTTTGGGAAAGTCTTGGCACCCTGAAGAGTTTAACTGTGCCCATTGCAAGAAGTCCATGGTGGAGTCTGGATTTGTGGTCGAGAAGGGCTCTCTTTATTGTGATCTGTGCTACGGAAAGTTCTTTGCACCTGAATGCGCCCGCTGTCACAGGAAGATACTTGGGGTATGTAGCAAAATCTGACATGCAGACTCCTTACACTGTGACACTTCTTGCAAAGAAATCAAGCATTACTCTCTCCTCCCCTTTCTTGGTCCAGCAATTACTTCTTGACCTTACTCTCCACCCCTCCCCGCCCATCTCAGGTGGCCCCGTCCACCTCTGTAATGTGTCCCCTCACCACCTCACAGCCTTGCATTACCTTGTGCTTCTGATGTCTGGTATAAAGGGACTTACAAACACAGACGTCAAACACATAAGCATGTTGTGAATGCATTTAACTTTATGTTAACTGATAAATTTACCAATGCCTTTTATGACAATAACAGTTACATATGCTATATCTAAGCATAAGGAAGAGACATTTTCCTTGTCGGTTTTTAGTGTGCACAGCCGAATAAAAACACAGAATTTATGCAAGTTATCTAGAAGGAGGTGATGTGTGCCTCCTACCAGTGCATAGTTTCACTGGTATCTTGCACTATTACGGGATAGCGGTGAGAATTAACGTTTTGCAAAACTCACGTTTAGCACATCCTCTGCTCTAAAAACACTCCTCAATGCAAGAGGAAGCTGCACGTTTTGTGGTAGGGCAAAACCGATAACACAGTAGAGGTTGTGCCCAGGTCCTACTCATTGCATCACTTTAATGCTCCATATATAAGTCTACTTAAGTGCCTTATTCTTATTTTTGATTGATGGTGAGAGCATCAGTACCCTCTTCCCAGCTAGTATATTTGTTTCCACTTTCCGTAGTTACAAGCTACTGATTTTCTTCCTAACTTGTGTATGCAACTTCTTGAACAGCTGTGTCACTTTTTTATTGTGTCCTGATGTGTAAAATATTTTCTTTAAACGCGTACCTGGTTCCACCTACCATTTAAAAGCCAGGCTACAAATCCACAAGTGCTTACCGGTTTGCAACACTTATATGAAATGCACGAAATTATTTTCTTTTATTGGTCATCATGATGTGACGTTATATCGGTGGCTTGTAAATCACTTGATGTAGCCCAAAGTCCACCTCCGTGCCAAGATGGGGAGAGATAAAGGGGTCTTGGAAGACGAAATGGGGGTGGAGCCTCATGATTAGAAAAAAATATTCGAAAATGCTCATTGCATACCAGGTAATGTAATGATCGTGCATTATGGATAGCCGAACATATCTTCCTAGTTGGCAATATAGGAATGTAGAAGATGAAAAGAAAATGTGGGGGCAGTGACAATAACGATGGAGTAAGTTTGTCCCATGAAAATGTGCATTGTTTCATGGTACCATTTGCAAGGACATCTTTGCTCTGGTATGACAGCTATGAAAGGATATGCTGATCAATCTTTATGGGACTCCCCTGCTTCAGATATCAAACGCTAAGAAAGCTGCCTGCACATCATCTAGACCTGCATGTCCGGAGCCTACATGAAGCTCAACCCGACCAAGCACAACCCGGGCTCAGTGCATGAACCTTGACAGCTTTGATACCCAACTTTAACGGAAAACCGAATCACTTGATTCACACTGGACACCAGATCACTCTCAAGGAACACTTTGGCAAAAAATAGAGATGGCATGGGACCTGCTCTCTTATATAAAGAAAGTGAAACCATTTCTTCCAGGAAGAAACTTCAGAAGTGCTGTTCAAGCCCTTGTACTATCACATCTGGATGGTGGTAAAGCCCTGCCCCAGGACATCCCAAGACTCACACGGTGACCCCTTGAGGGCATCCTACAAGCCGCACCTCATCTCACCCCCATCCTCCTCGAACTGCATTGGTTCCCCTTGACAGCTCACACCATCTTCGAAACCAGCTGCATCATTTACATAGCCATCACTAAGTGATGCTGGCTTATTTTGCAGACAAAGTCATCTCCTATGGTAATTCTCTCAATAATTGAAACCAGGAAACCATCAGACTGCAGACAGGAAGTGAAAAAAGATAAGACAAGGGAGCAGGCTTCTTCCCTCTATGCAATCAGGATCTGGAACAATATCCCCCTATCCATTAGGACTATAACAATACTGCTTCTATTTAAGAAATAGTTCACCTATATGTCTCTGTGAGTGACTGAACCAGCACAGCAGTTTTCAGATAGCCAACCACCTAGCAGGATGTTTGAATGTCAGAGAGGGCAAGCTGAGCAGGCTGGTGGATCATAAGTGGCATCTTCATCCCAAGGTTAAAAGGGGCACCTTTCATATGTGGATCATTCCCTGGGCAAATTTGCCATCAGTGAGAAGTCTCAATGTCAAAACTACTTC
The DNA here is from genome assembly GCF_964263255.1 of Lissotriton vulgaris. Taxonomy (NCBI): domain Eukaryota; kingdom Metazoa; phylum Chordata; class Amphibia; order Caudata; family Salamandridae; genus Lissotriton; species Lissotriton vulgaris. The sequence continues at coordinate 1,481,215,121 of NC_141689.1, forward strand.
ACACTGGAGTTTCTTTCTTGTAAGTCACTGGTAGGCGCAATCTGACTGTGAAGGAGCATTGAACTCCTGCCCACGTCCCCACCACTGCCTCTCCTGCCTTTGGTATCCAGAGCTCCTGTGAATGAGTATTTGCCCTCCGCAACTTACTGCATGCATTGTGATTGAGGCGTTGCAGTTCAATGCATTTAATCTGGCTGTCACAGTAGTTCTTGTCCTTGCAGCTCAAAGCCAATAGGAGAAATTCATTGAGTGGGGTGACTCTTCTCATACCGACCCCCAACTTGCTAAACTTAGGGAAGTGTCGCACAGATGCTCACTATGACTACTGGTGCTCAGAAAGGTTTTCCTGATTTCTGCAAAGTAGTTTTTTTCACTCATAGATCCCATTGTTTAGTTTCACTGTTAGATCTGCTCCTCCCATCCATCTTTAAGTCTTGATAAAAGAACTTTATCTACTTAGGGCTTGATTTAGATCTCGGCAGATGGGTTACTCCATCACAACAGTGATGGATATCCCATCCACCGAAATATAAATCCCATTATATCCTATGGGATTTATATTTCGGCAGACGGGATATCCTTCACCTTTATCTGGGGCTAATTTGATTCCATTTATCTTGCACCATTTGTTCTAGTTCAATATGTTTGGATAAAACTGCTTTAGTAAATGTAATAAACTAAATAATTAATAGAGATCAGTTTGAAATGGGGCAATTCATTGCCAGCCAACCAGTGGCTAGTTCCTTTGAGCCAGTTGATAACTCAGTTTTAAAGTTTACTTAAAACATACTTCGGCACCTCTGGCGTTTGGGTTGATAACTGAATTGAGTTCATAGTGTGAGAAGCAGTAAATCTGTGTGAGATCAGCAAATGTGATCCCAGAAGTCACTTAACAATGTGAAGTTGAAGCGAGATATGGTATGGGGTGAGGGGAGCATGCCGTTTCGTATAGAGGTATGACATTTCCCCACTTATAAGTTGGTGTGCGGCACTTCTGGCTGGCATTAGAAAGCTATATATTAAAGGAGTGACATGGGGCTATGTACTACTTTTATACTCCAGGTTGCAGATTGTTAAAGGGGATATTTTGGTAAACTGTGTTGTAGATCAAAGACTGGAATTGTGCAAGATTTTCTGTAATTAACATGAATGGGAAATTTAACCTCTCAAGTGCTCCCGATAAACTTAAATAAAACAGTATTCAGACCTTTTGCAGTAAATTGCCTCCACCACTGGGTGGCTCCCCGAGACCTCATTTTACAAAAGTGCTGGCCCAGGTCACAAATGAGTTTAAGATTATACTGGTGCACGCAGGGCTTTAAGTGGGCCGGGTCTCACCGGTGCTCAGCACTGGCAGTTTTATAGATGGGGGCTCGAAACGGATCTCTATCAGGCTCTGTTTCGTGCCCTGGCACAGGCGGTCCATTTTTTCCGGACTTTAGTGACAGCAGGCACATTGATGTGTGCTGCTCGCTTCTCACGTGTGGAGAAGTTTAGACATGATGTCATGCTAGGTGAGCATTTTAGGGTAAGTGAAATCCTTTAACCCCTACCGCCGCGGCGCTGGGGGGGAGGGGGGCCGTGTGGCGCCGCCATGCTCATGAAGGAACTAATCCGTCACGAGCCATGGGCGCGCTGTGCTTGTGACGGAGTGGTTCCGTCACGGCCCCGCCCGCTCATTAGAGCGGCCACGCAGGCGCGGAATTCCTGCAGCGTGGGCGGGGCGGCCACGCCGTGACGGAACCACTCAGTCACCAGCACAGCTCATCCGTGGCTCGTGACAGAGAAGGGGTTAAAGAGAGGCATTTTCTCTCTGGATTTCCCTTCTGTTTTTGAAACTCGGGAGCAGCAACATTGTCTTGGTGTCACCAGGGCTTTAAGTGGAAGCTTTATCAATTATCTACAAGCCATAGTTGCTGCTTGTTTATCTTACTTTATAAACAACAGTGGTCCCAAGGAGTCTGTGGATATAAATTTATCAGATAAAATACAGTCCACAAATAGGAGCTATATTGGCCACTGTCCAGCCGGACAGGGTATTTTTATTTTTCAGTGAAATATATAGTAGAGTAGACAAAGGCACAATCCTGTACCGTTTTGTGAACGAACAAAAGGGTTTTTAGGCAAGAAAGAGCATAGTTGGCCACTTGTAATTCGGTAGGGTTTTTTAAGTAGTGCCAAGCAAGTGCTAGTCACAGCATCAATCAAACAGAATCGTTAGGCTGTAAAAACACTTTTAACAAGTCGACGTTTCGATCCCTTATGCTCAATATTACGGGATCATCATCAGGACTAACAATACATTTGCTTGCCTGGTATAAACATTTTAACACACATCCGCCTAATAAGTATAAAAATACACGGGGAGAAGAAAGGAAAATAATAACAAGGGGATAAACAAGAGAGAGAGAGAGAGAAGAAGTTACCCACTGTGTTAAAACTCTGAGTATCACTGACATTGCACTGTATTCGGAACCGACTTAGCGTGCCTAATAATTACATGCAAGTGATATCTGTAGCCTTGACTCACGCTGAAAAGTGAAGTGGGTGACATAGGCATATGGATATTCATAAAATGGTAGGCCGGTAGCGTTCTTCTTTCAAAAGTTGGAAAGACTTAAATTACACCCTTGTTGCAATTATCAATAGTCATTCCCAAGATCTTTCAGTATAACTAGCGATTTCAATACAAAGTCCGAGTGTGATCTTCAAACATGGCCATTCGTGTCTACTCGTGTACCATGCACGCTCATCAGCATTCATTCCGTGTCTATCTGGGGGCTGGGGGAACGCTTACCCAGTGGGGGTCGGAAGGGTTCAGGGATAAGATTACAGAAGTGGACACTGCTTTAAGAGAAACCTAGGGTAAAAAGGAGACCAATAAATAAAGCAGGGCCAATGAGGGGTTATACTACTGGTTATTGGTTCACGGTTGCCACCATTACCTGGTGAATGCCGGTAGTGATGTGCACTCTGCCTCGTCTTCAATTAATCAAGAAATATCTGGGGGGTAGAAGACTGGGTTTAGTAACAGGATAGTATAAGTGGCTCTGAATTGCTGCCTGCAAATTGGCGGGCTTACCTTGGAGTTACTGTTGGCCCGTGTGGTCAATTGTTTGCTCGAAATCGAGTCTGTAAAAGAAACTCTGTTTCAGTAAGCTGGCGTATAGGGGCGGATGGGGCGTCTAAGCTCTATCGACTGAGTGACTTACCTTAAGAGGAGAGAGCCTCCTCGGTGTCCGTTACCCTGGGTGTTCTGTAGAATTACAGTCACTACGGAGCTAGGGAGGGAAACGCTAGATACGCGTGATCTCGCAAACAGAGACGAAGGACTAAGCGCGCATGGGCGCCATCTTGGAGTGGGGTTTTTTGGTGTTTCGTCATTATGCAGAGTGCACCAGTGATGTGCTGTGAAAAAATACGTTGGCGCAGTGACACTATGCAATATAGTAACGGCGCAGTGCTGGGGTGGCTGTGACTGTCATTAAAATCAATATCAAAAAAATGAAAAATAATTACAGTTATGCACTCATTATTAGTTTACATATGTCTGTTCAAGGAAGGAAAAAGAGGGGGTTTCCATCTCTCAGAGTTATTTGCAACGTTTTAAGTTCCATTTAAAATGTTCAGAGTCTTCCAGACTGTTCCTTTTCCTTTTACAGCAGTGTGGTCCAGTCCTCAGCTCGGTTTAGACCATTACGGATAGTGTTGAAATGAATCATGAGTTTCAATTCTTCTCTATTCAGCATTTGCGCCAGGTTTCCGCCTCTCAGTGGCGGTTTAATAACTTTCAAGATTGTCCACTTGATGTCATTTTCATTGTGGCCTGCTTCATTATAGTGGTCCACCAGTGGGGCATTGATTGTCCGGCACCTTATTCTGCTTCGATGTTGGCAGATACGGGTCTTCGTTTTCTGTGTGGTTTGCCCTATATACAACTTTGGACATGGGCATTCGATGGCATAGATCACATTAGCTGTGTTACAATTCGAGAATGAGCGTCTCACATACGTGATACTGTTGTGTGTGAAATCTATGCCCTCCACCGTGAAGTCGCAGATGTTACAGCAGCCACACTTAGCATGCCCTATAATTGGGGGCAAGCCCCACAGTGATTCAATGGTGGGATTCTGAATGGTAGGTGGCAAAGCGGCTCGTACAAGGTGATCTTTTAGGTTTTTGCTCTTTTTGAAAGCAAATACTGGCTTCTGAATATTCAGGATGCCTACATTTAGCGTTGACCAATGTTTAAGGACTGACTTCCTGATTTTATTAGAGATAGTTGAAAAGGTTGTTACGCATGCAATCAACTCTTTTTGCTTTTTGTCTTTTGGTGATAGTAAGACTTCCCTCGGGCAGTACCAAGCCCGTTTCAGAGATTGTTTTATTATCCTTTTTGGATAGCCTCTGTCTTTTAGTTTGTTAGAAAGGGTTGAGGATTCTCTAAAGTAGTCTTCTTTACAGGAGCAGTTTCTCCTGATCCTTAAGAATTGTGAATAAGGTAACGCATCCCTCAGAGCCCTGGGGTGGTTACTTTTGTAACTTAAGAGGGTGTTTCTCTCGGTAGGTTTTCTGAACAGTTTAGTGAGAAGCTTGCCGTCTGAGTGATAAATAGTAAGGTCTAGGAAGGGTATAGATTCCTTATTCCACATTAACGTGAACGTTAGCCCACAACAATTATTGTTGAGCCAGTGGAGGAATTGGGTGAGTGTTTCAACCGGAGAATTCCAGATAAGAAAAATGTCGTCTATATACCTCCTCCACATTCTGATCCCAGAGTGGAAGGGGTTAGAGTCTGACAGGATGGATCCAGTCTCAAGTTGGTCCATGAACAGTATGGCTAGATTCGGAGCAAAAATAGCCCCCATACTAGTCCCCTTAATTTGCTGATAGTAAGTATCATTAAATAGGAAAAAAATTTTTAGTGAGGCAAAGTTCTAACAGTTGCAAAATAAACAGGGTGGGGATTCTGTGGGGACGTGGTCGTGTGTCTAGAATCTTCTGGATGGTCAATAATGCTGTGACTTGTGGAATATTAGTATATAATGATTCCACATCCATTGTACATAAGGTCTCACGGAGGGGATCAAAATCAAGATTTTCTACTAGATTAATCATTTGCATAGTGTCTCTTACATAGCAACTAGTAGATTGCACAAATTCTTTAATAAAAAAGTCCACGTATGCTCCTAGAGGCTCTAGGACTGAGCCACAAGCCGAAACAATGGGTCGGCCTGGAGGATTTTGTGAATTCTTGTGTATCTTCGGTAAGGTGTATAATACCGGGATACGTGGTGACTTGGTGTTAAGAAAGTGAAATTCTTTTTTATTGAGGAAACCATCAAGTAATGCTTTTGATGTTATTTTACTGATCAAATCTTGTAGTAGTGCAGTGGGGTTCCCAGGGAGTTTCTGATAGTGGTCAGTATTATTGAGCTGACGTAAAATCTCTTTCTTATAGTCGTCAATCTCTTGGAGGACGATGCCCCCACCCTTATCTGCACTCTTTATGACAAGATTTCTATTAGTTTTGAGTGTTAGAATGGCCTTCTTCTCATCTTTAGATATATTATAGGGTATGAAAACCTTTGTTTTTTCAAGAGTGTCGAGGTCTGCAAGAACGAGTTTCTCAAAGGTAGTGACCTCTGGAGGGATCATTCCTGCTGATGGAGAGAATGTAGACGGAGGACGAAATGGGGTGTTGGCAATGGGACTAGTGCCAGGGTGTAGTTGAAAAAAGGCTTTAAGCCGAATTGTTCTAAAAAATCTGAGTAACTCAGTATGTAATTCCATATAATTTGGAACAGTGGTAGGTACAAATGATAAACCTTTTTTAAGTAGTTCAATCTCTACATCAATCAATGTGTGTTTGGAGAGATTAAAAATAGGAAACATCTGCGACTTCACGGTGGAGGGCATAGATTTCACACACAACAGTATCACGTATGTGAGACGCTCATTCTCGAATTGTAACACAGCTAATGTGATCTATGCCATCGAATGCCCATGTCCAAAGTTGTATATAGGGCAAACCACACAGAAAACGAAGACCCGTATCTGCCAACATCGAAGCAGAATAAGGTGCTGGACAATCAATGCCCCACTGGTGGACCACTATAATGAAGCAGGCCACAATGAAAATGACATCAAGTGGACAATCTTGAAAGTTATTAAACCGCCACTGAGAGGCGGAAACCTGGCGCAAATGCTGAATAGAGAAGAATTGAAACTCATGATTCATTTCAACACTATCCGTAATGGTCTAAACCGAGCTGAGGACTGGACCACACTGCTGTAAAAGGAAAAGGAACAGTCTGGAAGACTCTGAACATTTTAAATGGAACTTAAAACGTTGCAAATAACTCTGAGAGATGGAAACCCCCTCTTTTTCCTTCCTTGAACAGACATATGTAAACTAATAATGAGTGCATAACTGTAATTATTTTTCATTTTTTTGATATTGATTTTAATGACAGTCACAGCCACCCCAGCACTGCGCCGTTACTATATTGCATAGTGTCACTGCGCCGACGTATTTTTTCACAGCACATCACTGGTGCACTCTGCATAATGACGAAACACCAAAAAACCCCACTCCAAGATGGCGCCCATGCGCGCTTAGTCCTTCGTCTCTGTTTGCGAGATCACGCGTATCTAGCGTTTCCCTCCCTAGCTCCGTAGTGACTGTAATTCTACAGAACACCCAGGGTAACGGACACCGAGGAGGCTCTCTCCTCTCAAGGTAAGTCACTCAGTCGATAGAGCTTAGACGCCCCATCCGCCCCTATACGCCAGCTTACTGAAACAGAGTTTCTTTTACAGACTCGATTTCGAGCAAACAATTGACCACACGGGCCAACATTAACTCCAAGGTAAGCCCGCCAATTTGCAGGCAGCAATTCAGAGCCACTTATACTATCCTGTTACTAAACCCAGTCTTCTACCCCCCAGATATTTCTTGATTAATTGAAGACGAGGCAGAGTGCACATCACTACCGGCATTCACCAGGTAATGGTGGCAACCGTGAACCAATAACCAGTAGTATAACCCCTCATTGGCCCTGCTTTATTTATTGGTCTCCTTTTTACCCTAGGTTTCTCTTAAAGCAGTGTCCACTTCTGTAATCTTATCCCTGAACCCTTCCGACCCCCACTGGGTAAGCGTTCCCCCAGCCCCCAGATAGACACGGAATGAATGCTGATGAGCGTGCATGGTACACGAGTAGACACGAATGGCCATGTTTGAAGATCACACTCGGACTTTGTATTGAAATCGCTAGTTATACTGAAAGATCTTGGGAATGACTATTGATAATTGCAACAAGGGTGTAATTTAAGTCTTTCCAACTTTTGAAAGAAGAACGCTACCGGCCTACCATTTTATGAATATCCATATGCCTATGTCACCCACTTCACTTTTCAGCGTGAGTCAAGGCTACAGATATCACTTGCATGTAATTATTAGGCACGCTAAGTCGGTTCCGAATACAGTGCAATGTCAGTGATACTCAGAGTTTTAACACAGTGGGTAACTTCTTCTCTCTCTCTCTCTCTTGTTTATCCCCTTGTTATTATTTTCCTTTCTTCTCCCCGTGTATTTTTATACTTATTAGGCGGATGTGTGTTAAAATGTTTATACCAGGCAAGCAAATGTATTGTTAGTCCTGATGATGATCCCGTAATATTGAGCATAAGGGATCGAAACGTCGACTTGTTAAAAGTGTTTTTACAGCCTAACGATTCTGTTTGATTGATGCTGTGACTAGCACTTGCTTGGCACTACTTAAAAAACCCTACCGAATTACAAGTGGCCAACTATGCTCTTTCTTGCCTAAAAACCCTTTTGTTCGTTCACAAAACGGTACAGGATTGTGCCTTTGTCTACTCTACTATATATTTCACTGAAAAATAAAAATACCCTGTCCGGCTGGACAGTGGCCAATATAGCTCCTATTTGTGGACTGTATTTTATCTGATAAATTTATATCCACAGACTCCTTGGGACCACTGTTGTTTATAAAGTATAGCTACCCACGGTCCCTGGATAACCGAATGGGTTCCCTTGTTGTTTAAAATAGCTTGTTTATCTTAAGCAACTAACAACTATTGACAAAGCCAATAGTCCTGACTTCTTGTAGGTATGATGTTACTTGTTGTATCATATCTGGATACAACGACAGAAACAACCAAATACAAGTCGGACGGCACACTATGCTCAGCACAGATTTTTAGCTTATCTGTTTTTAAACACGCCCTGAATTGCTTTGGCCATGCCCCTTTGAGAGACCCACCCCAGTTTTTTCATCCCACTTAAAGCCCTGGGTGCAGGTGAAATAGTTATGGTGTCTTGCAAAATAAAGCTACTATGTTCAGAGGAACTTTCTTGGTGGAGCCTCAGTTACAGAGGTTTGCCGAAGTGACTGGAGCGTGGTTTAAGATGAGCCGGTTGAGGAATCAATGTTCCAAGACTCCAGATGAAAAGGGCAGAAGGGAGCCGGGCTGGTAATCTAAGGGTGAAGAAAACATTAACAAAGATGTTTTTGGTTTTGAAGGCGATCACTATAGTTTAGAACTTTTGCTCAGTATTGCACCATGCTAGTTGAAGATCAGGGAAATCTCTCTTCCGCAGCAGAACATATGTATTTGCTTCAGTTAATCTGTTAGTCTCGGCACTACTTGTAAGCGTCATGGTTTAAGTCACAGATATGTTTTGCAAAGAAGGTCCCTCATAACACATGGATGGATGCAAACCTCTGCATAGGTCTGTCTCTTGGGCTCGGTTCTCGGTTAAGTATCCCCGATAGGGTTTTTGCGTCTTTTGCACAGACGAGGAATGCTGTGCCTTAAGTAGACATCAGCAAGTAATAGCAGCGTATGCATGGGTTATTTTGTATTTTAAATGCATTTGTATATCTCTTACTAGACGTTGAAGGGCTTTAGGAAGATATCGGACATTTCTCAGAAAATAGATGCTTTTTGCTTTGCAGACCCCATGAAAATAAATTTTTGGGCATTTTAGCAGTGTAAACGTAATACTATCTAACACAGACTAATTAGACTACGGAGATGTTTCTCTCCTTTTAGTAAAGTCAGTAAATATCATTTGAGATCAAGGCTACCGTAAAAGGGGTAACCGTTTAAAAAACAAAAAAACTGTTGATTGTGCTTTCAGTTACCCGTGTTGCTGGGGGAAAAGTTAATTTTTTTTTTAAAAAAAACAGGTGAATGTGCTTTCAGTTACCAGTGTTGCTAGGGAAAATGTCATTTTTAAATAATTTGAAATTGAAAAACCAAAAACAATTGAGTCTTATCTCTCATCGAAACCAAATGCTAGAAGGAAAATGTTATTTTATCGCCTCAGATGATTAATTGCTACCCTTGTCAAAAACGCACACACATTTTAGAATGGGCAGAGTCAGCAGGCCCGAAGGGGCATCAATTATTAATAGGTTTCTCGAGTGGCAGCGCCGTGGGACAGAGGGAACAAAGGCAGAGCGTGACACGTCTTTCGGAACCCGATAACCCTCTGCCCACCCCTGTCACAATCGCTTACTGATCAGCCCTTTTCTCCTTGTTCCAACAGGAAGTGATCAATGCTCTGAAGCAGACTTGGCACGTCACCTGCTTTGTGTGCGTGGCGTGCAGTCAACCGATCCGCAATAATACATTCCACTTGGAAGACGGCGAGCCCTACTGTGAGGCAGGTGAGCGCTGGTATTTTGGCCCATGGCGGATCCTGTTGTCTTATCTCCTGTGCATCCTCTTTTTCCCATTTTGTCCACTGACCACTAAACTTTTGTGCTGTGAAATCAGGACCTTTGTTGCCTAGCTTGCTGGCATAATTGATTCATTTGAGGAGGTAGCTGCACAGTCATTAAGATGGGAGGGGGGGGGGGGGGTGAGCTTCAGATTATCCAACAATCACGCTGTCATATAATGTTTACATGCAATTTACCATAAGCAGGGTGCATGGGAGGGGCCTAAGGGGCAGTGGAAAGAGAGAGGAATGCAGATTGGCAGGTTCACTAACTGAGAGAAAACACAGCATTTTGTAAAATAACCAACATTTTTTGAGGAATTTTAAAACGGATAGGGAGAGAAGGTGTACCTGTGTTTTTGTCTGTGTGTATGTTAACATTCCTGGTGTAATCTAGCAGACATCTCGCCATACCTGACTGAATGCATCTGTACCCAATTATTAATAAAGCTATACATTTATTAGGGGGTGTGTAACCCCATACAACCCCCCCCCCCTCCGAATCTATGCCTCTGGCCTACATTGTTTCAGGCCAGTACTCCTTAATGCAATCATTCGGCAGCATGTGTCCTACTGCAAATCTCAGTTTTTGTCCAACCCCAATTTTATCTTATGTCATTCCTGCCAACTTGAACAAAAATCTCACTGTGAGGAGGGGGGAACAGGGCCTCGTGCCAAGAATTACCTAGGAGGCACTTTTGAACCCCACCCTACCCCAAAGCCCCCTCCCTCCCCCCCCCCCCCCCCCAAAAAAAAAAGCTTGCAGTGGATGGTGCCAATGTCCTGGGGTGTTTTCACACCCCTTAATGGCTTAATGGATGTCGACAGTTCAATGCCCAGGAAATCGAGCTGGAAAACCATTACGTACAGGATTTTCATCTTGTCTTCCCTGTCACCGTGTGATATCGGCTTTCCAACCTTGTTATGGGAGCTGATGACATGTGTCACACAGTGGCATGGTGGAAGTTGGCAGGTATGTTAGGTTATGTTGGTATTTTGTAAAGTTTGTAATGAAGGCCTTTGTCTGCCTCTAAGCAAAGGTGTGGACAGGAGGCTCGAAAGGCAGGAATAGGAAAGGAGACGGGGAGGAGTGACGATGATGACATATTTCTCTCTTTTCGTCACTCTTTTCAGAGCCTATAATGTGCGTTTTATTGCTTTTCATGTCTCGAAAAATGGATCTAGGGAAAGTTTGTAGACATGGAGTCCAAACGTGCCATCAAATGCACAGTTGCTAGGTAGATTGCTCTTCTGAATTGGAAATATTATTGATTAAGCTTCTAGGAGTGCAGTTCACTGAAATTCTAGTCCTGTTCAGGCGTGTAGTAGAGTTTTGTTCGAGTGACCGTGAAACCTTATGAACTGGGTTTTAACCTTGGCATGATAGCATGTTTTAGTTGCTCCTTTTCTCTCACGCAGAGTTATACTGGTTTGTAGTTCAATTTGTATAGTGATACTCTCCGCTTTTGAATTTGAAAAGAGATTCTCTTCCCTGTTGAGATGCTGAAGTGTGTTCAGTATATTGGAAACTTGCATGGCCCTAGGTTGTGCTTTGTTAGAGTCTGTTTTTACAGTGTGGACAATGGAGGATTGGTTAAGTGTTGTGGGTAATCACCAGGTTGCTTTTATCATGTCATGTCACATGTAGATGTACTTGAGTGTGAATTGGAGGGAAGGGGTTTGAGAGTGAAAATTGGGGGGAAGGAGATGACACCTACAAAGCTGTGTGGTTGTCTGATTCTTCTTTGTGGACAGTATGGATTGGAGCCATTTGTTGTGCAATGTCCGGGTCTTTACTGCTTTGCTGATTTCATGGGGATCTTAGGTGGTTGGTGTTTGTGCCAGGTGGGAGTCCCAGAGTTTTGCAGCATGGACAGTAGAGGAGTTCCACTGATTCAAGGCTTCTTGAAAGACCAATGGTCAATGGCGAGGACCAGTCCAGAGCGTGGGCACAAGTCAGCATTATCAATGAAAAATCTTTGGATGAAAGAATGTCTGGTGCCCAGCATGACCGCAGGGTCAATGCAGAATGCCTTGAGGGGGTGCATCTGGCCTTAGGACCAGCGTGATGTGCTGAATTAGGCTTAGTAATTGTCTGGCTCCTAGATTCAGGATTCTTTGTAGTCCTCACAAAAGCTACAGTGTGCTCCCAGTTAGAATCCTTTTGCCTAGTTCAGCTGCAATAGCACTAGAGATATGGTGGCCTAGGCCATCTATGAAAAACATAAGTGTTGGAAATAGAATAGCGATTATGTTATACTATTTTTACAAATTAGGTAGCCCTAGAAGTCGTGGCTTGTTTAGTCGACCATTCATAACCATGTAGAACTGAAAACTCTAGTCCTAACCAATTTCTTCTATTTTTCTGCAATACAGATTACTACTCTCTGTTTGGTACCATGTGTCATGGATGTGAATTCCCGATAGAAGCCGGGGATAGATTTCTGGAAGCTCTGGGCAGTACCTGGCACGACACCTGCTTTGTATGCGCAGTAAGTAGCCCTTTTTCTCTTTTGAAGCCTGTCCAAGCTCACGCCCAACCCAACCTTCTTCAGAGAAGTGGGAGTGACTGATTATGGGTTCATAATCCCTATTTAACCTCACACAAAGGCCACTCGTAAACTCATTGTGCAAGTGTGTGGCTCTTACTGGGATTTGGCACCGCAGACGCCACCAACCCAACGTAACGTGATCAGGTTTGCGGCATACATTGATGTGTGCCAATTAAAAGAGCATGAGGCAAAAAGTAAATGTTGGCAGGAACTCCACGTACAGTCTCTCAATGCTTTCTGCAAACATGGCATGTATGAGTGTTGCAGTAAACTGACGTTGGTTGGCTGAACCCATGGGGAGAGGCAGCAGAGTAATCCTCAATGAATTTCAAGGATTAGTCTTTTCAGCACACAGTGACTCCATTCCCAATTGTGTCTTTTTACTCTTGATGTACCGCCCAGAATATCTCTTTTAATTTACGAAGGTCATAGATTTTCTTTATATCAAAGCGTGCTCTCTTTATGAAGAATTTCATCTTTTGTCTGATGGACAAACAGCATCCACGCAGAGAGATACAGTACTAGTGCCCCAGAGAAACACCTGAGGTATTTTCATGCTAGGCTTTTGAGCGTCTAAAGTGTTAGGATTACAAATAAGCAACTCACTCAGTGAGGAGGGGGCAAGGTAAGCCTTTCAGGAGGGCCCTGGCTTCCTACTGACTTTTATAAATTGAAAAGCTTTATTATTTGAGCTATGAAAAGCTTTATTAGCTGAGCTATTATCGTTCTAATTAGCAAGGGTTATATATAAAATACAGTTAATAAAAGTTTAAAAAAAAACAAAATGTGACTAAAGCAAGAAGAAGAAATACTGGTCTGTCAGATATTCCCCGAAATGATTGTGGGTAAAATGTAGTGCACCTGGGAACTCATCATCATTTACATGTTTGGAGGTGAGCACACAGGTGTCAACTAATCAAAAAAGCCAGGGGCAGCTGAATTGATTTCACACATCCTTTGCACACAAGGACTTTGCATGACGTGATAATGCATGATCTTTCACCATAATTGCATTACAGGAAGTGACAGCAAAAGTCCTTTGTGCCAACTGTCATCAAGTGACGCCATATTAATGAAGTTAACAAACAGCAAGGGTAGGATTTATAAAACCTGTTACTGAAGCAGATCAGACAAGGTTAGTTTACCCCGATGTGTCTACTAGGATGGTACCAGGATGTGCCACAGTAAAGACCATCACCTACCCAAGCATGTCAACATAGGCTGGGCACATTAATCATATGTGAAGTTCAGCCTTGAATAAACAGAGGTATAACACCCTTGCTACATTTTCGGCATGGGTATTCTCACGTGCATAGGTAGCATTCACTTGCCAGGCTCACGCTTAGTCTTAAATGGCCAGAGAAGACTCATCATACTTAGGTGCCCTAAATAGCCAGTGTAGCCCCGCCCCAACAGTATTGCCTCCAATACTAGTGCAGTTCTCAATGATTAGTTGTAACATTCAGTGCAGTCTCCCGTGCATGATACACATGGTACACAAGGGGCACTTTATCATATATATATATATATATATATATATATATATATATATATATATATATATATATATATATATATATATATCTATATATCTATATATCTATCTATATATCTATATATATATATATATATATATATATATATCTATATATATATATATATATATATATATATATATCGTTTCCTTATTATAGCCTAGCCGTAACATCCCTACATGCCTGTAATAAGAAAATGACATGACTGATAAAGTATTACAGTTGATTTTTCACTAGGGAGATTTACAATCAAAGAAAGATACAGATTGCTTTCTAGCTACCTTCTTCCTGAATTGCCTTCCTTTTAGCTGACAAGGAGACACTTGTGGCAATTTCTTTATTACGCTACTCGAGCTCTTTACAAGGTGGCAGGAATCTGTCTGCGTGTTGCCAGCAATTCAAACCCACAGGTGGTTACGTAATAGGGTAATACTGGTAACACATTGCAAGCTGCATATTAGGGGTTTTATTCTGGCAGTGCCTAGTCCACATTTGGTGAAAACATTTGCTAGCAGAGCATCCATTTCTGAAACCGGGGCAAGCGAGCAAGGCTTTTACAGACCGATTTGGGAAATGTGAAAGCGTGCCATGTACTCTGAAGCATAAACTACCCTTGCTGTTGGTTGGAAGATGGGTTGTGAGGCCTTATTAAGGAATTGAACTTTTAGTTTTATTCCTGTAACTAGTCACGGGACTAGTTGGTGATTTGCAATATTTTAATTTATCACTTAATGTGTGTATATATATATATATATATATATATATATATATATATATATATATATATATATATATATATATATATATATATATATATATATATATATATATATATATATATATATATACACATATGTATCCCATACAGAATGTACGGTAAAGAAACTGCAACCAACATCAAGGCGTGTGCAGCGAGTCATTGGTATCTCATGAATCGGGACACTGCCCTGGTCCCTTCGCTGGCACCGGCTGACAAGCGCTCCCGCTGCGACAGGACAATTTGTATGCGATATATATATATATATATATATATATATATATATATATATATATATATATATATATATATATATATATATATATATATATATATATATATATTACCTACTGGCGGTAGCCAGTAGGTATATATAGTTAGGATTTTTTCTCTATGGAACTTTTGAAAATTCTATGTCTAATAACTTTGGCGTTTGTGGACGGAATCGGCTGAAATTTTCAGGAAAATGGCACATTTTGTTTCTGAGCAGCCCCTGAAAATTTGGGGGGGTTTCGTCAAGGGGGGGCCGAGAAAAAAGGGGGGTCCCAAAACGCGTTTTTCCCATGTTAATTTCCATAGGGCCTTTGGCCTCACTTTTAGCTCGAACGGCTGAATGGATTTGCACGAAACTTGGCAAAATTGTAGGGACTGTTAGCCCGATGTGCCTTTGCTAGGTCTCAATATATGTGCTCCAGTGGATTTTAAGAAATTAACGTTCAAAACAAGATATATATCTGTAACAGCGCTCCGGGCTGCGCTCCGGTCCGCTTACTTTTCGCGAAACGGAACTTTGCGATGCGAAGCTGATTGGCTCCCCGGTGTCTGTCAACATTCTAAACAGTCCTGAGCGGCCGCCATCTTATCTCTTGGTAGGATCGAGAGAGAAGAAGAGGTGAAAACCGAAGGGGGAATTTAATGAAAGGGGGCAAGGTATACCCCTCTTGACCCCCTAGGAATGTTGTTGGGGTTATTAAAGGGTCCCGTGGGGAAAATAAAAATAAAAAAATTTTCACGGTAGAAGCGCTTCACGGGCCGCGAACTGGGCCGCAAACTGGTAGCGAAACGGGAATTCACCATTTTGTGCTTCGTTTTAATTAAATTACTAGGTAGACGTATCCTAATCCCTTATGTTTTCTGAGGGTGGCTGAGGAGGCTCATATATGTTGATACATGTCTTCCAGCGGCTGTGCGTGAGCTTTTTTTTTTTTTTTGCTGCGTGACGTCTGTTAACGTTCGATTCGATGGAAATCAGGAAGTGTTGACAGCCAATTTGTCAGTGCGATAAAATATTTTGTTATAAATGAATCCTTATTGATAAACATTGTCTGCGCCATCTTGCCTTTTTTCCAATGCCACAATTTTGTCATGCACGGCAGCCATTTTAGATGCCAGGCCGGGCCCAGGCTATCACCTAGCCCTGCGGATGTAGTTTATGGCCCCAGCTGTAGAGAATCCAGACATGCCAACCCTCCCGATTCAGGCGTGAGACTACTGATTTCAGTGCTAGTCTCCCGCCTCCCGATTTCTGCAAGCAAAAACCCGGGGGCATATTACCAACAACTAGCGATAATTTTTGTCTCTAACTTGTTTAGAGACAAAAATTATCGCCGCACATCGGCGATTTTTATCGCAGATAAACCTTGCTATTAGCAAGGTTTATCGCAAATGCGATAAAAAACGGCCGCAATGCATGAATATCGCTGAAAAGTCAGCGATATTCATGCATTATCGAGCAAATGCTCTTAGCCATGTTATCCACCTCCCATTGGATAACATGGCTAAGAACTGCTCAGGGCAGGTGTTAGCTTTTTGAGATATTCGCGCTTAGCGCGAATATCTCCAAAAGTTGGTAATAGGAGATAGCGATGTTAGGGACTGTTTCCAGTCGCTAACATCTTGGCACGCCCACTTTGCATGTCATTAGTGATAAATATCACTGACATGCAAAGCGGGCCCAAGATGGTCGCTATCTCCTTTTAGCTGTCACTAACTGGTGTTAGCGACAGCTTGGTAATAGGGAGATAATTTTATCTCCGCTTTCTTGGCTTTTAAAGCCAAAAAAGCGGAGATAAACCCCCTTGATAATATGCCCCACGATTCCTCGGGGGTTTCAGCTGACAAGGCTTGGTATTGTGTTACGTGGTAATTCTTCCAGGAAACGTCAGAGGGTCGATGCAGGGGTTCTAGAAGGGGTGATAAACCATTTAAGCCTCATGAACAAGCGCATGGTCTTTTAAAGATCTGTGAAGTACTCGGGGCGGCGGTGTGTGTGTGTCCTCTTTCAGGAGCGGGCGGGGGGGGGGCACTGCCAGCAACTTGCCAGGCCAGGCAGTGTTCAACACTTGCATCACCCTTTCTCTGCCTGCTATTGCGCTCCATGCTTCGGAAAGGTAAGAAAAAGAACGTGCATTTGAGTTTGAAATGTCCGATTCTGTAGCAGTACACTTGCAAAGCCCACACATGACAATAACCCGATTCAAGGCCCCATTCACCCGATTTTTTAAAAATATATAGCACTCCAACAAAGTCGGATTATAAAACTTTATTAACTTTTAAATATAACGAACGGAACAAAAACTGTAACAAACATTTAAACATTTTTGACAAAAAAAAGCAACAATGGTCAGAAGCTGTCTTTTGTGCGAATAGTCCCAAGGCAGCACAACGTGCTGAGTTCTGGACGGCACCCAGGTGATGTCACCTGGGTGCCGCACTGGTTTTTGGGATCCTACAATGCAGCTCAGAAAAACAGCGAGGGGCGTCCCGGGTGGTGCGGGGGGAGGCCTCGTCAGTAGCGGTCTGTTGTGCGAATAGTCCCAAGGCAGCAGAACGCGCTGAGATGTGGATGGCACCCAGGTGATGTCCAGTAAACTGCCGCACTGGTTTTGGTATCCTACAATGCTGCTCCGAAAATTGGCGTGGGGCGGCCCGGGGGGGGCGTGGGGGAGGCGGCGTGAACGGGCCTCCCCAGGTGGCGGCCATCCAGCTGAGTTGCGCCCGCTCTTGCGGCTACAGCGTCTCGCTCACCATGTAGTTGAGTTGCTCCCACTCTTGCAGTGCAGCGATAGGCGGCTGCCACAGGACTCTTAAAATGGCGGCCGGCTCTTCGGTTTTGGGCCTGGTCCACTAAAATGGCCCTGGAACTCGGACGCTTGCCTGCTAGGGCTTGGGCTCCATTCTCGAAAGCGTCCCCTCAGCCGTGAAGATTCTACAAAAGTCTTGGGGGCCCTCGACTCCTGCAGGCTTCCGGTGGGGAGCGGCTGCCATGATTGCTCGCGGAATGACCACGACGGAGCCACGAGATGGTGGTGCTCTCATGCTGACGCCAGCTTCAGTCTGAATCATCCAGAAACAAGGTGGGGCTTTCATCGTTTGGGAAAAAAAAATGTTCTAAACCAATGAAAAGTGTTATTTTTAGGTCATATGACCAAGCCTTCCATCTTTAGGAAACCAAAAGTAAGATGAACCAATGAAAAGTTTTATAAACAAGTCACATGACCTGTTATGCGGCATAGGGCTACAAAAAGCGTAGAAAATCCGTTGGCACGTGAGGCGGCGTCAGTAGCGGACCGATGTGCGAATAGGCCGAAGGCAGCACAACGCGCCGAGATCCGGATGGCACCGAGGTGGTGTCCAGCAAATTGCCGTACTGGTGTGGCCATCCTACAATGCTGCGCCGAAAGTCGGCGTGGGGTGCCCCGTTGGCTTATGAGGTGATGTCAGTAGTGGACCGATGTGTGAATAGGTCGGAACCAGCACAAGGCGCCAAGATCCGGATGGCAAGTCCTGGATGTTGAGTGCCATCGTTGAGAGTTCTGAGCAGTGCTTGTAAGACTATCTGAAGCTTATTTGCACCTGCTGCAGCTTCACTATTGCCCTGGTGTGGCCAAAGATCGCCCATGACATAGGCGGCCGGCTCCCGAGGTCCGGCGGAACTTTTTTCCTTTTCCTTTCTGCTTCTTGTCCCACAATCCGTTTCACCTGAAGACACGACCAGGTCCCTGAATGTGTGCAGGGGGACGCTATTGATTGAATGAAAATGGTGGCTTGACACAAAGCTGACTCAAGCGTTGCTGTTGATGCTATACAGACAAAAATTGGTTTTCAGTTTGTACATTCTTCAGGATTTTTTTTTCCATCCAAGGCTGATTGAGAGTTTGTAGAAAAATGGCTTCAGATTTTCCACATATTACTCTTCAACATTCTTCCTAAATGTAACAATGTGAGACTCACTAGGAGAACGGCTGTTTATCTTTCCTTTCAAAATGCTGCCAACAATATTTTCTGAATGGAAGACACCATCTTGTAGCATAAAGGGCCGAAAGGGGTTCTGGTCTGGCCGATGGTTGGTGGAGACATTTTGACTATATCTTGGACCTGCCCGGCCTCGCCCAAAATGGCGCCGGTATAAATGGGACTCGTAACTCCTTGTTGTGTACTGGTTGAACAACCTTGATATCACGAGATATGAATGCAGTTTTGATGCTCATGGCGGGCGGGGACGAGAATTGATTGAATATTTCGACATCCCTATTGATATTAAGTTCTGATGTGTTATTGATTACTGTACTATTGAAAGTTCGAATTAACGTCACCCATGGTACTTGCACGCAAATGTATATCTAGATAACTTTTTTGTAAGTGGCCCTGTCGTATTTTAATTACAAAATGTACGTCCACCGATTCCGCAACTGTTAGACACCTTAGTTCTTGCAACCTAATGGCTCGTTCGTTACGTTCCTCTATAATGTAAATGTCTCCTCATCATATACGATTTCAGTTTGCTCCGTGGCCGGCCCACGTGGTTATAGGCCCGTATTTGTATACTGACATTTTCACAATAAAGGTTTTTAAAACAAAACATGGTAGTAGTATTTACATTGGTAAAGTTTTTACTTTTAGTCACTGTTTTCGAATCAGTAAAAGGCAAGTGAAATAAAGCAGTCCAATTACATGACGGATAAAAGGTATAATACGCAGGAACGCAGTAAAGATAAATGGTCAAGGGCAGTTGTGTTTTCCACTCCTGCAACATAAAGTGATCGATAAGAATCTGATAATCAGGCGTATCGGCGACTAAGACAGCAGGCCGAGCCTCTTTTACTCAACGGCTCCGTCATGGGACGAAGAAACGCCCTTTTTCTCGAAAAAGGAATATATTTTACTTGCAGGACAGTTGAAAATTTTCCGGGAAAGTACATTAGCCTGGAATATTATAACATATATGTTATAAAAAAAAAGTTCGAAATCAATAAAAAGCGTATTTTTTAGGTCATATGACCAAGCTTTTCATTATTAAAATAACAAAAGTAAAATGAACCAATAAAAAGTTTTATTAACAAGTCACATGACCTGTTATGCTTACGTTACGCGCTGCGCGCCGCGCCCCGGATCACTTCCGGGTGCGCTAACGCGGCGTGTCATATAACGCATTACGCGACAACGTAGGTCAAGAATATAGTCAAAATGTCTCCACCAACCAGCGTTCGGAACACAACCCCTTTCAGCAGTCCAAAAAGTTCTGTAAAATGACAACAGAGGGGACAGGCAACAAGAACCATCAGTCAAAGAGGGGAGGGCAAGTTCTTCTCTACCGGGTCATGTTGGGGCGCTACCGGAACTGATCGAATTGGTAGTCTACAGTGTTTCTGGATGTTTCAGACTAAAGCTGGCGTCAGCATGAGAGCACTACCATCTCGTAGCTCCGTCGTGGCCATTCCACGAGCAGACATGGCAGCCGCTCCCCACCAGAAGCCTGCGGGAGTCGGGGGCCCCCAAGACTTTTGTAGAATCTTCACGGCTGAGGGGACGCTTTCGAGAATGGGACCCAAGCCCTATCAGGGAAGCGTCCGAGTTCCAAGGTGTCCCAGGGCCATTTTAGTGGACCACGCCCAAATCTGAAGAGCCGGCCGCCATTTTGAGAGTCCTGTGGCAGTCGCCTATCATTGCATCGCAAGAGCGGGAGCAACTCAACTACATGGTGAGCGAGACGCTGTAGTCGCAAGAGCGGGCGGTAAACAGCTGAATGGCGGAAGAGGCACAGTGTAGCAAAAGCGGGCGGAATGGCAACTAAAACGGTAAAGGGGCGCCCCACTACAGCGTGTCTTCAGGTCAAACGGATTGTGGGACAAGGTCCAGAATAGAAGAGTCATCAAAAGGCAAAAGTTCCGCCGGACCCCGGGAGCCGGCCGCCTATGTCGGGGGCGATCTCAGGCTAAACCGGTGCTATAAGACTTGGGGAGGGGGTCGGAGCCAAGCGTCTTCTCCGAGTCCGTGCCATCACACCGCCCCACGGGGGCCTCCGTCAAGCGGTTTAGGGAGGTACCATATCACATAGTTTTCAAATGCAGTCAGGTCCACAAACGACACTCACTTACTTTGAGAATAGTGAAGCTGCAGTAGGTGGAAATAAGCTTCAGACAGTGTTACAAGCGCTGCTCAGAACTCTGAACTATGGCACCCAACATCCAGAACTTATGCCATTTGAGAATGGCAGTGATATTGAAGCAACTCAGGGACCAAAACCATTAACGTACTTTCACGTATGAAAATCTTACTTGGGGAGGGGGCAGGAGCGAAGCGCCCCCTCCCAGTCCGCGCCACCACACCGTATGTTGAAAATCTGAAGCCATCGTTCTACAAACTCAACCAACCTTGGATGGAAAAATCTAGGAAAATGTACAAACTGAAAACCAGTTTTGGTCTGCATAGCATCAGTAGCAACGCTTGCTATCAGAGTGCATGAGTTTCATGCTCGATCGATTGAGCTAGCCGGATCGGGCAATAAAAAGTATAAAATAGTTATGTAAATAGTTATTTAATAAAATGTTTTACCCTGTTTCTTTGCTGGTGTGTTGTCTATATTTTTAATATTTGCATAGGGTTTGTCGTTATTTTGGGCGGGGTGGGTGACGGAGCCGAGCTGTCTTGCAGCCCTCATGGTGTGGAGCTCAGTTCATCTCACTATTTTCGTATTTCTCATGAAGGGTTGTTCCTAATATTTCTATTTTAGCGAGGTCAAAAAGAGATCCAATTAGTGGCCTACTGATTTTGCTCGATTAATTTTATTTTTTTACACGATTTTTCACGATTTTTCACTATCTGCAAAGACTAAACAGAGTATTGCGACTTTGTGCTTGTTTGTAAATAGAGAATGAACCAAAGAGAATCAATTGTAAAACAGTAAATGCTTGGATAACAATCAATCAAATGGAGAGACAAGCAGGCACGACGGATTACAACGGGGGTAAAGGCCTGCGTTAACTACTCTTCACTATCTGCAAAGAGAGAGTACTACTAAGAGAAAAGAGGGGAGGGGGGCAGCGTTCAAAGCACATCAGCGTGCATAAACACGAAAAAGTTTTTACCTATCACGTACTTGACATTTTACAGCTTTTGATATTTGCTATTAAAAAACCAATGAAATTCACTGAAAAAACCATAGGTTATAGGCCATATATAGTTAGGAATTTGCATTTACAAAACCTTGAAAATTCACTGAAAAAACCATTGGTTATAGACCATATATAGTTAGGGATTAGCCTTTTCAAAACCTTATTTTACTCACACAAAACCATTGAAATTTCATATATAGTTAGTTCCACTAACTATATATCGCGCACCCGCAATCCACTGCTGATGATGTCACATATTACATCATTCATGACATGGTTAGTGACATCACTGATGACATCACTGATGACATCTCAAATGACATCACTGATGACATCACTGATGACAACATCCAGTGACTGTATGTTTCTGTAAAGTTAAAATATGTCTTACATATTGAAGAATGAGTGGATGTATAAGTGTCTGGATGAAGGATTTAGTAGGTGCATGACTGACTGTATGAGTGAGTGATTAAATGTGTCTCACTGAGTGCATGGGTTAGTGACTAAACTGTTTTAATTTGTGCATCATTATATCTGTTGTTCTACAAACTGCTGCATATGTTGATCAGTAGCTATATGAGTAACTGTATGGGTTATTCATTGGTTGTCCAAGTATTTGTATGGGAAACTGAGTGTGTGTGTATGGGTGGCTGGGAGGTGTGTGACTCTGTACATAGATGTGTGAGTAGTTGATTCACTATATGTATGGGTTAAAAAGTGCATGTGGAACCAGCTGTATGGGCGGTTGACTGTGCATGAGTGTATTAGTGAGTGAATGGATATCTCAGTGCTACATGTCAAAGTAAGTACATATGTAAAACACAGTACATGTGAGAGTTGACATATATAAATAACTGTGCATAAGAGCCAGTGAATGTGTGAGTGGCTGTATGGATCATTGTGAACATGTATCAGGGATTGTATAAGAGAGTAAAGTAAATATGTGTTAGTATATGTTTGAATAAGTAAGGTGTGTATAACTGTATAGTTGAGAAAATGGAGGTGTGATTGATTTTTTGCATCACTGACTAGGTGTGTGAGTAACTCCATGGATGAGTGACAGTCTGTGACTGTCTGTTTACACTGATTGTATCTAAGGTTATATTAGAGTCTGAAGAGGTTCATGGTATTATCACATGAATGATATCATCAGTGATGTGATCAGTCATGTCAAATGAGATGTTATCAGTGATTTTATCAGTGATGTCATTTGAGATGTCACGAGTGATGTCATTTGAGATGTCATCAGTGATGTCATCAGTGATGTCACTAACCATGTCATGAATGATGTAATATGTGACATCATCAGCAGTGGATTGCGGGTGCGCGATATATAGTTAGTGGAACTAACTATATATGAAATTTCAATGGTTTTGTGTGAGTAAAATAAGGTTTTGAAAAGGCTAATCCCTAACTATATATGGTCTATAACCAATGGTTTTTTCAGTGAATTTTCAAGGTTTTGTAAATGCAAATTCCTAACTATATATGGCCTATAACCTATGGTTTTTTCAGTGAATATATATATATATATATCCACAATTCTGCCAATGAGCAAGGTCGCGCACTCAAGGAGATTCAGAACCATTGACGTCAAAAAATAGTACCGGACCGGTAATCATGCTTACACAAGTCTAAAACTTTTACCGAGACAGTATTGTCAAAAACTATCAGTTGGGTTAACTTCATTTAATACACTAGGTTAAATAATTTCTCATTTAGGAAGTTATCCTAGTTTCTAATACGTTATCCATTACAGGTTGTAATGATGTATCACTTTGATTTATGTCGATTTCCTGAATGTATGTCTTGTAAATACTCCATTCCAATATGGCCGACAACATTCTGATTTGGTTGCAGTGAGGGAGGCGAACCTCATCTATGTTTACTATTATGTACATTCACTGTGTATTTAACTTGTTGAACACGGGGGAAAGGTTATCGTGTGATCAAGACACCTTGGTGTGTCGAAACGCGTAGCGATATCCGGTGAATAAATACCTTCATGACTGAATCTCCTTGAGTGCGCGACCTTGCTCATTGGCAGAATTGTGGATTTTCATTGAATCATTCGGCTATGGGTTTGCCGAATTTTCGCGCCACCTGACGACGGGAGGAGGTACCCAGAAAGACCCAGTGTGCTTGGAATATATATATATATATATATATATATATATATATTTTACCTACTGGCGGTCGCCAGTAGGTATATATAGTTAGGATTTTTTCTCTATGGGATTTTTGAAAATTCTATGTCTAATAACTTTGGCGTTTGTGGACGGAATTGGCTGAAATTTTCAGGAAAATGGAACATTTTGTTTCTGAGCAGCCCCTGACAATTTGGGGGGGTTTCATCAAGGGGGGGCCGAGAAAAAAGGGGGGTCCCAAAACGCGTTTTTCCCATGTTAATTTCCATAGGGCGGTTGGCCTCACTTTTAGCTCGAACGGCTGAATGGATTTGCACGAAACTTGGCAAAATTGTAGGGACTGTTAGCCCGATGTGCCTTTGCTAGGTCTCAATATATGTGCTCCAGTGGATTTTGAGTAATTTAGGTTCAAAAAAAGATATATATCTGGGCGGAGCCTAACCACACATCTGATCTGATTGGCTGTCAGCACTTCATCCAAGAAGTGTTGGCAGCCATCTTGGGACCAATATACATGATAGCACCTCATTAAAAAGCATTGTAGTTAATAGAGGGTTTTAGGACTTTAGTTACATTATAAATCATTTGTTGATGGTACCATACTCGTTTTAGGAATTGTGGTGGGTTCTAAGGTGATTTTACCATGTGAAAAAACCTTCTGCTGTGATATCATGAATATTGTTTGAAAGAAAACTAATATCTCATGATTTTCCCACAGTGGTTTGGAAGGGGATCTATAAGCTAAACTGAAAGCATATTTTCTGTAAATTCACATTATCTTTCTCAGTCATGTGAAAATGAAGTCTGACATTCTCAGTAAAACATGTACATCCAACAAGGACAGAGACTGTCAGTTGATTCCTTTGTTTTCTACTGCAGCCTCCTAGAGTGTTCTAAAGAACAACTAGAGCGCTAACAGTCCTACTTATTACAAAGGTATGGCACACCTGAAGCCATCTTGATTGGAATAAAGTGGTAACTCTTAAAACATTTAATTTAAAAAGAAACAACATGAGGGGGTATATTTTGCCATAGAAAGTATGATTAGTGCTGCAGAATGAAAAATTAGGGCACATTTTGAGTGACTTCTCAAATCCTTTTCTATTTCATTAAAACATTCTGACATGCAGTCTCCCAAAATGGCCACCAGAGACAAAAGAGCCCAAATGTAGCCCAAATATCACCCAGATGTAGCCCAAGTATAGCCCAATGACAGAATGTCCCAGAGTGTTCTAAAGAACAACTAGAGCGCTAACAGTCCTACTTATTACAAAGGTATAGCACACCTGGAGCCATCGTGATGGGAATAAAGTGGTAACTCTTAAAACATTTAATTTAACAAGCATTGGAAATGCAATAGGTCTCGCACCATTAGAGTTAGTGCTTTTAGAATTGTTTATGGGTTTTTTTTGTAAATGTTTAGCATTTTTGTTTCCTGTAGCCAATGCTAAAGAATTACAAATAAAAAAAGCCATAAACATTTCTTAAAGCTCTAACTGAAATGGTCTGAGACCTATTGCACTGTGTGAGGGTGAGGGGTTGAGGGTGAGTGAGGGTGAGGGTGGGTGAGGGTGAGGGGTTGAGGGTGAGTGAGGGTGAGTGAGGGTGAGGGGTTGAGGGTGAGTGAGAGTGAGGGTGAGTGAGGGTGAGGGTGAGTGAGGGTGAGGGGTTGAGGTTGAGGGTGAGGTGTTGAGGGTGAGTGAGGGTGAGGGTGAGTGAGGTGTTGAGGGTGAGTGAGGGTGAGGGTGAGTGAGGTGTTGAGGGTGAGTGAGGTGTTGAGGGTGAGTGAGGGTGAGTGAGGTGTTGAGGGTGAGTGAGGGTGAGGGTGAGTGAGGGTGAGTGAGGGTGAGTGAGGGTGAGTGAGGGTGAGGGGTTGAGGGTGAGTGAGGGTGAGGGTGGGTGAGGGTGGGTGAGCGGTTGAGGGTGAGTGAGGGTGAGGGGTTGAGGGTGAGGGTGAGTGAGGGATTGAGGGTGAGGGGTTGAGGGTGAGTCAGGGTGAGGGTGAGGGTGAGTGAGGGTGAGTGAGGGTGAGGGTGAGGGGTTGAGGGTGAGTGAGGGTGAGTGAGGATGAGGTGTTGAGGGTGGGTGAGGGTGAGTGAGAGTGAGGGTGAGTGAGTGTGAGTGAGTGTGAGTGAGGGTGAGGGGTTGAGGGTGAGTGAGGGTGAGTGAGGGTGAGGGGTTGAGGGTGAGTGAGGGTGAGGGGTTGAGGGTGAGTGAGGGTGAGTGAGGGTGAAATTTGTAACTGACATTGGTTTTCCCAAAGGAAACATTCTCTGCACTCATCCCTGAAACCATTGAACAGAAAAACGCCAAATTCTAATGGCACAGCAGTCTTTTCGTCATCCAATGCCTCTTTTTGATGCAATTAATTCTTTTTCAGCTGTTTTGGAGATGGAAGCGAAAATGTGACTATTAGGAGTACATGTGCCAATTAGATGTGTGTAAAATATATATATATACTGCCACGACTTCCTTCGTTTTTTGCAAAAGAGTCAAGCACTCCAAGGGGGTAGCGTAGTGGATCTTTATTTAGCAAACAACTCCACCAAACAGACGCGTTTCGGAAAATCCTTTGTCAGTGTCAACTATGATCACTGCGAGGAAGCTATTTAAACTAATTGACGTCACCCGAGTAACAAACTCGATGATGGTAGGGAACACTCTCACAATGCATCGATAATGGCGGCCATCTTAGCATGGTACTTTTCATTGCATCACAATGCTTACTCTTTAAATAACATAATCCTTCTGTTAGAAAACAGTCCTTAAATGTGCAGTTATGGCAGTATCATGCCCCTACATACAATTTCATGTGCCGGTTACATTTGTGTAAAACATTCTCATAATTATTTATAATTCACAACAATCAATGCCGTGTATCAGCTTTCCTGGGGTTAGCGCGGGACGATCTCCCGGGTCCCAAAACAAGCTGAATGCTGGTATTATGGGGCCAGCCGTCTTATCGGGTGGTACTGGATGTTGTTTGGGAGCTGCAGTAGGCGGTGTGAGGATACTGGATGGAAGAGAGGGGAGGGAAGAGAGGGGAGGGGGGAGGAGAAATGCGACACGGCGGGAAGGGGAGGGGGCGGAGCGGGTGGTGCTGGATGTTGTTTGGGAGCTGCAGTAGGCGGTGTGAGGATACTGGATGGAAGAGAGGGGAGGGAAGAGAGGGGAGGGGGGAGGGAAGAGAGGGGAGGGGGGAGGAGAAATGCGACACGGCGGGAAGGGGAGGGGGCGGAGCGGGTAAAACAAGACGGACGTGCACGCGCTTTTAAGCTCAATGCGCATGCGCATTGAGGTTAAAAGTCACGGGCACTGCAAGGAATCGCCACGATTCCTTGCAGTGGATAAAGAGTGGATAAGCCCCCATAGTCTCGCTTGCTCGATGCGCATGCGCATCGACAGGCGAGACCTAAAAAGGAACAAAATGAGGGGGTATATTATGCAATAGAAGGTATTATTAGTGCTGCAGAAAGAAAAATTAGGGCACATTTTGAGTGACTTTTCAAATCCTCTTCTATTTCATTAAAAAATTCTGACATGCAGTCTCCCAAAATGGCCACCAGAGACAAAAGAGCCCAAATGTAGCCCAAATATCACCCAGATGTAGCCCAAGTATAGCCCAATGACAGAATCTCCCAGAGTGTTCTAAAGAACAACTAGAGCGCTAACAGTCCTACTTATTACAAAGGTATGGCACACCTGAAGCCATCTTGATTGGAATAAAGTGGTAACTCTTAAAACATTTAATTTAAAAAGGAACAAAATGAGGGGGTATATTTTGCCATATGAATTATGATTAGTGCTGCAGAAAGAAAAATTAGGGCACATTTTGAGTGACTTCTCAAACCCTCTTCAATTTTATTAAAAAATTCTGACATACAGTCTCCCAAGATGGCCACCAGAGACAAAAGAGCCTAAATGTAGCCCAAATATCACCCAGATGTACCCCAAGTATAGCCCAATGACAGAATGCCCCAGATTGTTCTAAAGAACAACTAGAGCGCTAACAGTCTTACTTATGACAAAAGTATGGCACACCAGAAGCCATCTTGATTGGAATGAAGTGGTAAGTCTGAAAACACTCAATTTAAAAAGGAACAACATGAGGGGGTTAATTTTGCCATAGAAAGTATGATTAGTGCTTCAGAAAGAAAAATTAGGGATCATTTTGAGTGACTTCTCAAATCCTCTTCTATTTCATTAAAAAAATTCTGACATGCAGACTGAAACATGCACTTTGAATACCAGCAGCAGACGTCCCTGGTGAGCAGTAGCTTTACTACAGTGATCTAATGTGCAACTAGAGTGCTAACATTCAGAATTTATGGCAAATGTGTGACACATCTGAATGCCTTCTTGATGGAACCAAAGTAAACAAGCATTGAAAATGCAATAGATCTCGCCCTCGTTTAAGTTAAAGCCATTCTGTTTGTAATGAGGTGGCTTTTTAGCTTTGCTTTTATTAGTGTTTTTTCAACTTTCATGTAAATAACATGCATCTGTATGCATATAAGTATATGTATGCATGCATTTATGTTTGTATTTATATAGATATACAGATGATATATGTTTATATATGTATGTATATATATATATATATATTCACTGAAAAAACCATAGGTTATAGACCATATATAGTTAGGAATTAGCATTTACAAAACCTTGAAAATTCACTGAAAAAACCATAGGTTATAGACCATATATAGTTAGGAATTAGCATTTACAAAACCTTGAAAATTCACTGAAAAAACCATAGGTTATAGACCATATATAGTTAGGAATTCGCATTTACAAAACCTTATTTTACTCACACAAAACCATTGAAATTCCATATATAGTTAGTTGCACTAACTATATATCGCGCACCCGCAATCCACTGCTGATGATGTCACATATTACATCATTCATGACATGGTCAGTGACATCACTGATGACATCACTGATGACATCTCAAATGACATCACTGATGACAACATCCAGTGACTGTATGTTTCTGTAAAGTTAAAATATGTCTTACATATTGAAGAATGAGTGGATGTATAAGTGTCTGGATGAAGGATTTAGTAGGTGCATGACTGACTGTATGAGTGAGTGATTAAATGTGTCTCACTGAGTGCATGGGTTAGTGACTAAACTGTCTTAATTTGTGCATCATTATGTCTGTTGTTCTGTAAACTGTTGCATGTGTTGATAAGTAGCTATATGAGTAACTACATGGGTTATTGATTGGTTGCCCAAGTATTTGTATGGGAGACTGAGTGTGTGTGTGGGTGGCTGGGAGGTGTATGACTCTGTGCATAGATGTGTGAGCAGTTGATTCACTAGATGTATGGTTTCAAAAGTGCATGTGGAAACAGCTGTATGGGCGGTTGACTGTGTGCATGAGTGTATTGGTGAGTGAATGGATATCTCAGTGCTACATGTCAAAGTAAGTACATATGTAAAACACAGTACATGTGAGAGTTGACATATATAAATAACTGTGCATAAGAGCCAGTGAATGTGTGAGTGGCTGTATGGATCATTGTGAACTTGTATCAGGGATTGTATAAGAGAGTAAACATGTGTTAGTATATGTTTGAATAAGTAAAGTTTGTATAACTGTATAGTTGAGGAAATGGAGGTGTGATTGATTCTTTGCATGACTGACTAGGTGTGTGAGTAACTCCATGGATGAGTGACAGTCTGTGAGTGTCTGTTTACACTGATTGTATCTAAGGTTATATTAGAGTCTGAAGAGGTTCATCGTATTATCACATGAATGATATCATCAGTGATGTGATCAGTAATGTCAAATGAGATGTCATCAGTGATGTCATCAGTGATGTCATTTGAGATGTCATCAGTGATGTCATTTGAGATGTCATCAGTGATGTCATCAGTGACGTCACTGACCATGTCATGAATGATGTAATATGTGACATCATCAGCAGTGGATTGCGGGTGCGCGATATATAGTTAGTGCAACTAACTATATATGGAATTTCAATGGTTTTGTGTGAGTAAAATAAGGTTTTGTAAATGCGAATTCCTAACTATATATGGTCTATAACCTATGGTTTTTTCAGTGAATATATATATATATATATATATATATATATATATATATATATATATCTATATTAAGTTCCACAAAGCACCCCAATGCAAGGCGCATTCCCAGACAGCTCGCTCCAGGTAGGGGAGAAATCAAGTGCATCCTGCGCCAGCAGAGTCTGACGCGTTTCGGGCTACGCCCTTCTTCATTGACTCTCTGCTGCTGAATCACTGCCACCAAGGAGACATCCGGTAATTTACCCTGTATTTATTCACAACCACACTCAGGTGAGTAATGTTATACCAAATGCATTATGGGGCCGGTAGTCTCAAATAATATATATATATATATATATATATATATATATATATATATATATATATATATATATATATATATATATATATATATATATATATATATATATATATATATGTATATATATATATATATATATGTATCCCATACAGAATGTACGGTTTTGGGTTCATTGTGCTGTATGGAACTATTTAGGGTATGGTAATGTGACTAGTGTTCCAGACTTGGAATAAGCATTGCACCACTAAATGAATGTTGTTGTTTTTTATTCCAGGTATGTTGTGAGAGCTTGGAGGGGCAGACCTTCTTCTCCAAGAAGGACAAGCCACTGTGCAAGAAGCATGCCCACTCCGTGAACATGTAACAGTGACACTGGCATCTGGAGCAGGAGAAAGTACATACAGCTGGGGGCAGGGGAGAGGAGAGGATTTGCACGGGTGTGCCACCTGTTTATCTGCACCATCGGCTGCTAGAATATTTATATACGTCTCTGGTTTAAAAAAAAAATAGCCGGAGGATGGACTGCGGGCTTTTTTTAATCTTTCTAGACTTTAGCATTACGAATTTCTTTTTTTGATCAAGCATGCATGGAAAGCAGAACTCGTCTGGTTTAATATATGAATTACGTGAATTGCACACTTCCGGTTTCGTTTTCACCAGTTTGAAAATTGCATTAATTAAGGAAAATACTAAGAGGGATGCACTTTGACGCAAATACAAATAAAGTGCACGGAGTGGTTTGTTGTTTTCCTGTTAATGTGGGGGAGGCGTGTGTGTCTTTCTGTCCGTCTGTTGAGATTGGATTTACTTTGATTTCCTAACAGAGCACTCAAATTGTCCTGCTTGCTTTCCACATAAAATAACTTTAGTAAAAACAATTATATTAGCTGGAATTTCCTGTGGAAGAAAGAAGTGATGAACCACTGTACTACTGGCCAAGCAGTGGATTACAAATTATGAAACTCTTTTTTTAGTACAGCCACAGGCACAACATGGAGGGCAATTATTCATACATCAGGATAGCCCATCAGGAGTCCA
Organism: Lissotriton vulgaris; assembly: GCF_964263255.1. NCBI lineage: Eukaryota > Metazoa > Chordata > Amphibia > Caudata > Salamandridae > Lissotriton > Lissotriton vulgaris. The sequence continues at coordinate 1,481,246,659 of NC_141689.1, forward strand.
CCATCTTATCTGTAAAAATTAATTATTTTATTGCGCATGTTGTACAATATAGGAAATTCCACATAAAACCAACACGTGCCTCGAGGGAATACATTGCAGCTATTTGTGTCAGTATTTCTGGTAGGGAGCAGATAAGTATCAAATATTTTTCAATGCGCCCAATCGAAAGGGAGCCAAAGTATGGCTTCCTTAACATGGAAAAGGTGTAGTACCAGTAAGTTCCGGATTATTCAAATAAAGTTAGTTGCAATAAGTTAAGGTGAAAATGTTATAGTAGAGGCTGTAGAAGTAAGAATTACTGGTCAGCAGTTGAATCCATGACGAGAAGAGGGAGAAAAAAAAAATACATAACACGTTCAAATTCCAAGGTAGTTTCCATTGCACAATATACCAAGTCCCACAAGAACTAATATATAAGCCTGTCTTGCTGCTTCTACAGCTATCTTTAACAAATGTCACCTTTGAGTTGTAGGTAAAAAACGTTATTTTAGCTGTCTTTTTGGAGGATTCCTCATCCTCACACTGGCGTATGGATTAAAATGGATGCTCTGCTTTATGCATCATGGCAACAAGAATGTTTTCAGTCATCACAGGTCAGAAATCACTGTCCAGCGATGACAACAACTGGCAGATATTTGTGAGTCCAAAGCCTGGTTCTTCCCGCATAAGCATGTGGATCAACAAGACAGATTTGTGACTTTTTAATAATCGTGTTTTCACTGTAGAAGTTCTTATACAAAAGATGAATCCCTGTTCAAATCTGCCCAAACCCCCCTCCTCTTATTGCACTGTTCTTAACTCCAGGCCTACTTGTATTGCGAGTGTCCTTTTGGGAAGGGGAATTTTGTTAAAATCTCCCTTGCTTAAACCATTTTTTGCACTTTCTAGTAGATGGTTCTTCAACACGTTTGACAATCATTCCACATGCTGTCTCTTTTGATTTTTTTTGTTTAGTAAAGTGTTCTGATTCTTTCATGATAATTAAGAAACAATACAATTGTCATCTCTTTTATCCTCTTTGGTCTTTCCTCAGAGAGAGGACGGACTGGATCCAGGGCAAACCTGGAGATACCCATGAGATGACTTGGCACAAAATGTGTATTAATGGCCATAATGTACAGTCTAAGTAGTTACGCTAAAAATGTACTTCTGCTTGGCCCTGTCTTCGGATGCCACTGTTTGAATAAAATGAGACTTTTTGCCCATTTTGTAAACATGCAGATATTCCACTAGTACACAATTAAGTAACCATCTAAAGAGCATTGACAATATTAATTAAAAGTCTATGATTAGCAAAAATCCAAACTTTTAATAATGGTGTCAGACTGTGTTCTTTCAGTTAGGGATTCAGGAAACTTGCCTCCTCGCATGTTTTATGTATTCTTGTAAAGAAGTTGTGTATCTAGCTAGAGTATAATGAACGTGTAAAGAGATTAGCACAGTTGAAAGCGACAACCTGCATTTATCTTTGGTGTCCAGCATCTCATTTATTAACCAAAGGAGGCGAGTACTTTCTACTGTGAGCATGACTGATCCAGTTGCAAGGCTACATAGTCATGGCTAAATCTATTAGTTTTCTAATATATGACAGGGTGAGGGATAATCCTTTTTTTTTTAGAAACATCACGCCTTTGTGGGTCTGGATTCACCAACACTCTGCACACATCTAAATGCTTTGTTTTTCGCATTACGCCAACGCTTTGTTCTTCACAAGAATGCAGCGCAACCTGACTCACCCACATGGCCCTGTGTCAGGGTGATGAGGTGCTGGCACTAAATACACTGGTATGTCTTGCCCCCCCCCCAACCCCCCTCCCCCCCCTCCGACACTCATCCCCAAAATCAGTCATTGACCATAAACAAACAGATTGAAGCTGTATTGTGCAAGACAACCTTCCTCAACCTCATTTATGTTATATGATTCTAGTAATCCGCACTTATCACGTCTCGTCCCTGTTCATCATTTAGACACTCTCACCAATGATCGTTGACACTCACCATCACTAGCCAACTCTATTCACCACTTCTGTGCATTCACTAACCATTCATCTTCTTTGTCCAGCATTCATCTACTTTAACTACAATGTATTTACTAGTAGCTCACCCATTCTTCCCTTAATTCAGCCATCATCGGCTCACTCACTCAAAACTTAACCCGCTCTCCATCAGCTGATCTACTCCTCAGTTCTTACCCTATCCACTGTTAATCGTTGACCCACAACTCATCTGGGCACGACCATGCTTATCTACCACCACCCACCTATTGTTTCTCTGCACTAATTGTCATTTGCGCAGTCACCGGCATGCTTGCTCACACTCTTCTACACCCTCTACCTCTTAGTATTGCACTACCACACTCACCATCACCCGGCTACGCTTAACATTTTCCATTACTGATCATTAACTCTTATGATTGTTCATCATTGCTTACTCCCGCTTAATTTCTATCACTCTGTCATGCATTTTGTTTGCATCATTCAGTCGCTTAGCACTCAAATCTACCACCAAGTCACCAACACCCACCCCTCGCTTTTGAACACAAACCACACCTCACCTCGTTTTCATTGGATTTTGAAAGACACACTAGGGTTATCTGCAATGTTTCACCAATTAAATGTTGGTATTAAGCCAGACCAGTGTAAATTGCATAGTATTTTGAGTCAAATTGGGAACATAATATTCACTTTTTAGTCTGAACCCACCTCACAGATAATTAGAATGCCTCATTGCATATTCTCTGAGATACTGTACAAACCGGTCTTCTCTAATCTGGCCAGATCTCTAATCTGTTCATCAAGCATGGCAAATTAAGGCTTTTGCAAAATCACACTCCTTCTTCAAAACTGAACAAAATCCTGACACTCACTTTACTGTTGAATTCCCCCATTATCCCTTCCTTGTCAAGCAACACAGTCAAAAGCTGGTGAATTAGAAAATGTGGGTATATGTGAGAATTCCAGCATTTATTTTACAAAGTGATACACTTGTATCAAAATGGCTGGTTACCTAGTAGTTTAGTTTGTATTGGACATCACTGGGGATATATCTGTGTTGCATATGATTTGCTGTGACTCACTCAGCGTTAATTTACCATTCTACTTAGAAGTCATCTGTCTAGAGCACATAAATATTAAAAAATCTGGTCAAATTTAAAATTGCACTGTGTTGGTGGGAAATTGTGTACATGTGTGATCCAAAAACAGACCACAAAAGCACCCCAAAGCAATTCTTCCTTGGTTTGTGTCAAACTGTTGCTGCTGGGGCCCTGTTGCATCACTTTCCTTCATCATACCAGAGCAGTAGGTCTTGCTTCTTGGGTAAAATTGGCTGTCGGAGGGTGATTACAATAGGTAATCTTCTGCCATCTCTCGGATAATGCAAAAACAATGGTCTTGGTCACAATACTCCATCCATAGTTGGAGAAAGGAAAATAAAGGGCCACAAGGCCTCCACACACCTGCGAGTCGTCTTATGGACCAGTAAGTGCATGTAATAAAGCACAACCAATAAAACCATTCCCTTTTGGGTCTTCCAGCAGAAGAGTGCAGCACTCTCAGAACCTGAACATGTGCCTACTTTTCATGGGTGCAGCCCCTGTGCAAATTGCCTCAGCTCATTGTGAGAATATTATTTGTGTGTGTATGCTCTGTGGTGATGGAGAATCTCTCCTTCTGACATGTAGAAGAGGACCACTGGTGTGAACATACTACGGCTGTTGGTGCTTCCCCATTGTATAGTGTGCCCAGCCCGCACATGTATGTCCAGAGAGTGATCATAGAATAGATCTGGAGCGAGTAGCTTCTGCAATAAATACCACAGCAAAAGTGCCTCAGACCAAATGGTGTCATTTTCCCAAGATGCCCATTGCCGCAGTTTTTGCTGCATTATGTGCTACACTGGCCAGAATGCGACCTCATGCCAAACACCACAGTGCAACCAGTCCCGCCTTTGTCCCAACAGCAAGTGGACCATCATGTCTGACTTTTCGCTCACAGCTTAAAGCAATGGCTTAATGAACGTCTGTAATATCCTCTTTGGTCCATGCCGCAATACATTTACAGAGCTCTTAATGCAGCTGTAACATGATTGTCAATTACGAATGCAGTCATATGTTAAGTGCCTCCAATATTGGCATAATATAGAATTAAGATACTTGGCCCGATTCACAAAGGTAAACTGAGACAAAAGTTTAACTTTAAGACTTTCCGTATTCACAAAGGGCATTTACGAGTAGTAAAGTTAGACTTTTGTCTCAGTTTACCTTACATTTTAGTCTTAAGTTTAACTGAGTCTAGACTTTTGGTCTCAGTTAAACATAAGACAAAAGCTTAAGTGAAACTGAGACAAAAGTCTTAACTTTACTACTCATAAATGGCTTTTGTAAATACCGAAAGTCATAAAGTTCGACTTTCATTTCAGCTTACCTTTGTGAAACCGGCCCCTTGTGTTTATTAATGACCATAAGTATATTTATATTGTGCAGGGAGATAAGTGCCCTGTTCCTCCCCTATTAACCCAAGGTCTGATATGAGCGAAGAACGAATACACATGATTGGGAACATCCCTGGTTGGATAGAAAAGAGTTATGAGTGTTTTGCACCGAGGAGCCCAGTGTACATTTTTTGGGTAGGAAGTGCTATATACATGTTATAATATGATTCAACAAATGGTGCACATACAAAGATGAGAATTCAAAGAGCTGGAGTTGAGAATTTACCCACAGATAGCTAGAGTCCACTGCCTGTAATGTCTTACTGGCATCTAATTGCCATTGATGCCCGTGGTGAATGGCCAGCTCTGGTATGACAAGTGTCAGACCAAGCATGCGATGCCAATACACTACAAATATCAGCAGGACCATGCACTGAAATAAAATATCAATGGCCTGGGTTTTTTAGGGCACCACAATCAAAATACACAGCACACTGCTGGCGGGGTTACTTGCTTCATTATCCATTGGTGAAGGCACAGTTTATAATTTAATACGTTTAATATATGTGCAGTAACTAGCTGCACATAATTGTTCTAAGTGAATTCACCTCATTTTGAACAGCAAGTACCTACTCCATGATGTTGCAACTTACTGTACATGTGAGCATATCAATAAACCAATATGGTAATGTGCAGTTCTACTGAGGCCCATTTTAGTTTTTAAGAAAGTGAAAAACCCTAGCTTATTCTGGATGGTGGGAAGCCAGCAACTTTATGGTCACTCTCAAGGTAGTGACGGAAGGACACCATTTTTATCCCTTTCCCCATGTGGGAAATTTCCACGTGTGGAGGTACCCTTCAATTCTGTGGTGGTTTGTCTGTTTTACATACTCATGGGCACTGATGTGAAGGTTTGTGAATGGTTGCAAAACTACTGCTTTGTAGGTGTGCCATACCATCCCAATGGCTGCAGACTGCAACTCCCTTGAGAACACTCCCGATACCCTACTCTAAACTTACCTCTGTTGAAATGTAGGCATAGTGCCAGTTATTTCTGGGGCCACCTGCTGGTTGACCCTTTTAATACGGATTTTTTTAATTGCATTCACACGTTCAAATGTTTTGCACACTTTGCAAAGAGTTTTGGTAATTGGGCCTTACCATGATATGTTATTATTCCATTTGAGGAATTTCAGAGTTGACAGATCAATAGCATTGTGTGACTTTCCACTCACATGTTCTTTGCTGGCGACCATAGTGTAAGGGTTCGGACGGTCATTATTTCTGGATAACAGAATGTAATCTAATGAACTCGACAAGAAAGGGCTTTCAAAATGGCGGAAGAAGAGCTCCCTGGAACTTATTTTCATTTAGATTGTTTGGAAAGGAAAAGGCCTTTTAGAGGAGTACCACACGTCAAGTGCTCATTTTGCCTGTTCTCCGGCTCTTTTAATGTGTTTCCATTTTGTAATAAACAAAGTATATTTGTATGGTCACGGGTTTCTGTTGCAGAAAATGTGGTGTAAATCATGCTTTTCCTCAGATAAAATGCATAGAAATTGTTGCTGTTTTTGCACAGATTGTCAATAAATGGCTTTTGCGTGAGTTCAGTTGAGCCAATTTTATTTCTTATTTTATTTTTCTGAATGCCGTCTAACATTTTGGTGTGGAAAATTGGCTATTAAAATCCACTGTACGATTAGGAGTGATATATGAACCTCTCAACGAGCAAACATCTCCTCTTCAGTTGACCATATTGTTATGTTATGTTATGTTAATATGTATTTATTAAGCGCTCGTACGCCCGGGGGCTTCATGGCGCTATAGAAAGAGAACACAACACAACAGTTAAAAGTGATAATGATAAAACTCAGTAATAGGCCTGTGAGAATAGCCAGGTTTTGAGGGAGTGTCTAAAGCTAAGAAGATTACCGCTCAGTTTCAATTGTAAGGGAAGCGAATTCCAAAAGGTGGCTGCAAGGTGGTCAAAGCAGCAGCCGCCTACGCGCTTCCTTTTATAGGATGGAACAGTCAATAAAGATTTTTGAGCGGAGCGGAGATTTAAAGATGGATTATATCTGATGAACAGATCTTTTATGAACTTCGGTCCTGAATCTTGTAAAGATTTTAAAATGATGCACCAAGTTTTAAATGCGATTCGCTGCGCAACAGGCAACCAATGTAGATGTTTCAAACCAGGTCTGATAGATTGCCTTTTTGGAAGTCCCAGAATAAGTCTGGCGGCCTGATTCTGGACCAGCTGAAGTCGTTTTAACTCTCCCGCTTGGAGCCCCAGATAGAGACTATTGGAGAAGTCCAGTCGAGATAGAACCAGGGCAATTATGACCTGGATGAGGGCGGCCTGTGAAAGGAAACAGGCTATTTTCCTTATTTTTTTTAGTTGAAAGAAACTGGAGGACACTACCGCGCTTACCTGTCTTTTCAAAGAGAGATCCTCACTAATTAATATTCCCAAGCTTTTAACTGAGGACGATCTAGAAGGTGGAGCCCCCATGCTAGATGGCCAAAAGCATGGGCTCCAGCTTAGTTCGCTCTGCCCAGGCAAGACCAATTCAGTCTTGCCTGGGTTGAGTTTCAGATGGTTACAACTCATCCAACCCTGAATGTGTGAAATGGTGTTTTGGAATTCCTCCACCGAGTCCTTGGTGTTCAAAGGGAAGATGAGTTGCAGATCGTCTGCATAGTTGAAGATGGTAACTTTAGCATTTCTTAGGGAGTACAGTAGCGGGCGCAGGTACAAGTTAAAGAGTAAAGGTGACAGGGATGAGCCCTGGGGTACTCCACATGTGGTAGAAATAGTGGGAGCTGTAAAAGGGCCCAGTCTTACTGATAGAGTGCGGTCAGTGATAAAGGAACGGATCCAGCTCAACGCAGGCCCCCTGAGGCCGGCTTGTTCGACACGGTTGACCAAGATGGTATAGTCAACCGTGTCGAATGCTGCCGAAAGGTCGAGTAAAACCAGGGCCTGGTGAATTCCATTATCCGCATTCCACCTCAAAGTATTTTGTGCTGCCAATATGACTGCTTCGGTTGAATGGCATGAATGGAAGCCAGCCTGATTGGGTTCAAGGTATTCTGTTTGTTCTATGAATTTAGACACGTTTGCGCAGACGTGGGCCTCCAGTAACTTAGAACTATAAGGCAGCAATGATATAGGCCTGTAATTTAACGGATCAAGCGGGTCTGCTCCAGCTTTCTTAATCAAAGGGATAAGCAGGGCCTTCTTAAGGTTGTTGGGAACTTTACCCTGTAGAAGTGATCCGTTTAACAAAGGAAGCACACCCTCAGGGATAGCTGTCCCCACCTCTCTCAAGATATGCGGGGGGCAAATATCATCAGGTGAGCCCGATCTAACCCTTGTAAACAGATTGGACAAGGTGTTACCATCGATAAGGGGAAAAGTTTCCAACGTAAAAGAGTTATAGTACGCATCATCCAGAGGAGGGGGGGGCAGAGCAGTAGAAATACTCTGTTTTATGGTGCAGATTTTGTTAAGGAAAAAAGAGTTCAATGAATTGCAGAGGTCCTGAGTAGGAGTGACCGATGGAGTAGTTCTGTCACTACCACTGAGATCATCTACAATATTGAACAGATCTTTTGATTTATTACGAGAGTTCAATATTTTCTCTGAGAAATAATCAGTCTTTTGTTTTAGGACAAGTTTCTGATAGTCTTTACGGGCCTTACAATAATTGGCTTTATCTTGTGCCGAATAACCAGTTCGCACTTAAACCTGTGAGCCAACAACAGCTTCAAATTCAGATAACAAAAGTGTATCACATCAGTACTTGTGTTAACCTTTTTGCCACGACAACCCAAGTGGCGTTTATTTTACAGACGGTCTGAAGAGCAGTGCTAATAAAAAAAAATACTTTTACAATGTGAATAATAACACATAGACCACACCAAATTAGTTAATTAAAATATCCAGTTTTATGGAGGTTGCACCTAGTGTTAAAACTTTACTCCCTGATGATCCTAATTACAATAATCTGTAGTAAAAAAAAAATACTACTCCCATGTACACCTAATGAACAATACGGTAAAAAAAGCACTACTCCCTGGTACACCTAATTAGAAAAGTAACTAGTGTGGTAACCTATGATGCACACAAACATTTATTTGCTAGTAGGGCAGGTTTTGTGCTGTGGTAACCTAGGATGCACACAAACATTTATTTGGTGGTTGTGCAAGTTGTGTGCTGTGCCCAGTAAGAGTGAGTGTGTGTGTGTATATATATATATATATATATATATATATATATATATATATATATATATATTTAGTAGTAGTAGTAGTAACAAGCTTTATTTCGATATATTTCACATATCTTAAAAAGCATTACAAACCAATAAAAACAGTAAAAAATTCATTACATTGTTAAAAACATACATTTCATATTTAGAAAAGCAAGCGGATTACACATGGGTACAGACTAAGATAGATATTTATATAAGACACAGAAGCCTAGAGGATCTAACTCGCCGTGCCCAGCCAAGAAATTTGGCCAGGCCACAAGCAAACAAGGGACAAAGGTCTGGTCTTAAGATTCGTAGGGCCTCCTTATGTGATCTAGTACCAAGGCTCCTACAGAGTGGCTTCAGCCATTTGGGGCGTGGAGCTGCATAGGCTGGACATTCGAACAGTAAGTGAGGAACTGACTCAGGCCTGTTCGCACAGAAGGGGCAAAAAGGAGTCGTTTGCGCCGGTACCTTGCAGCTAGCAGTCAATTTCCCCACTGGCAGTAAACCCACCCTGAATTTAAAGTATAGTGCCCTATCCCTGGTTTTTGTAATCACATCCAGATATGGTTCGCAGAAGGGGACCTCCTTAACCATCAAGAATTCTACAGTTGTTCTGCACAAGTTGGCCTTGCTGTTTCTGCCATCAGTCACCCAAGTCCAATATAGCTTCTTCAAAATCAGCTTGGGCGGGGCAGATCTATTAGACCAGGCATCCTCAAGGCCCAGGTCAAAAAGGAGACGCTTAACTTCTTTTAGCCAACAAACCTTGTGCCAACCAGGTGTTAAAAGAAGTTCCCTTAAGCCTTCTGCATAACTAGACAGTTCTGGGACCCTCCAGATGCGTGCCCATAAAAGGAGGGGGCGCAGCCTCGCCAGATCACTAATTGGGCGAGTACCAGCATCTAAAAGAAGCGGAAGAGATGGTGTACTATACGGTAGGCCCATAAGGTCTTTATGGAATTTGTTTTCTGAGCGAGTCAAAAAATCTACATTCTGCACGCCCCATAGTTCTGACCCATATAAAGCTGCACTCACCCCCCTTGCCCTATAGATGTCCAATACAGGAGCAATAGGTTTAAGTGAAGAGGCGCGTTGTTCTTTCAGAAGGGCCCCCACCACCCTCTTGTGGGTTAACAACATCTTTTGGTGGTGGGGTTTCCAGCTCATGGAATCACATAGACGGATGCCTAAGTAGTCGAACTCTTTTACCCTCTCGAGTGGGACAGAGTCCAAGGAAGGTGGGTTGACAGTCTTCCTCGGGGGGTTTAGGACCAGGAACTTGGTTTTTCTACATTAATAGCAAGTCCCCTGCAATCACAGAAGTTCTTAAAGCTGGTAAGGAGACATTGCAGGCCTGCTTGGGTTTTTGAGATCAGGAGGGTGTCATCTGCAAATAGGAGGGTGGGGATTTTCCTACCAGCCAGGGAAGGTGCATCTGCTGGTTGTTTAAGTAAATGCTCCACCACTCCGTTAACATATAATGAGAACAGAGTGGGGACTAGCACACAACCCTGGCGCACACCCCTATTTACAGGGATGCGTGGTGTTTTTTGTCCCTGGTCACCCCACCTGATCTGTGCAAAGTTATCCTCATGTAGCTTTATGAGCATATTAAGTAAATATGAAGGGATACCCAGTGCATCAAGAACACTCCAGAGTTGACCACGTGGGACCAGGTCAAAGGCAGTCCGTAAATCTATAAATGCAAGGTACAGACTGCCCTTGCCCAGTACAACCACTTTCCAGTAGATCATTAATAACCGGAATGTCTGTTCGATGGTCCCCGTGCCAGTTCTAAAACCAGCCTGATAATCTGAGAGTATTTGCTTTTCCTCGACCGACTGCAAGACCCTTCCTAGGACTACCTTACCAGCCACCTTCTGTGTGGAGTCTAACAGGCTGATAGGGCGGTAGTTAGCGGGGTCGCCCCGACTCCCTTTCTTAAAGATTGGGACGACCTCCGCGCCCTTCCATGAGTCCGGGAGACACCCACCATACAAGCCAGCATTCAAAAGGGAAGCAATGAGTCTTCCCCACTCTTCTGGGTTAACCCGAAGTAGATCGCCTGGGATACCGTCAGGTCCCGCAGCCTTGTTTGAAACCAGGCACTTGATCGCCCCCTCTACTTCCTTGGGCAGAAAGAGAATATCCTCATTGTGGTCAGTACATTCAGTAAGCGGCTGACCCATCAGGCTAGTAGAAGGACCCACAGATGGAGAATAGAGCTGAGAAAAGTGGGTGAACCACGCCTCACTGGTTATATTACATATTAATAAAGAATCTGCGGGTTTATCCCTTGCTCTCAACAAATCCCAAAAGCCCTTCGAATCTTTCCTAGAGCTAGCCGCCTTTAGGTCATTCCAAAACTGGGTTTCATGCTCAGCCCTTGCCGTAACTAAAGCCCTTTTGTAAATTTTCCTAGCAAGGCTAATCTGACCACCATCCTTAGCTTTCACTGCTTTAATTAGCTCCCGTTTGGAGGAGCGGCAGGCAGAGGAAAACCAACTCACGCTGCCCTTAGGTCCACCTCTTATCTTATTCCTCATACCTGCTGGGTGGACAGTGAACAATTCACCTAGTGCATTGGTGGATTCAGAAAACAAAATTGGGACATCATGCTTACTGAGACTCGAAGAATCTAAACGCAACATCACATTGGACATTATGGATTTTGCTTCTAAGATCTTTCCCTCATTAGCAGCAATTTTATTCCATTTCAGCCGCCTGCCACAGTTGGAGGGGCATACTTCATGCGTTGTTTTCCATGTGTGTGAGGTTGGGACTGGAGTCATACCCTTCCAGAGAGAGGACAAAGTTAAAGCTAGGGGATTGTGGTCACTATCAGTAGATGGCAAGACCTCCATATCTAACAGATGAGCCCAGAGCCTATAATTCAGGAGTATATAATCAATCCGTGAGGAGTGGCCCACCCTGTTAAATGTGTGTGCCCCAAGGGAGTCGGACTTAGATCTACCATTGGTTGCCCTAAGGCCAAATTCCAAGCAGAGGGCATTAAGGTCTATGGCACTTTGGGTCCAGCTTCTGATGGGTGTGAGAGTGAGCGGGGAAATGCCTCTCCTAGCATCATCTTCCCAGGTGCCTAATATGTCCTCACGGGCAAGTGGTTCGAATGAACAGTTGAAGTCCCCAGCTAGTAAAACAAGGGATTCAGCATTACAAGAACCAAGTTCCTCCTCAATTCCTGTGAGTGGCAGCATAGAAGCACCACCCCTTGCCCCTCTTACATAGATGTTAAAGACTTCTAGCTTCTTCCCCCCAGAACCTTTAATTGATACTCTCTGCAGGTCAGATGATTTTGTTGGTATGGACCTGATATTTAGACCCAGGGAGATGCTAACCCAAATTAGTAGGCCACCAGACGGGCGGCCTTTACTGCCAGGTGGTTGTACCGCGGGCACAAAGTAGCTGGAATAACCCACCTTGTGGCGTGGTTCCAAGCACCAGGTTTCCTGGAAAAGGCAAATCCCGAAGGATTCAACAAATGAATTCCAATCGGGTATGTCGATGTTTCGTGCAAGGCCCGCTACGTTCCAACTAAGCACCTTCAATGCTGGACTACCAATATCCCCCGACCCTAACATAAAGGCAGACACAAGGGGGTCAGGAGTTAGGCTAGGCTTCCTAACCATGGGCAGCGGCAGTAGATCTGCCTCAGTTACCCCCGGGGAGGGCTGTGTGTTCTCCGCCCCTGAGGGTATAATTACAGACGGATCAGAGTCAATACCAACATTGTTTTTATAACGGATTGCTACATTCGGTGGCAGTGGTATCGGAGAAGTCTGGGACAAAATACCTGTAGCATAGACTGCCCTTTGGAAGGAATTACTCAACACACCCTGCTCAACTGGAGCCTCCAAGACTGTTTTGTCAATGGGTTGTGTTGTGTCTGGGTTAGGATCTAAAACACTAGTCACTATCCTTCCTATGTCCGTTTCTGTTCTTACTGGTGGGCTCCTCCTGCCTATGTTACACATAATAGACATAAATTCAGTGTTCGGCAAAGGCGGTATATCTTTAGGGTCAGACGGGGGTCCCAGAAACGTAGGGAATCAATCTACCTCATCTAGGCAGCCAAACCTATTAAAGGTTGGTACCCCATTCCACCGTCTATTTGTGCCTTGCCAACCATCTCTATCACCTCCCCGAGCAGGGTGTCAGGCCAATAACCAATCCCCCCGTGATTTAGACTGGGCCGAGGGGGATAAAAAAAATGTAAGTGGTCTAACTACGATGGATGAATTCTCGCCACATGTGTTCCAGGAACATATGTGTTGTGCCGTGTGTGCATCTTCAAATGAGACTACGATGCAATAACCTGGAATGGATTTGGATGACGGACCTATCCAAGGAACCCTTCGTACCATTAAAATGTTGCTTCTCAAGTGGTTGGGTAGCGGTCTATTTACATTCAACCAATGGATAACCTTGTTTTTAAGAGACCAGAAATTTTCTTGATAATGGGTCCCAATTTCAGGTACTCCAGCTAGCACCACCACATATGGCCTTACATCTGGGGGGAGATCTATGTAACCCCCTCGGAAGTTCTCTATAATTTGTGGCCCCTGTGAGATGGTTCGATGAGCCTTAGTATCATTCATCCTCGGGGCAGCAACTTCTTTGTGTGGTACTATTGATTGTGAGGGGGTTGTTTCAATATCTTCGGTGGAGATTTAGTGACTTTATGGTCATAGGCCTTCATATGTGGTTTGGGGATTGGTTTAATTGGGGGCGGTACTATTGGAACAATGGTGGGTACCAATGCAATTTTATCAGCTTCCAATGGAATATTGGTTTTGTTTTCCTTGAGACTAAGGCTTGCTAGGGTTAGGATACTCTTTTCTACCTCTAGAAGATGATTTTCTGTGCGTGAGAGCCTGAGTTCTAGGGGGGTTAGGAGCTTTTTTAAGGTCTCCCATACTATTTTAAAGAATTCCTCATCTTTTCCCTCTATCTCACATGAGGGTACCCCTTTCTTTAAAGCGCCTTTATGTGGATCATTATCCCCCTCTATAATGTCTATCTTGGTGGCATCTAAGATTGAACAATTCTCTTCAACTCTAGGAAGCTCCTGCACTGGGACTACGGCCCTACCTACCCCACTTTCTACAAAAGAATTTCTATAATTAGGATAGTGTGCCCTGGCAACTTTGGCCTTCTTCCTCGAATAGGCAGATCTTATGTTACGCTTCCTTTTATGTACTACACCCTTGTTGCTAGTGCGCAAGTTATTCTCATGCACCTCATTAGTTGGTGGAATTCTTTCAGGAGGTAACCCTAATTCTGAATCGAGAACATGCAGGGTGGGACTCTGATTGAAATGCGAATGGGCAAGCCCTGGAGTAGGAACTGTCGCAAGTGGGGTTGTGGCTAAGGTATGGTGGACATCAGCCTGTGTGGTAATTAGCCGTAAGCCGGATGAACGCTCGGGGGTTTTAGCAGTTGCAATGTGGCCCAGGGATGATTTTTTAGACATAGCAATATCCTGGGACAATCTTCTAGCTGCGTCTAGTTCTATAGAGACTCTATTTTGTATTTTAGTGATTTCAATATCTATGGCTGTATTGGTCCTAGTTATAAAATCATCAAGAGTCCCATTCAGCATCTTCCCTCCTTTTGCAGCCCTACTACGGCTTACACGTGAACACATGTTTTCTGGGGAACCTACCTAAACAATAGTGACAAAATAACAATACCAATGAAGCAGGGGTGGCGACAAGGGTAAGGCCCTGTCCAGTCTCTCCAGTCCTCGAACGGCCTCAAACGGCCCACCCTTTGCCCGGGCTTGGTCCCGCGCGCATCCCGCGAGCGCGGGATTTGAAAGGTTAAGATATAGGAGCTAGGTGCGGGGAAGAGACACCAGGTGCGCTGGATGGTGATGCGCAAAGCACCCTGGGTCTCGCAGTCCCTGCCCCGGCAGCTACGACGATGTCAGCCTCAGGGTCTTCGAAAATCAGGCTCCAGGTAGGGCAGGTCGTGGAGAGAAAACAGCGAGTGTCCAGGCACGGCTAAAATACCAGCAGCAATAATTTCCCCAGTTCTCGGCTGTGAGCGGCACCCGCGAAGCGGGGGCCGCTAGCCGTTTATTGCCGGAGGGGAGCTGGGGGCGGGGAAGAGACACCAGGTGCGCTGGATGGTGATGCGCAAAGGACCCTGGGTCTCGCAGTCCCTGCCCCGGCAGCTACGACGATGTCAGCCTTAGGGTCCTCGAAAATCAGGCTCCAGGTAGGGCAGGTCGTGGAGAGAAAACAGCGAGTGTCCAGGCACGGCTAAAATACCAGCAGCAATAATTTCCCCAGTTCTCGGCTGCGAGACTCCTTCTCCACAGCATACAAAGTAGGCACCGACTCCGTGAGGTAAATTTTCAAGGATTATTCTTTATTCCATACCGTAGACGCGTTTCGACGGACCCAGCCGCCTTCGTCACTACATCTACTACTCCCAAAGTGCATACATGTTTTATAGTGTTCACAGACACCATGTGACTCAAAAATAAAGAAAAGTGAAAACAGTTCTAGTGAGCGAAAAATTAGAAAGCAGACCATTGATTGTCATGGTAACAGGCGATAGACATAGTGGAGTCATGGTAAATTAAATCAAAATTAGACACAACTTCACAGTATCATTTGCAATATTCAATTAGCATAATTCGACATTTACTGTTTGTGAATACAAGACAATAGATAGATAAATTTACTATATCGAAATCCGTAAGTTAAGACTATTTTGGGCGAGTGATGGAAAGTGGGAACATATTGTCAGCCCCTTGTATAAAGTTCTGCTTGTGCATATATTTTCTCCACAGTTCACCCTGGCAGTCACACACTCGGCGGGTGCCTCCAATGGCGGGGGTTGCTACCGCCTTTGTTTCACAATAACTACAGGTATGGGAACACTCACGGGGTAATATCTTGATTTGTAATGTGCAAATTCATTTCGGCATCGGCCTTCCTCAGTTCACCAAAATAAATGAAAACGCGGACGGGTTCGCGTTATTTAACATTTTAATATGTCTCTCAATGGTGGGATTGTGGACCAATCTGCAAACGGCATCCCCATCGTCCAGGAAATATACAAACGTGAAAGCCTCAATGTTCGTTTTCTATGTTATGCCACAGTCCACATTGTCCCTTCCTGTGCCCATCTCCCTCGCCTGCTGCAAGATGTCCTTCACAGTGGTCCCATAGGTGTCCCTCTTACGGTAGGGCACCTCAGACTTGCATAGTCCACAGCCTCTTGGTTGCCGGGCCCCTGACAGCAGACGTTCAGACTCGCCAATATCAACAGCTTCCACAGTCCACCCTGGCAGTTGAACACTCGGCAGGTGCCTCCATTGGCGGTGGGTACTACCACCTTTGTTTCACAACAACTACAGGTAAGGTGGCACTCACGAGGTAATAGCTTGATTTGTAATGTGCAAATGCATTTCGGCATCGGCTTCCTCAGTGCACTAAAATCAATGAAAGTGCGCACTGGTTTGCGTTATTTAACATTTTAATATGTCTCTCATTGGTAGGATTGTGGACCAATCTGCAAACGGTATCCCCATCGTCCGGGAAATATACAAACAAACGTGAAAGCCTCAATGTCCCATAATGCCTCATGGTTGTTGATTAAAGGTAAAATTTGAATCCTTCTCTCTCACGTTTGTTTCTTATGTTATGCCGCCGCCCACATTTTCTCTTCATTGTCAATTCCAGTGCCCGTCTCCCTCACCTGCTGCAAGATGTCCTTTACAGTGGTCCCGTAGGTGTCCCTCTTATGGTAGAACAAACAAGATGATGGACGGAATGTTGCACAATGGCAAAACATTCCCCCCCAGTCACAGATCTGGGTTTAATCCATCATTATTTTGCTCACCAAGCCACCCCAGTCCAGACATGGCCATATGCAAATCAGTCTTGGCCCTGTGCCTCATGGGAACAGTCCAGCATGAACTGCCAAGCCATGTCTTTCCTGGACCGGAATTAAGCATCCTAGGTCCGGTTTCTGGCTATCAGCCGTCTTCAGCCCGGATAGCTTGACTCCAGTGGCGTAGTGAGCAAGGGACCCACGTCTGGGCATACTCTTCCCACATAGGGTGAATAGCAAAACAAACAAGAGGATGGACGGAATGTTGCACAATGGCAAAACATTCACCCCCAGTCACAGATCTGGGTTTAATCCATCGTTATTTTGCTCACCAAGCCACCCCAGTTCAGACATGGCCATATGCAGATCAGTCTTGCTCCTGTGCCTCATGGGAACAGTCCAGCCCAAGCTGTCAAGCCATGTCTTTCCTGGACGGGAATCAAGCATCCTAGGACCGGTTTCTGGCTATCAGCCGTCTTCAGCCAGGATAGCTTGACTCCAGTGGCGTAGTGAGCAAGGGACCCACTTCTGGGCATACCCTTCCCGCATAGGGTGAATAGCAAAACAAACTTTTGTATCCCTATTATGGTAGGGCACCACAGACTTGCATAGTACACAGCCTCTTGGTTGCCTGGCCCCTGACAGCAGCGGTTCACACTCACCAATATCACCCAAAGATGACAATTAAATTAAAATGACTACTAACAAAACTGCTGGTACCTGGCTGTGCTGCTTTTTTCAAAAACCCTCAGACTGTGGGGGGTTTGTCTTGAAGAGTGATATATATATCACCCAAAGATACTCCTGCGCTCAAAGACGCCACTCCTTGGAGGAAAGTTCAACAGAACCTTTATTCAAAAACCGGCACACCCTTTCCTTTTTCTTTCCGCTTGTGGTGCTGGGGTCTGATGTTATGTCCTGCTGCCAACAAAGAGTTTGTGAGTGGCTGGGTTTGCAGGCGCACCAGCCCAAACCGCAGTTATGGCTCTGGTTAAGCAGCGCTGCTGCTGCTGCTGCTTGCATCGGCCTGGCCATCCACACTGACTCAGGCATATGGCTGCCGCCTGTGGTGAATCCAATTTAAATTGCCAAGCCTGCGGTCCGAGTCCACTAGTGCAGTTAGAGACTAAACATCATCCAGCTGTGCAGCAGCCCGGTGCTGCCAGGACTGTCACGCTGAACAGGCCGCCAACCAATTCAGGATAGCTGGCCATCCTTCAGTGGACTAAGGAGGCGGGCGGCAAACCAAAATGATAGCCCGTGGGGGGGTCAGTGGCTTGCGGCCTGAGGAGCCTGGCTACTGCTTTGAATGAACCCTGATAGCTGAAAAGGAAACTAAACGGACATTGTAAGTAACAAGTGCACACCTAATTAGTAAAATGTTTGCAGGCTACAAGAAACAGAGAGCTGATTTTGGGAACTGGAGCTGATTTTTTGTACTTGAGTATTTGTTTGTTGAAGGCAAGGAGAAAGGCAAACTCTTCAAGAACATGTATGCACAGTCCTGGGCACACGTGGTTAGGATATTACAATGTTAACATCAGTCTCAAAGCGTTATATAAATGCAGTGGTCGACGCCAGTATAAATTCAAAAAGGTTTTTTTATCTTGCAGCAACGACTATGTTGATCAAAACAAAACCAGCTGACACGTGTTTCGTCACTAGGAACGTTCCCGTGACTCATCAGGGCTATATTGCGAGTGGATGAGAAGGTAAGCAGGCCCCATAAAACCGGTGATAATTCCTACCCGGTTGGGGGCGTGTGGAAGAATGAAGGTAATGTGACTATCAGCACCGGAATGCGCGCCGCATTGAGAAAAGAGAAGCGGAAGGATAAATGTGGCGTGGGCTAATATTGAGCCATGCGGTGCGATCAATTCGGCAGGCCGGGGCGGGTGCGCCCAGGCGGAGAATCGAAAGGTAATGCCTAAGGGTTCCAATGAGTGGAGATCCAGTGTCAGGCGGAGAAGCGGGTTTCAAGACGCCGGGTGGAGGTGGGCGGTGTAGAGCCCAGGAGTGGGTAATAAATAGTGATCACGTAGAGTGCGCTTGCAGGATAGCGTGAGCGCCTGTGATCAGTTCCGATCAAAGGCGGAAGACACTGGAGCCCATACGGCTCCAGTGTCTTCCAGCTTTGATCGCAATCTACGTGATCGCTATTTATTTCCCGCTCCTGGCCTCTACACCGCCCACCGTCACCCGGGTTTATGGGGCTTGCTCACCTTCTCATCCACTCGTAGTACAGCCCTGATGAGTCACAGGACCTTTCCTAGTGACAAAACACTTATCGGCTGGTTTTGTTTTGATCAACATAGTCGTTGCTGCAAGATAAAAAATCATTTCGAATTTATACTGGTGTCCACCACTGCATTTATATAACGCTTTGAGACTGACGTTAACATTGTCATGTCCTAACCAGAGGTGCCCAGGACTGTGCCTACTTTACAGTGTGGATCCCGTGATTCACACATTTACGGGGGTTATCAGGTTCCCCTGGCAGCACCGTACTGACACAGGTCCGCAGTAGATAGTACGTGCATTAGCCCGAGTGCCATTCTTCCTGACTTAACTAAAACCCCCACCCCTAACCTTCACTCTTCCTGGACATGTTGTAGGTGCTCAACTTCTCAGACAAAAAAGAAAAAAATGACTGAGTCTTTTACATTTGAAGAGGCACAAATGACTATAAATATTTTAAATACCATTACCCAGATAGGTTTGTGAGAATTCTACAAAATGTTTATGACCTAAATAGCACCAAATTTGTCACGGTGTTTCAAAACATGCCCGTAAGGGGACATTGACTCAAACGTGTATGATCCAGGTATTACAGTCCTGAAGCATCCAGGTAGACCTTTCCTATGAAAAGATTATCATGCAGACAAATAATATTATTGTACCTAGACATCAAAATATATGTGAAAATCCTGGCTGATAGACTTGCATTGCTCCTTATGTAAATAATACACACTGACCAATCAAGCAACATCGGGGGCAATCATTCGGTAAGAGAAGCAGGGATGTAGGAGGATAGAAAAGAAATGGAGGAAAATGCGAACAGAGGAAAGCAAGAAATCATACCATGAAGCTCAGTCCAACTATTATAAGAATATTAAACTTGCACAAAAGAACAGCCTTACTCAGCAACTCGCAGAGGCGGTTAATTCCTCTAAGGAATTATATAAAATACTACAGGCATTTGTAAAACCAGTAGCATGTGAAAGCCCAGATGATTTTTCCCAACTCTTATGTGATGATATTTCTCTGTTTTTTGAAAATAAAATCAATCTGATTTATGAGAAAATAATGAAGGCTTCTGGCCAAAAGAACCAAACGAATACTATCTTCACTTCCTCTACTCCGCCTACGCAGAGAGACGTTTCATTAATGACATTTCCAGCAGTCAGTGGTTCAGATTTACCTTCCCTCATTAGTCACATAAAATCGGGGTCTCCAGATGATCTTTTGCCTGCTAAAATGGTTGCCCCCCTGAGTACTTTGCTTGGACCTTATATCCAAGAAATAATAAACCATTCTCTCAGGGAAGGATGTGTGCCCACAGAGTGGAAAAAAGCGGTGGTGAACCCTATCCGAAAGAACGTGGCACTTCCTTGGACGGACCTTTCAAACCTCCGACGCATCTCCCTCCTGCCTTACCTCAGCAAAATGACAGAGAGACATGTGAACACTCATTTGTCTAAATACATCGAGGCAGCGGAGGGCCTGGACTTTTCTCAATCTGGGTTCAGGCCCAATCACAGCACCGAATCTGCCCTCCTCTCAGTGACCAATAACATCAGGATGACACTAGATGGAGGAGGCTCTATGATTCTGGTGCTGTTGGATTTATCCGCCGCCTTAGACACAGTGTCACATGAAATTCTTCTTGGTCGCTTGAGGGAGGTGGGCATAGGAGGTGTGGCTCTGTCCTGGCTGGAGAGCTTTCTTTCGGGCCGCTCGCAAGGAGTCAAATTGGGCTCCCATCATTCCATCTTAAGGGAGCTCACCAAGGGAGTGCCACAGGGCTCATGCCTAAGCCCCACACTTTTTAATGTGTATGTGGCCCCTTTGGCAGACATTGCAACAGCGTATGGTTTCACCCCAGTGTCGTATGCTGAGGACACTCAGCTTTTATTCCCCTTTCAGACCCTCACGCCCGCAATACAAAAATCCTTTGCGGAAGGAATGAGGGTAATATCGGACTGTATGGCTTTACACTGCCTCCAGTTCAATGTAGGCAAGACGGAGGTCATGTTGTTCGGGGAGGCCACGCTTCTATGGTCCCCAGAATGGTGGCCCCCGGATTTGGAACCAGTACCAACCGCCAAACAGACCGTAAAATATCTTGGTGTGCGGCTTGATAAAGAACATACAAATCTAGTAGCAGGATCCTGTTTCCATGTCATCGGACTGCTACGACGTGTCTTTCCATTTCTACCTGATTACTATAGGAAAACACTCGTTCGGACATTGGTAATCAGTAGACTGGACTACTGTATTGGCCTGTTCATCTCGGCCAATGAGGAACAACTACAAAGATTGCAAGTAGTCCAGAATTCTGCAGCAAGACTTGTTCTCAATGCTCAGCCAAGAACTGCATCACGTCCCCTCCTGGACAAACTGCATTGGCTGCCAGTTAGGCAACGTGTAAAATATAAAATCTGCTGCACAATACATAAATGCCTGTTTGGCACAGGACCTAAGTACTTGAAAGAAAAATTCAACCCCTACAGTACCAGGCGCACTCTGCGCTCTAGTAGTCAGCAACTGATCCAGGTTCCAAGGATTAGAAAAGCTAGGCAGGAAGGCCGAGCTCTCTCCTATAAAGGCCCTATTTTATGGAATTCACTTTCCCCCACTCTGACACAAATTACCAACCTTCTGTCTTTTAGGAAGACTTTAAAAACATATTTTTTCGGCTTCCTAAGATACTGCAACCCTGACTCTCTCACAAACTCATGGTCACTACAAAGTTTTCTTTGAAAAAAGCACAAGCGCGGAGATACCCCTCCGGGGGTCGAATCCTGCGCTATACAAGTATATAAATAAATAAATAATATTAGGAGGGCATTTTGAGTTGCAGACACAGTCAGGCTGCCTGCTGCAAAGTAATGAACAAATAAGTACCAGCCACCCTGAGTGTATGTGAGACACAATAACGGCAGCGCGCCCTCATCAGGCAGCTGCCTTTCAGACTGGGTGCTCACTAAGGAGACCGGCGGTTATGATGTAACTCACTGTTCATGGATGATGTTGTGTAGTGGCCTCTTAGGTTACAAGATCAATAAGTTACTGCCTACATTCCTGCTACTTTGTAGCAGTTTTAAGATCTTTCTGGAGTTTTTTGTTGCTCAAATGAGTGTCATATCTGATATTTATATGTTTCCGTTGTCTTAATTGCTTGATTTTGCTCACGAGAAAGTGTCAAGCATAGCCGTTGAAATGTCACTCATAATTACACTGAAATTATCAAAATGTCACACATAGCGATTCAAAACCTTGGCAGCTATGTTTACTGAGGGTTGCATTTGTTCGATAACTGCTACTTCTGGCTGTTATGGTGTTGGTACTTCAGTTGGATTTAGTACCCCTTTGGCACCAAGTTTCATCCATCTCTGTGTAGCAGGCCAAGGACAATGGTGAACACTACTAGTGAGTGCAGACCGAAACGCAACCACGTACTATTTTTCCCTGTTTCCCTTTGGAATTTGGTTTTTGGAACTCTGATTAGTTGTTGCACATGTTGGACCTTGTCAAAATGGAAGTCAACTTTTGTCACCTGTACATCTATAAGATAGGGGAGCTGAAAGTATTTTGCAAGGAGAGGGGGCTGCCTGTGAAGAGGAGATCCACAAAGCAGGATCTTGAGGCAGCCCTGTATAGCTATGAGGTGCTACGCTGGGAAGCAACACTAACAGATGACTCTGAGATGGAGTCTGAGGGGGAGGATCCCCAGCCAGAATACCAAGAGGGCAGTGGCCTTGAGGAGGAAACATTGTGGGAAATATTGACTCGTGAAGAGAGGAATTTGATTCGTGCTCGTGACCGGAGGCTGAGGCAGCTAGACTGGGAGTGCAAGGAAATAGAGCGAGCTTTAGCTGAAAAGAAAAAGTGTGTAGCTCAGAAAGTGGGCTTGGCTGAGTTGGAGGTGGAGTCCAGCTCAGACGGTGGCAGCAAAACTTGAATTTTCTAGTGCTGAGGGAGTAGTACACACACCCAGAGATGTGGCACCTGACTTGGAGGGGGTTAACATACATCAGGAGGTTCAAGGACATGAGGTAGCTCCAGTAGTGCGCAGTGTCAATGAGGAGAATAGGGAAACTGATGCAGGGGTTCATGGTGCTAGTAGTGGGAGGAACACTCTACTGACTCTAGATGAGAGGTGCAGGGAGAGGGGTTCCCCCAAGGTTGATGTCCTGGTATGTGAGTGTGAAGACCACCCAGAAGAGTGTGGGTTGAATGACAGAAACAATCAGATACTGATAGATGGGAGTGGTACTATACCTGGCAGATATTGGCAGCCATCGGCGACCCCAGAACACTGCCTATCCCTGCTGACGAGGGTTGAAAACCCGAAACACGTGTCCAGGGATGGCGAAGACAGCGAAGATAGCAAGATCGAAAGATGATGCATCGCGAACACTCTCCTACAATGACGAGAGTCCTTAGGGGCAACTTCCGCCGGTGTGTGAGTAGTGTGCGACCCCACCCCTCTTTGTAACAATCAGATACTGTCCTGCCAATTTCAGGAGAATGGTGTGGAGCACGTGTGCGAGTCACTGGATGGTGAGGTGAAGGATAGTTTGGTTAACCCCTGTAGGGAGCTGTGTGATCCAATTGTGGGAGAGCATATTGTAAGTCCCTGTTTTCCAGAGCTATGCCAACACCTGTTGGAGAGTGAGTTCTCTGACCCGAGACAGCTCACATTTGAGGCAGACCTTTTGGTGGATTCCAGAGGGTCTGGCTCAGGTATCTTTCAACCCACACTGGTGGAAGTGGTTCAGTGTTGCCCAGCTAGGTCCCAGTGTGGTGGGAGGGGTGTAGGGACTCATGTCCTG
Source organism: Lissotriton vulgaris (assembly GCF_964263255.1). Lineage (NCBI taxonomy): Eukaryota > Metazoa > Chordata > Amphibia > Caudata > Salamandridae > Lissotriton > Lissotriton vulgaris. Next base: position 1,481,270,282 of record NC_141689.1, read on the forward strand.
TCTCAGTGGAGAAGGAGTGAGTCTGGGGCTGCGTGTCCCCAGGTGCCCGAAACCCAGTCTCTGAGCCTGGATGGTTCTTTAAAGGAACACCAGGTGGGGAGCCTAGGCTGTCCTGGTGGGCTGCCCGTTGAGGGGATCCCCTAGTGTCTGGTGAACTGGGAGTGTCTGTAAGCAGGCCTCTAATAGTTAAGGTATCTGGTAGTGTCACTCCTAAGGGGAGGGTACAGAAGTTCAGACTGAGGGGTGCGAGGGGGAAGGAGTCCCCAGTGGAAGAACCAGTGGGTCAGGGGCCAGCCAGAAGGGCTGCATCCCCAGTGAATGACCATGGTGACACCACGTCTGTCATGGGGGATCTTTGCGCACTGTCAGATGGACAGGGATCGGGAGATCTGCGCCAGGCAGACTGTCACACGACACAAGTTATGTGTCACCCTCAGGGAGGGTATATGCATTCCCCAGGAAGTCCTGTTTTGCCAGGCAAGGGTTGAACCGCAGGATTTGGTCCCTGGGTTGGGAAGCCAGGTTCAGGTGTTGTCTGACCTGGAGGAAGGGGCAGCTGTAATCAGTGTCCAGACCAATGTAGCTTCTAGGGATACCACTCCACGTGGGAGGGTACAGCACTCTGGATGGGGGTACAGAGGGAGGGACTCCTCGCCTCTGACCCCAGTTCAACAGGAGGGTTTAGACCCTAGGTTGGAGGGCCAGGTTCAGGGAGTCCCCCCTGACCTGGAAGCCCAGTTGCAGGATATGTGGTAAATATAATATTACCTCGTATATCGGATTTTCTAGAATGCTATCAAAAAGGTAAAGGAGGAAGAGTCTGTGGTGCAGAGTTAAAGACTTTATTAAGTAACTCGAGTTAAGGGAGAGCTCCAGCACCAAGCGGGTTCAGGAGTAGTCTAAAGCTTCATTCACACAGCAGAATATTTATACATATCCAATCAGTAGGCAAAAGAAAGAAAAAGGAAGTGACAAGCAGGAGTGACAAACAGTAATTTCAAACAAGATGTGTCAAGGTATGGGCATGTCCTATGTCTCGTGAGAGTGCATGTGATGTTGAAATGTGTTCTTGCTCTTTTCAGTTGAAGGCCCTTCCTCATCCGGGGGTTTTTATCTCTGGCTTACAGTCAAGAACCGGAACTATTTTCTAAAACAGGAACTATCTGCTGCTGGTTCCCAGAATTGGCAGAACCACAGGAATGTGTGGTCAATGAACTGAGATGTCAGGTGCAAGGGTGTCTTGCTCGTGGGTCTGAAGACAAAATGGATGACACACACAAAATGGGTGCTTGTCTGAATAAAAATGGCTACCAGACAGAAACAGGGAAATGAGGGGGCACAATTGTCAATTTTATTTCCTCATTCCCTCCTTGCCCCAGAGTGTACCTGTTTCTATATCTCAATTTGCATGAGATTGGCCATGCATTCCTGTAGCATAATTCTTTCCTTTTCTTTCTGCTGGATACGTGGTGGAATGCAGCTTGCAGCGCATAGTCTGCACAGGGCGGGGCCACATTGGATGCAAAGGCAGCATCCAGTTATTACCAGTAGTATTATGCCTGTTGCTGACAGCAATTTCCATCCTCAGGATGATACTATTTTCCAAAACCAGTCAGACCATGTCCAAGTGCCATGTTCTTGATGTAGGCTGGTGGCTATCTTGTGTAATCTTGTCATAGCCGTATACATAGACGGAGAGTTATCCGGAATGAAAACACAGCAGCTAGAGCCGATAATTTTACAGGCTCCGCTCTGTCAGCCAGGATGATGTCAAGGACAAGGCGGTTTTGGAGAGCAACCAATCTTATGGCAGACTGTTCCTGAGTTAAATTCCCCAGGGCAGACGCCATCTGATTTACAACAGCCTCCAGGGTCCTTGTCAACCTGCGTATGAGTTTGCTGTTCTGCACAGGACCGACAAAGAAAAAGAAACCTTTGTTGAAGTCTGTATATTGTTCCTATGTAGTTTCCGTTTGATCAACCACGGAGGCGTCGATCGTTCTTTTATGTCTAACATGGGGCACTAGGGGGTCTCGGTGGTAGGTGGATGGGGCCACAAAGACCGGGGGTAGCAGAAATGCTATGTAGCATGTTCCCCCCAGTTCAAGGACAGCTGCACATAGGCTGTTTGCCCGCAGATGAAATAAGTATGGCGAGATGCTGGAAATGATGATTTTCCTTTGTCCTCAAAGCTCACAGTGGTATGGCAGTCACTGTGTGCTAATGGAACAAAGCCATTTTTTCGGACACACAGGTACCCTTTTACTGTTGAGACCGAGATGAAAGGGGGCCCGGTATTCCTTTTAGGTTTGGTATTTAATATCCTATAGGACATGGTCACGTTCCCCTGCTTGTATTCTTCGCTTTCTAGAGCCGTACCTGTCGCCTGGGGATTTCCATCCTCATTTGGGTAACAGGCAGCATTAATGACCTTATTCAAGTCCCCCCAAGGCCACCCATTCTTGCACTAATTATTTCCATCGGGGCAGGAGGTGGGGGTAGTGTTGTCGGCTGTTATCAGGGCGAACCAGGCCTCACAAGTCCCATTATAAGAAAAGGGGAAGAGAGGCATCCCACATTTCTTTTGATGAGGTGGGAGGCGGCCACATATCCAGCAATCTGTGCTATTGCTGGCTTGATGAGTCTAGTGTAGCATCTGTATAAAAGTATTGTTCTGTAGGGCTAGTCTATGGGCTTGCACATGAGGGTGTAGGTCGTGATAAGTGTGTTCCTGGGTGCCGTTAGGTGCATGGGAGTTATGGCGGGAAGACAATGTGAAGGACCCAACCGAGACACGTCATGATAGTTATCAAGAAAAACAGTATTATTAAACATATGATAGAGCCGCTATGCAACTTCTTGACATTCTTCTTTCGGCGCCTCACTTTCTCTTTCTCCCACATAGTCAGGGTGTCTGAGTCTGTCCCCATGCTCTGACCACTTCACCACTGGACCTGTGTCCATGGACTTAATCAGCCAGATTCCGGGTGGCAGACCTCAACTTTGATTTATATTCCTGTTGTGGGGTCTGTTCTAAGGGCAACGAGGATTGTTCAGTCACAGTGTCACTAGGTTTGGCACTATCGCTGGCAAGGGAGTCTATTTCTCCAAAGTACTTTTTACAATGACTGGCATGTAACCAGCCTTTTCTGCCTTCAATCTTCACCACAGTTCGCGTAGTCAGGAGCACCAACTTCGGCTCTTTCCACCTGGGCTGGAGGGGATTTGTCCTGTTGAAGTTGCGGACCAAGACCCAGTCCCCAGGTCGGATGGTGTGCTCTTCAGGGTTGGTTTTGTCTGGGAAGGCTGCAGCCACCTGTGAACGACAAGAACGGAGTGCAGACATCAAAGAAGCTAGGTAATCTGTCAGCACAAGACTGTTAACATCAGTGATGGATTTGGGTCTAGGTGTTCCCCATTCATTGGGGGGGCCTGACAAATACGATCTCATAGGGTGCTAGACCTGTTCTTGAGTGTGGGATCATCCTTATGTAGAATAGTGCCACTGGCAATGCTGTGACCCAGTCCACCCCTTTTTCGGCCACCACCTTTGCCAATTTGGTCTTCAAGGTCTGATTATATCTTTCCACCAGGCCTGCAGCCTGGGGGTGTCTGACACAATGGAACTTCCAGGTATACCCCAGGAGCAGTGAGACATGTTTCATTAGTTCTGATGAGAATGGTTGGCCATTATCTGAGTAAATGACACGGGGCAGCCCATATCGAAGGAAGAATTCTCTCACCAACTGTTTTGCTGTTGTTGCTGCGGTATAGTCTGGGACTGGGTATGCCTCTGTCCACCTGGTCAGACACACACAACCACTAAGACGTATTTATGTCCCCTGAATCGATCCATTTGGATGTAATCCATCTGGAGGGTTTCGAAGGGGTGGTCCGGTGGGTGGAACCCACCTTGCTCAACGGGTGTACCCTTGCCGGGGTTGTACTGAGAACATATCATGCAGGTCCTAGTTCGTTGTTTAGCCGCTGCTCTAAGGTGTCTGTTGTGCCATATATCTTTGATGGTTTCTAACATAATCTTTTCCCCCAGGTGCGTCGTCCCATGAATCGTGTTGATAATGACCTGGACCATCGCATCTGGTAGTAATCACACAGCTCTCTCTGGAATCATCCACCCTTGTTCCGTCTGCACCCCTCCTTTCTCTTTCCACTCCTGTAAATCCACTTTGGTTGCATGTTTCTGGATATTCTGTACATCTTGAAAAGGGTCTCGGACCACGAGCACCCTATTTCCCTGTAATGCTGTAAGTTCTGTTCGAGCTGTTGTTTTAGCTGTTGAATCAGCAAACTCATTTCCTTTGGAAATGTCATCTGTCCCTTTAGTGTGTGCTTTGCATTTGATCACTGATATCTGTTTGGGTAAGTGTATGGCTTCGAGTAACTGTGTAATGAGTTCGGCGTGCTGGATCTTGGATCCATGGGAGGTGAGGAATCCTCGTTCCTTCCATAGAGTGCCAAAGTTGTGCACTACTCAAAATGCATATTGTGAATCAGTGTACACATTAATGGCCAGGTCTTTTCCTAGGTGACAGGCACGGATAAGGGCTACTAACTCAGCAGCCTGGGCTAACAATGTCATGATCTTATGTGACTCGAGGACAGTGGATCCGGTTGTCACTGCATAGGCAGCCGCCAATTCTCCTGTTGTAAGGCGCATGCAAGAGCCGTCCACAAATAATGTTTTGTCAGGGTTGGTTAGGGGCGTATCTCTAAGGTCTTGTCTTGGTTTTGTTGTTAGTTCAACCTCATCAATGCAGTCGTGTATGCTAGTCTGGATATCATGCAGAGGTAGCAGCGTTGCGGGGTTCAGAATATTGCATCTGTGTATCGTTATGTGTGGTTTGAATAGCGTCATTTCGTAACCTGTCAATCTTGCTATTGTTAGATCCTGAGTTTGGGTCCTGTTGAGAAGTAGTTCTACTGCATGAGGGACCTGTACTGTTAATGGATGTCCCAGGACTATGGCGTCACTCTGACGAATTGCTTGTGCAGAAACTGCCACAGATTTCAAACATGCTGGAAGAGCCTGTGCTACTGGATCCAGGGTGCTTGAAAAATAGGCACAGGGTCTATGCTTGCCTCCCTGATCTTGTGTCAGGACTGACAGGGAGGTACCGTCTGTCTGTGATGAAGAGTGTGAACATTTTCAAATAATCTGGTGTGGCTAGTACTGGGGCTTGACAGAGAGAGTGTTTGAGCGTCTGAAAGGCTTGTTCGTGTTCCTCAGACCAGGGTAACTGAGGGCTCTGTGCTGCCTCTAGTGTTGTTAGTTGCACAAGGGGCTTGGCTATGAGCGCAAATTGTGGGATCCATTGCCTGCAATATGAGGTTAGCCCCACAAAGGCCCCAACTTGTTTTTGGGTCTGGGGTCGTGGCATGGTGGCAATGAGTTTGATGCGTTCAGGGTTGAGTTGTCTACCCTCCTTTGACAGCAAGTGCCCAAGATATGCCACTTGCTGTAAGCAGAATTGCAGTTTGGAAGGGGAGACCTTGTGGCCCTTGTCAGCGAGGAAACGGAGAACAGTCAAGGATGCGTCGCAGCACTGCCCCTCGGATCTTGCTGTGATTAGAAGATCATCTACGTACTGCAAAAGTGTGGTGTCGGGGGGCATGTGGATCGTGTCTAATTGTCTCTTCAGAGCTTGGCTATATACACTAGGACTTTCAGTGAAAACTTGGGGCGCTGTCATGAATTGGAAGCTTCGACCTTGGAGGGAGAAACCAAAGAGGTATTGGCTGTCAGGGTGTATTGGGATGCTGAAGAAGGCATTCTTCAGATCAATCACTGTAAACCATGAGACCTCTGCATCTATGGCAGTGAGTAGGGTGGAAATGTCAGGGACCACAGGGTGTTGCGGAATAACACAATCATTGAGTTTTCATAAATCGACTACCAGTCTGTATACAGGTGGTGAGTCAGGTGTTTTCTTGTGTACAGGGAGGACAGGGGAGTTGCAGACGTTGTATTGTGTTTCCTTAACCACCCCTGATCGGATAAGGTCTTCTATTATTTTCAATAGGGCTGCCTCTGCTGCTTGTGGTGCTTAAGGCGGGGCAGTACAGCTCCCTCCCGGATAGTGACTCTGTGTGGTGTCATGTTCATGCAACCGACATCTGTAGATTCTCGGGCCCACAACTGTTGGGGTAGTGACGCTAATCTTTTGTCTAGTTCCCTTGAAGTGAAATGCCCCTTGAAATCTCGTAGGAAAAGGCGGACATCTTGGGGGAACAGACAAAAACTGTGCCTAATTCCTTTAATTGCTTTATTCCTAGCAAATTTTCGGGGCATGAATCAGTGAGCACCAGGTTGGTAATAGTAGTGAGTGGGCCTAGAGTTAAGGGTATGGGTTGTGACGTTTTGTTGACCACTGGTTGGCCTGAAAAACCCAGAGATATATTTTGTCTGCCCAAGAGAGGTGCCTCTGGAAGCTGTTGGTGACTAACTGTCAACTTACTCGCACCGGTGTCTAACAGGAACTTCCGTTCCTCCCCCAGTATTGTGACATCTACGTAGGGGCCCTTCTGTTCTACAGGAATGGGTATTAGGGGTGGAGCCTTCCCTCTCTCTGGGCCTCCTCATGAGAAGTCGGGGTATGTGTCTGTGCTGAAATCAGTTCCGATGTACATTTGTGAAGGTCTGGAATAGGAAGGTTCTTTCTCGGCCCCCTTTTCGCCCTGGCGGGGCGGGTACGAGCGAGCCTTTGCTTTTCCTGTTGCTATATTGTGTTTTAAGACGGGGCACTTGCGCACAAAATGGCCGGGGAGTTTACAATAATTACAGCATCCTTTATCTGGGGCACCGCCCTTTGGGGCATTGCTGTTCGAGGCAGGTATGGACTGGGCTACCAGGGCCTTCATTTTAGTATCTTTCATTCTTCGTTTTTCTTGTTCACTTTCCTCACGTATTCTGTTCTGATGATATTGTAACATTTGGGAGGCGGTGCTTGCCTACCACGTGCTTTCTACCTTGAGTACTCTATTCTTCACTTGGGGTAACGCATTCTCAACAAGTTTAGAGACAAAGAGGTGCATGTAAGAATCGCTGGCAGGGGTAAGTCCACTATTGGCAGTGAAACATTTTTCCTGTCTGGTATAATAGTCTCCCACGTCCTCGTCGATTTTCTGTTTACAGGCCGAGATGGACCCTCAGTCTTCTTTCTTGGTGGTCAACAACTGGGGGAGGACCGACATCACCGCGTCAGGTAAGGCCTTGACTTTCTCACCCAGCGGTTGTCCCGCAGTGCGGGTGGTGTCCTCTGTTTCTAGTTCAGTCCATTTGATTATATGTGGCCCCACCTCCCAGTCTTTCTCCTTTAATTTACCATAGATGCCACCAGGCAGGAGTATTCTTAACAGGGCAAGGATGTCCGGGTAGGTCAAATTGCCCATTCGGAGTACGTCCCCTAATTCTTGGAAGAAGCCCACCGGATCTTTTTCATGAGCGGGGACTACTTTCATTTTAAGCATTTCCAGTTTTGTTAATGGGGTGTAGACAAACACCCGTTCTAAAATCCCTTGAGGGGTAACTCTAGGGTGTACTTCTCTTAGGGGGTAATTACCTCTCATTGGTTCAGAGCAGAGGGTATTGAGCCGCCCGTGGCATCGAGAGCGGTGTTTGAGAAATAGATTCAGGAACCCCGGAGTATTGCGCAAATATTTGTTGTTTACGCAGTCCTCCAGAAGTTGGGTAAGTTTAGGTTGGTTTCGGGAACACCATATTTCCATTAAGGTAATCAGTTGTTGTACCATGTAGATACTAGCCAATCGTTGCTCATGGGGAAGAAGCGCGGGATACAATTGTGCAATCAAATCATCATTGTACATGGAGGGGCATGCGGCCCACTGGGCGGTGGCTCTCGCCACCTCCTGTTCATGAGTCGTGAGCGTTGGCTCCATGTTCAACCAATTGTCCAGAGCTTGGACGGTTGTCTCAAATAATTCTTCGGGTGAGGGGCCTGAAGGGTCAGGTAATTGGGTTGTTTGGGACCTGGTGTTTGTGATACCAAGGTGTATACATCCCCTTGGTCCTTTGGCAGTTGACTGGGTGATCATAAAAGAGTCGGGACGGGACCCTCTTCGTCTGAGTTTTTCGGTATTTAATGACCGTTTGAGTGAACTTGGCATCACCATTATCGAGTGTGGATACACTATCATATTTTTCTAAAGGGTCAAACAAGGTATGTAAATCTGATGGTATTTGCCGTTCTTCTGTATCAAGTTGTCTGAGAAAACAGGTGGCCAAAAAGGTGAAAATGTGTATCTTGTCTTTCTTTACTCGGCCCCTCATAAGTGCTTCAACCGCCTGTTCGTTATTTCCTGTACGCAAGAATTCGTAGGCGGCGTCCAATAGTATTTTGGAATTTACCACCCTGTGAAGGGCATCATGGCTATTTCTCAGGGTACGGGAAACTATTGTCTCTGATCCTGTCCCCGGGGGAGTTCATATGGGCAGGGAAGTAGCATTTCCTTGATGGGGTCTTCTGGTGTTTTGGGTGTGGGGGCTGGGTTTACCGGTCCTTTCCCTGCCCCCTCTTGTGGTTGTGGATGGGGTGGGATGGGGGCATTAATGTAGGGAGGTGGGGGTTATCTAACAGATATGAGGTGATCGGATCCATTAGAGGGGCTGAGGGGATGCGGTCAGGTTTTTGAATTTTATCTTGGTCGGTTGGTAGGACAGGATAGAATTCTGAGATCTGGGCGTGTATAGCTCGGTCTGTCTCTTCGGCTAACTTTTTTCTGCCTCTTTCTTGTAACTGCTCTTCCTTGGCCTGTTCTGACATTCTCCTTCCTTTCTCTAACTTACTAAATACCTTCTGTTGTCTCCTGTGTGCTTCCTTCCTCCATAATTCAATTGCCTCTAATTGAGACTGTCTAGCCTTCCTTTTCCATAGTTGTTCTTCCACCTTCATAATACATTCCATATCAAAAGTTCCCACGTCAGGCCATCTATATCTATATTCCAATTTTTGTTTAAATCTTTTATTGAGTTTTGAAGAAGACAAACACAGGACAGAAGAATCATACGACAATACGGACAAATGCCCCTAGAGTGGCGTCCACCCCTCCCCTCCATAGGAGCGCATCTCACCGATGCTTCGTAGAATGTGTCCATGTAAGCTAGGGAGGGCCCTGAGGGGGTAGCAAAATCCTGAAGCTATATTCTAATTTTTTAGTATAATCCACCCATAAGTCAAAATAAGTTATTGCGGCCAGACCGTGTTTGACATACATAAAGTGACCAGGGGTATCCTTCGCAGGAATGGCCACTTCCTGCTCCAGTAACCCTTTCTTGGTCGTTAATTTGTGCAATTTAGAAAACAACGGCATGGTAGCAAGACGCCCAAGAATTTTTATAAGTGCGAACCTTTACCGAATCCTTTTAATATAAGATCCGTCTTGACTGTATTGTCCAGCTAGGGGAACACGTCTTGAACTAAAAACTTCTTTCACAAGGGTACTCACCAAGCGAAGACGCTGGTATCTTGAGAACTCGAGATGGCATTGATGCAGCGCGGGATACTCAGGACCTCGGACTCGTTTTCTTCACGGGTGTACGGGCCTGGGTTGGGACTCTCTGCAATCCTCGCCACCACCTCGTGTGGGTAACGGGGCAAGGCCACGGTCCCCGTGACCCCCGAGGGAGTTTAGCGAGAATACCTCGTCGTTGTGCACATGAAGTCCCTCGAGGGCATCAGGAAGTGTGGCGGGTCAGGTCCCGCACCTCCGGCGAGTGGAGAAGGGGAGCGTCCCTGTTCGGGGCGCCAGAATTATGTGGTAAATATAATATTACCTCATATATCGGATTTTCTAGAATGCTATCAAAAAGGTAAAGAGAGAAGAGTCTGTGGTGCAGAGTTAAAGCCTTTATTCAGTAACTCGAGTTAAGGGAGAGCTCCAGCACCAAGCGGGTTCAGGAGCAGTCTAAAGCTTCATTCACACAGCAGAATATTTATACATATCCAATCAGTAGGCAAAAGAAAGAAAAAGGAAGTGACAAGCAGAAGTGACAAACAGTTATTTCAAACAAGATGTGTCAAGGTATGAGCATGTCCCATGTCTCGTGAGAGTGCATGTGATGTTGAAATGTGTTCTTGATCTTTTCAGTTGAAGGCCCTTCCTCATCCGGGAGGTTTTATCTCTGGCTTACAGTCAAGAACAGGAACTATTTCTTAAAACAGGAACTATCTTCTGCTGGTTTCCAGAATTGGCAGAACCACAGGAATGTGTGGTCAATGAACTGAGATGTCAGGTGCAGGGTGTCTTGCTCGTGGGTCTGAAGACAAAATGGATGACACACACAAAATGGGTGCTTGTCTGAATAAAAATGGCTACCAGGCAGAAACAGGGAAATGATGGGGCACAATTGTCAATTTTATTTACTCCGATAGAACCCCTGAACTGGTGGTCATATTTTGCAGGACACCTGCCACAGGTGCCCTGACAATTCTGGAAGAGGGTACTGCTCCAGGTGGGAGGCAACAAAGCCCCAAGGAGGAGGACCGGGTGTGGGAGAGCCCACTCCAGTCTCTTGTCCAGCCGTCGGGTAGAGGCCTGGGGCTGGTGGGTCAGTGTCAGGATGTCATACCGGACCTGACAGGAGGGAGAGTGGACAAAGGGTGCCAAGCACCTGGGGCTACTACCCCCGATCTCTGATGCCACATAGGTTTGAGAGCCCTGAGAGGCACAAGTCCTGGCTCTCAACCCTGACTACTGTCAGTGGCCACTGTGATTGCTGTCTGTCTGTTGGGACACACCTATGAGCAAGTTAAGGTTAGATGCTGCACATCTCAGAAGCGGCGCTCCTTCACGCTGCTCCCTGATCAATCACTGGTATCGTAGCGCTTACTGCCAGACTGCTGATTGCCATTAATTTCAATTGCTCATTTCATCACTACTATAGCGCTTTACTGATAGACTGCTCTTGAATTATTACTGAACTGTGCACTGCTCGCTTTGCCTGCTGCCAGACTGCTGATTGCCATTAATTTCAATTGCTCATTTCATCGTTACCATAGTGCTTTCCTGATAGACTGCTCTTGAATTATTACTGAACTGTGCACTGCTCGCTTTGCCTGCTTTATTGTTTGTGCCTGATTGTGCCGGTGCCACAGCCCATTTAGTCTCGTCCTCTTTCTCTTTTGGCTTGCTGCCATTTTGTTGTTTGTTGTTGTGCCTCCCAGCCCGGCTCTCCACCCCGCTCCCGCCTCCCAGCTGCTTCTCCCTCCCAATGGAACTTAAGGCCCTACACGATCGTCCAAGCGCTGTGACCGCCCTGACTTCTCAGAAGTGGTCGCTCCTTCATGCTGCTCCCTGATCAACCACTGGTATCGTAGTGCTTACTGCCAGACTGCTGATTGCCATTAATTTCAATTGCTCATTTCATCGTTACCATAGCGCTTTACTGATAGACTGCTCTTGAATTATTACTGAACTGTGCACTGCTCGCTTTGCCTGCTGCCAGACTGCTGATTGCCATTAATTTCAATTGCTCATTTCATCGTTACCATAGCGCTTTACTGATAGACTGCTCTTGAATTATTACTGAACTGTGCACTGCTCGCTTTGCCTGCTTTATTGTTTGTGCCTGATTGTGCCGGTGCCACTGCCCATTTAATCTCGTCCTCTTTCGCTTTTGGCTTGCTGCCATTTTGTTGTTTGTTGTTGTGCCTCCCAGCCCGGCTCTCCACCCCGCTCCCGCCTCCCAGCTGCTCCTCCCTCCCAATGGAACTTAAGGCCCTACACGATCGTCCAAGCGCTGTGACCGCCCTGACTTCTCAGAAGTGGTCGCTCCTTCATGCTGCTCCCTGATCAATCACTGGTATCGTAGTGCTTACTGCCAGACTGCTGATTGCCATTAATTTCAATTGCTCATTTCATCGTTACCATAGCGCTTTACTGATAGACTGCTCTTGAATTATTACTGAACTGTGCACTGCTCGCTTTGCCTGCTGCCAGACTGCTGATTGCCATTAATTTCAATTGCTCATTCCATCGTTACCATAGCGCTTTACTGATAGACTGCTCTTGAATTATTACTGAACTGTGCACTGCTCGCTTTGCCTGCTTTATTATTTGTGCCTGATTGTGCCGGTGCCACTGCCCATTTAATCTCATCCTCTTTCGGCTTGCTGCCATTTTGTTGTTTGTTGTTGTGCCTCCCAGCCCGGCTCTCCACCCCGCTCCCGCCTCCCAGCTGCTCCTCCCTCGCTCCGCCCCCCTCCACTATCTACATATGTCAGAGCAACACACGCGCAGCGTCCACGCGCAGCGGACGCGCCCTATGCGCCAAAGGTAAGCCCGTCTACGCCCGTCCGCGCCTGGACCGCACCCAGTGCCAGACCCCCTGGCCCCCGCAAAATCCACTCCACCCGCATATCGTACGACGCCGCAACCCTCTCAGCACTTAACCCCGGCCGACTCCCAAACTGCAACCAAGCCGCCCCAGGACAAACCCATGGACCCTTCACCTGCCACTCCTGCAAGTTCGACTGCATCAGGATCCACACCAAATCCACAGACTCCAAACAGAACTCCAACACTAACCACCTGAAGTGCATCCTGCTCAACACCCGCTCGGTCCACAGACACGCCATTGAATTTTGGAACCTACTCGACACCACATCGCCGGACGTCGTCTTTCTTACTGAAACCTGGATGAACGCCTCATCAACGCCCGACATTGCCATAGCCATCCCGGAAGGCTACAAGATCATCCGAAAGGACCGCATCAACCAAACAGGAGGAGGCATCGCCATCGTCCACAAGAACACCATCCGCATCACGACCAGTTCCGATGACAACCTCACATCCGCCGAACACCTTCACTTCCAGATTCACACCGACCCTAAGACCACACTCACAGGCACCCTCATCTATAGACCACCTGGACCCCGCACACAATTCAGCGAAGACATCACTGACTTAATCAGCCCCCACGCCCTCCCCTCAGAGGACTACATTCTACTGGGAGACCTCAACTTCCACCTGGAAAAGAACAATGACAGCAACACCACCACCCTTATGGACAACCTTGCCAATCTCGGACTCAAACAACTTGTTGACACCCCCACCCACACTCTTCACCTCCAGCAAGCACATCTCCTTTAATCACACCACAGCTCTCCATTGGACGGACCACAGCTGCGTTCACTTAAACTACAAAAAGACTACGCCCCACAACCACCCACAACCAATTCCCCGGAGAAACTGGAACAAAATTACCACCGACCAGATCTTCACATCGCTTCACCAAAACCCTCCTGCAAAATCTTCGTACCCAAACCAAGCAGCCACCAACCTCACACAATGGATCACCCACAGCGCTGACGAATTAGCACCCTTGAAAAACCATCACATCAAGCAAGGCAGCAAAAAAGCCCCCTGGTTCAATGATGACCTTAAGAAATCCAAGAAGATCTGTCGCACCCTTGAAAAAGCCTGGCGAAAAAAGCCAACCACTGACAACCTGGCCACCTTCAAGAACACCACCCGCAAACACCACCAACTTATCCGATCCACCAAGAAATCAGCATTCAAGGATCGACTCGACAACAACGCCCACAACAGCAAGGAACTATTCAACATCATCAAAGAGTTTACCAACCCCACCGCCGGCACCAACGACATCACTCTCTCCCAAGACCTCTGCGACTCTCTAGCCTCGTTCTTCTACAACAAAATCGCTGACATACATAACAGCTTTGGAGACCAGTCCACCCCACCCACCTCCGAACTAAAACCCCCCTCCAACAACCTTTACGCCTGGAACCCAATCACCACTGAAGACACCATCCGCCTGATGAACACCATCCACTCAGGTTCACCAACCGACCCATGTCCCCACCATATTTTCAACAAAGCAGACTCCATTATATAACCCCATCTCCGAGACCTCATCAACTGCTCCCTCAACTCCGCTACCTTCCCGGAAAGCTGGAAACATGCCGAACTCAGCGCCCTCTTGAAGAAACCCACAGCAGACCCCACTGAACTCAAGAACTACCGCCCCATTTCGCTCCTCCCTTTCCCTGCCAAAGTCATTGAGAAAGCCGTTAACAGTCAACTCGCCGCCTTCCTCGAATCCAACAAATCCCTCGACCCTTCACAGTCCGGCTTCTGAGCCAAACACAGCACAAAGACCGCCCTCATCGCAGCAACAGACAACATTCGAACTCTACTCGACAACAGAGAAACAGCTGCCCTCATCCTACTTGACCTCTCCGCAGCCTTCAACACAGTCTGTCATAGCACCCTTATACAACGCCTTAGCAACGCCGGAATACAAGGAAAAGCATTGGACTGGATCACCTTGTTCCTCGCCGGAAGAACCCAGAGAGTCCTCCTCCCCCCTTTTTAGATCAGAGGCCACCAAAGTCATCTGCGGCGTACCACAAGGATCTTCACTCAGTTCCACCCTCTTCAACGTATATATGAGTCCCCTCGCATCCATCGCGCGCCAACACAACCTCAACATTATCTCCTACGCAGACGACACCCAGCTGATCCTCTCCCTCACCAAAGACCGTAATACCGCCAAAACCAACCTACACGAAGGGATGAAAGAAGTAGCCGAGTGGATGAAGAACAGCCGTTTAAAACTGAACTCGGACAAAACGGAAGTCCTCATTTTAGGATCATCCCACTCCGCCTGGGACGACTCATGGTGGCCACCGGCCCTGGGAACCGCACCCATACCTACGGCCCACGCACGTAACCTGGGCTTCATCCTGGACTCCTCCCTCTCGATGACCCGACAAGTCAACGCCGTCTCATCATCATGCTTCAACATCCTACGTATGCTCAAAAAATCTTCCGTTGGATCCCCACCGAAACAAGAAAGACGGTCACCCATGCACTGGTCACAAGCCGACTGGACTACGGAAACACCCTTTACGCCGGAACCACAGCCAAATTACAGAAAAAACTCCAACACATCCAAAACGCCTCAGCCAGACTCACTCTAGACATTCCCCACCAAGCTCACATTTCCGGTCACCTGAAAGACCTCCAATGGCTTCCCGTCAACAAGAGAATAACGTTCCGTCTCCTCACCCATGCACACAAAGCCCTCTACGACCTAGGACCCGAATACCTCAACACGCGCCTGTCCTTTTACACCCCCAGCCGCCAACTACGATCGTCCAATCAAGCCCTCGCCGCAATCCCACGCATCCAAAGATCCACCATGGGGGGAAGATCCTGCTCCTACTTAGCGGCCAAGACCTGGAATTCTCTCCCCACCCACCTCCGCCTTACACAGAACCACCTCTCCTTCAGAAAACAACTAAAAACTTGGATATTCGATAAGTAAAGTTCCCCCCCTCCTGCAAGCGCCTTGAGACCCTCTGGGTGAGTAGTGCGCTATACAAATTCAAACTTGACTTGACTTGAGAGGTGAGGAGAAGGGTTTCACATGGGTTAGCTTGATGGACCCTGAGAGTATGGACAGAGGAATTGAAATAGGTTCAGATTGGGGTAGTACTGGAATATGCCCTTGCTGTTGCGTGCTAGGTCCATGTTTTATCACCCAAGCAGGTAAGCCTATCAAGGTAGGGATTGGTCTACCCTGCGTTTTAGCTGGAAGGGGGCTGTTTTGGACTTGGCCCTTTTTTCAGGGTCATCCCTGAACTTTTTGCCTTCCTCCTATATTTTTTCTGATTTTTGTTGGTTTCATGACTCTGGGCACTTTACCACTGCTGATCAGTGCTAAAGTGCATATGCTCTCCCTATTGTAAATTGATGTATGGATTAGTGACTTCATGATTGGCTGATTTGGTTTACTTGTCAGACTCTAGAACAGTACACTGAGTGTGCCCAGGGCTTGTAAACCAAATGCTGCTAGTGGGCTTGCAGCACTGGTTGTGCCACCCACAGAAGCAGCCTGTAAAAGTGTGTCTCAGGTCTGCCTTTGCGGAGCCTGTGTGCAGTCTGGTACTGTAATGCTGACTGGGCAACTGCACCCACTTACCAGTCCCTAAACCTTCCCTTTTCTTCATATCAGACACCCCTATGGTAGGCCCAAGGGCAGGGTGCATTGTGTAAGTATAATGTAGGACATGCCCTGGTGTGTGTGGCATGTCCTAATAGTGGTATACAGCCATTTTCGTTTTTCGCTATTGCAAGGCTACCTGTTCTACATAGGCCAGAATGGGCAGCTAGATTATTACATCTTATAACCCTAACTGACTCAGGGAACATGGTAGAAATTAGAGTTTACTATGCCTGAACTCAGAATGATAAAATACATCTTTTAGAGAAGTTGGCTTTAACATTCTGTGTTTGAAAATACCTCTTTTAGAAAGTAGGTATTTTGTTGTCTAACTATCCAAGCCTGACTTTGCTAGGTTCTTTATTGCTTGTTTGGAGTTTGAGTGACAGGGCTGGGGGATTCCAGGAGACAGGACGAGTCAGCCCAGTGGTGAATGGAGAGATCTGCATCTAGATGGGTGGGAGGAGTTGCACCTGGGACCTGAATAGGGCTGTGCCTGCCTTCCACAATGCCAGCTCTACCCCTGTGGTGCGTCTGATGTCTCTGCCCTGCACTGTGAAAGGAGAGAAGGAGTCATGGCAACAGAGTGCTTCAAGGCTGTGCCTTTCCTCCACAATGCTGGGTCCCCCTCCTATGGGGTGTCTGATGTTTCTGCCCTGCACTGTGAAAGGAGAGAAGGAGTCATGTCAACAGAGTGCTCCAGGGATGTGCCTTTCCTCCACAATGCTGGCTCCACCTCCTGTGGGGCGTCTGATGTGTCTGCCCTGCACTGTGAAAGGAAAGAAGGAGTCATGCAAACAGAGTGCTCCAGAACTGGTTTGGACTAGGCAAAGGCTCCTCTTCCTCAGAAGACAAAGGATTTTGGAGTATAAATAGTGGGACCCTGATCCCAAGAAATTAGATCACGTTTGGACTACAAGAAGAAACCTTTGCTGAGGAGAGGAATCTGAAGAAACTAAGGAGAGACTATCCCTAAGCTGAAGTGCTGCTTGGGGATTGGGCTGCAGTGGTTGCCTGACTGCCAAAGAAAGGAGAAAGGACTTTGTGTGCACTTTATTCAACTTGTGACCGATCTCCAAGGGCTTGAGAGAAGAGCTTCCCTCCTGCTGAAGTCTCAGGGACAAAAGACTTCAACCCCCAGCTCTCCAAGAGTTCTTTGGAAGTGCCTGCTGCTGTTTTGGGCCTTCTGAGGGACTGCGTGTCGCAAGGAGCTGGAAGCGCGATTCAAGAGTAAGAAGCGTGTCGCAGCCACTACCGTCGCATCTCTGAACAAGGGTGTCGCCGCTGTAGCTGACGCATTGCAGCACATCGAGAGAAGCGTCTCGCACTGAAGAAGAAGCGTGTTGCCGTCGCATCTCTGAACAAGGATGTCGCCGCTGCAGCTGACGCATTGCACCTCGTTGAGAAAAGTGCCTTGCATCCACGGAGAAGCGTGCCGCCGTCGGAGCCGCTGTCGTCGCATCTCTGAACAAGAGTGTCGCCGCTGCAGCTGTCGCATCGAGAAGAAGCATCTCGCATCGAGGGAGAAGAGTGTCGCTGCCAAAGCCGCTATCGTCTCATCTCTGAGCAAAAGTGTGGCCGCTGCAGCTGACGCATCGAGCCGAGACTTATCGCAACATCAGAGAAGCGTGCTGCATCAGAAAGGACTTGGCGTCCTTATTTCTCTGCACCGGATAGAGGAGAGGAGTTGGCCTAACAGCTAGGGCGGTCGATCTCGAATCTGGGGAACAGGTTCGAGTCTCGGCAATGACGCTGAACATCCTGTGATTCTAGGCAAATCACTGAATATCCCTGTACCTACCTAAAATGATTCGGGTCGAATTTGCGCTATAGAAAACTGCAAAAAAAAAAATGTTTTTAAATGCATGTGCTCTAGGGGGAATGTACCCTACCATGGATGCCAGAGTGGAAGTCGCGGAGAAAAGGAACACTTCACTTGTCGCAAAACATAAACTTAAATCCATTAGCAACCTCTTGAAGGGACCTTCCCACATTTGACATTTTGTTGACAGGTTTTTGGCTCCCATCAACCTCAACGCCATAAAATGTGAGCGTGCGCCCTCAGGAATCGCAGACCTGTCATTCATTCATTAAGGAGCTGTGATCCTAGGCGCTATTTACAGCCTATGACTTAAACAGTCTGTTTGCACCAGAAATCCCCGTCCCTGACGCCGAATGAAAACAACCATTTCAGTCGCTCCAGTGCTGGTACTCAAAGCAACCAAAACACAGACCTTCAGGGTGTCCCCCGAACAGGCCGATAAAATATAGCCGCGAGGCAGGAAAACAAATTAAACTAGAGCTCAGCTGTACTTTTCTCAAGGCATCAGTATGTGATGCCAAGTCGGACAATATCTTGCTTATATCAGAAACACGTACGGCCTAATTTATGGTTAGTCACCCGGCGTTAATTAGGGAGAATTGCCAGGAACAGTTTTCCTCGTGTACATTTATTGCTGCGTCACACGCTGCCGAAAGCCGAATAGGAGGCAGTGAAAGAGAACAGCTCCTACTCGTAACCAACTAATTAACAAGGTGCACAAATTCCTAAGAGAGCGAGTGGTTCTGGCAAAACTATGGGGGAACACGGTCTTGTTTAATGGGTGGGAGGAGTAGAGTGGTCGAGAAAAGTCTGTTGCTACCCAGCAGTCATCAAATAAAGAAACTGGAATGCAAACCTTGCTTTACATCAAAATAAACGAGTTTAATGGATCCAAGGATTTCAACCCCCCTGCAGAGGCACTAATTGCAAAATCACACAAAAGCTTGAGTTAGTTACAGCATTGCCAAGCAGAGCGGCCTAGAAGGGTAGAGGGCTTTGCTGACACGTTTGCTCTACACAGGTTATCTATACTTAATATATGAAAGTATAGCATGGAATTTTCTGGATGCGCCTCAGTCACAGCCCAACTCTGTCGACTTTAAAACCCGATAAAAACGTGCTTGCAGCATTTACCAGTCCTGACTCCTGGCAAGTTACGCCGTTTATATATAGCACATTCTCTGTCACTTCTAATGACCCCCATTGATTCTGTAAGGTGTTTGAGAAGACTAGTGTTGTGCTGTCTCCTGAGTAGCAGCTCCTGTTGTGGTCCATTGTATTGCAGCATTTATATAGCGCTTACTACCCCTATGTTGGGTGCTGAAGCACTTTTCTACATGAGTAGCAGGCTACACTGTGTAGGTTGTGTGGTTGAAAGGATGTTGTCTTTGTTTTGACCCTATGTATGGGAAGTGTTTCCATGACGTGCAATAACTTAGGAGCGTTGGTGTAATAGTTTAGGGTGTCCATGCCAACTTTAATAGAGCTCAATTTTAAGGTTAAGTGGGGCCAACCTGTTGGTGAGTTATACCCCTTAATCCACAGTACAATCATGATAAAAAATTAGGATATAGGTTGGTCTCTTGTATTATATATATTTCTAATAAAAAAAATGAGCATTAGTCAATAGAGCATCATTTTCTTGTATAGTAATTAAGTAATCTCGTAGTCCTTGATGACCTCAACACTCACATTTTACAAGTTATTACAACACGTGTTTCAGTCCATGTGGCAAGGTCGCCCTGGGCTTTTTCAAAGCGAAGAAATGTCACAGATACGTGTCTTCAAGTCCAGACTGCTGGGTCCAAAAATAGACGTTGCAAATTGCTGTGTGATTCAGAGCTGGACTATGCTGTATTGGTCCCTGCTGTCATCTCAACTAGATTAATAAATTACTATACAAGAAAATGATGACCTATGGACACGTATAGTAATTTTGAATATGAAATTTGGAAATATATAATACAAGGCACCAACATATATCTTAAATAGTTATTGTGTGACCACCAAGGTGCAGTTATTGCATTATGGGACGCAGTACATATCAGTGTGGTGGATGACGATATGTGAGAGAGAGAGACGTGCTGTTTTACAGTTTTTAGAATGCTCTTAGCGTTGAACAGCTCTGCAGGTCCATTTATGGTATTTCTTATAATGTAACCTGCTGCTTAGCTGGTTACTCCTGTTGAGGTCCATCTCTTTCTGTGCCTGTGCCCCTATGTGCATATTGCTGTCTGATTCTGAGATTATTTTGTCTCTGGTATTCAGTGTTCAGGTACCATGGACTGATTTGCTCCTTTGATGTTGTCTTCAAAGCTGGTTATTTGTTTTACTCTTAATCTCCATGTTCTCCCTGTCTGACTACTGTCTTAGTGTTGTGGGGCATCACAACAGATGCCTAGAATAAGCTTTGTTTCTGAGTCCTGGGGCTGTAATTTCTTACTGTGCACTATCCTGTGAGGATGCTGTTGTTTGCCGTTGGCACTTTAGGGATAATCAAGTTACTCTATTGGGGAACTAAACTGCCATGGTGTTGAGGATGAGCGGACAAGACTCGCTCCACTAAGACCCTCATATCAGGACTCCATATTCCAGTCAACATGATTCCGGGCTCAGAGACACTAGATTTGTCTGTGCTGATGCAGGAATAGGGACTGTGGGCTGCTGAACAGTGGGGTCCTACCCACCCCCCAGCAGCATTGGGGAGCAGATTATGCTCCCAGGCAGGATAAAAAACACCCATCCCCACTACCTGCCCTCCCATCCCACTCCTTGACCCCCCAGGGGCCACTTTCTAGAATCTTTCAATCTACCCAGAGCAATCGGGATTGCGGAAAACCCAGTATCTTCAGGTCCATGTGGTTATTCCTCATTTTGGAAAGAACAGTTGTAAATAACAGATTTAAACGGGGTGGGGGTTGGAATACCAGCAAGAATCAGGAGTTGCTGCCCTCTTATCTCTGCACCATAGTCCGCTGAACTCATTATGAGGGTCTAAGGAGTAGGGCGTTGAATACTCGGATACACTAGGACACTACATATAAACTCACAAGAACTTCAATATGCGTCAGTACTTTAGCTTTAAAAAGTAAAAAAAAGGACATTTGGGGCCCGATGTAGGTAAATCTACATTTACCACTTCATAAATACCGAATCATACCGAATCAGTATTTATGAAGTGGTAAATTAGAGGGGGGGAGATGTAGGTATTTCAGATTCGGTAAATACCGAATCTGTAAGATTCGGTATTTACCGATTCTGTAAATACCGATTCGGTATCCCCCATTGCTTCCTATGGGCCTTGAAGCCCATAGGAATCAATGGGCATTACCGAATCGGTAATCGGTAAAATACCGAATCGGACAAAAAAAGGTCCCCTACATCTCAGTAGGCCAAATACCGGTCGGAAACGGCCAAAATCGGCCGTTTCCGACCGGTATTTGGTACCTACATTGGGCCCTTGGAAAGCTATCTTTATGGTAGTAATGCAAGCAAACACAATTTGCTTATGCATTTGTCTGCCTGCTATAACATATTCAGTATGTTTTCTTCAAACATGTGGGTCAAATTAAAAGGAAATATAAATGTTTGGACGATGGGAAGAGGCTCACGTGTAAATAGGTGCACTTTTTGACACCCAAGAGCTTTCATTTTTAGCAAGCCTTACAGCATTTGTACAGTGCCAGTTGTGACAGCCCATCGCAAAGTACTGCGCCCTCCCCACCTGGGAGAAGCGCAAGGTAATTTTACCACGCTTGAAACGAGAAAAGTCATTTCCATTTTGATGATGCAGTCTTCAAAAGCAAAGGCCATGGCTCTGCAGCGCGGCTTACCATGTTGGAAAGCCAACGCACAATCATTGACCTGGAGGAGCGCTGCCAAGCCGGATCACAGGAGTCCACAGGTTCAGGTGAGACACGCTGACACGGGGAGGCGGGAAACTGCAAGAGGAACAGCAGCACGGTCTGTTTCACAATTAATTTGTTCTTTAAACAAGTCCGTCCCATAAGCTCTCATTTCAGTGCAGCTCTCAGGCAGCCCTTGGAAATGTTTTATTAAACAGGTGAGGAAGGTGAGCTGAGGGTCATGGAGGCAGAAAGAGCGTGTCTATAATGCTGATCTGACAAAAGTGATTCTCTATGGCCACATGCCTGCAAACACAGCAGCCATGTTGAATTCTCAGTGGTCACTCTAATTGAAGAGAAAAAATAAATGGTTCAAAAAAATAAATTACAAATAATTGGTGTTCGTAAGTGTATCTGTAACGAGTTCCCATCATTCCTTGCAGCAACAGATGCTCCTTCCAAAGATGGCAGAGGGGCTGGATTGGCTGTGACGGGAAAGTGGTCAGTGGTGTGTGACTCCGCCAATTGTGTGCCCCTCACATAGTGGTTTGGGTTGTCTGGGATTTAAGGAAAGCGAGTCAATGGTGTTTGGGAATCGGAGTGCAGTGCTGCTGTTCACATTCCCCTCACTAAGATGCAGAGGTGCTGCATGGGCTGGGAATGGTGTTTGGGAGCAGATGTGTGGCACAGCCCTGCATGTGCTATTCATAAATGTGGCAGGCAGGATAGATGGATTCTGAGGGGAGTACGACATGGGGTTGTTTGTGTGCTTCACGCTGAGAAGTGTAACACCACACTGGTTGTGAGAAGGCAATTAATCCAGAGTACATGGACTGTGGCAGCCAGTGCAACAGAAGGTGGTAGCACCACCTGGGCCAAGATACAACCTTCAATGAGATAAGCACGATGGTGTCATAACATTGGTCTTATGGGTATTGTTATGCTCCAGTTTGCTCTTTTTTTTTTGTTAAAACAGTTTTTATTGCAGACATATGAAATACAAAGTACATTTATCTAGGCACTGCCTCTCTGACACCAATTCTAGTCAGCAGTTGTTCATCTTCATACACAGCCTTTGAGCTCACAACTCGGAGGTCGGGCGGCGTTGAACAGTTGTACCCCCGTTCCAGTGACGCATGATCAGGCACAGCCATCTCGTCAAATATGCACTTGTCCGCTTTTGTTTTACTCCCCCCTAAACTCCCCCCCGCAACTAGGTTACCCCCCAACTCCCCCCCTCCCCCCTTGAGTCCCTGCACCTGCGCTTGAGTTTGGTTAGTCCGCATCCATGAGTGCTGTCAGGGGTAAATATGTGTCTAGAGATGTGATGTGTCCTGGGTGTTTCTGGGGGCATCTACGTCTGAGTTCGGAGGGTCCTCCTCTCCCAGCGCTGTGCTATCTCGCAAAGCCTGCACTAGCACCTCCCACGTTGTCGCTGCGTCTAATGCCTTGTCGTCCGACTTGCAGCGAGCCAATTGGTATCTAAGTGTACTTTCACTAGCTGCCCATTTCAGGAACTCATTGGTCCACCGCCTATGTGTGGGGCCCGTTCTGGATTTCCAGTTCCTCGTTATTTCTCTTTTGGCCAAAAGGAGACCCATATCGATAAATTTGCTGGTGATCTTATTTTTGGGTGTATGAGGGAACCAATGCAGTATACTAATGGCCATGTCGTATTGCAACCCTCTGTCCGTGACGTTGTTTAGTGTCTCGGCAATCTACCGCCAGTAATCCCGCAGGTGAGGGCAGGACCACAACATATGGCCCAATTCCACCCCTCCCGCAGTGCATCTGGGGCACGCTGCTTCCGCCACTCCAAAATATTTCCTAATTTTGCCAGGTGTTAAATAAGCCCTGTGGAGGACATAAAAGTGTATAAGCTGGAAGCGTGCTTTTCCGTGCCCGCCGCACTATCTGCGCCCATGTTGTGTCAGGGATCTCCATATCCAGATCCGCTTTCAATGCAGTCAAGGGCAGCAAAGTCTCCCGCGACATCCTAGAGTAGAGGCACGTCACTGCTTTATAAGTGCCAGCTGCCATCATGGTGTACTGGCAAGCCATGGTCTTTGCGGGTTCGAGGAGCTCCTCTTTCCAGCCCCGGTCACCGCGGCGTGTAGTAAGTAATCGTCCCTCGGTAGGTCGAAACGGTCTTGAAAAGTTTGGAACGGCAGGAGCACCCCGTCTTCATACAAATCACCCAACGTTTGTAGTCCCGCGTCTTCCCAGGTCTGCAGGTGTGACCAGTCCCCTCAGTGAGGGAGCGCCGTCACCTTTCCCAGAGGTATCTCCGGTGTGTACGGGTGACGTACGTACGCCCGCCCGACGCTGCGCTCGGTTCCAGCAAAGCCTGAACGTCCGCTCCTCCAGAGACAGATCTCTGAGGGCGAGCCTCTGTTGTAAGGTGATATAAGCCAGGACGTGGCGCGGAGTACCTCCATCCCTTTCGTGCTCCGGACCCCGGAACACCCTCGCCACCTCCTGCGTAAAGACCTGCAATTGCATGCTCCAGTTCGCTCATGTCAGCCATCTTCACAAATACCTTGGGTCTCTATTCTTTTGCAATGGCTTTTCTGTGTAATTGCATCAGTGTTATACCAGCGATACAGATTTGAGGAATTCAGACCGAAATCTAGCACTGCTCAAAACTTGGACAACTCTATACAGTAAAACCTCATCTAATTATTTTATAGTGTAAAAGAAAATTAAATAAATGGTGTTCCTCAAAATTTCCTTATACCCAAAGCCCACCACCAAAAGCAACAAGGGCCCCACTCCTCCATAGTTAATTGTGGTCCACCAAAGATCTAGTAATGAATGAAATGGTTAAGCCGAGTTAAGTCCCTGTTTTCCAGACTGAATATTATTGGAGACAACAACCAGTTAGGACTAGTTTTTTGTAATCTTTTCAATGGGACAGATGTAGCACTAGGCCAGCACTTCAGCTGGAGCCCAGGAGGTGACCAAAGATTTAAGGGCATGTATTTCAAGATATACCAGCTATCTATCTCAGTCAAGAGTAACTTGCTTCACTAATTCCTTTTGGAATTAGGCTTGAGAAGTTAGGTTGAACCACAAGTTTAAAAGTTGCTCTCTTGAACTGTACAGCTACAAAGTTGGTTCAAACCGTTTTGTACTTAGAACCAACTCTGCCAGTCAACAGAAACACATTCTATGCCTGTGTCTCCTAAATACAGGTATGTGGAGGATTGAAGAATAGTGCAGGCTCACTAACCCTTTGCATGAAAGGGGACAATGCAACTCCATGACGCTGAGTATGCTCCTCCTTTCCTCGACAACTATGCCATAGAGATCATGTGGCTCATGGGTGACCTCATTCCACTGAGCTATCCCCCATGCAGATCTTCTAGTCAATTCGGCCTTCTGCAGGTCTCCCACGAATCAGGTTGATTTCTCCTGGCAGGTGTGCCCAAGTGCTCAGGCAAGTGCACTTTTTGTCTCTCTCTAAATCACAACAACAAAGCATTTTGGAGGCTTCCCAGATTTAGATTCATCACGTAAGAAGAGTAGCAACCCACAGTGGTTCCACTCATTGTGTGTAGGAAGCCTTCTTCTTCTGATCTCACACTGGTGTACAGTTCTCATTGGTATACCAAGTACTGATAATTGGGCCAATACTTATTTTCTTCTTCCACATCTGATGGACAAGGTAGGAATCCAGAATCAAACAAAAGGTTTTTATTAAAAGTTTAAGCACACCTCTAATCTTAGAGAAGAACATCTTCCAGTTCTTGCAGAATTTTCTGAGGCTCTGAAGATAAGAGTACAGAAATCTGACCAGTTCTGATGTGTTCTATTGGTTTTATGAAATGGACGTATACAGAGATCTTGATATGTTCTCATTGGATGCACAACCAACAAAAACTCACACAGAAAATTGGCTTTAGTGGGTTTCACTTGGACAGGGGAAACCTAACACGGAGAAAGTAATGGTCTGGTGCCCTATTGACAACAGCAGGTAAAACAGATTTTGGGGAAGGGTACCTTGAGTTTGTGTAGGCCAGCATAGTGAAATATAAACAGAGCCAGCCTTGTGAAAAGAAAAGCCACATTCTTATAAAGCATACAGACTGTGTCCAAATAGCCTCCAGCCTTTAAAGTCATCAGTGAGCCATACACAAGTGAAGCACTTGCCCCCTTCAAAAAATTTCGACAGATGATGAAGGTGAGACACCCTTATTACTGGGAATGGGGGTACATTTTGCCTGGTAGAGACAGCAGCAGTATCCCATCAGGGGTACAGATCAAAACAACTTTCCCCTTGAACTACCACAACTGCCACCAGTCACTGCATTGCCTAGGCCAAGGGGCGTTGATCGCTCTCACTTTGGATGTCCCCCTAGTTAACAGAGCACTGCACTGGTGATGAACAAAACAATATAAATATGAGGCACTTCAGTAAACGTTCATGATTGTCCAGTTCACTGGAGGAACCAGCTAACCAGAACAAAAAACAGGCAGGGAGGGACGGCTTCGCTTTACCAAATCAAGCAGGGGACCTTAATCCAGCCAATGCCAATTCCTCATTTGTTCTATACTTCTCTGGTTTTATGGTCTTTCAGTGCCCAGCATCTCTTTCAAATAAGGTTTTCCCTGGGTTCTTGGTTTCAGCACATCCTAATAAGAATGTTTTTGTGACAAAACCTTGCAATTGGTGAGACAATATTCCATCCCTGTGGCTCAGTAATGTCTGATCACAGAGATTATGGGATATTTCAGCCATCCAAAAGGCACTGACTTTGTAGATTCCATGTTCTTGATTTAACCAGACTGCCAGACCATCAAGTAATTTTAGCTAAGTTCTTAAAAAGGGTCAATATTTGATGGCCCTCGATAAAATAGAACTCAATATAGAGCCCGACGGGTAATGCTTTCAGTTGTTTTGTTTTTATAGTTTTGGGTCACAAAGCAGCAATCCTGTTTCAAACCAGGGTTAGATTTGTAAAAAATAATTCAGTTCTTCCTATTGGAAAATTGCAAGGCTCACATACAAGTTCAGGTTCTCATAACAGTAAGGCTATTGGCTGGCAGTGGAGGATCAGCAAGAGGTACGCCCGCAACCCAATCTTCACTGCTGATAGCAAAGATTCCTGGTGCTTTCTACGATTGAAGAATGATGTTACTTAGATACTGGCACCGGTGACAGCTTTTCTCTACCACTAAGTGTCTATGCCCAGTAATCTCAAGAGTGAGAAATTTGACATTCAGTGGCAGATTTATCATCCTTTTTGCACAGTGCAATGCAGCAAACTAACTTGCTATGCTTGGTTGTGTGAAAGGGAGAGGGCAGAAATGTGGGCTCCATATTTACAAAGGTATGCCGCATTTCTGCTCTGTCCTTGCACTGTCTCACTGTGCGTGCTGCCTAGGGCCAATGGAGGCACCCATGCATCACAGTGCAAGGGTGTTTGCATTAGGGGTATGATGGTGTTTGAGCAGGAAGGGATGCCTTCCTGCACAAAAACAATCCTTAGAGGGATATTCCTCTGAGTGCTGTGGAATGCATTACATATGGGTAGAGGAATTAACGAGGAGAAATAAAGACATTACTCCTCAGTACAACTCTGTCATGTAGATGCATCTTTTTTGCACAAACCCAGGTTTACAAGTCTTTGTAAATCTGGGTTTGCATCAAAATACATGGGTGGAGGGATGGCAAGGGCCATGCTCCTCCCATGTAACGCTTACCTGATGCAAAGTGGAGCAAGACAGTGCTACCTATTTATATTTACTAAACCATGGAAAATCACGCAAAGGAGTTTTGCGTAGCTTAGTAAACCCAATTAAGGACTTGCCTTGCGACTATTTGTGTCACGCAAGGGCAATGCAAATCCTTTAAAAATCTGCCTATCTGTGTAGTATTTTGGGACCTATATCAATTAGAGTTTTTGGTCAGAATTCGAATGGCCTTCCAAATTCTTTACAAAGTGTTGTCTTGGAGCTATTCTGGACACTTTCCAAGTCATGTCTGTTTCTCCAACAAATTTAGGGAAGGGAGAAAAGAATGGATGACATTTATATACTGTACTTCCTTGCAAGACATCTAAAGGCACTGTTTTTTGCCCGTAAGTACGACAAACCGAAACAAACAGGGTTAGGTTAAAATATGGTTTTGACTAGATAAATATTTTTTTACTCAAAATCCCTTCATTGAAATTTTCAAAACAAAACATCTGGAAATGACTGTGTCGCTACATCATGGCAACATACATGGAGATTAAAGAGTACAATTAGCTTGATCAATTGCAGGGAGCAAGTCTCATTGAGTGCATCGCTAATCATTATTAACAGGTCATAGGATCAGATAGTTCTTATCAGGTCACCATATGGAGGTGCAAAGTAAAAGAGTTCAAGGCACCAAAGGGTACAACCCAAACATGGGTAGTGAGGACCAGATCAAGAGTGGTGAGGTATTGCAGCATCATTGAGGTAATAAGGCACATCATAAACCTCCCTCTACGATAAGGTAATGGTGAGTTACGATTAAATATCCAGCAGGGGTGGGTCAGCTGTTTCGGAGAGTTGAAACAGGTGAATTATATGCTGGTACGGTATTGGATCACGGGTCGCCACATAGATTGGAATTTGGCTTCTATTCCTTTCAAGTTGTGGACAACTGTTCCATCACTAGGATATGCCATAGGTGTGGAGGGGGACTAGTCTTTTTCCACGCTAGGGCCAGAAGTTGCCATGCTGCCTGGAGCATGTAGCTATTAAGCATCCAGTCAGCATGGGTAATCACTTTGAAGCCAGGGGTCGAATCCCAAGAACGACCATGGTATAGGAAGATGGAAGGTGGTACCCCACAGTGCCTTTGACATGACTTAACACCTCCTTCCAAAAATTAACAATGAGGCTGCAGGACCACCATGCATGACAAAAGTCGCCTTGGTTAATTTTGCATCACCAGCAAAGAGATGATGTGCCAGGGTAGATAAAGGAGAGGCAGACAGGGCTGTGTAATACCACTGGAATATGGGGTTATATGCCGTTTCTCTCAGGCAGATGCTACGATATGTTTTGGGTATGTTGCGCCACACTGTGTCCCATTGTTTAGGTGATATGCCCTCAGCAGTTGTGGAATGCCATGTGTTCTGGTAGGCATGGGTGCGGGGGATGCAGAGTGTTGGAGCAGGGGGTATGTTTTGGAAATGAGCTCTCACAAGTTTCTCGAAGGGTCATACAACCTTGGGGTAAACAGAGGTCTGTAATGATCAATGTCAAAGATGAAAGTATTGCAACCTAGCTGTCTTGGAGAGATTATAGTTTTCTTTGCAGTGCTCAAAGGTCTTTATGGAGCTCCCTGTGAAGCTATCACCTAACATTCTAAAGTCGCCAACAGTCCAGCCCTGAAAGGAGTAAGGGGGCAGTGTCAGAGTAAAGTCAGGACTGCTTGAGATTGGTGTATTGGGGGAGGAAAAGGTAGTCAGCCCTTTCCTAGTGGACTGTGTGATCCATATGTGATTGGGTATACTTAAGTTGAACGCTCTCGATTTTGACATATTGATTGTGAAACCAGATCCTGCCTCCAACGTGGTCAAACTATCCACCAGGGCTGGGAGAGAGGCGACAAGCTGTGAAAGTGTAAGCGGTCATCTGCAAACAGGTTAATCTTATGTATCTGCCCTCCAAAGGGGATCCCTTCTATTTCAACCATGCAGCAGATGGGGACAGCCAGCTGTTCGACTGCTAGAGCAAATAAAAGGGGTAACAGTGGGCAGCCGTGTCACCTGCCACTATGGATAGCTGTGAGGTTCATGCATTGCCGGGTAACATGAAGTGTGCCCCCCCCCCCATAGGAAGTCATGATTTTGGTGATCATGATAGGACCCATCCCAACTTTGCACATAAACTCTTGGAGAAAGGACCAGTTCACCCTAACAAAAGCCTTCTTTGTGTCCAGCGATAGAAGGCTAGTCGGGATGTGATAGTAGTGTAACTTCTCAACAACGTGTTTGATGTGCCGCATGGTTTCTGCTGCCTGTCTTTTGCTGATAGATCTCACTTGGTCAGAGTCAATAAGGCCCAAGAGGTAATGTTCCAGTCTATATGCCAGGATCTTGGTTAAAATGTTTGCATCAGTATTCAGGAGGGCGATGGGATGATAAGATGAGAAAAGCATTGGGTCTTTGCCTGACTTTAATATTAGAGATATCTCCACTGCTGCCATAGTGGGCATGAGGCCCGAGGCTTGTGTGAAGCAGTTGAACAGGTGTAGTAAGTGATCTCACAGTTCAGGCAAGAAAAGCCAGTAGAAGCTGACTGGGAGCCCATCTGGTCCTGGTGTCTTGCTGACAGGGAGGGCTCGAACTGTTTTACGTAGTTCCTTGAGCTTCGAGGGACTCCACATGGTGAGGGTGGAGTGACTCCCATTTGCAAATGGCCAGATAGTCTTCTATCAGGAATGGCAAGGCCTCTTCGTCATTGTAGAGGGTCTGATAGTATTCATGGAATTCCCGCTGTTTATCACGTTCAGTGATCACCCAACCCCTGTTTCGAGCTTCGCAATGTGCGCCTTAGCTTTTGGAGCTTCACAATGTGTGCTTTAGCGTGTGCCTGGCGAAGTTATCTTCTTCGTAATATTGCTGTTTGAGTGCTGGGAGAGAGCGTTCATCGCTATTTGTCCTGTGGGCACAGAGTCGGCCTTGAAGGATGGCAAACTCTCATTTATTGCGACTAGTGGGCATGATTTTGTCTTACTGCTTCAGAGCCTTAACCTCAGCCATCAATTTGGATTCAACCAGTCGAGCTTCTCTCCCTGAGGCGATGGTCAGCAAGGAGATAACCTCCAGGAAAGTGGATTCGAACCCATCCCACAGTATGTGGAGTGATATGTGCAGCAGGGAGTTAAGAGCGAAGTATTCAGTGATTCCCTTACTGATCTACTCTACATCAAATGGATCACAGACTAGTTTCAGGTATTAGAGAGAGAGAGATATTAGACATCTTCGCTGCAGCAAGGTTTTGAAGGAGGGAATGTTTTATTTAGACTTAGTCAATACAGGAATATGATGTATGTGCTTGAGAATAAAAAGAGTAATCCTGCGTATAAGGGTACTTTTAATGCTAGGTTTCTAAAAGTCCTAACTCCACAAAATCCTTTCCTTGGTACGCTGACATTGTCCCAGTGCTCTGGTAAGTGGTAGCACTTCAGTCCATTCCCAGGTCCCATACAATATTATAGCCACCCTCAACTACAATGTCACTCTCTACCCTTGCTCATTGTTTCAGCAGGACGCGTTGGAGGTATGGGTCTTGAGCGGTGCATGGGGTGTAAATGTTGAGGAGCGTGAGCTGCTGTTTGCCATGCAGCATGTGCAATGTCTTGTAACAGCCCTCTTAGTCCCTCACTACCTTCGGTACAGCACAGTTGAAGCCTGTTGACAGAGGATGCCCACTTCCAATGTTTTTGTGTCCATGTATGCGCAGTGACATGTCAGGTGTTTTGGTTGCTGTTATTCGTAGAGTTTAGGCAGAGGACATTAAAAGAGAGTAATTTAACATCAGCCCCCATGGTCAGGGACATAGGAGGTCATGATGTGATGTGTCCCTTACAGCAATGAGGGGTCAGTGCTTACAGGAGAGCGTAATTGGGCTGCAGTGTCCCTAGCCCAATCTGGCCCCAAGGGTGTTGATATGTGGCTACTCCAAATTTATAGGGTGTCCTCAGGAATTGACAGAGATGGTAGGAGTGGTCTGCAGTTCCTTCCCAGTGTTAAAGGAATGCATAGGATCACCTGTACCCCATTGCTGTAAATATTGCTGGCAGTATTTGACCTGTAGGAAAAAAGTAGGGAAAACCAACCAACAGGGTCCAGCAGTTTTATTCACTTCCCACAGAGACCGGCACCAGTGTGCCCTCATCCACTGGAGGAGTTTAACTCCTGGGTTGTATAGTGTGGGGGGCTGACCATCAGGCAATGTTCCAGTTCATTTGTGGGGTGTTGAAGGACTGCTCCTCCAGTCCCCCGCAACACTATGCACCCAAAGACCATGACAGAGGGTGAGCCATCAGCATCTGTGGCCGAGGATGTGAGAAAGCAGATGGTGAAGATTCCATGCCGCTACAGGCAACCTGCTGTAGAAGGTGCCACCAATTTATCTTTGCCCATATTTTGAAGATGTTGGATAATGTCCTGTTTTGTCTCCTGGGACAAAGTTTTATCATGACACTCATCCGGGTGGTGGAGCATACCATGGCCCAGACCAGTTTAAATCCTTCCCTGGGGAGCCCTTCAGGCCAGTGAAGGATCACTGTCTCAAGGATCAACGACAAGGCCCAATCGCTTACCCTCCCAGGTAAAGAGAAGCATGAAGGGGTGTCCCCTTTTATATCGGATTTCCTCTTCTCTTAGTTTGTCTGTCACCGTCTTGCCTGCCTATGGCGTAGTGGAACACGAGATTAGTCTTGATACAAGTAAATGGTGTGCCCCAGGAACACCAAATCAGCTTTATTCCTAGAGGCCTTGAGGATAGCCTAATTTTCAGTGAAGAAATGAACATGTGTCAAGATGTTGGGAATGTAGTCTCAGCACCCAGGGGCTGAGCCCACTCAGGGGGGCCCTATCTAGGGCAGGTGGAGCGGTGCTCTCCTCTTGCCGAATGGTTTGGAGGAGTTCTGCTGTGAAAGTCATGGCATCAGTGCCCTCCACCCCTCGACGGACTCCTCTGATGCATAGATTGTTTCAGCGACTTCTGTTTTCTAAGTTCTCTTTTTTACTTTGTAGCCCAATGTGTTGGTCTTGAAGAGTCATCACTCTCATCCACAACATTTCCTGGTTTTCTGACCTGGCATCCACAGTGAGCGCTAGCTCATCAATTTGTATCCCTCGTTCAGAAACCTCCCTCTTGAGGTCTTTGATGCAGGTATTGAGATCTGTTTTAATTGACCCTATCTTCATTTGAATTTCAAGTCCATATAGTCTTTCAAGATAGTTTCTTGGGGTGGGTTTGCCACTGTTAGTGCCTGGGAGGCATCCTTCTTGGCAGTTTCTGCAGGAGGGAGTTTGCCCCGAAGAGAGGTTGCTGGTGTATCCTTGATGGATTTGGGGCATAGCATGATGCTGAAGAAGCTGTAGCCATGCAAATGGAAATTTGGTCCATCAAAAGCCTCTCCTCTGTTCCATTCTCCATGATAACTTCCACCAGTGCTATGCACCTGCAGGCTAGCAGCTGTGCTTAGTGAGCGCCGGGAATCCAAAATTGGATAAAGGGAAGGACCCTAGCAGTTAATGAAGTGTCGTAGGCGGGAGTCAGTTCGGGGTGCCAGGATATATGTTTCCAATGTGGTGTTTCAAAGGCTGCTACACCACAGTGCAAGATGTAAGGGAGGTCTCCAGGCAAAAGCTGCAGGAATGCCAGAGTATGAAGTACATACCTGGGAACCCTCGGAGCAGTCAAGAGGCACCAGGTCCTGTCTCTCCCACATTTTGTTGCAATCTTCAGGTGCACCCCTCAAGCAGAGCACTCGGGTTGGGAGTGATTGCCTCAGACCCCACGTGCCGCTGGGCACAATGTAGTTCTGTTCAGGGCCTTTGGAAAAAGGGGGTGGAATAAAGCTTGCTCCCGGCCAGACCTCAGCAGATGTTGAGGGGCCCCCGGGAGGCGCAGAGTGTGCATCTGCTAGATGAAAAGTACTGTGCCTGCAAGGGCAACCACTGTCCCCTTGCAGGCCTTTCTGTCCCTCAGCTTTGGAAGCACCCCCAGCCGTTGGGGATCATAACTCCATCAGGTCCCAAGATTAGAAGGGGGCCGCTGTGCACTCCGTACCCCGTAGCAAAGCAAGGTTATCGGTGAGGGGCGTTGGTGTACTGCTGCCAGGCATCGCACCTCATTTTGCATGCCCCCGAAATTCTCAGCCAACCACTTTCATTTTATCCAGGGACCCAGGGACTGGGGCAGAGCAAGGCCACTCGGTTGATGCTGTGCCACACCTCCGTGCCACCTCAACAGAACTGAAATCAACCGAGGTGAGAGGAAGTTACAAGCGGAGGGCTGCAGCAGATATGGGTTGTGTCCTCTTATAAAGCGGCCCAGCATATGGAAGTCTGCACCACTGGGCAATGTGCAGGGCCACTCACCCACGTCTTCCACTCACCCAGCATGGTCAATGTTGGCAGAAGTTGTGGACATTGGACAGCCTCAGTTAGCACACTGGGCCAATGTCAAGCCAGCTCATCGGACTGGCAGGGGCTGCAACCCAGGATCTGCATCCCAATTATGTCCCCAGGGGAGCTCGGAGCTGCTCAGCCAATGATGCTGCGGTGCTGTCTGGCCCCTTAAAGATTAATGTGAATAAAAAGAAGGGAGCGACCCCACTTGCCAAGAGCCAGGGTACCACAGGTAAGAAGAAGAAAAGACTCTCTTGGGGCTACTGTGAATCTATTTTCAACTATATATATTTACATACCATTAGTGCACACTCAAACAATCACAAAATACACATACAGATTCTTGTATAAACTCAAAAAACAACTATAATACACACAAGGATAAAGAACTCAAAAATCCATACAATAAACATTTATTTATTAATATATATTGTTTCAGTAAAAAATTTTAGGTTAAAAACATGATTGTACAATATATCAAAATGATAATTAACAGATAAAAAACCCTGAGAGACAAATGAAGTGTGAAACAATCAAAACATCAAGACACAGTTACTTCAAAAAGAATCACTCAATAGCAATTCATCAGTCCATTATTTCATGATACTATTAGACATGGGGAGGTTCCTTGGATGTAACCATATACCAAAAAGGAGCGTCAACGCGTTTCGGGGGTGTTAAGTTATTGAGGCACTACCTTTATCAGGACATTAACGATATCTTATAGCTGATATTTAATACACAAAACCAAATAATGTTCACAATGGTGGTGAATCTCTCTTTGGGCAGAGTTGCTCAGCCGTGTAACAATCTAAGTAGACACAATAATGATGCCGCTTATGTTATATGTTTATATAAACTAAATATATCTAAGGTCCTTTCACATGTACTGGAATCCAACTGCATCCAATCGTTTTAATGTTACAGCATAATATGCGCTAGTAACATCCTTGCTTGTTTTGCAACAATATTCAAATTTGGATCGGGACCTCACAGTTTACTCTGATCCTCAGTGCTGTGGATACCATGCAGGTGTCTGTAAATGTACACCTTGTTCTATAATTTAAGTTGAATCCCGCACATTTGGCCCGGCCGTCGCCACCCGTTCTGCCTTCGGTTTCAAAGTAAAAGGCTGTTTACTTTAAAACTGAAGGCAGAACCAAAGAAATGTCCTTAGTTTTCTAACAGGTATTAGTATACAAGGGAACCCAAAGTAATGGCCAAGGACCATGGGTTAAGCTACTTATTTTTATATTACAAAGGTCCTCGGATTTTTATGATATCTAGAGGATTAATTTTCACAGGCTAAAAATAAAGACTGTGTTTTTTTCTTCAGTGTCCAGCCGGACCTAGAAGTGTTTATTTAGGAAATGGTAAAGATAAACAGAATAAAGCGAAACAAATCTCACATTAATAACTGGGCACAAGCCTGTACCAAGTCAGGGGGAGACAATACAAAAGAGAAGGACAAAGAATTCACAGGCAAACAGGGAGAACAAGGTGGCTTATAATACAATGCAAGAAGTTCTTGAATAAGCACAAACCCACAGTAACTGCCGAGAAAGTTAAAAATCATACAACGAGCAGTACTGCAAAACAGTCGACGAACGTTTCGATCCCTATCTCCAATAATATAGTGGGATCATCTTCAGGACTAAAATTTGACTTTGCCTGATTTGTCGAGTAAGCCTGTAGGGTATAAACAGGAAGAGAAAGAAAAGAAAAATTTTTGTACCAAATCTTTACAGAGTGAGTGCTAAAAAGCTAAAGTGCTCGTCAACAACCGTTCTTGTCATGCAAAATGCAACATGTGCACATGCAGTTGTGTGTTCCCAAAGGGCACGGATCGCAATGTGCTCGTGTTTGGGGTGCAGAAGACCGAGTCAAAAAAGGCATACCGCGTTCATTTATGTGGCAGTGGTGCTTAGTGGCGGGGAATATAGTGTTTGGGTGAAGAATTATCGTGGTGAGTGAAGCATAGGGTCATGGGAGTGAAGTTGGGAGCCCGGTAAGAATTAGGTAATTACCACGAGCAGGGCTGGATGGGCCGGTCGTGGATGAAAACACTTCCAAGGCCAATCAGTTCCGATTACAGTTGATACCTGTATGGAATTGTTTTGGTCATTATTTGGCGTGTAGCAGATAAATAAGACACAGGAAAAAATTAAAAAACCATAGTTACCGGGTAGCGATTCAGAGGAATCGAAAGGAGGATTAATACCGGCCAAAAAAGGTCGAATTGGTTGTGACCTAGAAGGGAGGTATTATAATCCAAAGTTAAAATTGCAACAGTGGTATCGGGGTGGCGACTTAAGTGCAGTAAAGGTAAAACAACATTACCGATGGAGCCTAGCATTTAGCGTGGGCTCGATGTGGGACTCCAGTTTAAGAGTTGTAGCCTGTGGACAAAAAACAAGGGCCATTGGTTGATAAATTGGAGTGAGGGGTGAGTGGCGGCGATTGGTGATTGGTGCAGGCAAGTAATTACCGTAACCGGGGGTCTGTTCCACGCAAGGCGCTCGATAGCAAAAGCCTTTTCCGTGCGAGCCTGCAATAAAAATACCGAGGGCGCACATGAAATATATGGCGAGCTGTACCGGACTCGTTTGGATCCTTAATGGAGCCGGGGTTATTTAAGAAGCTTACCTTAATTTACTCGTAGTGGGGCCGCAATGGGATCCCGTCTTAGCAGCACAATGGCCAGATGCTTAGCGTCTGCATGCAGAGACGCCTAATATGATCCGTCAGGATAGTAGTAGACAGTGAGGACGGACTACTTGAAAATCAGTAGTAGTGCCGGTGTTGGTCGCCATCTTAGAGTGGTGAAATGTCCGAGCATTAATATTTTGGAATGACCAGTGAAGGTGCCTATGCGTGGTTCGCAGAACAGGGGTCACCAGCTATTTGATTAGAAGCGAGCTGGGATGCCCGCTGTGTTCCGTGGGAGTGGTGGTGAACAGTGAAAACGAGCGACTCAAGGGTGAGTTGTGCCGGTATGGGCGCCATTTTGGAATGGTGAGGCCCCGGAGGAGTGAAATGAAGGGGACTGGCTAGTGAAGGTGCCACAAAGCGGTTCGCAGAGCAAAAGGTCTCGAGCTAATTCAATTTAAAACAAACAAATTTAAACCAACTGACATTTCGGAGTTGTTACATTTGAGGACAGACAATTATTGTATATGCTCATGCAACGAAAGGAATCATAAATAAACAGCTTATATTAGGCTCGTCCAGTCCTCTGTTCTGTTGAGGCCATCCTGGATGGAGTTGAACTGTATGATGGACTTCAGCTCTTCTTTATTCAGTAATTGTCCCATATTGCCACCTCTTGGAGGGAGTCTCAGTACTTTCAAGACAGTCCATTTCAGTTCATTGTCAGAATGTTTTTGAGCTGCAAAGTGTTCCACCAAAGGTGCATTTAGAGTGCCGCACCGGATGCGGCTCCTGTGTTGTCCAATACGGATTTTTACCTTTTGGCTGGCCTGTCCTATGTACACTTTCTGACAGGGGCACACAATTAAGTAAATAACATTGCAGGTGTTGCAATTGGAGAAGGAACAACATTGTATAGTGATATTGTTAAAGGTAAAACTTTTTCCTTCTATAGTGCTGTCACAGTTATTACATCCGCCACATTTTGCATGCCCAACAATGGGGGACAGACCCCATACATTTTCAAGTGTGGTTGGTGGTAAAGGAGCAGGTAGAGCAGCTCTTACAAGGTGATCCCTAAGATTTTTACTCTTTTTAAAGGCAAATACAGGTTTTTCAATGGAGAGAGCACCTGTATTTAGTATTGGCCAATGCTTGAGGATACTCTTTCTTAGTTGATTTGAGATAGGTGAAAAAGTGGATATGCAAGGTATGCGTTTAGAGTCAGTCTTTTCCTTTGGTGTAAGTAAGACTTCCCTGGGGCAATACCATGCCCGCTTGGTAGCGTTTTTAACTAATTTCTTTGGGTACCCCCTATCTTTGAGTTTAGTTGCCAAGGTGGTAGCTTCTCGGAAGTAGTCCTCCTTACAGGAGCAGTTACGTCTGATTCGCAAAAATTGCGAGTATGGGAGTGAGTCGCGTAGTGCTCTCGGGTGGTTACTGTTGTAGGCCAAAAGAGTGTTTTTTTCAGTGGGCTTACGGTAGAGACGTGTCAATAGGGAACCTTCACTGTGATAAATGGACAAGTCCAAAAAGGAGATAGAGTCATGGTCAGTAGTGATGGTGAAAGTAAGGCCCAAACAATTATTGTTCAACCAGTGTAAGAATTGGCGCAGGCAATCGTCACTTCCAGTCCAAATGATGAAAATGTCATCGATATACCTGCGCCAAAACTTGACCCCTGGTAAGAAGGGATTGGTAGGGTTGTTAATCACATTGGTCTCTATTTCATCCATAAACAGAATCGCCAGATTCGGAGCAAAAATTGCGCCCATGGCGGTCCCCTTGATCTGTTCATAGAAATTGCCATTGAAGAGGAAAAAATTCCTCGTAGGGCACATCTCTAGGAGTTGAAGAATGAACATGCTAGGTACAGCATGAGGTCGAGGCCGTGAGTCCAAAATCTTTTTAATCACTTTCTCTTTCTCT
Source organism: Lissotriton vulgaris (assembly GCF_964263255.1). Lineage (NCBI taxonomy): Eukaryota > Metazoa > Chordata > Amphibia > Caudata > Salamandridae > Lissotriton > Lissotriton vulgaris. The sequence goes on from NC_141689.1 coordinate 1,481,308,664, forward strand.
TCCTGTTTATACCCTACAGGCTTACTCGACAAATCAGGCAAAGTCAAATTTTAGTCCTGAAGATGATACCACTATATTATTGGAGATAGGGATCGAAACGTTCGTCGACTGTTTTGCAGTACTGCTCGTTGTATGATTTTTAACTTTCTCGGCAGTTACTGTGGGTTTGTGCTTATTCAAGAACTTCTTGCATTGTATTATAAGCCACCCTGTTCTCCCTGTTTGCCTGTGAATTCTTTGTCCTTCTCTTTTGTATTGTCTCCCCCTGACTTGGTACAGGCTTGTGCCCAGTTATTAATGTGCGATTTGTTTCGCTTTATTCTGTTTATCTTTACCATTTCCTAAATAAACACTTCTAGGTCCGGCTGGACACTGAAGAAAAAAACACAGTCTTTATTTTTAGCCTGTGAAAATTAATCCTCTAGATATCATAAAAATCCGAGGACCTTAGTTTTCTAACTGCACAGAATACACCCAGGGCTTCCTTTTCAATCACAAAATAACAACGTGTTGATATTCGGAAGTGGATAGTGGTTCACCACCACTGCCTTGTTAGGTTTACTTAAGTGTGCTCATAATCTACTCTCTCCATTGGCTTTATGAACCATCACCACCGGCTTTCACCTCCGGTATGATTCCATTGTCCATCAATTTAGTTAACTCACTCTTAATGCTTTCTTTGACAGATGGAGGTACAGGCTTTAATTTACCCTTTTTTTGGGTTGAGCATTATCTTTGAGTCTTATTATGTGCACATAATAAACAACCCAACTTTTTTTAAAAAAGATTGAGAAATTGATTATGCAACTCACCACTACCATCAGAGATGCTCTCAATCATAGGTATGTCTCTCACAGCAGGATTCTTGTTAGGATCAATATAGACATAAAGATCAAATTAGTGACACCAGCATACTAGTGCGTCGCCCTTCACCAAAATACACACTTTCCCTGATATGATGTGATCCTTAAATTCAATTGTTCCCCAAAAGTAACCCAACAAATTGATGGGTTCTCCGACATACCCTCTAGGGCTAATGTCCGGTTTGAATAGCTTTACTCTCTCCTTCAATTTGTGCTCATAGAATATTTTCGGAATGAAAGTATTCTTAACACCTGAATCAAATAACATTTTGACTTATTCTCCATTAACCAGGACAATTTCAACAGGGCTACCAAGAGCACCTTGTTTAGTTTGTAGAACTACCACTTCATTTATACCATCCACGTAATTCTTGCCATCATCCCAATCTACTTCCTTAACATTGTTTGTACCACACGAAGATCTGCAACATTTAGAAAAGTGACCTTTTCTACCACAATTCTTGCACACAGATTTTCACCCTAGACACTCTTTGTAATTTGCCTTGTGGCCTTTATTGCCACAAATTTCCCAAAAATGTTTTGACATTTTTTTTTGTGCATTCGTCCTTTTTCTTGACATTCTTTACTATTAATCAACTTCTCATGCACTAACTTGAATGCAACCTCATAATTTTTGCCCATACGTGACAAATCAATGAGAATGGTCTCAACACAATGCTTTTGTTGATATACATTGTCATTGCTTGAACAGATAATGTCTACACTTTGGGCAATATGGTCACTTACTCAATGAATGTGTCTAAAAGTTATGTATCAGGTGCCCCAGTTTGTGTGTGACTAAAATAAAATACAATATTTTTTTACAGTCTCTGTCCGTAAATGTGTATTCAAAAGGGGCATACTGGACACATACCTCATTAGCAAAAAACATGTTACATTTGAAAATGAGATTGTTTATCTTCCCACCGTACCCTTCATGGGGAAAATGTGTTTAAGCTGTATCTGTATTGTCCACATAACCACAAACTTTCTTTGCCAGTAATGACCATTAATGCATATTAACATCCTACCCCAAATCACATATATAGCCCCACACATTGAGGATAAGATCGCTAATTGTCTATAGATTGATTCAATCACATTCCCCCTCTCTGCACTAACATTATTGTAAAAAAATAATTATATAGATACAACTATTCCTTGACTTGCAATAACAAGTAACTCGGAAAATTGAGGAATCTAAATTGTTACATATCAATGTCCCGGGAAACAATGTTGAGGTGTATGTTATTAGCCCCCCCCCCCCTTTGCTCTCCCTGCAACTGAAGGGACCACTGGTGTTGAGGAGGACATGAACATATTTATATGGGGCCAATCAATGGCCCATGTTTCCTCTAAACAGATAATCCACAACTTGTTGACAAAAATAAAACAGTCTGGGTTTTGAATTTTCTCCATTAGATCCTCAATATTCCAAAACATAAAACTATACTTCTATATTTCCCCATTCATATTGTCCATTTTGTTTGTGACCAAAGCTGTATGTAAACAACTGACAATTTTGTGAATCCGAGCGTTCCATCAACTGTACTCCCAAATGTTGTAGCAGTGCCTGTGGTGTGGCATGTCATGATCATAGCTCCCCTCTGTTCATGTTCTACTGAAAACTAAATTCTCAATATTAAAAGCCCTGATTGGCCATGCCACAAAAATCATTATAACCATTGATTCTTACCAGTCTTGTTATTAGAAGAGATGCGACATAAAGGCATGCAAGACGGCCTGACATTAATAATGTATGTTTGTTCTTCGGTCAAAACCTCGTTATTTGTTTGTTCAAGTAGTGCCAAAAATGTTAAAGTAAGGAACACAACACAATAAAATTCCCAATTTAGAAACATATGGAAAAGTTAATGAGAAAAAAGACATCAAGATCATCAAAATAGGATAAGGGAAACCAGAGAAATGTTTTTTTTAAAACAGTTTTAAGGCAAAACGCACCTGGAAAAAGTCAAGCACTATGGAAAACCAATATTTCGCGGTAGGCGGGAGCCTCGAAATATTATGATTGCCCTTGTCAGGGCAATCACAATGGAGTAGAGGTTGCAGTCACCAAGTAGGATGTCTCAGTCAAAGGTTTTATATTCATACTTAGACTACAACTGCTAGGAAAACGTCTGCTTGTCAGTCCTGAAGCCCCTAGCTCTTCAGAGCAGGCTTCAGGCACCAGGTCTCCATTCAGCCAGGTATCCTGGAGGGATTAGTCATCCTTCATCAACTGGACCCACTTGGTGTCAGGAATCCTTTTGATTTTTTTTCTCCCCCAAAGCAGATAAACAGGAGGCGAGCCCGTTCCAGTCCATAGGTGCCAGCAGGATTTAGGTGTCCTTGAGTCAGGATTATTTTCCCAACAGAGCCTTCCTCTTCAGACAGAGTCTTCCCAGGTACAGGAATGTTCTGGAAAGGTGGCAGTGGAGGTACCAGATTTCTGTGCATTATAAGTGATTTGAAGAATTCTATTGCCCAATTATAACAATGTTCTCTTAGTCCCCTATCTCATTTTGCAGCAGTGCCTTTTTGCCTTACTGTAAAATTACACAGGCACCTCTGTTTCAAGTTGCCTGTCTTAGTTTCTTGGCCAAGCCCCTACCTGACAGTGTCATGAAAACTGGTCTTTCCGCCTATTGTGCTGGAGCCTAACCTTCCAGGAGGGTCATGTGAATGAATGCATGAATCTCTCACTTGCATCTCCAAGACAAAAAGAGGTAGTGCTAAATCTGTATTTTGTTCTGTCAACTGTTTATGTCCACTTCCAGAGAGCCAATCAATGCTAAACGGTCAACAGTTAAGAACCATTGTTCATTCCCGGGCAACCCGTTATTTTCAGAGCCAGAGTCATTAATTTCACTGCCAAAGATATATATTCCTGCTTCAGAGGTGTGATGAGTGGCAGAACTGATTTTATGCCAGTTCTGGCTCAGACAGCCTATTGTATTTTTCCAAAGTTACTTTTCTTCTTAAGTTATCAAAAATCTTTTTTCCCAGTAAGCCAGATTAAAAAAAAAACTATGCAGTAAGTAACTTTTAAGTATTTTTCTAGTCCTTACCAAAGCAGAGGTGGAAAATATTAATTTTATTCCTACCTATGCCTGTTAGGGATCAGTCTAGCCTGGCCTACTTAGCAAAATAATAATATGTTGTGTGTCCTATTTTTATATATTAGCAGTCTGCCCTGCGGGCTCACAATGCAATTTTAGTGGTGACTCATACATATATAAAAATAGGCTTTTACTTCATGGTGAAGACATATTTCTTTGCCATGTGTGACTCCAGTGCATTTAAATGGCAGCCTGGTGCTCTTGGCAGAAACATATTCTTGTTATTCATATGGGTGGTGTAAAAATACACACTGCCGCCATATTTTCCATGCCATAGGTGCACTTAACACACCATTTACAATGGACTTATAGGGAAGCCAATCAGAGTGTTCGCATGTACAGCATATGATTTAGAATGTAAGCACAGGCACTCTACCACTGTTTAGCAGTGGTAAAGTGCACAGAGTTCTAAAGCCAGCAAAATTGAAGTCCAGAAAAAAAACAAAAAATCTGAGGTAGAAAAGATGGCTTCGAGTCCGCACCCACCAACAGTACACATGGATGGGACAGACCATGGACTGCGGGTTCATCGCACATAACCACTTTCATTATATTTTCTGTGACTCTAAAGTTCTGAACACTTCAAACTTCTGTTGTGGTGGAATTTCTGAAAGTGCACAGCCTGAAAACCTACATGAATGAGCCATCACGCTTTATTTCCTATGTGTTGTTTCTGTAATAGATGTACCTCAATGAAATGAAAAATACCCCTTTGTGTGAACAGGTGGGACATGCTAAAAGCTCAATGCAAAACATAGAGTTACTCTTTCTAAGCTGCTCACAGCGACTGGCAAACTAATGAGCCCATAGAATGAATGGCGTGGAGTTCACACCGTTCACAAATGAAGTGTGTGTTTGTGTATTGCCACTATTTCACAAATCACCTTCTGCTCACCACCCTGACCACTCTACCAACCATCCAAAGTCCCTCCTCAACCATCCAAAGTCCCTCCTCAACTGGCTTAAAGTTGTAAGTGCTTGGGTTGAAAATATCAAATTCTATTTTTATCTGGGTCTGGTTCAAACCACAATGCACTCGAGGTAGAAAGCTCCTGTGTAACTGCTGCAAGTAAATGAATGCCCACTTTTAGATGAATCTGCTGCCACTTTATTTCACTTTCTAATTCTCCAGACAGAATGGCAGGTCATTTCACGCCTGCGCGTGCACTGTTTCTTGAAAGAATGCCTCCTTTCACAAAATTTCTAATGAAACTAGGTGGCAAGTTTACATCAGGACCAATAATTGCAGCACACCTTTAAAACACAAATTGCACAGCACGCACACTGAGAACGGCTAAGAAACGCAATGTTGTTTTACTAGGTGAAATGTGTTATTTTCAGGGCTACTAAAATGGTACGAATGGCAGTTTGTGGAACAAATAAATACACACAGGAGGGCCACATGCTCCCCAAACTACTCTTCCAATCAATCTGCAATCCACTATTCCCATTACGGACTTTATTACCGAACACTGACATCTATGACTTTTTCTGGGGTGGTTTTGTCAGGGAAGCAAAAACACCAGAGACTCTGAAAAATAAATGTGGTTCCTGGCACTTGAAACTTTAGTGATGCTATGGACGTATTTTCTGAAAGGTGCAAAACTCGCCTTGAGAAACATTTAGATGATAACCATGATAAAAGGAAACCAGAACAGAAAAACACAGAATGATCCTTAATTCCAAAACAGAGATTGCCTTCAAAATAAAACTGCTATGTCTCCCCTGATTTTTTTTTGTAGAAATCAAATAGGGCTTGTGGATTTGCTTTGCACTCCTCAGATGGAAATGACCTTTTGAAAACTGACATAACAAAAAGGTTTATTGTCTACACAAAAGCCACTGGTCTATCTTAACTAAAACATGCTCCTAAGACCTATTGCTGCCTTTGTATTCTTTGGACTGTATTTAATCCCTCCTGGACAGTTTTTGAGAGTACTAAAAAAACACAGTGAAAAATGTAGAAGTACCTGTAAATACCTTTTCTATATGTGCACTCTGAAGGTAGGACACCTGGGTATCTTTTGGTTGTATTTTTCGTAATCAGAAGGGGGAAAGGATCACTTGTCCTGCTTAAACCTTGGGTTCACAAGTCGAGGAACTGGTATCTCCCAAAACATATATGACTCTCATACACGTGTATATTGATAGTCTCTCTTTAGCGGTATATACTGTGTCCCCGCTTCTCTACACGTGCGTGCGTAATCATTGAGTCATTTTTTGTCTTGTGCACCCTCCACCAGGAGGTTTGCCTTAGGGTTTAAGGCAGTAGTGATCGTGGAACGTGGGGGGTAGTGGTGTGGTTATTAAAAATCCGGACAGCCAGACAAACAATTTAATAAGTCTGGATTCGGACTACAACTAAAATTTACTGGTGCACTTTGCGAATTGGTAAGGGATTCGAGTGCATTATATAGAATTTATTTAAAAAGAGGTCCTGATGATGACCACTTTTTAAATAAATTCTATATAATGCACTCGAATCCCTTACCAATTCGCAAAGTGCACCAGCAAATTTTAGTTGTAGTCCGAATCCAGACTTATTAAATTGTTTGTCTGGCTGTCCGGATTTTTAATAACCACACCACTACCCCCCACGTTCCACGATCACTACTGCCTTAAACCCTAAGGCAAACCTCCTGGTGGAGGGTGCACAAGACAAAAAATGACTCAATGATTACGCACGCACGTGTAGAGAAGCGGGGACACAGTATATACCGCTAAAGACAGACTATCAATATACAGGTGTATGAGAGTCATATATGTTTTGGGAGATACCAGTTCCTCGACTTGTGAACCCAAGGTTTAAGCAGGACAAGTGATCCTTTCCCCCTTCTGATTACGAAAGTTATCTACGGAGACTGAAAGGATTCTCACTCTGCCTCCCCCATCCCCATGATTATACATATCTTTTGGTTGTATTCATGTCGATTATTTATTGTAGGCCTGACAAGCATCAGGAACAGTGCAATATATAGCGTTCAAACTATGATGTGTATAAGCCATGAATGTATATCCAGATGTGTTTTGGATGCTAATGTGTTTAATATAGCGCTTCATACCACATTTCAGCATTTCTAAGAGCTTTAAATAACGGATTACTCAATTAAACAGTACAGCATTTACTGACCGCAGGGTGGAAGGCTGAGTCTGCCTTCCTGGAATTCTCACTGGCTACTTTTAGATCACTGCCGATGACAGTGTTGAGCGTTAATTCACTTGATCCTCTCCCAAATGTTTGTGCAGTGGGTGGGTTGCTGAAATCTTATATGTTTGCTTCAGTAGCAGAGATTCCATCAGTGATTCAAGCAGCCAGTCCCAGTCCTGGTCTAGTGTGGACGTAGGGGATACTGGCTTTGTACACTGTAGTGAAACTCCTACCCTGTGTGCAGCCAAGCTATCAAGAATCCACAAATGAAGTATTTACAATCGATGTGAGGAAACAAGCAAAACACCTTGTAGTACATATGGAAGAGATTGTTAATTAAATAACTTTAAGCATGTGTGTCTGCATGTATCCTGGAAAGCAAGAACGCGGTTATTTTTTATTTTATTAAGCACACTTTATAAAATCAGTTGCCTTTAGGCACTCTGATCCAAAAGGGAACAGTTATTGACCTCAGTAAACAATGCTATCTTTATCTGCTGTAGAATCATTGGATAAACTGGAATGTTTTAATGCCTTATTAGCATTTTGAGCAGAGTGGGCTTAAACGTAATTAATCTAGACAGGTATTTCCATATGACCATCATGAATGTAAACCCTACACAAGCAAGCTTAAAAAGTGTTATGTGTTTTGGTAGAGGCAGCCAGGTGTGTTCTGATGCCAGCTTATTAGTCTTAAGTATCAACCTCGCTGCTGCATTCTGGAATAATTGATGCTGCCTGATCTGGCCCATGGGTAAAGCCCCCAGAAAGCTATTGGCATAGACCACTTTGGCATTAATAAGGGAAAGTACAATTATTTTGTGAGTTCCCTGTGCGAAGTGTTCAGGAAAGCTACGAAGGAGGGAGGAACAAAAACAGCTTGCTTAGTTGCCAGTTCCAGAGTTACTGTCAGAAGAAGTCTATTCTGAAACCGGGGTCGCTAATTGAAGACGTTCCATGTCGCTGTCATGAAAACTAGTTTGGAATCTGTGTCACACTCCAAATGCAATCACATACTTATTCTCTTGGAAACTAGATCCAGTTCAGCTTCATTTCGAGGGCACTTACCTGCTACGATGCATTTTGGTAGTAGTATGCTTTTTCCAAGGCTGAGAGCTGGTGGCGGCTCCTCCGCTAAGGCGAGTATCATCGCCCCACTGCCAGGAGCAGCAACGAAAGGAAAAAAGAAAATGATAACGGAATGATATTATCATTTTATGTTTTCCTCCTGCTGCGGAAGTGTGTGAAGGGGCGGGGTGGAGCTGCAAGGGAGGAGTGGTAGAACACTCCTGTGCGCATGACTGTTTGATCGGCCCTCTTGGGCCATCTAAAACAGTCATGCACACTCCCCTGTTCTCCATGCAGGCTCCATTACAGCATGCATTGAGAACATGCCCACCCCTCCAGCCCCTGGCTGAGTACCGTGTCATGGCGCTCAGACCAATCACAATGCTCCATTGGAGCATTGTGATTGGCTTTGGGCTGGGAGCTTGGCTGCCTGCTTCCTGTTCCGACCTGGAATCGGACACATGCAAGCATGAGAGAAGACGCGGGACCAGGTGACAGGAATGGCGGAAAGGTATGTTTTATTTATTTATTTATCTTTTCTAAGCAGCCCGCGTCGCCCTTGCGTCTGCGCCCACCCCCTCACCTGCGAGACATGCCGGCCGCCCCTGCTGAGAGCTGGATCCCACTGGAAAGTGAATCTAATTCCACTCTGAACACCGCAGTAGCTCCAGCATGCCCCATGTGCTTCCATGCTTCAATACTTGCCATGTTCTGAAACCAGATCCATCCAGAGTTTTGTTCTGGACCTTCAATGCTCTCTCCTGCACTGGTTTTAGCTAACTCACACCTGTTCTGTGTTCCAATCACCCTTTGTGGTGCGAGCTGAAAGGAGGAATTTAAGATTGGCTTCTACATTTAGAATGTGTGCTTCAGTTGCCATTACTGGCAGCTCCATCTTTCAAATCCAGTTGCTTTCACTTTGAATCTTTGAAAACCTGTAAAGAATCCGGTTTCTGGCTACTGACATTTGCAGTATCCTGCTGTCCCCTGCCTGCACTGTGCAGCATCATGCTTTTCCTGTATCTATCTTGCTTCTCAGCCTTTTTTTATGCCTTTCCTTTCTAACCTGATATCCTGAATTTCTGTGTTTTCCCTGTTGGGCTTCTGACCATGTATTCACTGAGTAGTTCCTTTTGCTTCCTTGAGTCTGTTACCTCGTTATCTTTGTTCTGAATTCCTGTGCTAATTCCATGTACTAGCAGGTCATCAGTTGTTTCAACGCCTGTAGGGTACATTCCTCGAGTTCCTTGTTCTGAATCCTATTCCAGTTTCCATGTACCAACAGGGTATTTCTCGGTCCAGTGTCTGTTGGGTACAGCCTACTCTTGATCCCAGAATTCCTGTTCTTGATATCTGAATCTCTGCCCGCAATTCCTTGTCTTGAGTTTCCTCATGCCAATCTCTATTCTATCCTGGACTCTTGTTAGTGTAGTGTCTGTCTTCAGTCTGTCTCTGTTCTTTCAGATTGCCTTGTAGCAAGCCCAAATATGACTTTATTGTTTGGCTGTTATTAAGAGCAATCTGTTCGTGTCTATTCAGTTGCTTCCCCGTAGGTACTAAGAGAGCCCGGTCACATCACAGTAAATCCCTTATTTTGTTCAAACTTTTTTTATCCTGTACTCTTGCATGTATCCTGTCTCTCACCTTGTCTCCACCATCTCCTATCCTCTGTACTCCTGTGACCGTCAAGGCCATGCAGTAAGTCATTGCTTGCATTTCAGATAGTCCTGAAGTGATGATTGATGTGTTGATTGAGTCTCATTTTGGAAGAGGGAGATAACAGTAGTTTGTGGGAAAGGAGTATGGATGGAGTTTCAGATCCACAGTGGCTTCCTCACAACTTCTCCTGCCCCATGAAGATCTGCTGCAGAGAAAAAAAAAACAATTTTGGTTGGTAGCATACACAATATAAAACTATTGATGGCTCATTGCTAGTTATGCAGAACCAACTTGTGGTTCCAAGTGCCAGCACAGACAACTTGTGTGATTTACTCTTGTTGTCGGATGTCACTTGAAACTCCTTATGGACTAAAATCTCATTATTGACAGCTACCCATTTATGAGTCTTTATATTTTGTAACACTTTCATTTACCGCTGTGTACCAGCCGCGAACTCTTTCGTCATCATCATATACAAACTGAATAACATAGGTGTACAATAGCTCCTTTTGTCACAACCAAGAGCTGTAAAGCATCTGATTTCACAGATCCCATCCTGACACATTGTTGACTAATGTCTGAAATGGGTGAAACTAGCCTAACATACTATCTCCCAAAGCCAATATTTTGGGAAAGATGCAGAAGAAGACTGCGGTCTTTTACCAAAAGTTTAGACACGACCTTTGCTCACCTTATTCAGAAAAGGAAAGGTGGTCATTGAGTGCTCTTTCAAGAGAGTTTTAGGAAACGTAGTAGAGTATTGCAAGTGAGACTTTACCCAGCTTTGAAACAAACAAGGCCCATATTCTGTAGAGTTTAGAATATGGACCAAACATGGTAACAGCAAATAAAAGAAGAATTCATAACATTAGCTGGGGTAGAAATGAGTGGAAAATGTTTCAGTTTCATAGTAATCCTTTTCTATTGAAAATCCTGGAATGTAACAGGTGTAAAATGCAACATAAAGAACAATGTTCTTAACAATAATAGACAACGAGCGAGACTGATTCTTTTATCAGAGTAAAATGTCGAGCGTTTTCACATCTCTCTTCTGATAATGTGTTTTCATGTATTTTCATGAGTAATGAGCTTTTCTTCAGTACATTTTACCAATAAGCCTTGAACTTTATAATTGGGCTATGGCGGGTTAGGAGCATTATTATGCAAACTTGATACTTTCTTTAAACGTTAGAAAATCCTATTTTCCCTACAGCCTTTCACATTTCTGAGCATTCCTATTTTGACCTGACTTGGGGTCAGAATGACTGAAGTTTAGTGCAGGTGCTTGCATGACAAAAAAACAACTCAAATGGAAATACCCATGAAATGTTTCATGCAAAATAAATCTTTTCCTAGAGGGCAAAAACACCTAATGCCATTTTGTTGCACATCAATAAAACCCCAATATTCAATGGAAAGGGGGTACATAGGGGTGTACAAACACCCCTAGGAAAACACGCAAAGCTAGATGTTCACTTGTGTAACATATCATTTCCATAAAACTATGCCGTGGCGGCCCTGTCCTTATGAGTTCCGGGGCTCTGCCCCTCTTCTTGAAAGAATGATGGTTGTCTGTCAGGTAGAGACAAGGTCAGTCTGACACACACTTACAATGGCAGGGTCAACCAGCCACACATTTTACATGTGCTATTGTGCAGGTGCCTGTCAACCCGAGTCCAGGATTGCTGGGCTGAAGATTTTACAGCCCTGGGGAAGTGACATCATTAGCCTGGCACAGTCCAGGGAGGATCCTCACACTCTTGAAAGAGGGAGCATCACTAATAGCGTCAGCACTATGTGTTTAAGGTTTAAGCACTAAGTGCCCATGGCTGACTGCCTATCAGTGACATCTCACGTTACCCTTCCCTAACTTGCCATATAGTGGGGTGGTATCAGAAATTCTCACTGACCCCACCCCACTGTGTGGAAAGTTAGGGAAGGTCCTCCTCTCATTGGCTAACCCTTGACAAGGTTAGCCAATGAGAGGAAATGTCAGTATTGTCCATTTCCAACTTACCTCCCAAAGTCTCCAGCTCCTTCCTGAACCATCATGCTACTTCCCCCACTGGTCCTGCTATCACTGCCCCAGTGCGATAAGTACTATATTGAATTTACACATTTGTGAGTGTATGTGTATTTGCGCTCATGTGCTGTGAATGGGTGAGTGAGTTGTGAATGGTGGGTATGAGTGTGCTTCACTTGTGGATGGATGGGTGTGAGCACTTGCATGCATGTCTTTTTGTGTATGGATGGGTGTGAGTATGTGTGCAAGTGTGTGCTTGTAAATAACTGGGTCGTGAGTATGTATGCACATATGTTTTTGTGAATGTATCGTGTATGTGTGCACTTGTGAATGTATTGGTGACTGTGCAAGTTTGTGTCGACCCCACTACTCCTCCGAGTTACCAGCCGCTTCCTAAACTTAAACAAGCTTCATGGCTTAGCCTTGGGTGGTCGCGTGTAGGGATTTGTACTGGATGGAGTGCCTCAAAGTACAAAACTCAAATAAGGTTTACATTGCTAATTCCTGTTTAGTTTCGCACCAATGAGCCATTTCTTTTAGCACAAGTGCAGGCAATGACATAATTTTGCACAATCCTTGGTAAATACATCACTGCAGTTTAGTTTGTTTGCACAACGAAGTACTGTAGATTTTTATGCAGCCCTGTGTTGCATGATTTGTAGTAAAACTGTGCCTAGGAGCAAGAGAAATTGACCACTCACCCACAAATTGCTTCTGCTTCACTTCTCTGCTGTTTAATTTTTAATCTGTAGTCTTTGAAACAAACTCACCTAATACACTCACCAGTGCCCACATTCTTTAACATATGCAAACTTTTTCATCTCTAATACTTTCAGCTATAAAATATACAGGAAAGAAGAGATATATCCTGAGCCTATGTCACAATTAGTCCAATTACTTAATAAGTAAACACCAAGAGGTCTTCTTGATCTTTTATTTCTTAAGAACTTCTCCAGTAAACAGTCCTAGCCGCCAACATGTGTTTTGTCTCTTTGTGGTGTGAACCACAGACTTCCTCAGGGCTAATATAACACAGTGTTCCGGAATAACCAGCAAGATTCAAGACAAGGAGCAAATATAATAAGTGTCTTTTCAAATATTTATTGCAATCCTGTTTCACGAGAGAAAGTGTATGGATTTTCCTGTTTTTTTTTATATATCCAGAAAAACCAACTGGTATCCGTAAAAATGCAGTGTTGCATGTAGAGCAGTGTAAAAATCGGCATCTAAACCTTCTGGTATATGGTGGGTGGCCGTTACCATATCCTTGGAGCTGACGATAATGGAGTTGTGCACTACCAGGATATCCAAGCAGTAATAATGAAGCTCAATCAGTTCCTTTGTTGCAAAAGTCTTTAATGATATAAATCCAAAGTGTAAAAACAACAGCCAAGCAACAGCCAACGCGTTTCGTTCTTAGAACTTCATCAGGGCAGTCAGTAAAGTTGAACAATAATCGTCTCAATCCGTCATGCCTTAAGCATCGTGAAGTAGAATGGTGTTTCAGAAACGTGCGCCACCATGATAAGGGCCACGTTATAGAGCTGTCAGTCAAGCGTCTCGACGAGGTGCCGGGTATCTCCTGGAACATATCCTTGGAGCTCTTTAAATTGAGAATTTTGAGTACCTCACAACTCTTCGCAATTGACGCCCAGCCACCTGTTTTGTTTAGCATTATAAAATATACAAGTTTGCACATTTCTAATTGCTTATATATTCTTATCTTCATGCCCTGTGCTGCAGACCTTTCAGGGCTCTGTGCTCATGCTGCAAAATGTATTTATGAATTTTGAAGAAAGCCTGCCTGGTTTATTAAGGACAAGGGAGCTATCATGGCTGTACCTTTAGGTAGTGACAGATGCTGGAGTTGCCATGTTTTCTCTTGCACATGCTATTTAGGGCCACACGAAATTGTTGACATTGACCCAGCAACAAATCGTGACATACATTGAAAGCAGAACAGATTATAGTAACAAATGGGCTTGCAACCGAAGAGTTTAAAAGACTGCTGTACATGCAGAGGTTGTATATAGGAGTCTGGAGCCAAGGAGTCTCTCTCTACAACCTCTTCAGTTAAGATAAGACATTTCTGTTCCTTTAGGCGCCATGCTTCCATTCTTTTTTCAGGATGATAGTCCACGCACAGGATGAACTGCAGGACAAAGTCCGGCTGTGCATGCCCTGTGAAGAGAGGCCTGATATAAAATGCTGCTTCTTTACAGTGCCCACACATAGATGCTAATTGACCCCAGGTCGTGTGTGGCATCTTAGGTGCGTCCTACATTTTTAGTCAAGAGCAGGTGGCCTTCTGGTACATGTAGTTTTGCTTTCAATGGTGAACATATGGACTCCCAATACTAGCAATCAAAACTATCAGCACTGGCTGAGGATGTCACAGATGACCTGAGGACACTAGGCGGCTACATCTTCATGTCTTCCTTTGGCTGTGCTGTGATACTTCGATGATGATCCATACAGCTTAGGAAGAGAACAGCATATGATTTTTTTATTTAAACATGTTCATACTAATCTCCCTAGTTCATTTAAAACGTTGCCTGTTAGGTGCTGTTGAGAAATAGCAGCAGCCTTCACAGACCTCAGAACAGTGGCTAGTTCTCATACCGCCCTTAATAAAGCACTGCAATAAAAATGCTTTTAAAGTCTAGGTTGGGAAAGTGTGAAAGCAAGCCCTGGTCTGTGCTAATCCACAAAAACCAACAACCTGGAAAATGCTCCCCATTAAAGTTAATACCTAAGTAAAAGGTCCAGAAAAACATAGTAACAACAATGAAAAGGTTTAAGAATTAAAAAAGATTTGCAGAATGTGCTATACTTTCTGCAACTTAGAGTTTTTATTGACATGACCATGCTATACTGAAATACGCGCCTTTATTTTGAGTATTCACTGTCTGCCAAATGTTGCTTCCTAAATAATTGCTGATTTTAATTTTTTGTGGCACCTCTTAAATCCTTTCTTAGGGGCAATAAACGCTACTTCTCAAGTCCGGGTAAAGAGTAATGCAAACTTTAGCATTGAAAAATGATTACATGTCAACAGACAATGCTCCCATTTAGTCTCCTGATGACAAGGGCAAAGAAATATGGCATAGAAACAATCTCTCTGCAAATAAGTGATTTACAGTGGGGTTTGCTTTATATAATTTAATATTGGGAATACTTGTAGTGCACACATCTGCCATTAGAGTTGCTTGATGGCACCGCGGTCTGTTCCTTTTGGGTTCTGCTACATCCATGGCTGAATAAAAAATTATTTACTGTGCCATTTTTTTGTTAGCATATATTACCTACACAAATGTGGCATTCCAGCAATTTCTACCAAATTAAAAAAGTGTCCCATGTTTGGAAATTGGACCAGTTTTGAAATGGAAAGACATCCTGTATATATATATATATATATATATATATATATATATATATATATATATATATATATATATATATATATATATATATATATATATATATATATATATATATATATATATATATATATATATATATTTTTTTTTTTCTTCAAGATATGGATGATTGCATTCATTTGTGTTCAATGCAGGAAGTGCTTGTTTTAATATCAAGGAAACCTTCAATAAAAACTGGTCCAGAAGATCCTAAAACATGTTGTGGAATGGCCAAAATCCGACCCACACACAGACCTGTCGGACCATCCCATCAGGCACTGCCAGTTATCCCTATAAGCCAGTCCGATCCTGGTGAGGGATAGCTGTGCAGATTGTAGTTGTAATTATCTGACTGCTATTATGTACTTAGCAAGTCCTGTGTTCTATTTCATGGTTTCCATTATGGTTGCAGTAGCTGGGTCAGGCGCTACGTAAAGTTTTGTGAGTCTGGAAGGAGGACAAGCAGGAGATAAGGAGAAAGCACCAGAGATCTGCCTGGATGATCTGCATTCCATGTAAAGGATTTCGGGGCAGGTTAAATGAAGCAGCCACTGCAGGTAAGAGCGGTGGGGTGGTGGGGCCATCTGGGGGGATTTCGAGAGATGTCTGCAAGGAAAAATTAAATAAATGATTAATTTTCCCTCGTGGTCCTCTCTCGAAATCCCCCCAGCCGGCCCCTCCGCCACACCGCTCTTCCCTGCAGCGGCCGCGGCTGATATGAAGTAAGACTTGATTAATAAAACGTAACATTACACATTAAGGTACTTTGGTCATTTGCATTTTCATAGTATACATGCATATATGACCCCTATGCTTGTTAGTGAATTTACTTTCTCAAAAGCCAAATGTAAGTTGGTGACATTATCAGTGGCTTTTTAAAAGTAGGTACACTGCCTACTGGTGTAAAAAAAAAACCTCATAAGGGAGGAATGAAGTGGAAGAGCAGTCAGGTTTGACAGTCTGGGGAGAAACTACACAATCTGTTAAGAACCAGATTTCACCTACTCCTGCTAGGTCAAATGAGTTTAAAATTTCAAGCAGGTGCTCAGGCCCAAAACTCCTGTCAAACTCCCAAATGTTCCCAAAGGCAGACCAGCTCTAGTTAGGAAGGTCCTAGTCAGATCATGACTCGGACCATAGTCAGAATGCAACCCTGCACATGCAAAGGTGAGAGAAGAAATGCCTACGGGGGAGAGATAGTAATTCTCCTTACCATTAAGTTCAAATGGAAGTATCTATTTTATAGAGACCCCTCCAACCTCTTCTTGGTGGTGACATTGTTCCAAAGCGTTGGGGAGTCAGGCTGTCCCCTTTCACTGGTAAATGACCATATTCCTTTGAATGCTCCTTAAGATTCACTTCTGAATAAGGTCTTTACATTCATTTAAAACACGCTAGACAAGGGGTAAGCTTGTTCTGTTATATTTGTAAGTGACTTAAATAGTAACATCTCCAATCATACCTTTTTACAATTAGGTGATCTCAAAAATGAGGAGTCTTTACATATTCCTCCTTTATCCTTACCGGCAAAAATAGGAACAAATAAGGAAAGAAAGTCTTTAGCTGAGAAGCAATGGTTACATAATTGCTAATGGGAGATTACTCTCGGATTCCCCGGCATATTACACGCATAAATCCCTGAAGAGGGGCGTTGGGCATTTGGGACTATGTAGTGGTAGACTGCTCCTTGTTTTATTTGTTGGGTGACCTAAAAGTAATTGATGTCCTCCTCAGTGATCTCTGTTTCTTAGTCTTCACTTTGAGATTAAATGTGTCTCCCATTTGTTCTTGGAGGTTCAATGGGGCCTCCTTTAAATTTGATTAAAAAACACAGGGAGAACCCAGTGGGACCATAGAAGGATTGCTAGACTAAAGAGCTAATTTGAAATGGCTCTAAATAAGCCAGGCGCTTGGGTGGGGGAAATATATTAAAGGGTTTTAATATATCCATGAAGAAGATTGTAGCAAGTGTGAATAGAAAAAACATCACGTGTAATTGTAAACCTATCCCTTTTCCGAGTCTCTGATTAAATAGAGAAATAAATGCACTAGTTAGAAAACAATGAATGTAATACCTGCCGAAGAGGAATGGTAGGGTATCCCTATTTAAGATGTGTAGGAGCTGGTTAAAGGTCCACTTATAAAGTTAGGTGCATGACTGGCTATGGGTTGCATTAAGGCCAGACACATTCCTTTTGATCTTTAGTGACAGAAGGGTGTGGGTCAAGAGTGAGATGATCCCCCTCGGTAATAGAGGAGGACTGCTACTTTCAATTTATTTAAAATCTTTAAGCGGTAAACTGAGAGGTGGATAGCTCTCCCAACCCAGAGTTAGGCAATTTTATCTATATCTATCTCTCACTGAAGGTAATTGAACTGGCCATACAAGGAATGCGTGCATCGGTTGCAATGGGACCAGATGATGTCCTAGTTGCTATAATAAAGCAGGAGCTATCACTCTGGAGTCGAATTTTATTCCAGGATTTTAAAAACTGCTCTGAGAATAGAAGAGTTTCCCCCTGCCTGGACTAGAAGTATCTTAGTCCAGTTATTCAAAAAGGGAGATCATAAGCAGATCGGAAGTTACCGCCAGACAGCTCAGCTGGATGTGGTGGGTAAAGTGTTTACAAAATGCTTACTATCTCAGCTAACTGACAGGTCTGAAGAGAACTAAATTATTCCCTCTGAGCAAATGGGTTTTTAGAAGTAGTCAAGGAACCATAGATAACATTGCTGCTCTACAGCTAATCAATGAGAAATATGTAACCATTAGAGGGGGAGTGAATTATGCGGCCCTGATAGGTTTCTCCACAGCATTTGATAATGTTGTACAGAAAGCTGTCAGAATAGGGTATGCCGAGTACCCTTTTACACCTAGTAATTGCATGTCATACTTCTACCTGGTGTAGAGTACTGTTGTGGGGACGATCAAGCTTTATCAAAAAAGATAGTATCCCAAAATGGTCCAAAACAAGGGTGCCCTTTAGCGTTGCTACTTTTTCTTTATACGTCTCCAACCTTTCTGCCTTCCTGTACCAGAGTAAAGGCTTTGCCCTGTCTTTTGGTGGAAGAGCAGTAGCTTATTTGTTCCATGTGGATGACATAGTAATGTTGAACCTTACTCCTAAAGGCCTTAATAGTCATCTGGAGACCTTACAACAGTTGGCTATGATGAATCACTTGAAGATTAACATCTCTAAAAGTAAAATAATATTCTGCAAGGCAAGAAGAACCCCAAATACAGAAACTTTCTTTGGTTTTTGGGTACCCAAAAGATAGAAGTAGTTAAGTCTTACACCTTCCTCAGGAAAAAATTATGCAGCAACCCGAGGGATAAGGCTCATGTTGAGAATAATATAAGCAAAGTTCAGATTCAGGCTAGACAGCTGGGTGCACTCTAGTGGGCGACAGGCAGAAGACACTTCTCCTACCTTCTAGAGGTCTACTGTGCGAAAATTCCCGCTTTGCTACTCTATGCTTTGGAATAGCTAGACAGGGCTTTTTAAACAGAACAGAAGGGAGAGTGTTAAATTACACAATTTCAGTGGTGGCACTAAGGCTGGAAATGGGTGTAAAAAGTGCTTTTATTCAGGGTCTAGTTGGGTGTTTCATTGGGTGGCTTGTTTGAAGTGGAACAGTGGAGACACTCTACTGTGTCTCACGAAGAAAGATATTCTGGTTGAAAGAAAGGAAAGTCATTGGTCTATAGGAATTTTTTATATGCTGTAGATCTACTCCAATTAGAACCTAATACTGCTCTCATATTACCTGCGGTGCAAATTAAGCCCTCCTTAAAACATGCCACGTAGGCGGCAAGTTTCCATCTGGATAGAGAGGTGTGCCTTAAAAAAAAGGGGATTTCAAACTATAATTGATTCAATTGTAGTGAATAAAATACAACATGATATGAAATGGAACTTATCCCATGGAGTGAGGAAATTTTGCTGCAATTAAGTATACTTCCTTTAAATCCTCTTAAAGCAAAAAGATACAGAATCTCCATTTAATGTAACCTCCGTTAAAATGCAATTCAAGAATTTAATCACAATCTCTGTGTCTGCCCGACACTCCAATTACATTAGCGAGATTGGCTGAGGCCAATTTGCTTACAGTTGTCCGTATGAACCACCCTGGAAATGCAGCAAGCCTTTTATAATAACCCCCCAATGAAATTATTTGTTATAGAATATTTTTTTTGTACGTGTTTTATAAACTTGTATTGATTGTAATTGTCTTACTTTAAGTATTTATTGTATTATAAAGCACTTTGAGGGCTTTGATCATGTTCATGAATTTGCTCAGTGCTTTTTTAAATATAAGATTATGTTTATGTATTATGTGGACCTCTTCAGAGTTCCGTAACATAAATAAACTTGACTTGAGAGAAGAAATGCTTTGGCAGTCACTGTCCTGCCAGAACAAGAACAAATCAGTCTGCCCCATGTTACTTTTCTGTCCTCACCTCTTTATGTGAGTCCAGTGCTTTTTCTTTACTTTCAGACACATGCTCTTTATAGTTTATATGGATACACCCTACCGTCTTTTTAGAATTTACTCCCAATTTCTACTATCATTTGAAGTAGGAAAAACCATTTCAAGGTAAAACATTGAAGATTTGATAAAAGGAAACATCCCATGCTGCCATAGTTTCAGCTAGGATAGCAGAGTGACATAGACTTGGTAGGTCTCATTTGGTACAGTCCTAGCCTAGCTCTTGTCTGATCTGTGAGCTTTGTGAAAAACAGCTTTTCTGTTTGTTTTCACACAATGTTTAACTCCGATCACCCATGTCTTGTCCTTTCAAATTTCCCTTACTCCCCCATTGATTCTTCTATTGCCCTCTATCAAGAGGCATTTGTTCCAAATGTTGATGCTTCAATTAAGTAATTAGAGAGTTGATGTCCAGGTTTGGGACTTCGTAAGTCCTAGCATGTCTTCGTTTGACTAATGCCTAGAACCAACTAATAAGCTCTTCACAAGACAAGAATTAGAATCAAAACCATAAAGGTTTATTCAATATTAAGATTATTACAGATGGCAAACAATTGTTAGTCAAATCATTGGTAATTAGAATTTGTAACAAATCAAAAACAAATAATACAAGAGGATCAACATAAGGTGAACCTCCAAAGTAAGCAATAAAAAGTATAGCCAAACAAGAGTACTGACATAGAATCTGCTCCCCAACAAAGCCAAAAAAGAATCAAACATTTCCCAAAAACAAGACATTTTATAAGATTTGAGGCAGAAAATCTGTGCATTGTACATGGCGAGAAATCACATAATAGGGCTGTTGTAACAAAGATACATGTGAATTAATCAACGACTGTTTGAATACACAAAATATATCAAATATGTATCATCTAATAAAGACCTGCTGTGCTGCATATTACAAAATAAAATATGAGTAGAAAACAAGGGGAGATGACTGCATTTCATAACAAACACATTTCATATCCTGTTCTAGCAATAAATGGCACATGCAAGTGCTTCAAGCAAAAGATCTTGAATTGGTGCTTAGAAAGGAACTTCTCGGGCATGGCTTGCTTGTGAGGAAGGTACAATAATAATAATAATAATAATAAAGACGTTTATACAGCGCACAGTTACCTCAGCTGAGGTGTCCTGGCGCTAAAGCGGAAAACAACAGAGCAGAGCAGGCTAAGTGCTAGCCCCTATGCCTGGACAGCCAGGTCTGCAAGGCCATTCTGAACTCCGGTTCAGAGTGCAGCACACGTATATGTAGAGAAAAGTCATTCCAGTATTTGGAAGCTCCCACCTCAAACGTTCTGCCCCCCACTCTCGCTTTAGCAAAACGGGGAATGGTGGGGTAGCGTTTATGGTTGGACCTCAGAGATCTGCCCTGCTGGTAAGGGCGAAGTCTCTTCCTCAGATAGTTAGGGTCTCTGCCCTGGTAGGCCCGAAAAGTGAACGGAAGGGCCTTGAATTCAATTCTCTTGGCAACAGGGAGCCAATGAAGTTGTCTGAGGTGGGGAGAGATATGCTGGCAGAGGGGAACTTTACAGACCATCCTTGTGGCATCATTGTGCACTATCTGCAGCCTTCAGATCAAGCCGCTAGGCAGGCCTAGGTAGAGGACGTTAGCGTAGTCAAGGTGCGACGTGAAGAAAGCATGCACCACAGTTTTATGGGATTCCTCTGGAAAGAAGTCAATGAATGTTCTAATAGTTTTCATCTTACCAAAGCAGGCTGCAGATACATGCTGGACATGGGCTGAAAGGACAAAGTCTTTGTTCCATCGGACCCCGAGGTTCTTGACTGAGTCCTTAGGTATAGGAGAAGACCCCAGTTCAGCAGACCACCACAAGGCTGCCGGGGGTGGCACTGCTTGGTTGAAAAACAGAACCTCCGTTTTACTGTCAGTAAGCTTTAAAAAATTGTTGCTCATCCAGACGGCAATGCTTTTGAGACAGTCTCTGAAGGAGTCAAAGACTGATGATAAAATCTGAATTAAACATGAGTTCTAATTATTAAAAGCACTTCTACCCAAACAATAGTAGTAAAGCAGGTGTAATTTTCCAATCTGTACAGCTACTTATTCAGCTACCAAGAATATACGCTGCAACCAGCAAATTGTGTTAATTGAGTCTGCTGGACTCAGCAGCTCTTGGCTGCCCTAGTAGAAATTATCGGTTCTCTGACACAATATCAACACCAGCAATATTGTGTCAAAAGTAAGGAGCACAAAAATATAATTTTCCTATACTTATACAAATAAGTACAGAAATATTGAAAATATTTTTTATGCTAATATAGAAGAAATGGGGATAAAAATATCGTTATTTTAAACATATATTTAAAGTAGTAAATCTTAAATATTTTAACATTTAACATTAATATAATGTAAATTAAATATGTTTAAGTAATATTTAAATAATATACTAATTTAAACAACCACACTGACATGTGTACTCCTGTTTGGATACAGATATATCATGTAAAACAATTTTACTAAATATTAATTTTAATGTATATTATAATGATCCATTTTTTATTTACTAATATTACATATATATATATATATATTTACATATTGCCAATTTAATTATACATAAAAAATAAACAATCGTACTTTTTACTAAAACTATATGGAAAATTACATAAATGTACACATATAAAAAATATTAATACACAATCACATAATAATACATATATTTAAACAATTTTAACAAATTATTAATAAACTCCAGAAATAATAAATTAACTTTTCCCACTCCAATCCATACAACAGAAGGGAAAGCATTGGATTTTGGAGAAGGTACAATTTACTATTCCCACACCAGTTGGTGCAACAGTAGGGAAAGCATTGGACTTGTGAGGAGTAAAATTTTATATTCCCACTCCAGTCTGTGCAACAGTAAGGAAAGCGTTGTACAACGTCGGGGTAAATGTTACTATTCCAACTCCAGTCTATGCAACAGTAGGGAAAGCGTTGGCCTCTGGAGGGGTAAACTGTACTATTCACACTCCAGTCTGTGCAACAGTAGGGAAAGCATTGGACACCAGATGGGTAAAATTTACTATTCCCACTCCAGTCTATGCAACATTATGGAAAACGTTGGACTCTGTATGCGTAAAATACTCCCACTCCAGTCTGTGAAACAGTAGAGACTGAGTAGTTCACCTCAAATAAATAATGTTTTAAAAACTCTATCAAATATTCTAAATATAATAATTCTGTGTCTAACTTTTAACAAATATTAAACAAATTACATAATTATGTTTAATTATCAATTGAAATACATATTATTAATTTTATTAAACTACCATGCTATAGTCTTACAAATATCACTATCATCAATTAAAATGTAATTGAATTAAAAAAGTACAACACAATTAAAATACTAGGTGAAAAAACTAAACTATTTGTTATAAATAATTACATATTTTTAATTTATTATTACTTAAATAATGTTCCATACTATTCTCCTACAAAAATGCAACAAAACACACCTAATATATAACATACAAAGAAATTATTAAATGTTTTACAAAAGTATACATAAATTAAATATTTCAATTATAATTAATCTCTAATCAGTAATAAATTAATACTTAATTTACTTCCCACAATATTCCTCTACAAACTAATGAACACACACCAAAAATAGAACTAAAGAATATGATAATTTTACAACTGACATATTAATCAATTAAATAATTGATGATTAATTATAAATACATTATTTCTTAATTAACTTCCCACTCTATGCCCCTAAAAACGCCTGCACCTAAATATATATAAAAAATTATAATTACCCAATTTACCTAATTAATGATCAATTAAACAAATAATTTCAATTAAATTAATTGTTAATTAAATATAATTAATTGACTTCTTACCCTTTATCCCTACAAATACCACAACCCGCACCTAATATAAAATTAAAAAAATTAATTAATTACACAGTTTATAATTATCAATTCAACAATTAATTCTAATTAAAGTTAATTAATCATTTATAAGTATTTTACTGCCCACCCTTCACCAATACAAATCCCACAACCCGCACCTAAAATAAGACTTACAAAAAAAATGATTGCACAACTTATATAATTAATTATCAACTACATGAATAATTTTCATTAAAATCAATTAATAATTATAATTAATTTACTTTCCACCCTGTGCCTCTACATTTCCCACAACCTGCCATGACATTAAAAATGACAATTAACAATTAAATCACATTTTAAAAAAACTAAACATTTACAAACTATATTTAAAAATATTAACAATAATTATACAAACAAGTTGTGACATATACAATTAGAACATACTAAAATACTTAAAGATAATTAAAAATACTATATTTTTTAGAATTATATTTTTGTTAACTATGTTAACAACATAGATATTTCTGACATCGATATTACTTACCTTAGAAAATCAATATTTTTGTCAACGATATTCCTGCTTCAAGATATTTGTGGATCATGATATTAAAAACCTGATATTTCTGCATCTCAATGTTTTCAACTTGATATTTTGTCCAAATACCAAATCATCTAGGAGCCATTTTCTATTTTAGATATTTCTAAACTCCGCCTCTCTGAATGCCAGCTCCCTCCACTAAAATATGTTAATTGAATATGTGTGATACTGCATCACACATCTGCCCGGGAAGAAAGGAGCCTTTTAGACCACGTTGCCCATCGAAGAATTCCTCCTTGGGACACTGTAGCATTTTTTTAAAAGGAAACATCGCACCAACCCTTGATACTTTAGGGCTGGATGCAGTGTTACAAGCTAGCTTTCTTGATTCCTGGTTTTATGGCCCATTACGCTGACCATCACTATTGAAAGGGTATCACTTTTTCAACGTTTTAAGGCTAAAGGTCCTTTTAAGATCTGAAGATTAACAACTTTCAAATCCCTGACTGGAAATGTCTTGGTGGAAGATATGTAAGTGCAGTCTGCTTTACAATGCAGCTAACACCTGCCCTAGGAAAGAGGAACCTTTTGATTACTTTTATTATTACATTGCATTATAGTACTTATATATTACTTCATACCTGCCCCTTTGTACAGTGTAATTACAACAAATAGAAAACAAATGTGGAGACATCAATGAAAAATAAAAGCCAACAAAAGACCTCGGAATTCACCCTAATTAATAAAATAATCAGAAAAAAGTGCTTAATATGTGAAAGAAAGAGTGGCGGCACCCGAAGATCTGCTCAGAAGCTAGTGGTTGGTGCATTTAAAATTTGGCGCACCGAATACCAAGTCTTTAATCCACTACCAGACACTTTCTGCCCTCTACTCACTCTTGCAGCGTCCTGCTTTCTCTTTTTGTAACAGTTTTGCCGTCTTTTTCCTCTGCCTTTCCGATCTGTGAGTTTTCCCTCTTTTGCATTTGCTAAATATCTGATTTGGGAAAAGAGGTGCTGGTCCCCAAAAACTAAGTGTCAGTGGCAGGCACCGGCAACCACTGGCTCAAATTCACCACTGCAGAAACCTGACTGCCTGGAAAAGATCACAGTTGCTAGCGAAAGATGATCAGGAATGGCCTAGTGCTTCTCTGTACCATGCAACTCCGCTAACATGGTGTAGTGGAAGGAGAGAAATCAAGGTGTAGGTGGTACCGTGGATAATTTAGAAGGGTTCGCCAAGAACACATGACCACTCTTGTGGGCCGCTGGGATTTGCGTTGTGACCTAAACAGCCTTGATCCTTTGTGCAGAGCATTTGCAACAAACATGAAACCAGGTTGTAGAAAAATACAGCCCGCCAGGGGCACAAGCATTCATCTATCTCCTAACAGGAAAGACTATGCCAATAGTTTACATATAAGATTTAGCTGCTTAAATCTTTTTAATTGGCTTCTTAATCAAAAGTGGTTTAAAAATGCATAATTGTTTTGATCAGAAGGATGTATGGCTATTCATCTAAACAAATGAAACCAAGGTGACTTTATGATCAACGCTCTTGTGTTCCTCCTCTTTCCTGAATCTTTGTCATGGTTTTCAATAAAACTACTTGACTTAAAAAAAGTGTAACCTTCCACTAAAGTATCCAAAGTTCATGAACTGTTGGCCAAGTTTACATTGCTTAAAATGCACCATTATATAATTATGTTCATTATCCCTTTGGCATACCTCCACAGCCCCACTTCTCCCTCCTCAAGAACTCTCCAGGGTACCGTTTGTACGAGCGGGTCTCTCATCCAGCCAAATATCACCACTGCATTCCGTACTTGTAATATTCCATTTATAATAAAGTAAACATGACCAAAGGAGCTAGAATGTAAAGAAAAACCTTGGACGGAATGAGCTGCTGACATAGGCAATCTGGAAACATGGGGTTTTGCTCCCCTTAAACTATCTTTACAACCTAGAAGGTTTTAACAAAATCTGTTAGCTCAATATATTTAAAACATTTCTTATTTGACACCACCTTTCTCAAAGTTCTTAGTTGGAAGCATCATTATAATTTTCTTATTGATGCTGGCTTAATGCATTTTGTCATGGCTATTGTGTCTGAACATGCTCAAAGCGGCTGATTTTTTTTTACATCATTGCTAAGAAAAAAACTTAGAAACACACAAATCTGGTCTCATACCAAAAGATATTTATTGGTCTGGTTTCACAGCACAGCAGAAAGCATTGTTACCAATTCATTCAAATGTACATAGAGTGGGCTTTGGCTCCACCCAGAAGAGTATCATTCTCTCACTTTACGCTATTGGCTGTTGGTGTATCATTCCATCTTCCAGGATGTGCTGCCTTTGGAGAGCAGGAAGGACTATTTTACATTTTAGTACTTTAACTCATATATGTTTCCTATTCTGGAATTCATTCTTTCGCCACAAAGAAGAATATTTTGCTGTATGTGTGAGAAATGTAGTACATTCCTTCTCCAACAGGTGGCACCCTAGAAAGCTACCCACCCTTACTGTATGTACCATGTCGTTTTCATATATATATATTTTTAAACACAAACCATTTTAAACATTATTTTTGCAACCCTGAAGAAAATAGTGAATGAACAAGAGCAAATATATTAGCCAGGAATATTCCAAGATATAGCTTAATTTAGAGGTTTCAGTTTTGACTTGTGGCACAAGCAGTATCCAAAAACCTGTTTGCCCTAGTGAAATGTTAAGCTATAAATGTAAATCCGTAATAGCTTTTTTTACAGCATATGATCTGTGAAAACATGCAGTGATAAATGTATTCGGTTGTAATTTGATGTAGCATTGAAAGTAATACTGTTGTAAAGTAAATCGCTGCATACGGTGTTAACTGTAACTAATTTGTATGACCAGTTTAAATATGGGGCATTGGGGGATTGAGTCAAACAGCTTTCAGGTGGAACCCGCAAACACTTCAACAGTTGAGACTGTGAGGCGGTTCATTACAGACTCGAAAAAAAAACACAGATGATTGCAAGACACCAAATAAAAGCACGCACAACTAAATCAATTCCCTGACTGCTGCCACACACAAAACCTTTTGAGCCAATTCTGCACGCAGCGAGCTTCAAAGTTACCTATTATTGATTCATCTGTTGCTCATGTTCTCTTTACTATTTGAACATGGTGTGTAATCCCCTAAAAAGCTGAACGCAGAGGCTTTAGGGGGTCTCTCTCCAACATAGATTAATGAAAATTCCAGAATTCAAAAGTGTGAGCAGGAGCTTAAACACAGATTCTCTTAGCCTGTGGTATGGGGATGCTTGGGGTTGTGTAACATCTACTCAGGGGGTTTTCAGCTGTCAAAAAAAGTAACTATTAGGGGGCAGATTTACAAGCCCCTTGCGCCTCTTTTACGCCGCCGTTGCGTCACTTTTGGTATTTACAACGTGACACATCTCCGAGATGCGTCACGTTGTAAAGCCCTGCGCCATAAGGAGGCGTTCCCGCGCAGGGGGGGGCGGTGTTCCAGCACAGGAACGCCTCCTAAAAGTGGCTGAGTGAAATCTACAAGATTTCACTAAGTCACTTTTAGGCCAATGCTGCGTCAAAAAACTGCGCCTGCTTGAAGCACGCGTAAGGTTTGACACAGCATTGGAAGAATAGGCCCCACAGAGCATTGCTGGAGCTGCGTCGCGCTTGGGACGCAGCTCCAGCAATGCGCCGCCTTTCTAGCACAGATGCATGACGCATCTGTGCCGTTTTTGTCCCATGGTGCGCCGCCTCAAGGGTGGTGGTGCTGCGGTGGTGCGGTGCTGTGGTGCTGCGGTGCACAATTACTGGGGCATCCCTGCTAATTTGCAGGGATGCGTCAATAATTGTAAATCTGCCCCTAGAGATTTAATATATTTACATAAAAAACAAAAAAATGGTCCGTAAATGTGAAGTAATTTGAAATTGGAGGCTAAAAACGAAGGGGCACATTATCTAGGGCCGGTGATAAATAACGTAAAGTGGGCTTAGCGCTTTTTTATTTATCGCCGTCCATCGCTGGAATTCATCACCCTGGTAGCGCGTTATTAACAACGCGTTTCTCCAGGGCGATACAAATTCCAGCGATAGCGGGGAAATCGCAGTTTTGCAGGGAACATCGCTGGTTTTCCAGCGATGTTCCCTGCAAAATGGGGATAACCTTGCTGATACGACCCTGTGGTCCTATCAGCATAATCCACCCCAATGTTAGGTATAGGTAAGTCTGCATTTTAGCAGACGTTAGTTTTTGGCGAAAACAGCGGTTTTCTCCAAAAACTAACGTCTGCTTAAATACTGGGGCAGCCTTGTAAATATCGTGATATGCACATCAGCGATATTTGCAAGGTTGTACTGCCCAGTGACCTCCACTTTGTATCTCATTAGAGATACAAAGCGAAGCGTTGGTAACTAGGCTGCTAACATGTGCTAATGCATGTGTGAGGAGGAACCTGCCTTTACCCCCGTAATCAGCCCCCACCGGAGTCTTTTCACTGAACTGCCTGGTCCGAACAATGGAGGGTTAACTAAATCGGAGACCTCTTCCCTACAGGAGAACCACAACCAATGGGAGGCGAGCGGGACCATTAGGAGGGCGGAGTGGACGACTGACGGAGAGAACCCGTAAGACGCGAGGAGGAGTGGAGAGGAGGACGCGAAAACCAGGAGGAAGACCGGCTACATCGAGGACCCGCTTGCTGACACCGAGGACCCGCCTTTGGACACCGAGGCTCCTGGAACGGACGAGGACAAGGCTGCCGTCGGAGAGGACGAGACCTAGTCCGAGGAGTGGTGGATACCCCCGGAGGACGCCCAAGTGCCGCCGTAACTCTGGAGAGTTACGGCTAACACGATGCGTGAATTGGGCAAGGGAGTGGAGGGAGGGAGCCAGTAATTCAGGGCTTGTGTTGGGCTCGGGTTTTCTATTTTCCGTTTATTTTTTGTTAATATCTCAGACGGAGGAGCGGGACGCCTGGTACTGCAAGGGAGCGGGGAGCTGGCATGAATAGGGCCGCTGGCATATCGTAAGGTCTCAACTCTTGTTAATAAGTATCAGCGGGTATCAATCTTAACTCTAACGAGACGGTATATGATTGGTGGGCATTGGAGTAGCCCGAGAGCTGATCCTTTTCTTCTTTATCCTATGAGCTGATCTATTCTTCGTTTATCCAACCTTTGGAGCTTGTTACCTGATGCAAGGACAAGCCAGTTGACCTAACCTGCCTATCTATTTAGTTGAACCGTATTATTCCTTGCCCCCCCCCCACTCGTTCCCTGAGCACTTTGGGGTTTTCTTGGTGACGGTAGTCTTTAATCAGTCAGGACGACCATATTTACCACCTGTGTCTCTTCTCTCTACACGCTACCCGGGGAACCACCACCAGCGACATACCTGGGGAAGAGAAGAAGACGTCGCCCAAGGGAATCCTGTTTCCACCTTGGAAGATCAACCACCAGAAAACCTCATTCAATGACTAACTTTGTTTCATATATACAGATCTTTAAATAAATACGCCAAAATAGATCCACGCATAAGACCTCCTAGTTTCATTTTCCGCCCGTCCCTCTCACATCTGGTGTCAGAAGGGGGAACAGGAAAAATGGAGGCAGCGTTAAAGAAAATGGCGGACGGACAAGAACAATTGGGCAAGATAATGGAGAAATTCCTAGCTGTTGCTGCGGAAGATAGAGAAACACTCCACAAAACTTTGACTGACCAAAGCCAAGCCCAGGAACACGTGATAGGGAAACTGGCAGATACACTCAGCCAACCTAGAGGACATACCGGTTTACCCTCAGTGGTGTTGCAGAAATATGTTGAGGGAGAGGATCCCGATTTTTTCTTTTCTAATTTTGAAAGGATGGCGAGAGCGGCAGGGTGGTCCCTAGACAAATGGGGACAATACTTAGGACCCCTTCTCTCAGGAGATTTACAGACGGCATATCAAGCAGTAAATCCTCAAGGCCTTACCCCTTACGATGATGTAAAGAAAAACATATTAGAAAGACTGGGGGTAGATGAGGATACATACAGAATAAGGTTGAAAAAAAATCAAGGATGCACCACAGGAAACTCCCAGGGCTCTGGCCTACAGAGTAAGGGACATGACTGACAGATGGCTGAAACCCCAAACAGCTACGAAAGACGAAATAATGGAAAAGATCTATCTAGAACAGTATTTGAGTTCATTGTATCCCCATCTACAAAAATGGGTACGCCAGCATTCTGGTTTGACTTTAGAAAGAGCCATCGAGATAGCCAGTGCCTTTCACAGGGCCCAAGAATCACATAAGGGGCAAGAGGAACACAATTGGAAGAGACCAGGAAATCCTCCTGTCAAACCACGGAATTCCTCCACCAAACCATACAAACAACCCCCCATCAAGCCTGAATCAGTTACGTTTTTTTCCTAGTACTGTGACCCCTCCCATCCTGGCACCACCTCAACCAGGACCCCAGTGTAATAATTGTGGGGCCTTTGGCCATATAGCTAGGGTTTGTCCCAAGAAAGAGGAGCCTATGGAGGTTGGGTTCACCCGCACCTACTAATAGTCCTTCAGGAACCAGCTGCCCCTATCATTGAGAGGTCCTAGTCAATGAGGAGAGAAGACATGCCTTAATAGACACTGGTTGCTTGCAGAGCGTAATACATCCCCAAGCTATACCCTGAGGTGTTCCACCGCTTCTAGGTGAGGTGGACATTCAATGTGTTCATGGAGACACCCGCAGGTACCCTGCGGCCGAAATTCAAGTACAGCTTGATTCTGATCTAGCTGCATATCCCCTACGAGTAGGACTGGTTCCCAAACTCCCCGAAGTCCTGGTATTAGGGAATGACTACCCCCACACGTCGAAACTAGTAAAAGAAACATGGATAGAGGGGGAAGAGTGGAGAAGTACTGCCCCCTTTTCCCAAGACTTAGAGCCAGGATTCCCCGAAGGCAAACCAAGGAAGAGCGGAAAACAGAAAAAACGAGAGAAAAGGGATTGGACCAAAGTAGGTTTAACTTGGAAAATCGATCCACCTATTTGGCAAGGCGATGGACCAAAGTAGGTTTAACTTGGAAAATCGATCCACCTATTTGGCAAGGCGATCAAGGATTCCATTCGGCACAAAGAGAAGATCCCACTCTAAGAGAAGCCTGGAACAGGGCTCAGGATGAGGTAGACCAAGACCAAGTAGGTCCCCAGTTTGTTTGTAAAAAGGGCTTACTATATCGGATAGGGGGGAGGGACATGCCATTTCAATTGTTGGTACCCCAACAGTATAGAGAAAAGGTATTATTTCTAGCCCACAGTCACTTGTTGGGTGGTCATTTTAGGGAGGAAAAAACTGAAAAAACTGTGCTAGAAAAATTCTACTGGCCCGGCATTTACCAACAGATACAACAGTATTGTAAGGAATGTCCAATCTGTCAAAAGAATAGTAGAACCACCCCTCCGAAAGCTCTTTTACATCCCCTACCCATTATTCAAGAGCCTTTCTCGAGAGTAGGTATGGACATCCTCGGTCCCTTGCTTCCCTCTAGGAGTGGATGTCGGTTTGTTCTAGTCCTGGTGGATTACACCACCCGCTATCCGGAAGCTGTGGCTTTACGCCAACCCAATACCATGCAAATTGCTAAAGCAATGATCAACATATTTTCGAGGGTGGGGTTTCCAAGAGAGATAATAACAGACCAAGGGACTCCATTTGTCTCTCATCTTCTAAAACAGGTCTGTCTCATGTTGAATAATAAGCAACTTAGAACCGCAGCTTACCACCCCCAGACTAATGGGTTAGTGGAGCGATATAACGCCACACTAAAGACCACTTTAAAAAAACTGCTGGATCTTGAAGCCCGATAATGGGAAGAGATGCTTCCTTTGGCTCTATTCGCTATCAGATGTAAAACCCAAAAGAGCACAGGGTACTCCCCATTTGAATTATTGTACGGACGCCAGCCACGTACTTTATTGGATATGCTGAAAGAAGAATGGGAAGAGGTTCCAGAAGGAAGTCAGCCCCTTCCAGAATATGTCCTACAGTTAAAAACACTTTTGGGTCAAATTCGTAGTATAGTGGCCTCCCACATGGAACAAGCTCAGGCTGCCCAAGCGACACAATATAACAAAAAGGCTAAAAATTGAAGCCTAGAGGTCTTTGATTATGCTTTATTAATGTTGCCTTCATCGGATCACAAATTACTAGGACAATGGCAGGGACCCTATCGAGTCATTGAGAAGGTTACCCCGGTTGGAATTGGATCCAAAAAGGAAAACTAACACCCAAATATATCATATCAATCTGCTTAAAAAATGGGAGGGGGCCCCTCCAGTATTAGTAGGAATTCCAGAGACACCCTGTCTATACCAGCAAAGTATTGATGGCGATCTGCCTAAACAAGAAAGACAGGAGTTTGAAGCCAGGCTAAAACAACTTTCTGGTGTGTTTTCCCTCGAACCAGGGAGAACAATGATTGTAGAACATGCCATCAATACTCCATCAGGCAAGAGGGTAAAACTGCGGCCTTACCGTATTCCAGAGTCTCGCAGGCAAGCTGTAGAACAAGAAGTGGCAAAAATGCTGCAAATGGGCATAATATAGCCTTCTAAAAGTGAGTGGAACTCGCCCATTGTTTTAGAGCCTAAGCCCGATGGGTCCATCCGCTTCTGCATCGACTTTCGGGAGGTGAAAAAAATCTCCCAATTTGATTCCTATCCCCTTCCGAGAGTTCATGAGATGGTGGAACGACTTTGCACGGCCCAGTACATTAGCACTTTAGATTTGTGTAAGGGGTACTGGCAGGTCTGGCAGGTCCCATTAAAACCCCAAGATAGGGAAAAATCGGCCTTTTCCACTCTCAGCGGGTTGTACCAGTTCAAAGTCTTGCCTTTCGGCTTACATTGGGCTCCAGCCACTTTTCAAAGATTAATGAATCATTTATTGAGACCCTGTGAAAAGTTTGCAGCAGCCTACATTGACGATATAGTTATCCACAGCTCGTCATGCGAGGAACATCTGTCACACTTTGCCGGAGTCATACAAGAACTAGGGAAAAGCGGACTGACCATCAATCCTGCCAAAAACAAGTTGGCCGCACGCTCAGTAAAATATTTGTGATATCTTCTGGGAGAGGGATATATAAAGCCCCAAGAAGAAAAAATAGCAGCTATAACATCCATTCCCTTTCCTAAAACAAAAAAGGAACTGAGAGCGTTCCTTGGGGTGCTATGTTATTACAGGAGATTCATTCCGAATTTTTCCTAGGTTTATTAAAGAAAGAGACCAAGACAGAACAAGAATTAAAACATCCTTCTCCTACACTTAAAGAGGCCTTTAAGAAGTTGAAACAGGCCCTCACTTCCCTACCCGTCTTACTTAGCCCTAACTACACTAAGCCATTTGTCTTACAAACGGACGTCTCTGACACAGGCTTGGGGGTGGTATTGTCCCAGATGGACTCTCATGGTCAGGAAATGTTGCGTGTTTATCTAGGTTCCTGATCGATACTGCGACCTTATGCCCCTATTCGGCTATAAATCCATTTATTCCCTATATTGGCATAACCGTTCAAGTGCGATATTCAGAAAGTCATCTCTGGCCTCACACGAACAGAGCCACATTCCAGAATAGTTCTCTGCCACTTCCTTTGCAACCAATTAGTGCAATGACAGAGCAGAAGTCACTATCTGATATTCCTAGATTAACACTCCGAGTTCTTCAACAAGATAAAAACTCAGCAAACCTGGAAATCCCCGCTTGCTGTGTTTTGATTAGTAATGGAACTCTAATGAGCAACTGATAGCTATCACTTCCTAGTGACATCTTTAATTGACGTCTTATGTCCAGCAAACTTGCGTCAAACCAGGCACCTGTCAGGTATAAATATTACCAACGTTGCCTTAAGCAATAGCCTGTTGCTGTAGCCTGCTACCCTGTTGCTAGCTGTTGTATGCTGTATGCACCCTGCTGCTGCAGCCTGCTGCCCCGCTGCTGTTGGTGAAGCTACTGATACCATTATCGCTGCTAAAGCGCGAACGATGGTGTGGTGAGCATAGGAGCTGAACAGCCGTCCCTCTGCGAAGAGCCCAGCAGATGCCAAGCTGCCCGCGGACGCTGTCCCCCCTCCTCCTCCTCGACGCGCTGAACAGAGAAATCCAGCTCCAGCGCTTCTATTCTGCCCTCGCGGGTGACTGGGATACCGAGTTCCCCCTGAAGGAAATACCAGACTTCCATCATTCTATTCAGAGGTATGGTGTTGACTAAACCCTTAGATGAGAATTCTTGAAGCAAACCTTGGCAAAACCAACTTAACTTAAAGCTACTTACTTACTCCCCTTCCACGTGTTAGGCTTAGGTCAGGCACACCGGGGTAGGCTTAGTTAGAAGCACCAGTTGAGTATTTTAGCCTAATGTATATATGACTGTATATATGTTTTATTACTTTTAAACCATTGCATGGCTAAGAAACCATATCAATGCTTTTACAGTGTTATTTCGCAATACTTATCTTACTGTACGTACTTTTTATAATAACAAGTCTTGCAATTGTGGCAATACATTTCTCTTGTACGAGAAGAAAGACTGTTCAATAAATGTTAACCCTTTATTGACAAACGCCCGTCTCTCTATTCTCTACATATCGTGAAAGTAAACTGCACTAATCTGACTGAGTGAAATACATGTCTATTGTTTCACACGACCCTAGAGATTGACTCTTGATCTGAGGAGCAAAGTTGTCATGTTGCACGGTTGTTGGAAAGCTGAATCCCTTCTTGTCTGTGCCAGGGAAGCTGATCACTTCCTATTTCAGTCAAAAAAGTTTCCAGTGACCTCTGAGCTAGTTGGTAACACACCCAATTAAGTTTAGCATAGTCAGTGGAGGCCTGGAAGATCCGCACTTCTACGTCGATACTACTGTTTATGTTATTCCAATGCGCAGGGCCTAGTGGGAAACTAGGAACTACACTACATGGCGCCCAAACGTTTGGTAAGGCGATAAACTAACGCAAGACGTTAGAGTAACTCAGTCGTGCATATTTCACACAGACCCCTTTCTCCCGTAAATACTCCAATAGACGTCTGGAGTGGGTGAAAGGTTAAAATCCGCCCGACCTTA
Source organism: Lissotriton vulgaris (assembly GCF_964263255.1). Classification (NCBI taxonomy): domain Eukaryota; kingdom Metazoa; phylum Chordata; class Amphibia; order Caudata; family Salamandridae; genus Lissotriton; species Lissotriton vulgaris. The sequence goes on from NC_141689.1 coordinate 1,481,343,975, forward strand.
GTAGGAAGAGATTCCTATGTAAAGCTCTGGTTTATTCAACGTTGAAGGATACAGTGTTCCAAAATATTGTGCACCTAATCTTTGTCTCCTTGGAGACCTACTCTGCAAACCTTGCATTTTTAACAATGCCAGGAGAAAACGGAACCACTGGGGCCGCAGCAGATGTGACTCAGCAAGGTCCCGAACACACAGACCCGGGTGCTATTATCATCCCGGTCCACTTAAGAAAATCTATAACGTTAAAACTTATAGAAAACGGATTGACACCTCAAGGTGGTACAGTAATTTTCGTGATAGAGGCTCACGAGTATCGGCAGACAGAGGTATTCTAATCATGGATAAACTTTCCAGCGGCAAACGCTACAACAAAAGAGTTTCACTATTACAAAATAGAGGAACCTCCGGAAGAGTACGCTCCTTTCGAGGAGATTGAAATTCCACTTAAATTTCAAGAGCACCTGCTCTGGTTTAATGGCGCCCTAAAACATAATGATCACATTACCAGGCTCAGTCCACTAGGTAGACCAGGAGCAACGTGGCCGGTTCTAGCCAGCTACACACCACATCCTGACATTGCAAAAATGTCTAAAGAAGAACTCTTAGTTAACATAGGAGAATTAACAAAAGCATATAGAGAGTTAGTAAAATTATTTATTAAAAATAATTCAAACACTCCTAAAAAGAGCTGGGATGGAAATAAACAATCCACTCCCAAGGAAAAAGTTTTCCAGTCCAGAGGAAGGTCTCCTCGACGGAGGGAAAGAACTCCGACTCGAGAACGCCAGTCTCCCCAGAGGGAGCCCTCTGAGAAAAGATATAACCTTAGAAATAGGGATAATCTGAAAAAACCTGATAGATATCAAAGTATTGATACACGTCCCTCTCAATCTTTTCCACAGAATTCGGAAAGAAGAGGACGGTCAGACCCAGGAGAGCACACCAAGTCCAAAGACAAGGAACCTGCTCAGAGTAAAAAATCTCAATTTTCAAAAAAGAAGGTAGCCAGTATTAGAGTAATCAACCATGCCGAGAATACTGAGAACACAGTTGAAAAACGGGGAGTGGGCATTGACAATGTTGGACAGTGCAGCAGAAATCCGTATAGCGCGCAAGATCTTGATGAGTCATCTGGAGACAGTGGACACGAATGAATACATTCAGGTTGAAACTGCCGACACCAGACTTAGCGAGCCCCATAAAATATACGAAATAACATTGCGTATAGAGGGTGATAAGACTAGGAAAATAAGAGGTCTATTTTGGGATAAGCTCTCAAAAGGCTATGATATTCTGTTAGCTGAAAAAGATTGAGCCCCAGAGTTTGTCAGGGAGTGCCCTCGTGGCGAAGAAGTGATTATGCCTGCCTTCTCGAATCACATTCCGATTCACAAAAAATATACTTATGCAAGGAAATGGGCAGTGGCCCAGGCACCTGCATTATATAAAAATCATGTAGGATGGGATGAGGACTCAACTCCTCACAAAATCCAACTAAAAAGTGAACCAACTGCCCAACGGCAGTATCCCATTAAGCAAGAAGCTAAAAAACAAGTCAGGGAGATCTTAGATCAACTTGAGTACCAGGGGGTGATTGAAACATGCACCTCTCAAATGAACAATCCTTTGTTTCCTGTCTCCAAGCCAGACAATTCATATCGTCTAGTTTTGGACTACAGACACCTTAATACATGTTGCAAAACTTTTGCAGTACAAAACTCGCATAGTGCAGCCCTAATGAATAACATAGTTAGGAAAAAATATAAAACGACATTAGACATATCTAATGGTTTCTTTTGTCAAAACATTGCACCGGAAAGCAGATATTTGACCGCTTTCTCAGCATTTGGGTCACAGAAAAAATTCTGTCGACTCCCACAGGGGTTCAAGAACAGCCCAGGACTATTCTCAGCTAGGGTAACAGAGTTACTACGAATATATGATGATGAGGCATTATCTTACGTAGATGATATCTATCTCACAGACGACGACTTGGATACTCACTTGAAAAGAGTGAACACCATTATACTTGGGTTCGCAGCAGAGGGTTACAAATTCAACTTTAAAAAGTCTCGAATTGCCCATCTGACAGTACTATTCATAGGGTACGAATTATCAAGTGAAGGGAAAAGCCTAGCGGACAACTTCTTAGAGAAGTGCGCTGTACTCCAAGCTCCAAAAACGCTGAAGAATTTACAATCCATACTAGGTTTTCTGAATTTCGGAAGAACTTACATTCTAAATTACGCAGAGAGAGTTAAACCTCTCTACGAACTAATTAAACCTGATTTTAAACAAATCAATTGGACTCAAAAACACACAGAAATTTTGAGATCACTGCAAACAGACATGTTAGATACACGTGACAACACACGCGATCTTGTAATCCGAGTCATCCCAGGAAGATGCGGATTCACGTACCTAACCTCTAATGAGGGAGAAAAGGTACCAATTTCAATTAAATCTCACTTGTACACACAAGTAGAAAAAACATTCAGTCACACAGAAATAACTGTGAAAGCAGTGCAGATCGCATTAGCAAATGAACGAGAACTAGCACACGGCAAACGGATTAATATCCTTACAGCGGAATCCGCCTTCGAAGCGCTATTCAGCCCAGTAAACCTGCCTACAGTGTCACTGGATCCGAAATGGATACAGTGTGTAGATTCTCTAGGAGCGGAAGATGTGAGATATTATTTCGCTCCGCAATTTGAAGAACTGAATGATTTAGAGTATGAAGAAGAATATCCTCTGCCAATCGAAATTCTGCCTCTCCCACAATACGCCTGTATAATCTATACAGATGGATTTGTACAGCATTTCAACGTAGAGAGCAAATCCTACGATGCAGCATGTGCGATCATTAAAGGTCGTTGGCTGTGCGGTAAATTCAGACCGAAAGTAACAAAAACTGAATCTTTGAGAAACTGTTCGGCTCAGAGAGCTGAAATCAGATGTTTAAAGATGGCGCTCGAAAATGCAGAACGTGAATTCCCGACACTTATAGTGTGCGATTCTCATTTTTGCGTCAACTCTTACAACAATAAATTGCAGAGGTGGATTGAAAACGATCACAAAGATGACACAGGTGCCACAATAAAGCATAAATTTCTCTGGAAACAGGTTGCTCTTTTACACAAAGAACTACAAAAGACTCACGTGGTACACGCACAGAGTCTTCAACGTGATGGCGTTCACGTTGCAGGGAATTCATTGGCTAATACAGCCACAGCGGAAGCAACTAAACCGGCTTCCGTAGCCACAAAAAAGCGTACAGAAAAATACATAGACGGGGAAACCATGCTGGCAGTAAAAACGACCGTAAAAGGCGACTGTGCAGCGCTACCCGTGAACTATCCACTCAATTATGCATAATCGATGCAAACTCCGTTCCTTTTGCTCGCATCCCTGGAGTGGGGGACAGAGTAATTCCAAACAGAAGCAGGAGGGGCTTCCTCTTACTGGAAGCACACATGGGATTGGGTCTGAGACACCAAACAATCAAGGTTTCTCTGAAAGAATTACAATCAGAGTACTGGTGGCCAGGAATGAGCATAGATATTCAATGTTTTGCTCAAAATTGTGAAAACTGCAACAGAGATCGCAGTAATGAACAGGCCAGTGTAGTTTCAGGATCCCTGCTAGACAGCATAAGGCGGTCTATCTGCGCAATCAAAGAAGAGAAGCGCGTCCCATTGTACACAGTTAAGGCTAAACACACTTAAAAAATGTAGCCTCCAGCGCTCGGCTGACGCTAGAACGGTTATAAAAGATCTGCGAGTCCATATCGGCATATACGCAATTACCACGTTCCATTCTGACCAGGGTCCTGCTTTCAGCTCTCGAGCTTATAAGGAGGCCATGGCCAGCATGGGAATTGGGTTGCGGTATTCTTGTCCGTCGCACCCCGAAGGGAATAGTGTGGTAGAAAGAAAAAAACGGGACATAAAGCGATCTATAACAGCGAAGGTATTAGGTTCAGGCGCTGGGTGGGTCAAACATTTAATAAGTGTCCAGACTAGTCTTAATAACTTGCCAAGAAATTCTTTAAAAGGTTTCAGCCCATACAAACTATTGTTCGGAATTAGAATGAACATTCAGGACCTCGATAGTCAGATGTCAGTGGTACAAGAAAAAACAACAGACTTTGATGTAAAGGATCATTTGGCTGTTTTACAGGAACTGAATGAAACAAGAAAATCCTTAAGCAACATAAAGTTAAAGCAACAGCCAGATACCACTGACGAGGCACCACAAGCAACAGCCCCAGAAAGGCCTGTCTGGATTCCAAAGATTGGGGATCTAGTCAGAGAAAAGATCGCGGTTAAGAAGGAATTTGGGCCTTCTTACAGAAAAGCAGTACCTGTCTTGGCAGTCACCGGAACAAGATCAGTTGTACTACCGCCCCTTGCTGGTAAAAGGAGAACAGAGTCGTGTCTATCGACCTGGTAAAACCACAAGCATGTGGCCTATAATCAACAGTAGGCCCAGTGGACTCCCAAGAAACAACAGAATACCCAAACTTGCAACAATCCAAGAGGTTCAAACTGAAAGACTAATCACATTCGATCAGCCTGCAGTGCACAGAGAAGGACTATGCAATAATGCCATGGAACTCGTGCCTCTTGAGACACAGATTGAAACAGTTCGTCAAGAAACAACACCAGTCTACACTAATGTGGCATCAGAAAATGCTACCGAAAGACAGATTGAAAGAACAATCCCATCAATTGACAGAACTGCCTCTGGTTATTTCATCAACTTCGACAACTTCTCTGAAGATCAAAACGACCCCGAAGTGATGCCAGAAATAAAAAAGACTTTTAAAGAAAAAGCAACGGAACTCTTTCATCAACTGAAGGAAATCTACCTTGTTTCCCCTTGGTTAGAGTTCTGGTTCGGTCTAGGTGTATTTTTCCTCCTGCTTTGGCTCATCATGGTACTGTGTTTGGGAAAATTCATTGAGGGAAAATATATTACAATGGACACAGCAAGTCAGAACATCAACCTAGTCCTGAAACCACACAGATCATCCCACGTGAAGAAAAGAGAACTGTCAACAGTAAATGTCACAGCAATTCCAATACCTGGTGGGGTAGTATGGGAGAAAACAGACTATGAAATATATGGTCCGGTCGAAATCCTGAAGTATCCTCATCAACTGAAGGTTTCCTTAAGTGACTTTGTAACACCTAGTACATTCTCTGATGATTGGGACTTTAACAGTATTAATGACATGATGTCTGATTTAGTAATGTCAGCTAGATTCACAGATCATGATTATTTACAAGGTTCATCTAGTTATGAGCAGTTATTCTGTTACACACACTATGGTGATCATTACTTGCATAAATCTGCACAGCCTAGAAATGTTTTTATGTATAAGCAATGGGAACATTGTGCTACACCACCTAAAAGCAGTTCTAAAGCATTTTTTGAGAAATTCAAATACTTCTCAGGGTTTAACACCAGTAATGCAGAAACGTTTTATTACAAACTGTTAGATAAAACAGGAATGAAAACAATGCTGACAAATTCTAAATTGATATATTCAGAAGCATTTTATGACAAAATGATGACATTTGGTTTTGATTATTGGAAAGATAACATTGAAACGAAAACAATTTGGGGTACAAAAGATTGGCAGGTACAAGGCCTTGAAGCACTATTTAGAACCTGCATGATACTAGAACAAATGTTGTTTTTAAATGAAACAATACACCAAACATCCTGTCTTGGCCTAGCTAAGATCAAAGACCTTAAAACACCGTCTATACCAAAGCCAATACCTGAAAATGCAACCGCAGATATTGAGTTAGACGTGTCACAAATTTTACATTTTAACAGAACACATCCTGATTGGAAAAAGTGGTTAATCTGGCCTACTGACACAAACAGCTGTCAAGATAGATTCCTGAACAAAACACAGGGGTTAAAAAAGACCAGACTAGACCCTAGATATTCCCAGAGACAACATCCAGGGATAATAACGTCATACCTACTGGCCAGTATGAACAATTGGGTAAAGGATATGTAAAATCAGAATGGAAATTACCATACACACATTCTTGCTATAGTGACAGCGACAAAAATGTATTTCTTAGTGGTGACAACTGTAAACATTCACTGAGCGGTATACTTTTGTGTCAGGGTATTAATTTACACGGAGCATGTGATGGAAATTCTAACAACCTTTCATGCCACCAGCTTGTCACACCTGCAACTCAGATAGAGCCCTTCTTTATGCAACTTGCAAACGGGTGTTACATTCTTAGAACGGATCACAGATGTTGTGGCCTTGTGCCAGGGAAAAGTTATCTAGTAAGCGTAACATCCATGGTCAAATGCTGTATGCAGGCATTGTTCCCGAGTGGGCCTGCAGACACAGTGACTCCCATCTGTCCTCGTCTGAATCTCTATTCTATACGAATTTATACTTTAAGCAAAATGAAGTCTGTGCTTTTGCAGACAACAGTGCCTATAACGTCATCAAAAGAGACGTATGATCTTCTAGTTGCAAGGACAGCTACTGAAGTTCATGAACTTTTATCAACAAATTGCCCCGTGCATTTCGTAGAAATGCTCAGCCAACTCCTTAACATGTCTAGTGCCACAAGCATCCCAGGCATATTTAAGACGATTTTTACGGGACTGCTAACACCTTTTCAAGCAATTTTGGGAATCGTTCCTAATTTTGTACACTCTGTTTTTGGCGGCATACCATTATTTTTGGGACTCGTTGCAGGGATTTTATTTTTGACCCTCCTGCTTCGTTATGGCAAGCCGAAACTCAGACATAGCTCCCATGGGAATGGAAGAGACGATCCTAGCAATGCGCTACCGGGACAGGATAACTAACGTCCTTGGATTGGCCAGGCTGAGAGATCTAAACATGACCTGGTTCCTTTCACTCAGACCTATATGGCAGAACTGTATCTTACCGGTACTTCGATGTATGCTATGCGGAGATGAATGCGTGTTGGACATCTGTCTTTCACTTCCATCCGCAGTACCAATGGACGTCGATACTTTGCTCAGTCAAATAACGGCTCACGCATTGTGTTGTCCCCAGCGGCTACCAATCCTGATGACGGCATTCGTTGAGACTCCTGTACTACGACTAGGTGGTAACAGTGGAGCGAGTGACAAAAGCAACATCACCCAGGTACGACCTTCTGTGAGCATTGCTGATCCTGACTATGATGACAGCAATCATTCTCACACCTGCCAAGTTACAGCACTATCGAATTTGGTTGAACTGTCACCTGATTTTGTAGACCAATTCTTTGAGAGCCTGTCTGATACGATGTTCTCACCCGTACAGAAACAATAACTTTGGAGAAGCTTTCCGACACACAGCGTTCCCATGAACTCTGAATTCGGCCTTCAGTTTTGATCAACAAAAACTGCTAAAAGCGTTGGAACTCTATTTTCCCGTTCAAGCATTAATTTTTTTGAATTGGACATTTTTAATATTGACCTTTTTTGGCACAAACAATTTGCTTAAGGTAAAAACTATTCTTAGAGAACAGAAGCTTCAAACTTCTATTTCTAAACACATCTAGAGACATAACAAACTTACATCAGCCTCTAGCACATTTATTGCAATGCATTTATATGTGATGATTTATCTCGCCCTTCTTCTGTTTCAGAGATACTTCATGTGTAATTCTTTTTGCATAATCATTCATTGATTTCATATGCAATAGTTTTTGAATGATTTCTATGCTTCAAAAACGTACAGTACCTAAATTTCACGTATTACAATATACGCCTATTTCGAATGCATTTATGTATTTTGGGGTGGGCAATGTTACACATGCATCCTATTGCTCTAGCTTTAGTAATTTGATGGACATGAAAACGTGGAGTGGGTGTTGCGTGTTTATCTAGGTTCCTGATCGATACTGCGACCTTATGCCCCTATTCGGCTATAAATCCATTTATTCCCTATATTGGCATAACCGTTCAAGTGCGATATTCAGAAAGTCATCTCTGGCCTCACACGAACAGAGCCACATTCCAGAATAGTTCTCTGCCACTTCCTTTGCAACCAATTAGTGCAATGACAGAGCAGAAGTCACTATCTGATATTCCTAGATTAACACTCCGAGTTCTTCAACAAGATAAAAACTCAGCAAACCTGGAAATCCCCGCTTGCTGTGTTTTGATTAGTAATGGAACTCTAATGAGCAACTGATAGCTATCACTTCCTAGTGACATCTTTAATTGACGTCTTATGTCCAGCAAACTTGCGTCAAACCAGGCACCTGTCAGGTATAAATATTACCAACGTTGCCTTAAGCAATAGCCTGTTGCTGCAGCCTGCTACCCTGTTGCTAGCTGTTGTATGCTGTATGCACCCTGCTGCTGCAGCCTGCTGCCCCGCTGCTGTTGGTGAAGCTACTGATACCATTATCGCTGCTAAAGCGCGAACGATGGTGTGGTGAGCTTAGGAGCTGAACAGCCGTCCCTCTGCCAAGAGCCCAGCAGATGCCAAGCTGCCCACGGACGCTGTCCCCTCTCCTCCTCCTCGACGCGCTGAACAGAGAAATCCAGCTCCAGCGCTTCTAGTCTGCCCTCGCGGGTGACTGGGATACCGAGTTCCCCCTGAAGGAAATACCAGACTTCCATCATTCTATTCAGAGGTATGGTGTTGACTAAACCCTTAGATGAGAATTCTTGAAGCAAACCTTGGCAAAACCAACTTAACTTAAAGCTACTTACTTACTCCCCTTCCACGAGTTAGGCTTAGGTCAGGCACACCGGGGTAGGCTTAGTTAGAAGCACCAGTTGAGTATTTTAGCCTAATGTATATATGACTGTATATATGTTTTATTACTTTTAAACCATTGTATGGCGAAGAAACCATATCAATGCTTTTACAGTGTTATTTCGCAATACTTATCTTACTGTACGTACTTTTTATAATAACAAGTCTTGCAATTGTGGCAATACATTTCTCTTGTACGAGAAGAAAGACTGTTCAATAAATGTTAACCCTTTATTGACAAACGCCCGTCTCTCTATTCTCTACATATCGTGAAAGTAAACTGCACTAATCTGACTGAGTGAAATACATGTCTATTGTTTCACACGACCCTAGAGATTGACTCTTGATCTGAGGAGCAAAGTTGTCATGTTGCACGGTTGTTGGAAAGCTGAATCCCTTCTTGTCTGTGCCAGGGAAGCTGATCACTTCCTATTTCAGTCAAGAAAGTTTCCAGTGACCTCTGAGCTAGTTGGTAACACACCCAATTAAGTTTAGCATAGTCAGTGGAGGCCTGGAAGATCCGCACTTCTATGTCGATACTACTGTTTATGTTATTCCAATGCGCAGGGCCTAGTGGGAAACTAGGAACTACACTACAGAAAGGCCTATACTGTACATCAGTAGGAAACTATTCCCCAGAGAAAAGAGGTACGCAGTGATTGAGAAAGAGGCCCTAGCAATCAAATGGGCTATAGAAACCCTTAGGTACTACCTAGAGGGTAGGGAATTCACTCTATATACAAATCATGCCCCACTTGAGTGGCTAGCTAAAAACAAAGGACACAATGACAGGATACTTCGATGGTTTTTAACACTCCAGCCCTACAGATTCCAGACACACCATCGAAAGGGTAAAGAAGAAACCAATGCTGACTTTTTGTCCCGATATCCACTTGATCCTTTTCTTGCTGGCAAGAAATTTAGGCAAGGGGGATGTGAGGAGGAGCCTGCCTTTACCCCCATAATCAGCCCCCACCGGAGTCTTTTCAATGAACTGCCTGATCCGGACAATGGAGGGTTAACTAAATCGGAGACTTCTTCCCTACAGGAGAGCCACAACCAATGGGAGGCGAGCGGGACCATTAGGAGGGCGGAGCGGACGACTGACGGAGAGAACCCGGAAGACGCGAGGAGGAGCGGAGAGGAGGACGTGAAAACCACAAGGAAGAAAGGCTACATCGAGGACCCGCTTGCTGACACCGAGGACCCACCTTTGGACACCGAGGCTCCTGGAACGGACGAGGACAAGGCTGCCGTCGGAGAGGACGAGACCTGGTCCGAGGAGTGGCGGATACCCCAGGAGGACGCCCAAGTGCCGCTGTATCTCTGGAGAGTTACGGCTAACACAGTGCGTGAATTGGGTAAGGGGGTGGAGGGAGTCAGTAATTCAGGGCGTGTGTTGGGCTCGGGTTTTTTTTTTTTTTTTATTATTCATCATCAGTTAATAATACAGTTTCACACAGTTCCAACCAATTATTCCGTTCCATATACATATTCCATACAGCAGATATACATCATTGAATAATTAAAGTCCTCAAGACACATAAATCATTACACAAGAAAAAATTCCTGAGAGAGAAAAAAAGAAGAAAAAGAGAAAATAAAAATTATTATAATATTATAGAATGGATTACCCCTCTATTCTTGATTTCCAATTCTCTACCAGTGCCCAGATCCGTTTACCTAATTGCATCGCTTTTCGACCTTTTTTTTCATACAAAGATTTTTCCAGGGTATACATTGATAGCATTCTTAAGAGCCATTGGTTAAATGACGGGGGGTTAGGATCCTTCCACAGGGTTGCTATACAAAGTCGGGTTATGGCCATTGCAATAAATATAAATTCTCGATGGGGGATATCCAGCCCTTCTCTCCCAACACCCAAAATCATAATCTCATTTGTTAAACTAATTGATATCCCTAGTTCATCACTAAGAAATATTTCATTCGCCTGTTTAAGGGGATTTAGATTTGGGCATGCTGAGAACATATGAATAGTATCAGCCTGTGCACTTTGGCATCTCGGACAGGATATTCCACTAATTCCCCCCCAGTGTGCTATTTTATGCGGTGTGTAATATAATTCATGAAAAGTTTTATAACATTGTGTTTGCAAATTAGCAACTTTGACGATAGAGTTAGTAAACTGCAGCGATTTTTCCCCCTCATTTCCCGCTAAATTTAGCTTCCTCCTCCATTTATCAAAAACTTTAATCCCATCATCTTCTTTACATTCACTCAACACCCCATACCCTCAACACCCCATACCCTCAACACCCCATACAATTGTGAGATTGAGCAACCCTTCTCATTTTGAATGTGTTCCATCAGATCCTCTCTTTTAAAGTTAACTCCCCCGAGCATTTTCCTTTGTATTACTGACCTAATCAGCAGAAATTTAAAAAAGTCTCTACGATCTAGCTTATATAATTGGCATGCCCTTTCAAATGAAATTATACCAGAATCATCTATATTATCTCCTATAGTGCACACCCCAGAGTTATCCCAACTTTTCATAACTTGATCATGAAACACTTCAGGGAGGAGCTCGTTCTTATATAGGGGTGTGTAATAGCTCATCCGCCCTAACTTAATTTTTTTCCGAACCGTAGACCACACTAATATAGCTGCGACGAAAACCTTAAACTTTGTTCTTTTGTAATAATTAAACTCCTTAAATGTAAGTAATCCTTTATTGGAATATCTAACCAGTAAATCATATATATATCTGGTATACCATTACCGTCCCGCCACCTATCCATAATGTTTCCCCCGAGAAGTCCTCTAAGATACTGCAAGGCTGCTGCTAGATAATATCCTTTAAAATCTGGAACTGCTAAACCTCCCTTTTCCTTAGCAAGTGCCAACATTTTTATGGACCTCCGAGTTTTACCTTTTGCCCATATAAATCGATTGCAGACCCTTTCAATGTCCTTAAACCAGTTATCGTGAAATATTAAAGGAATAGTTCGAAAAAAATATAGCATTTTGGGAAGAAGTAGCATCTTGATTACATTGCAGGGTCCAATTATTGTGAGATGTAAATTATCCATCCTATCCAGATCTTGTTTGGCCTTTCTAATCACTGGAGTCAAATTTTCCTCAACCAGCTTAGATAAATTGGATGTTATCGTTATGCCCAAGTAGACAGCAGAATCTGTGACTCTTTCATCATTTATTACGGCAAATTGTTTAATAACTATCTGTGTTTTAGTCTGGTTCAGTTTATACCCAGACAGAAGGCCATATTTCTTTGCCTCTTTTTCTATTTCCCCTATCGCTGTTGCTGGAGTAGGTGACATAATTGCTAGGTCGTCTGCATAACCCAAGATTTTCGTCTTATAACCATTCAAAACGATAGGACAGATAAGCCTGTTTCTTTCTATGTGTCTTATAAAAGAATCGATGTAACAGGCAAAGAGCAATGGTGAGCAGGGGCATCCCAGTCTAGTTCCTCGCTTGATATTAATATTTTCACTCTGTTCCCCCGCTACTCTAACCCTTATAACCGGGCATCTATATAAGGCTCGGGTTTTCTATTTTCCGTTTAATTTTTGTTAATATCTCGGGCGGAGGAGCGGGACACCTGGTACTGCAAGGGATCGGGGAGCTGGCATGTATAGGGCCGCTGGCATATCGTAAGGTCTCAACTCTTGTCAATAAGTATCAGCGGATAACAATCTTAACTCTAACAAGATGGTATATGATTGGTGGGCATTGGAGTAGCCCGTGTGCTGATCCTTTTCTTCTTTATCCTATGTGCTGATCTATTCTTTGTTTATCCAACCTTTGGGGCTTGTTACCTGAAGCAAAGACAAGTCAGTTGACCTAACCTGCCTATCTATTTAGTTGAACCGTATTATTCCTTGCCCCCCCCCCCACTCGTTCCCTGAGCACTTTGGGGTTTTCTTGGTGATGGTAATCTTTAATCAGTCAGGACAACCATATTTACCACCTGTGTCTCTTCTCTCTACACTCTACCCAGGGAACCACCACCACCGACATACCTGGGGAAGAGAAGAAGACGTCGCCCAAGGGAATCCTGTTTCCACCTTGGAAGATCAACCACCAGAAAACCTCATTCTATGACAAACTTTGTTTCATATATACAGATCTTTAAATAAATACACCAAAATAGATCCATGCATAAGACCTCCTAGTTTCTTTTTCCGCCCGTCCCTCTCACAGCATGTTAGCACTGCCTTGTTAACAGGGCGAAAACATTATCTCCGCTTTTTTGGCTTTTAAAGTCAAAAAAGCGGAGAAAAGGTCCTTGATAATATGCCCCGAAGAGAGCATGCATTATGAGAAAAACAGACAAATTGATAATCTAGAGTCTAGTACGCTAGTTTTTGGCGGAAACCGGTTTTCCCCAAAAACGAACGCCTGCTTAAATACTGGGGCAGCCTTGTAAATAACGCGATGTGCACATCAGTGATATGTGCAAGGTTATACTGCCCAGTGACCTCCACTTTGCATCCCATTTGAGATACAAAGCAAAGCGTTGGTAACAAGGCTGTTAAGGTGTGCTAATGCATGTTAGCACTGCCTTGTGAATAGGGGGAAAACATTAATTAAAACCAAAAATGCGGAGATAAGGCCCTTGATAACATGCCCGGAAGAGAGCATGCATTAAAAGAAAAAGACAAATTGATAAATTAGAGTCTAGCACGCTAATTTGTCTTTTAGAAGTAAAGGGACTTTTTGAAAGCTCCAACCTTCCCGTTAAAATTAACATATTTAGGGGCGTGGCTTGGAAGGCGTAGTGTATGGCAGCTTAGCTTTGCTGCTCCAGCCTACGCGGCAGACAACAGCAGCCCTAAGATACCTCACAGATGCAGGCGAAAGAGATATAGGCTGATTCTAATTCCTGCTTGTCAGGTGCCTCTTCTGATAATAGTGGCAGTCTGTCTGGAGGACTAGTGGTTTTGTATTTTCCCGGTCCTTCACATTCACAAGCTACGAAAATTCTGAATCTACAAAATGGCTGAATGTCCCTGCGAGTGCTCCAGGCAAACCATGAGGTTCACGACCTCCAAGTAAGATCTCCTCTCTTTAAATCATCCCTGCATACAGCTGTCCTACTCAGAACCTCTGCTAATGCCTGTCATCCACTTAACTAAGGACTTCCTGAGTCCCGGAGGGCTCCCTTATGTTACTCTGCACTTTGACCTGCCTGACCCTAAGATGGCCGCCACCCACGAGGTTTGGAGACTATTCCTATGAACTGATAGCCAATAATTATCGATTGAGCCGCAAGATCTCATTTAAGCAGACTCTCATGCCTTATAAGCCTCCAGCAATCATCTTCTCAGAGTAATACACCTCCGCGGCTGGTGTCTTGCAGGGGTGCCTGCCTCTGAACCCACCTCGCCTAACAGCCAGCTCCTCCTTTGCGGACATTACGAGAGCAACATAGACTTTGGAGAAAATGGGTCCGCCACTTCTGAAGTAATTTGCGCTGCACACATAAGTTGCTCGTCTGGGAAGCATAGTGGGAACCTAATCTGGGTCCCGATACTCAATTTGGCCACGCTGCGTTATGCTACTCACCACAGGAGTTGGAGACGGGCGCTAATTCTCTGTTTATTCTGCTCTCTACTCTTCACTCTTCATCTATAGTCCCTAGATAGCCTCGCAAGCTGGTGTGCAATCTACTACGTTGTGCTGCTGTGAAGACCATGACTAAACACACAAGATGATGGATGGAATGTTGCACAATGGCAAAACATTCACCCCCAGTGACGGATCTGGGTTTAATCCATCATTATGTTGCTCACCAAGCCACCCCAGTTCAGACATGGCCATATGGAAATCAGTCTTGAACCTGTGCCTCATGGGAACAGTCCAGCCCGAACTGCCAAGCAATGTCTTCCCTGGATCGGAATCAAGCATCCTAGGACCGGTTTTTGGCTATCAGCCATCTTCAGCCAGGATAGCTTGACTCCAGTGGCATAGTGAGGACATGACCCACGTCTGGGCATACCCTTCCCACATAGGGTGAACAGCAAAACACACAAGATGATGGACGGAATGTTGCACAATGGCAAAACATTCACCCCCAGTCACAGATCTGGGTTTAATCCATTGTTATTTTGCTCACCAAGCCACCCCAGTTCAGACATGGCCATATGCAAATCAGTCTTGACCTGTGCCTCATGGGAACAGTCAAGCCCGAACTGCCAAGCCATGTCTTCCCTGGACCAAAATCAAGCATCCTAGGACCTGTTTCTGGCTATCAGCCGTCCTCAGCCAGGGTACCTTGACTCCAGTGGCGTAGTAAGCACTGGACCCATGTCTGGGCATACCCTTCCAACATAGGGTGAACAGTAAAACACACAAGATGATGGACGGAATGTTGCACAATGGCAAAACATTCACCCCCAGTCACAGATCTGGATTTAATCCATAGGTATTTTGCTCACCAAGCCACCGCAGTTCAGACATGGCCATATGCAAATACGTCTTCACCCTGTGCCTCATGGGAACAGTCCAGCCCGAACTACCAAGCCATGTGTTCCCTGGACCGGAATCAAGCATCCTAGGACCAGTTTCTGGCTATCAGCCGTCTTCAGCCAGGATAGCTTGACTCCAGTGGCGTAGTGAGGACGGAACCCCCGTCTGGGCATACCCTTCCCACATAGGGTGAACAGCAAAACATACAAGATGATGGACGGAATGTTGCACAATGGCAAAACATTCACCCCCAGTCAAAGATCTGGGTTTAATCCATCGTTATTTTGCTCCCCAAGCCACCACAGTTCACACATGGCCATATGCAAATCAGTCGACCCTGTGCCTCATGGGAACAATCCAGCCCGAACTGCCAAGCACTGCTTTCCCTGGACCGGAATCAAGCATCCTAGGACCGGTTTCTGGCTATCAGCCGTCTTCAGCCAGGATAGCTTGACTCGAGTGGCGTAGTGAGCACGGGACCCACATCTGGGCATACCCTTCCCACATAGGGTGAACAGCAAAACACACAAGATGATGGAAGGAATGTTGCACAATGGCAAAACATTCACCCCCAGTCACAGATCTGGGTTCAATCCATCGTTATTTTACTCACCAAGCCACCCCAGTTCAGACATGGCCATATGCAAATCAGTCTTCACCCTGTGCATCATGGGAACAGTCCAGACCCACGTCTGGGCATATCCTTCCCACATAGGGTGAACAGCAAAACACACATTGTGCAACATTCCGTCCATCATCTTGTGGCTGAAGACGGCTGATAGCCATAAACCGGTCCTAGGATGCTTGATTCCGGTCCAGGGAAGACATGGCTTGGCATTTCGGGCTGGACTGTTCCTGTTTTGGTGAAGACCATGGCTGGCAAAGAGTCCAAGCCAGGCAAAAAATGCACCAAAGTGGAGCCACTGCTCCCTGACTCTTCAGTCAAATGCAAAAACGATGGCAACAACACCATGGACATGAGTCTTAAGAAATTAGATATGGTGCATGATTTAGCAAAATCAACCAAACTCAACACAGACGATATCCAACAATTTCTGTGTGCCATCAAGTCTAAACTCAGCTCCATTCAAAACAGGGTTTCGGAGGCTGAGGGACGCACCAGCTCCCTGGAAGATAAGTTCAATATCTCAATAAGAGACATCCAGAACGAGTAAATTGATACAAAATCCCTGAAAAAGGAGGTGGGCGAGTTTGAAGATTGCAACAGCAAGGGGAACCTGCGCATCTTTGGGATGCCTGAGGGAGTGGAAGGCACTTCTGACTCTTGTATCGCCTTTCCAGAAAAATGGTTCACGCAAATGACTGGCCTGCCATTCAAGATGGACTTCAAACTTGAAAGAGCGCACTATGGGCCAGTTGTAGTCGCCAATTACTGGTCGGTAATAGCCGATTTCGGCCGTTACCGACCGGTAACTGGTTTTTGAGATGTAGGGGGCCCGAATTTTACCGAATCTGTAAATTTATTGATTCGGGAAATTTACAGATTCGGTAAAATACCGAATCGGTATTTCGAGATGTAGCTGGCACTTCAAAGATTGCCACAGACCCTTTAGGAGTCGGTATTTACCACCCAATCCTATTGGGTGGTAAAATACCGAATTCCAGTGTACATGCACATCTGTGCATGTACACCTATGCCATGTGACACACAGACATGCCCTTAGGGCATGTATGTGTGCCACATGGCACACAAGCCTGCAATTGGAGTGCTACAGGGTGTCAAAGTGACACCCCGTTCCCCCTGCCAGGATTTGGTAAATTACCTACATCTGCCTACTTCCAATTTACCTACTCTTAAATACCGATTCGGTATGATTCGGTATTTAAGAGCAGGTACATCGGAATTACCTACATCGGGCCCTAAGTCCCTGCCTTCAAACCCATAGGCAGGAATAACACCCAGCAGATTGTCTGCGGACCTCTGAGATTTCAACCTGCAGAAATGATTCTCAACCATGTGCGCAAGAACAACCATTTCTTTGAAGGGTCACAAAATCTTTGTCCCTCAAGACTATTCCAAACCCATAGTTGAAACAAGAAAAGGCTTTCTGGCTCCATACCAGACTCAAAGCTTCAAACGTACAGTTTTCATTCATTGACCCTGTAAAATTCAAAATCACAGAGAATGGAAGGTTCCACATCTTCAACAAACCAAAAGATCTCCTGGTGTCCTTAGAGGATAGAGGGGGAACAACAAGGCCAGAGCCACAAGTCCAGGAAGCCCTGATGCAGCGTGAATACCAGCTTGGGGTTTACTCTAAAACACCATACTCACCTGGGCCCATAACACATGCATACATAAGCTGATAATCACCGCTGGTGATCAGGACTTATATTTACTTTGATGATAAATGTTACCTTTATACAATTTCTTACCAAACCTTATCACCTTAGTTCTCAATTTCCTCTGGACAATGGATCAGGTTGTTTGCCGAATAGGTAGAAATTACAATTACCTTTATTACCTTGAATGACCACAGACATGAGCAGTGGCGGTTCCTCCATGAGGGCGTTTGGGCGTCGCCCCCTCATTATTTGCCCCAGTCAGTGCTTTGAATAAAACAAAAAAATGTGTGATAAATATTATTAATTCAAGTGAAAGTAAACACTCACTTATTAATCAGCCCACCCACTGCAGTCAGCATACAGTCTCAGCAGCGGGCGATCACGTGTGTGTGACACACGTCATTACATCCCTAGGCTTCCCGGCTTTGGGAGGTGAAGCTAGGAGCAGTCAGTCAGAGGCCAGTGTAAACAACTGCGCAAGCCTGCTGGTCGGTGCCTTTCCCTGACCTGCCCAGCATGCACAGTTTTCAGTACTGTGGCATTTAGAATGAAGGAGCCGAGGGGGGGGGGGAGAGGAATGGTGTCGAAGCCGCATCCGCTGGTCTCCTGATGAGCGGCGAGTTGTCCTACCCTGGCCAATCCAGGCACTGCAAGTAGCGCCTGGATTGGCTGCTTTAGCGTTTCTAGACAGAGAACGCAGAGCTAGACGGAATGTGCATGTCCACAGTATTCTTGCATATTCACCAATCACTACACAGCTTTCTTGTGAAACCGTGCAGTGATTGGTTAATGTTCCCTAGCTCCTAGAATTTCTATCTCCCCCTCCCCTTTGCATGCGTAGGTATACGCCATTACACACGACAACAGGGAGTGTGAAGAGAGCCGAGGGGCCTGATTTTCTAGTCGTGGTAGCCTCTTCCCTGAGTCGATGCCAGGCCTAGCACACAACCAGGCCTCGCACACATCTTCATTAAGTTGGCGTTGGCTGGGCAATGTGCATTGGTGTCCTAAAGATTGGAATCAGGATTGAGATAAGTGACGCCACGTGAGTAGCTGTCGCATCATGTTGGGTCGCTACGGGGCTCTCAATTTTATACCCTCAGTGTGTAATAGACCAAACCTTAACTTCGCGATAGTACCAATCTCAATCTCTTTGAAGTTAAATCAAAGGCAATGACTGGTTGTGTACAGTACCACCCGTCACTTCTTTTAATATAACTTCAAAGAGACTCTCTCTTCGTGGAGCTCTTTACAGGTGCGCCAGTTACCAGGACACACAGGCAGTGACGGGTTGTACTGTACAACCCGTCATCACTGCCTTTGCTGTAACTTTAAAGACACTCGTTTTTCTTGAAGTACTTTACAGGTGCACCAGTTACCAGGACATTTTACGGGCCTCATTTATGAGGCCGTGCGTCAATTTTGCGCTTCCGATGTGCCACTTTTTGTGACGCATTGGCGGCGTAAAACATGCCTCCTGTTGTGCACTATTTACAAAGTGATGCATCTAAGCAGATGCGTCACTTTGTAAACCCCTGCGCTACATTATACCTGCATCAGGTATAATGTATGCGGGGGAGTGTTCCCCCGCAAAAAGCCTCATAGAAGTGACGCAGTGAAATCTATGAGATTTCACTGTGTCACTTCTAGGACGCCGTTGCGTCAAAACCTTATGCCTCCAGCAGGCGTAAGACTGACGCAGGCCCTTTCACATGGGGCTTGCCCCATGTGAAAGGATACATTGCTGGAGTTGCATCACTTTTGTGATACACTCCAGCAATGCGTCACTTTTGCACCATACAGATTCGTCAGAAATACTGACGTATCTGTAACTCCATGTGAAATGATACGTCATACAGTAAATATGACACATCAGGTATGTCGCAAGGAGTGCGCACTGAGAAGTGACACATTGCTGCTTTCACGCAGCGATGCGTCACTTCTTATAAATGAGGCCCTACATGTCCTGGTAACTGGTGCTCATATAAAGCGCTGCAAATGTGCACTATATTGAAACTGAAAAACGAGTCTCTTTGAAGTTACATCAAAGGCAGTGATGACAGGTTATACAGTACAACCTGTCACTGCCCTTAATTTAACTTTAAAGAGACTTGTTTTTTCAGTTTTATTATAGCTTAACCTTGGGGTTTTTTACATGAGCACAAGTTACCAGGACACACAGGCAGTGACGGGTTGTACTGTACAACCAGTTATCATTGCCTTTACTGTAACTTTAAAGAGACTCGTTTTTCTGTTTTATTATTGCGTAAACTTGGAGTGTTTTACATGTTACCAGGACCTAATATATGTCCTGGTAACTGGTGCTCATGTAAAACAACCCAAGTTTGCTCTATATAAACCTGAAAAACGAGTCTCTGAAGTTGCATCAAAGGCAGTGACCGGTTGTACTATTGCAGACTTAAGATTTTAGACATATTTGAATCACAGGATGTTGAGCTGACTTGAGGCTCGAACCTGCATTCTCAGCTCTAAAGTCAGTAGCTCTAGCCTTACTACACAACCTCACCCACAAGAATGGAAGCATTTGCAATATATTATATGAAAAAGTCATAGTAGTTGTTTATTTATCTCATACAATTGATAGCCATTGACAAAGGCAATAGTCCTGGCTTGATGTATGTAGGTGTAATGTTACTTGTTGTATTATAGATCAATCACCAAGCGCCGGCATGGGTGGACAGTTATCAACTCATACAGAACCCTAAGGCCCCAAAATTATTTATCCGCTCACTTCAGCTTGCAATTAAAAAAGAGTTTTATACACTTCCGCATGGGCTTGCATGATTCAAAAGACCTGTATCCAACCTGGAAAAAGCCTTACCAATCCGCAAACTGTCGACTATGTGGTTTTAAATCGGAATCTGTAACGCACTTATTATGTGCTTGTCCAGCAGTCCTGGAACAGTGGAGACAGTATTTAAAATGTATCTTCAATGATTTGAACATTCGCTCATGCAGACAAGCAGTGATAAGCTGGCTGGAAGGTGCTTCCATTATCTTGGTCTGCAGGGGCGTCAAATTCATGACAATGGTCAGAAACCTCTTACGGCAAGCTGGCGGAGAGCAAACAAAATAAGCAGGATCAATGTCACCTTTTAACAGCCGAGCAATACAACTAATGTATGTACAGCATGCTCACCAGAGTCTAGCAGCAGGTCGCAAAAAGTGGTGCATGAATATTAAAATTTCGGAACACTGGGGCTTACATAATATGATCATCTTTTTCAAAAGGTTTCTAAATTTTTGTAGCCCCTCACAAGTTTTTAATGAAAAGTACAATATCCTTTTACATAATTGTTGAACCATGTCAAAATTAGGTGTATTTATAAAAGTAATGACATTTTTTATACGTTTTAAGGACATTGGGGGGGTTTGTAATGATTTTAATTAATCAAACAATAAAACTTACTGTGTGAGTCTCTGAAGTTGCATCAAAGGCAGTGACCGGTTGTACTTTTGCAGAGTTAAGATTTTAGACATATTTGAATCACAGGATGTTGAGCTGACTTGAGGCTCGAACCTGCATTCTCAGCTCTAAAGTCAGTAGCTCTAGCCTTACTACTGAAGGACTGGGTTTTGCTAAGACCCAGCGGTGCCAGGGATAACACCTAAAACCTTCGTGGGTAACCTGTTCCGGCGTACAAATGACAGAGACACGGGACACTTCCTTCGGCGTCAAAGATTCGAGGTTTATTACTGCAGGGAAACACAGAAGTCACAGGAAGTACAACACGTGTAGGTTCGAGGAGTCTGCTTCAACTTGTATCTGTGGATCGCTCCTTTTATACAGTTTTCGTGCATAGGATAACATGGTACACAAAGGTTTACAACTTGGTTCCCATCGTAAAGACCAAAAGGGGTCGCTTTCATGTATTCAGGGCCCGGAACATAAGTACAGTAACGTTTGGTAGTTCCCAACTGTAAAAGCACATCTTCCCACCATTAGTACATTCCAATCAGCAGTAAACGAATCAAGGAAGAGACAGAAACAGGTGCAGGGGAAGACAGGAACAGTGAGCAGATCGAAAAGGGTGTAAAAAGGGGAGGTATCGGGAAACACGAGCTGCGGGCATCAAAGGGGACGTGTCTAATGAATACACAACTAAGACAATAGACCGGCACGGCAAGATGAGCCTCGAGCGGGGCCATCTGCCCTACAGTGCCATCCCCCTCATCATAAAGACACCTTCAAAGGAAACGTGTCTTCCGCAAGAGCTTGGGAATCCCAGGGTCGCGAAGCGGACAACGTCCGTTCGCTGGCTACTTGAGGGCAAGAAACAAAATGGATGCCGTATCTAAGATGGAACCCGTGGGTTCAGATGAAGAAACCCACGAAACAAACGAACTGTTTGGGCTAGTACAGCGAAAACACGTACACCCACTAAACTCGTCATTTGCGGTTCATATATACCAGACTCGACCATATTCGTGCGAGTCGAAAACACCACTTACAATTGTCACGGAACCTCAGACGCTCCTTTTGCCCTCATGTAGGCAAGCCCTAGTCGGAATCATAATCGATCTCGATATTCATCAGACCATCTAGATGCTGCTGCAACATAATTCTATCCATCAGAGTTCCTTTGGTAACAGGCGGCTGTCTTATACACGTCGTAGCGCAGAGGCCACATAAGGCAGGACCACACTGCACACAAAGACAACACGTGAACAGGAATGCTACAACAACTCCGATAATCATCAGAATTTTCCAACCCCAAGTCGACATTAGGCCCCAAAACCACCCAAGTAGCGTCCAATCCCCTACGTCCACGTGTATGGACTCAGAGATCTTATGCAACTTCGAGATGGCTTGATAGACAGTCGGAGCGTTGTCTGGAATGAAAATACAACAGCTCGAATGGATCACCTTACATACTCCACCTCGATCTGCTAAAACAACGTCTAAAACCATACGATTTTGTAACGTCATCAATCGATCCGCCTGAAGCTCTGCTGTGATATTACCAAGGGCACTGGCAGTGATATTAGCTGTCGATTCCACCACTCGAGTCAACTGGCTCAGGTTCCTACTATTGACCATAGGTCCCCAGAACGGAAAGAAACCCTTGAAAAAGTCTCCTGCCTCTTGACCGGCAGTGTCCTCTTCGCTAATCACGCCCCTCACAACTCTGGTCTTGTGGTAATCGGAGGCGACTGTAAAAGTCGGTGGCAACAAGTTTGCAATATAGCATGTGCCCGCAAAGTCAAGGGGCAACCATGTATATGCACGGTCATAACAGACAAAGTACGTACCCTTGGCAGTCAGGAGAACAGGGGAAGAGAGCATTGGTAAGACATACGTCTCAGAGCAAGCACTCTCTCCAAGGTGAGCTCTCGGGCTTCGGCCACGACCTTTTAGACAGAAATTACCAAGGTGGGGTACGATCCATATTGGAGACGAGCTTTTAAGCTGTCTTTCGCCTACGAGCGCACTATACTCAACCTCACTCAGATCCCTATAGGCTCGCACCTCTTCCTCTGGGATGAGCGACGGCTCATAGATATCCCTATCTAAATCAGCAATCGCTATTGCCAAAGGCTTATGGTACGGACCGGGACCAAAGTGTGGAGAACGTGGCTCTCGATTGGGGTAGGAATCTAGTGCGCTTCGAAACATTGTTTGGAATGCTCGAGCTGAACCCTGGGAACTATAAGGAAGGACCAAGTACGGAATTCCCTTATCAGTGGTATGTGGCATTAACCCACACACCCAACAATTGGTAGTATTCACCACCAACTGATGCTGATGAAGGAGCTGAACGAAGGAATTGTTCATAAATTCCGCACGTCTAACCTGCTCGTGTTGGGGTAAGATGTGGAAGGAATGAGGAGAAACAGTGGAGGTAGGTTTAGGTTCAGAAGAAGGGGTAGGTGAGGCAGAAGGCAAGAACGACTGTATCATGTAATACACCCCACCCACCAATAACGAAGAAACAGTTAAGAACAGAAGGAACACCTGAAACATGAAGCATTTTGTACGAGCAATTTGTTGCAGCTTGAATCTTTGGTCCTGAGCTTTTTCCAAATCCAACAGCTTTGAGAAAGCCATCCTCTAAAACCGTCCGCTACGTTCTTGACGCACTTCGTTCTGTGTAGCAATAGTCAATCCCCAGGAGTTCCTAGGAATCGACGGTCTCTGACCTAGTGTCAAGACCTACTAACCAGAAAGAAGTACCCGCGCGGCCCTACGGTTCACCCGGATGTAAGGTATCTTTAATCAACAATATATATACAAAATCTCCTAGCTGTGGAAGCAAAAAACACATACGTAGAAAAAGGCTCAAAATTTACAAAAATCACAATTATACAAGTGTGTTCAGACTGAATGGTGGCAATGGGGTAACGTGGATGTCAGGGGAGAAGGCAAAAATATTTATTAGTCTTTGACATTGGATCAAAGAAAATATCGGCTTCTCCCAGGACGTGTCTGTTCGTCAAACAGCTGATCCGATGATGAGACAGAGTTCTGCTGATCAGCCAATTGTTCAGATCTTGAGTTTTGCGATGGCAAATGTTCAACAATGTTGTTCTTCTGCACTGAGGTCTCTCCGACAGGCTGAGCGTCGCTAAAAGGGACGAAAGTCGGCACAGTTTCTGCTTCAGACGAGGCAATGCCCTTCCTCACCCACGAGTCTGCTGGTAAAGGTATAGGTACCTTTTTGGTATGGGTGGCATGCACCCAATTCTTGCGTCCTTCCAAACGAACAGCAGTCCTCGTGGCAAGGAGCACTTGGTAGGGTCCGGTAAAACGAGGCTCAAGGTTACGCTTCCGGGCAAAATTTCGTGTCACCACCCAGTCTCCGGGCTGGAGCCGGTGGCCTGGACCCTCCGTCTGCAGTGCTTCAAAGACCTGTTGGTGAATTAACCTCAGTTTAGCAGTCAGATCATGAAGATAATCGATCAACATTGGGTACTCAAGATCAGAAAGCACACTGGGTCTAGGGACCCCCCAAACATTGGCAGGGCGGCCGAACACAATCTCGTAGGGGCTGAGCCCTACTCGGGAGTGTACAGTCGCCCTAGTTGACAGAAGAGCTAGAGGCAAAGCGTCAGGCCACGAGAGACCAGTCGTAGCCTGAATCTTCGCTAACTTCAATTTAAGGGTGCCATTATACCCTTCAACCAAACCTGCCGACTGGGGATGATTGGCGCTGTGGAATTTCTGTGTAATTCCAAGGCCCTTACACACACTTTTCATCACACTCCCCACAAACTCACTTCCGTTATCAGACCATACAATCCGTGGCATTCCATACCGAGGAAAGTATTCCTTCAGTAGGATTTTCGCAGTGGACAAAGCAGTGTTGTCTTTGAGAGGGTAGGCTTCAATCCATCGGGAGAATGCGCAAACCACAACTAAAACGTACTTCAGGTTATTGCATCGCTCCATATGAATGAAGCCTAGCTGAATCACCTCAAAGGGACATGAAGGGGGAGAAAAATGGCCAGGAGGTGTAGGGGTTCCCTTACTAGGATTGTACATCATACATATCATACAATTCTTAACCAATCTCTCAGCACACTTAGCGATACCATCATTCTTCCATACAGGGGACAACAACTTGCAGATACCTTTCGCACTAATATGTGCCAAGCCGTGTGCCATCGTCACAACAGCTAGTACATACGCATCCGGCAACATCCACCTCTTATTCTCCGACAAATCAATCCAGCAACCATTCGCATCCAGCTTTCTCGTACTCTCTTTCCACTTCGTCTTTTCAGACTCAGTGGCCTCGTTCTGAATCGCTTTCACACTCTCGATAGTGTCCTCACACATACCAGTCTCTGTAGGCCACCTAACCGAACTCGTCACATACATTCTAGTGCTAAGATTCCGGGCAGTCTCCTTAGCAATCTCATCCGCAAACGCATTACCACGACCAACATCATCCGTCACCTTACGGTGTGTACTACATTTAATAATCGCCACCTGCTTGGGCAATGTAAGTGCATCCAAAAGATCATTCACGAGCTGTCCGTGCTGGATCTTCGTGCCATGCGATGTCATAAAACCTCTCTCTCTCCACAAGCGTCCAAAACTATGCGCAACACCAAATGCATACTGACTGTCAGTAAACACATTCACCCGTTTCCCTTTCGACAAAACACACGCTCTAGTCAAAGCAATCAGCTCTGCCGCCTGAGCAGAATTCTGATTCAATCTCGCAGTTTCCACAACAGTACTCAATGTCACCACAGCATACGCAGTCGTTACATCGCCATTCGGCAACTTAAAACACGATCCATCCACATACAGGGTCCCATCGGGATCTTTCAATGGAGTATTTTTCAGGTCTACACGACCTTTTGTTTCTTCCTCCGTTCGTAAGTAGCAGTCATGCGGTGCTACTTCGTCTGATTCCATACTGATTGGCAATAAAGTCGCCGGGTTCAGGACGTTGCAACGTTTTATTTGAATGTGACTTGCCAAAAGCGTCAACTCATACCCAGACAACCTTGCACTCGTCAGGTGTTGAGTTTTCGTACGATTCAAGAGAGTGTCAACTGCATGCGGAACCATCACCGTAAGCATATTATCCATGACCAGGCCTGCAGATTGTCGGATGAACACCGCAGCTGCCGCTGTTGCTCTCAAACAACTTGGCAATGCTCTAGCTACTGGGTCCAAGGTCGAGGAAAAATATGCACATGGACGTTGCTTACCACCGAATTGTTGCGTCAAAACACTCAACGCACAACCTTCCCTCTCGTGAACGTATAGTGTAAACGGCTTACTGTAGTCAGGGGTACCTAACACAGGAGCCGAACACAACGCATCACGCAGCTCAGAAAAACTTTTCTGACATTCTTCCGTCCATGGTAAAGGAGTTGGAACATCCTTGCACGTAAGAGCCACCAATGGTTTTGCTAGCAATGAAAACTTAGGAATCCATTGCCTGCAGTATGACGTGATACCTAAAAAGGCACGCACATCTCTCTGAGTTGTTGGCACAGTCATTCGAGCAATCGCTGCAATTCTCTCTGGGGTCAACCTTCTTCCCTCCTTTGACAATAAGTGACCTAGATAGGTTACTTCTTGACAACAATATTGCAGTTTAGAAGGTGACACCTTGTGATGTAAGTCACAGAGATGCTGCAACAACGACACCGTAGCAAGTTTGCAAATGTCCTGAGTATCCGCAGCCACCAATAAGTCATCGACATATTGGATCAAAGCCGCACCGGCCGGCAACACAAACGCATCAAGTTGGCCCTTCAAGGCTTGACTGTATATCGATGGACTCTCACAGTAGCCCTGAGGAGCGCGTTTAAACCTAAAGCTGCGGCCACCAAGAGAGAAACCGAAAAGGTCCCTACTCTCCTCTCTAATCGGAATGCTGAAGAAAGCATTCTTCAGATCGATCACTGAGAACCAGGATGCAGAGGCTGGAATCAGAGTCAGTAGAGCCGTAATGTCAGGCACCACAGGGAACTGAGGAATCACAATTTTATTCACCTCCCGTAAATCGATAACAAAACGATAAACAGGGGGCTTTGATGGATCAGTGCGCTTCAGAATGGGCAGTACAGGGCTATTGCACACGTTTCCCCGAGTCTCCTCGATAACATCTTTCTCAATCAAATCGTAGATGATTGCTAACAACGCTCGCTCACCATCAAGGGAGATACGATACTGGGGAATACGTGGCAATCGCACATTAGATTTCAAGTGAACAACATAAGGGGAGATGTCAAGCAGGCCCACGTCATTGGGGCCTGTCGCCCACAAAGATGCAGGAAGAGAACTCAAATCCGGTGGAAGCTTATCGATGGATAAGTACATAGGAGAGACAACTCTCTCACCCAACGTAAGCTTTACTCCCGCAGGAGAACAATACAAAGTCGCATACAGACGTTTTAGCAAATCCAGGCCCAAGAGATTTTCACCACAACCAGTAGTCAAAATCAAAGGAGCTTTCAGCTCACGAGGCCCAATTGTAAGAGGCAAAGGGCACGAAACCGGATTGCTAACAGGGGCGCCAGAGAATCCAACGGAAACATTTGTTAAGCCAGACAAAGGTGCGCCAGGGAGTTTCGAATGCATGATGGAACTTTTCGCTGCACCAGTGTCCAACAGAAAAGGCTCAACGACGCCCGAGGTGGCAACTGCGACGTAAGGCCCTCTCTGATCAACCGGAACTGATACTACTCCCTCTCCTTGTCTATGGCTGTCCTAGTAATTACCGTCGTCAGCATCCTGATCGACGTAATAATCGTCCACATTGTACTGCGCAGATCTTCCTTGCGACGATCCGCGCTGATCAAAGCAATTATTAGAATCAGAAGAATTGTTAGAACGATCATTTTGAGCACCACGACCTCTACCACGTGATGCCTGTTGAGGACCACCACGACCTCCTCTAGATGAATTACCACTATTTCGATCACGCAAAACTGGACAATCAAATTTCAAATGACCCTCTCCCCTGCAATAGGCACACTGATTGTATCCTAAGGTAGATCTCTGCGAAGAGGAGTCATTACGTGATTGCGACCTATTCGACTGAGACTGCGATCGATTCCGCTGTTGCGAATCATTCTGATTCGAACGTGGAGGATACGCTTGTTGCAACAACACTTTAGTTTTGAGTTCCTTTGTCTTTTTATCGGCACGATCACTTTCCTCTTTCTCCCTATTCTCATAATATTGGGCCGTGGCCAATATTTGAGCAGAAGTGGAAACAGCCCACGCACTTTCTGAATTTTGTAATTTGTTGCTTAGGTCCGGCAACAAATTTGAGACAAACTTGTCCACAAACAATCGCTGACCTCCCTCAGTGCCCATATCCTGACCACTATGATCAATGAATGCCTCCTCAAATCTCGTAAAGAAATCAGAGACACTCTCATCCTTCTTCTGCTTGCAAGCGGACAACTTGTCCCAATTCACCTTCATAGCTGGCATAAGCGTTTTCATAAGGGTAATAATTCTCTGGGGCAAAGCCGTAATTAGCTGTTCAGGCTTGGCCCCACCAACTTGCAAGGCATCCGCAGCAAGAAGTGCATTCCAATCACCGCCTAATTCCGCCGCATGGTCTTCCTGACGAATCTTTGCCCATACCGGTTGCGGCACGACATTGCCAAATAGCATATCGATATCGGCAAGATTCATTATCGTAGCATCCACGAGCTGCGACAATTCCTTATAATACCCTGCAGGATTTTTGCGAGGGTCGGGCAGAGATTGCTTTACCTGCAAAACTTCCGATCGCTTCCATGGGAGGTGTATCCACACTCTCTGAAAATGTGGCAGAACAATAGGAACAGCCTGTGCATCACCAGGCATCCATACTGGTGGAACTTCGCGCATGGGATACTGACCAGGCGCTGCAAGCGGTTCCTCAATGTCCTCTAAAAACAATGCCCGAGGCATTATAGAAGGACGAAAGGATAGTAACTGCTCGACAGCACGTCGAACATTGGTACCCACCAGTATTCCGCTCGCAAACTGAAGCTGAAGATTAGTCAGAGCAGTCAATACATCGTCAGATGCATCAGCCGATATTTGGTCACGTAAAAGCTTGCACATTTCTTCAAACACGAACCTTTGTGTCGGTACGTTGAATTGACAAAACGTATCAAGCACCACACGCGGAGGATTTCTAAGGGGGTATTTAATCCAACCCATCGCCATATTATACAGCGAGTCACGTTCCCTACTACCGGGAAGCTGACTTCGCCGTTGAGGACCATCAGAACCAGCGGACTCAAGAATGGGTCCAAGAGAATTAAAGAAGTTAGCAGCAACAGAGGGGGTACGACGTCGAACAGATGGAGAAGAAGAGTAACTCAACGGGGTAACAAGAGAAGCGTCAGGAACAGAAGAGACAGCAGGAGTAACCAGAACAGTAGGAGCAGCGGGAACAGGAGTATGGGGAAGTACAAGCAGGGGAGCAGTAGGGACGGGAGCAGGTAGAGGAGCAGGAACAGGTTGAAGAGCGGGGACAGGTTGTGGAACAGGAACGGGAACAGGTGGAGGAACAGGGACAGGGGGAACCACTGGAACTACGGTACCCTGTGTGTACGGAGGTGGTGACTTCAAGAGATAGGACAACAAGGGGTCCTCTACTGATTCCTCCTTCTTATCTGTACCCGTCGGTAAAGCGGGGTAACACTTATCTATAGTCATACGCTGCAATCTATCGAAAAATTCCTTTTCCTTTTCCTCCTTATCTCGCTGGAACTGCTCTGCGTTTCCTACCGTTGTAACAACACCTTCTCTCTTATTACGTTTAATCTGCTTGATTTCTTTCTGCTTGGCTTCTTTACGCCACAACCGAAAGGAATCAAACATGGCCGGCCTTGCTTTTCTTTGGAACAATTTAGCTTCTAGATTATCTAAAATCGGGGTCTCAAAACTACCATGAGGTGGCCAACTAAGGACACTGTCTTTTTTAGTGTAACGAACCCAACACTCATTGAATGTAATTGGACCCAAACCATGTCTACTGTACAGCTCATAAGTTGGAGTTCCAACCAGAGGTATCGGACACGAGTCCTCCAGTCGGGAATCCGCACCACAACTTCTGAAGCAACTGAACAAAGTACTACGGCCAGGCATCGTGCACACTAACCGAGTTTCACAAACGTCAAGGGTTATAGGATTTACAATGTCCCTGCAAAGAGCAAAAACCCTCGGTTTTTGGCGACTGCAGACGTCAAATATCACAACAAAGAACAAAGTACTAAGAACCACAAATGCAATGGAACCATGCAACAACTAAGCACCCACAACTAAGGACTCTGGGAGCGACCCACAAATACTTAACTCAAAGATCGATGGCGTCACCAGGAAGGCCCGTCAATCGTCTCGCTGTATCAAGGTCTACGCCAGGCGCCAAAACAGGTCTACAGTCAGGGCAGCAGTCCGTCGCAGCCGTCAGGAGGCGGGGATCTTCGCGGGAAAAGTCATCGGGCCACTTGTTTCGACAACAGGATCGATGAAGCGGGGTGCACCTTCCCTCAGAGATTTCACACGAAGTTCCTCACGATCGTCGGGCTTTGGACCGGTACCACTGATGCAGCCCCACGTTGGGCGCCAACTGAAGGACTGGGTTTTGCTAAGACCCAGCGGTGCCAGGGATAACACCTAAAACCTTCGTGGGTAACCTGTTCCGGCGTACAAATGACAGAGACACGGGACACTTCCTTCGGCGTCAAAGATTCGAGGTTTATTACTGCAGGGAAACACAGAAGTCACAGGAAGTACAACACGTGTAGGTTCGAGGAGTCTGCTTCAACTTGTATCTGTGGATTGCTCCTTTTATACAGTTTTCGTGCATAGGATAACATGGTACACAAAGGTTTACAACTTGGTTCCCATCGTAAAGACCAAAAGGGGTCGCTTTCATGTATTCAGGGCCCGGAACATAAGTACAGTAACGTTTGGTAGTTCCCAACTGTAAAAGCACATCTTCCCACCATTAGTACATTCCAATCAGCAGTAAACAAATCAAGGAAGAGACAGAAACAGGTGCAGGGGAAGACAGGAACAGTGAGCAGATCGAAAAGGGTGTAAAAAGGGGAGGTATCGGGAAACACGAGCTGCGGGCATCAAAGGGGACGTGTCTAATGAATACACAACTAAGACAATAGACCGGCACGGCAAGATGAGCCTCGAGCGGGGCCATCTGCCCTACAGTGCCATCCCCCTCATCATAAAGACACCTTCAAAGGAAACGTGTCTTCCGCAAGAGCTTGGGAATCCCAGGGTCGCGAAGCGGACAACGTCCGTTCGCTGGCTACTTGAGGGCAAGAAACAAAATGGATGCCGTATCTAAGATGGAACCCGTGGGTTCAGATGAAGAAACCCACGAAACAAACGAACGGTTTAGGCTAGTACAGCGAAAACACGTACACCCACTAAACTCGTCATTTGCGGTTCATAGATACCAGACTCGACCATATTCGTGCGAGTCGAAAACACCACTTACAATTGTCACGGAACCTCAGATGCTCCTTTTGCCCTCATATAGGCAAGCACTAGTCGGAATCATAATCGATCTCGATATTCATCAGACCATCTAGATGCTGCTGCAACATAATTCTATCCATCAGAGTTCCTTTGGTAACAGGCGGCTGTCTTATACACGTCGTAGCGCAGAGGCCACATAAGGCAGGACCACACTGCACACAAAGACAACACGTGAACAGGAATGCTACAACAACTCCGATAATCATCAGAATTTTCCAACCCCAAGTCGACATTAGGCCCCAAAACCACCCAAGTAGCGTCCAATCCCCTACGTCCACGTGTATGGACTCAGAGATCTTATGCAACTTCGAGATGGCTTGATAGACAGTCGGAGCGTTGTCTGGAATGAAAATACAACAGCTCGAATGGATCACCTTACATACTCCACCTCGATCTGCTAAAACAACGTCTAAAACCATACGATTTTGTAACGTCATCAATCGATCAGCCTGAAGCTCTGCTGTGATATTACCAAGGGCACTGGCAGTGATATTAGCTGTTGATTCCACCACTCGAGGCAACTGTCTCAGGTTCCTACTATTGACCATAGGTCCCCAGAACGGAAAGAAACCCTTGAAAAAGTCTCCTGCCTCTTGACCGGCAGTGTCCTCTTCGCTAATCACGCCCCTCACAACTCTGGTCTTGTGGTAATCGGAGGCGACTGTAAAAGTCGGTGGCAACAAGTTTGCAATATAACATGTGCCCGCAAAGTCAAGGGGCAACCATGTATATGCACGGTCATAACAGACAAAGTACGTACCCTTGGCAGTCAGGAGAACAGGGGAAGAGAGCATTGGTAAGACATACGTCTCAGAGCAAGCACTCTCTCCAAGGTGAGCTCTCGGGCTTCGGCCACGACCTTTTAGACAGAAATTACCAAGGTGGGGTACGATCCATATTGGAGACAAGCTTTTAAGCTGTCTTTCGCCTACGAGCGCACTATACTCAACCTCACTCAGATCCCTATAGGCTCGCACCTCTTCCTCTGGGATGAGCGACGGCTCATAGATATCCCTATCTAAATCAGCAATCGCTATTGCCAAAGGCTTATGGTACGGACCGGGACCAAAGTGTGGAGAACGTGGCTCTCGATTGGGGTAGGAATCTAGTGCGCTTCGAAACATTGTTTGGAATGCTCGAGCTGAACCCTGGGAACTATAAGGAAGGACCAAGTACGGAATTCCCTTATCAGTGGTATGTGGCATTAACCCACACACCCAACAATTGGTAGTATTCACCACCAACTGATGCTGATGAAGGAGCTGAACGAAGGAATTGTTCATAAATTCCGCACGTCTAACCTGCTCGTGTTGGGGTAAGATGTGGAAGGAATGAGGAGAAACAGTGGAGGTAGGTTTAGGTTCAGAAGAAGGGGTAGGTGAGGCAGAAGGCAAGAACGACTGTATCATGTAATACACCCCACCCACCAATAACGAAGAAACAGTTAAGAACAGAAGGAACACCTGAAACATGAAGCATTTTGTACGAGCAATTTGTTGCAGCTTGAATCTTTGGGCCTGAGCTTTTTCCAAATCCAACAGCTTTGAGAAAGCCATCCTCTAAAACCGTCCGCTACGTTCTTGACGCACTTCGTTCTGTGTAGCAATAGTCAATCCCCAGGAGTTCCTAGGAATCGACGGTCTCTGACCTAGTGTCAAGACCTACTAACCAGAAAGAAGTACCCGCGCGGCCCTACGGTTCACCCGGATTTAAGGTATCTTTAATCAACAATATATATACAAAATCTCCTAGCTGTGGAAGCAAAAAACACATACGTAGAAAAAGGCTCAAAATTTACAAAAATCACAATTATACAAGTGTGTTCAGACTGAATGGTGGCAATGGGGTAACGTGGATGTCAGGGGAGAAGGCAAAAATATTTATTAGTCTTTGACATTGGATCGAAGAAAATATCGGCTTCTCCCAGGACGTGTCTGTTCGTCAAACAGCTGATCCGATGATGAGCCAGAGTTCTGCTGATCAGTCAATTGTTCAGATCTTGAGTTTTGCGATGGCAAATGTTCAACAATGTTGTTCTGCTGCACTGAGGTCTCTCCGACAGGCTGAGCGTCGCTAAAAGGGACGAAAGTCGGCACAGTTTCTGCTTCAGACGAGGCAATGCCCTTCCTCACCCACGAGTCTGCTGGTAAAGGTATAGGTACCTTTTTGGTATGGGTGGCATGCACCCAATTCTTGCGTCCTTCCAAACGAACAGCAGTCCTCGTGGCAAGGAGCACTTGGTAGGGTCCGGTAAAACGAGGCTCAAGGTTACGCTTCCGGGCAAAATTTTGTGTCACCACCCAGTCTCCGGGCTGGAGCCGGTGGCCTGGACCCTCCGTCTGCGTCGGCAGTGCTTCAAAGACCTGTTGGTGAATTAACCTCAGTTTAGCAGTCAGATCATGAAGATAATCAATCAACATTGGGTACTCAAGATCAGAAAACACACTGGGTCTAGGGACCCCCCAAACATTGGCAGGGCGGCCGAACACAATCTCGTAGGGGCTGAGCCCTACTCGGGAGTGTACAGTCGCCCTAGTTGACAGAAGAGCTAGAGGCAAAGCGTCAGGCCACGAGAGACCAGTCGTAGCCTGAATCTTCGCTAACTTCAATTTAAGGGTGCCATTATACCCTTCAACCAAACCTGCCGACTGGGGATGATTGGCGCTGTGGAATTTCTGTGTAATTCCAAGGCCCTTACACACACTCTTCATCACACTCCCCACAAACTCACTTCCGTTATCAGACCATACAATCCGTGGCATTCCATACCGAGGAAAGTATTCCTTCAGTAGGATTTTCGCAGTGGACAAAGCAGTGTTGTCTTTGAGAGGGTAGGCTTCAATCCATCGGGAGAATGCGCAAACCACAACTAAAACGTACTTCAGGTTATTGCATCGCTCCATATGAATGAAGCCTAGCTGAATCAACTCAAAGGGACATGAAGGGGGAGCAAAATGGCCAGGAGGTGTAGGGGTTCCCTTACCAGGATTGTACATCATACATATCATACAATTCTTAACCAATCTCTCAGCACACTTAGCGATACCATCATTCTTCCATACAGGGGACAACAACTTGCAGATACCTTTCGCACTAATATGTGCCAAGCCGTGTGCCATCGTCACAACAGCTAGTACATACGCATCCGGCAACATCCACCTCTTATTCTCCGACAAATCAATCCAGCAACCATTCGCATCCAGCTTTCCCGTACTCTCTTTCCACTTCGTCTTTTCAGACTCAGTGGCCTCGTTCTGAATCGCTTTCACACTCTCGATAGTGTCCTCACACATACCAGTCTCTGTAGGCCACCTAACCGAACTCGTCACATACATTCTAGTGCTAAGATTCCGGGCAGTCTCCTTAGCAATCTCATCCGCAAACGCATTACCACGACCAACATCATCCGTCACCTTACGGTGTGCACTACATTTAATAATCGCCACCTGCTTGGGCAATGTAAGTGCATCCAAAAGATCATTCACGAGCTGTCCGTGCTGGATCTTCGTGCCATGCGATGTCATAAAACCTCTCTCTCTCCACAAGCGTCCAAAACTATGCGCAACACATTCACCCGTTTCCCTTTCGACAAAACACACGCTCTAGTCAAAGCAATCAGCTCTGCCGCCTGAGCCGAATTCTGATTCAATCTCGCAGTTTCCACAACAGTACTCAATGTCACCACAGCATACGCAGTCGTTACATCGCCATTCGGCAACTTAAAACACGATCCATCCACATACAGGGTCCCATCGGGATCTTCCAATGGAGTATTTTTCAGGTCTACACGACCTTTTGTTTCTTCCTCCGTTCGTAAGTAGCAGTCATGCGGTGCTACTTCGTCTGATTCCATACTGATTGGCAATAAAGTCGCCGGGTTCAGGACGTTGCAACGTTTTATTTGAATGTGACTTGCCAAAAGCGTCAACTCATACCCAGACAACCTTGCACTCGTCAGGTGTTGAGTTTTCGTATGATTCAAGAGAGTGTCAACTGCATGCGGAACCATCACCGTAAGCATATTATCCATGACCAGGCCTGCAGATTGTCGGATGAACACCGCAGCTGCCGCTGTTGCTCTCAAACAACTTGGCAATGCTCTAGCTACTGGGTCCAAGGTCGAGGAAAAATATGCACATGGACATTGCTTACCACCGAATTGTTGCGTCAAAACACTCAACGCACAACCTTCCCTCTCGTGAACGTATAGTGTAAACGGCTTACTGTAGTCAGGGGTACCTAACACAGGAGCCTAACACAACGCATCACGCAGCTCAGAAAAACTTTTCTGACATTCTTCCGTCCATGGTAAAGGAGTTGGAACATCCTTGCACGTAAGAGCCACCAATGGTTTTGCTAGCAATGAAAACTTCGGAATCCATTGCCTGCAGTATGACGTGATACCTAAAAAGGCACGCACATCTCTCTGAGTTGTTGGCACAGTCATTCGAGCAATCGCTGCAATTCTCTCTGGGGTCAACCTTCTTCCCTCCTTTGACAATAAGTGACCTAGATAGGTTACTTCTTGACAACAATATTGCAGTTTAGAAGGTGACACCTTGTGATGTAAGTCACAGAGATGCTGCAACAACGACACCGTAGCAAGTTTGCAAATGTCCTGAGTATCCGCAGCCACCAATAAGTCATCGACATATTGGATCAAAGCCGCACCGGCCGGCAACACAAACGCATCAAGTTGGCCCTTCAAGGCTTGACTGTATATCGATGGACTCTCACAGTAGCCCTGAGGAGCGCGTTTAAACCTAAAGCTGGGGCCACCAAGAGAGAAACCGAAAAGGTCCCTACTCTCCTCAGCAATCGGAATGCTGAAGAAAGCATTCTTCAGATCGATCACTGAGAACCAGGATGCAGAGGCTGGAATCAGAGTCAGTAGAGCCGTAATGTCAGGCACCACAGGGAACTGAGGAATCACAATTTTATTCACCTCCCGTAAATCGATAACAAAACGATAAACAGGGGGCTTTGATGGATCAGTGCGCTTCAGAATGGGCAGTACAGGGCTATTGCACACGTTTCCCCGAGTCTCCTCGATAACATCTTTCTCAATCAAATCGTAGATGATTGCTAACAACGCTCGCACACCATCAAGGGAGATACGATACTGGGGAATACGTGGCAATCGCACATTAGATTTCAAGTGAACAACATAAGGGGAGATGTCAAGCAGGCCCACGTCATTGGGGCCTGTTGCCCACAAAGATGCAGGAAGAGAACTCAATTCCGGTGGAAGCTTATCGATGGATAAGTACATAGGAGAGACAACTCTCTCACCCAACGTAAGCTTTACTCCCGCAGGAGAACAATACAAAGTCGCATACAGACGTTTTAGCAAATCCAGGCCCAAGAGATTTTCACCACAACCAGTAGTCAAAATCAAAGGAGCTTTCAGCTCACGAGGCCCAATTGTAAGAGGCAAAGGGCACGAAACCGGATTGCTAACAGGGGCGCCAGAGAATCCAACGGAAACATTTGTTAAGCCAGACAAAGGTGCGCCAGGGAGTTTCGAATGCATGATGGAACTTTTCGCTGCACCAGTGTCCAACAGAAAAGGCTCAACGACGCCCGAGGTGGCAACTGCGACGTAAGGCCCTCTCTGATCAACCGGAACTGATACTACTCCCTCTCCTTGTCTATGGCTGTCCTAGTAATTACCGTCGTCAGCATCCTGATCGACGTAATAATCGTCCACATTGTACTGCGCAGATCTTCCTTGCGACGATCCGCGCTGATCAAAGCAATTATTAGAATCAGAAGAATTGTTAGAACGATCATTTTGAGCACCACGACCTCTACCACGTGATGCCTGTTGAGGACCACTACGACCTCCTCTAGATGAATTACCACTATTTCGATCACGCAAAACTGGACAATCAAATTTCAAATGACCCTCTCCCCTGCAATAGGCACACTGATTGTATCCTAAGGTAGATCTCTGCGAAGAGGAGTCATTACGTGATTGCGACCTATTCGACTGAGACTGCGATCGATTCCGCTGTTGCGAATCATTCTGATTCGAACGTGGAGGATACGCTTGTTGCAACAACACTTTAGTTTTGAGTTCCTTTGTCTTTTTATCGGCACGATCACTTTCCTCTTTCCCCCTATTCTCATAATATTGGGCCGTGGCCAATATTTGAGCAGAAGTGGAAACAGCCCACGCACTTTCTGAATTTCGTAATTTGTTGCTTAGGTCCGGCAACAAATTTGAGACAAACTTGTCCACAAACAATCGCTGACCTCCCTCAGTGCCCATATCCTGACCACTATGATCAATGAATGCCTCCTCAAATCTCGTAAAGAAATCAGAGACACTCTCATCCTTCTTCTGCTTGCAAGCGGACAACTTGTCCCAATTCACCTTCATAGCTGGCATAAGCGTTTTCATAAGGGTAATAATTCTCTGGGGCAAAGCCGTAATTAGCTGTTCAGGCTTGGCCCCACCAACTTGCAAGGCATCCGCAGCAAGAAGTGCATTCCAATCACCGCCTAATTCCGCCGCATGGTCTTCCTGACGAATCTTTGCCCATACCGGTTGCGGCACGACATTGCCAAATAGCATATCGATATCGGCAAGATTCATTATCGTAGCATCCACGAGCTGCGACAATTCCTTATAATACCCTGCAGGATTTTTGCGAGGGTCGGGCAGAGATTGCTTTACCTGCAAAACTTCCGATCGCTTCCATGGGAGGTGTATCCACACTCTCTGAAAATGTGGCAGAACAATAGGAACAGCCTGTGCATCACCAGGCATCCATACTGGTGGAACTTCGCGCATGGGATACTGACCAGGCGCTGCAAGCGGTTCCTCAATGTCCTCTAAAAACAATGCCCGAGGCATTATAGAAGGACGAAAGGATAGTAACTGCTCGACAGCACGTCGAACATTGGTACCCACCAGTATTCCGCTCGCAAACTGAAGCTGAAGATTAGTCAGAGCAGTCAATACATCGTCAGATGCATCAGCCGATATTTGGTCACGTAAAAGCTTGCACATTTCTTCAAACACGAACCTTTGTGTCGGTACGTTGAATTGACAAAACGTATCAAGCACCACACGCGGAGGATTTCTAAGGGGGTATTTAATCCAACCCATTGCCATATTATACAGCGAGTCACGTTCCCTACTACCGGGAAGCTGACTTCGCCGTTGAGGACCATCAGAACCAGCGGACTCAAGAATGGGTCCAAGAGAATTAAAGAAGTTAGCAGCAACAGAGGGGGTACGATGTCGAACAGATGGAGAAGAAGAGTAACTCAACGGGGTAACAAGAGAAGCGTCAGGAACAGAAGAGACAGCAGGAGTAACCAGAACAGTAGGATCAGCGGGAACAGGAGTATGGGGAAGTACAAGCAGGGGAGCAGTAGGGACGGGAGCAGGTAGAGGAGCAGGAACAGGTTGAAGAGCGGGGACAGGTTGTGGAACAGGAACGGGAACAGGTGGAGGAACAGGGACAGGGGGAACCACTGGAACTACGGTACCCTGTGTGTACGGAGGTGGTGACTTCAAGAGATAGGACAACAAGGGGTCCTCTACTGATTCCTCCTTCTTATCTGTACCCGTCGGTAAAGCGGGGTAACACTTATCTATAGTCATACGCTGCAATCTATCGAAAAATTCCTTTTCCTTTTCCTCCTTATCTCTCTGGAACTGCTCTGCGTTTCCTACCGTTGTAACAACACCTTCTCTCTTATTACGTTCAATCTGCTTGATTTCTTTCTGCTTGGCTTCTTTACCCCACAACCGAAAGGAATCAAACATGGCCGGCCTTGCTTTTCTTTGGAACAATTTAGCTTCTAGATTATCTAAAATCGGGGTCTCAAAACTACCATGAGGTGGCCAACTAAGGACACCGTCTTTTTTAGTGTAACGAACCCAACACTCATTGAATGTAATTGGACCCAAACCATGTCTACTGTACAGCTCATAAGTTGGAGTTCCAACCGGAGGTATCGGACACGAGTCCTCCAGTCGGGAATCCGCACCACAACTTCTGAAGCAACTGAACAAAGTACTACGGCCAGGCATCGTGCACACTAACCGAGTTTCACAAACGTCAAGGGTTATAGGATTTACAATGTCCCTGCAAAGAGCAAAAACCCGCGGTTTTTGGCGACTGCAGACGTCAAATATCACAACAAAGAACAAAGTACTAAGAACCACAAATGCAATGGAACCATGCAACAACTAAGCACCCACAACTAAGGACTCTGGGAGCGACCCACAAATACTTAACTCAAAGATCGATGGCGTCACCAGGAAGGCCCGTCAATCGTCTCGCTGTACCAAGGTCTACGCCAGGCGCCAAAACAGGTCTACAGTCAGGGCAGCAGTCCGTCGCAGCCGTCAGGAGGTGGGGATCTTCGCGGGAAAAGTCGTCGGGCCACTTGTTTCGACAACAGGATCGATGAAGCGGGGTGCACCTTCCCTCAGAGATTTCACACGAAGTTCCTCACGATCGTCGGGCTTTGGACCGGTACCACTGATGCAGCCCCACGTTGGGCGCCAACTGAAGGACTGGGTTTTGCTAAGACCCAGCGGTGCCAGGGATAACACCTAAAACCTTCGTGGGTAACCTGTTCCGGCGTACAAATGACAGAGACATGGG
Organism: Lissotriton vulgaris; assembly: GCF_964263255.1. Classification (NCBI taxonomy): domain Eukaryota; kingdom Metazoa; phylum Chordata; class Amphibia; order Caudata; family Salamandridae; genus Lissotriton; species Lissotriton vulgaris. The sequence continues at coordinate 1,481,384,140 of NC_141689.1, forward strand.
ACACTTCCTTCGGCGTCAAAGATTCGAGGTTTATTACTGCAGGGAAACACAGAAGTCACAGGAAGTACAACACGTGTAGGTTCGAGGAGTCTGCTTCAACTTGTATCTGTGGATCGCTCCTTTTATACAGTTTTCGTGCATAGGATAACATGGTACACAAAGGTTTACAACTTGGTTCCCATCGTAAAGACCAAAAGGGGTCGCTTTCATGTATTCAGGGCCCGGAACATAAGTACAGTAACGTTTTGTAGTTCCCAACTGTAAAAGCACATCTTCCCACCATTAGTACATTCCAATCAGCAGTAAACGAATCAAGGAAGAGACAGAAACAGGTGCAGGGGAAGACAGGAACAGTGAGCAGATCGAAAAGGGTGTAAAAAGGGGAGGTATCGGGAAACACGAGCTGCGGGCATCAAAGGGGACGTGTCTAATGAATACACAACTAAGACAATAGACCGGCACGGCAAGATGAGCCTCGAGCGGGGCCATCTGCCCTACAGTGCCATCCCCCTCATCATAAAGACACCTTCAAAGGAAACGTGTCTTCCGCAAGAGCTTGGGAATCCCAGGGTCGCGAAGCGGACAACGTCCGTTCGCTGGCTACTTGAGGGCAAGAAACAAAATGGATGCCGTATCTAAGATGGAACGCAGGGGTTCAGATGAAGAAACCCACGAAACAAACGAACGGTTTAGGCTAGTACAGCGAAAACACGTACACCCACTAAACTCGTCATTTGCGGTTCATAGATACCAGACTCGACCATATTCGTGCGAGTCGAAAACACCACTTACAATTGTCACGGAACCTCACTACACAACCTCACCCACAAGAATGGAAGCATTTGCAATATATTATATGAAAAAGTCATAGTAGTTGTTTATTTATCTCATACAATTGATAGCCATTGACAAAGGCAATAGTCCTGGCTTGATGTATGTAGGTGTAATGTTACTTGTTGTGTTATAGATCTGGACGAATGGACAGAAGCAGCAAAATACCAGTGGGGCACACATTATGCTAAGCACAGATTTTTAACTTAACTGTCTTAAGCCACGCCCTTAATTACAGCGGCCATGCCTCATTGCACTCATACCCACAGTTTTTTCATCCCACTTAAAGCCCTGTGTGTCACTGAAAGAAAATGAAAGTGGGCACTCTCAGGGAGGCAGAGAAGGGAACTATGAAGGTGCCCAAGAGGTTGAATGCTCATGGTGGCGCCAGTGCAGTAGTCCGGCAGTCCAGTCCCCATGATGTGACCAATCCTCAGATCTTGTAGATACTACTTCCGGATTGAAGAACACATTTGTTATCCTGACACAGGGGGACTGGGAATGTTTTTGAGGTGTGCGATTCACAGCAGCATAGTTTCACAACTCAAGGATCAGCTTTAGACAGGAACGGTGTTCTCAAAGTGAGAAAAAGTAAGCTTGGCTTTTGATGCAATTCAAAAGACTCCTTCCAGAAGTGAGCTCTGCACCATCATCATGTATCCATTTGTCATCTCATTCTCACGGGCACCTATAAGGGAGGATCTCAACAATAATTTACAATAGTCACCATTCTGTTGCAATTAAAACAATGGATGAAAAGTTCTCATAACTATATTTACAAAGCAATTCCATTTTCAAATAGAAAAACTAATTTTTCAACATGTAACCAGGTCGTTCGGACTCGCTCGCTACGCTCGTTCGCTGTGGTACACTCCAACACAAATGTTATGACCCACTACTTTCAAATTTTACCAGCCGCCACTGGACTTGAGAGAGTTTTAAAAGCTTCATCTATGCAATAATCTTGTGAGTAAAACACCAATTATTGTCAAACACCAATTTTTATGGAGAAAATTAATCAAAGTAAAACATAAAGACTTAATGAAATCTCATGACATTGGTACCTAGGATCTTCTCTCTCTCCATCTCTCCTTTTTCGATTCTTCTGTCAGAGTGCTCGAGCAGCTTCTCTGACCTCCGTTGCATCCAAGTCTTCTGCTACAGAGATGGGTCGGTGACAAGTCTGACGGTCTGTCGGTCTGTTTGTCTGTGACATCTAACTAACTCACCTACCTTAGTTATACTATTCTAAGTGTATGTACCATCCCCAATGTTTCAATATTCCTGAATCATAGACTTCTGATTGGACAGATTGGATGGGGAGAGGTCATCACACCATACTAATGTAATGTAATTTCTTTTACTTATTGTTCTATGTTCCCTTCCCTTAATTACTTTCGCAAGCTTTATTTTCCCTCCCGCATTAGGATTTATACATTGTATGTGAATTTTGACTTCTTCTCCTTCCCCTCTACGGGTCAGAGGTGGTGTTCTCAGGCGCTTCTCTGGTTAAAGTATCCTTTGGCTGGGTTTCAATGTCACAGCACGGAGTTTGACAGAGTCCAGTGCGCTTGCGCATAATCAGACGAGATGGAGATTTCAATATATCACAAAAAAGAAGAGGGCCAGAGCCTTAGAGATCCAGCACCAAAAGTTTCTACCTGTCGGGCCTCATTAAATCAACAATATGTCTTGGAGCAGCAGGTCTGGAATGTGACCCACATACAACCCAAATAGGTGGTTTAAAAGCCACCACTATCAACAACTACAAAGTGCCCTGCACCCAAGACGGAAAAGTATTCGCATTTTTTGATTATCCTAGTATATGACATATAAACAATAACACAAAATATTGAAAACATAGTAGCTTCCCAGAAATCACAAAATCATGTATATTGATTGTAGTTAGATAGAGTCCTTTTATTGAAAATCATTTGTTCTTTTAAAAGACCGCACAATTGCTTGCCAACGCATTTCTTCCCTCTAGGGATTCTTCAGCGCTTTTTCAGAGTGTTTTTCTGCTGTTGATGTTGGATGTGTCTTCAAGCCAACTTTAACAGCATCGTTGGTGAAAGCGTATATTAATTTTCAAAATTAATGTTGTTGGTATTATCTAATTATCCACCAATAAGCATCGAAAAAGTGGTTCATATTTTGAATCAATTTGGAGATGGTAACTATGTCAAAAGGAAGACTCTCTTATATTTTCTATTCCATAATTAGAGATTGAGGTCCCAAAGTTTTCTCACATGCTTTATATTGTAATAGTAGTAAGGATTCCTGCGTTATCGTTATGGGATCTATATGTTCAGCGGTCTCTAGTAAACAGTGATAGTATCCGGTAGTACCATAGATTGAAGTAGGTAAATGGTCCAGGTATCGGGGCTTCTATATACATGCGGCCGTCAGATTACTCCAAAGTGTAGGGACAAAGATGGAGATGTCACCCTCCAGGCGCAAATACGAACTAACAATAAAGTCAAAGAAAAACATGATAGAATACTAAAAAAAATGAACGCACCCTATACCACTTATCCATACTCTATTCCCTTTAATTTATTTTAACTATTGCATTAGAAATTTTAGTAAGACGTGTGAGGTTTTGTTTAAGCACAGCATGTGCATTAGCATGTGAGGTACAAGCAGCCATTTTAAATACTACTGCGCAGCTGCAAAGATTTCCCACCAAAGCAAAAGACACTATACTATGTAGATGCAGTAGACGCATGCACAGAAGATTCCTGTGTTTTCGGCAGTCATTTTAAGCCACTCTCATTACTTGTTAGTAAAGCACATTTAAAAGCTTCCCCTATATGATGTAAATGTAGTGTAATGCAATTATTAGTATCCACAAAACATGTTGGTTACATTATTACATGTTATTCGAGAGGATCGCATCCGAGCAAGTTTCTTACGTACGAAACCTTGCTCCATCAATCCCCTCTTTGATGGCATTCTATGCCATCACTAATTACTAAACCAGATGCCAACTTTAGCAATTTCCCATTTCTATTTCTTCGATTCTTTTGGAATTTCCCTTTCCTTTTCTTTTTTGAAAACCCTTCATTCTTTTGTAAATATCTCCTTTTATCTCTTTAAGCTGTATTTCTTCATATTTTCTTTTCCTTCCTTTTTCATTCACTCCATACCCTTTTATTTTTCTGCAGTATTTGCACCAAACTATTATTGTTAAGGCTAATAAAGTTATTCCCAGTATTGGCATTGGTATATGACCTATAATACTTCTCCCTACATTAGATAACCACCAACTGGGGGCGTGGCCAAGCTAAGCACCAAAATGGCCACCTGATCTGTCGGCTCCGCCGACCGAGTACAAAATCAGTCGTAAATTCGTATTAATCGGCCTAAAGTGGGGCTCTGAAACGTGATCTGCAAATCGGAAGGGCTGCTGCACAATTTTTTACTTCCCGCGGCCAGGGAGGAGGCTCGGAACCTGAATGCCGAGAACTATGCCATCGGGCCGGACTGAGGCGGGGGCGCAGCCCCACGGTCTGTTGGCCGAGAAGATTTCCAGTGGCGCACGACCATCGGTACAGCTGCCTCCGGGAATGGGGTAAGAGAGTGCCTGGAGTTGACACCTCGCTGTATTCGGAGGGAAGACCCAGGCTGCGCTCGCTGTCATTTGCTCGCCGCTGATACTCCGGGAAGCGAAGGAACACAGAGCGGACTGAAGACCCGGGAGGCCGGCAGGTACACTATAATCATATCAGCTTCGGATGCAGCGCTGACCTCCACGGGAGCGGACCACACACCTGAAGTACCTGGGGGGTAGAGAAGGCCCTGTACTGACCAGGAGGGAGGCGCAGTGCCGGGCAGATCATTGGACCGTTAAAGGCTCATTAGGTGACTTCACACACGAACTGAAGCACGGGCCGGAATCGCAGTGCCATAGTGCTTTAAGATTCCTTACACATCCGCATGGTCGCTGTAACAGCTCCTCATTTGGGTTAGGTGGGATCTAAGGTGAATCTTCTACCTGTTTCACACCAGACTAGGGGCTCACAAATCAGGACGCTGCTGTGACCCTCCATGCAGGCCTGGCAACATTGCGCTGATGTCCTGCCCTACCATAAGCATATAGGTGCAGCTCAGGAGAGCACTGCCGCCTGCCAGCACACCCCTGCGGGGTGGACCTCCTTTCCTTACCACCATCACCTCCTGAGCAGAACCGAGGTGCGTTCCCGGTGCAGATGTACTCCACGCTAGCCCACACCCTGGTGTTAAAAAGGATCCCAGACGCAGGATATCAGGAGCGTGCTTCCATCTCTCATTGGACTGCATCGCTCAGAAAAGCTGACTTTGGTGGCTCTACTGCTGACTGCTGCATATGGTGCCTGACACCAACCGCAAGTAAGCCCCGGTAGGGATCTGCATACGCCATGGTGGGGGGACGCAGCTCGTAGGTAACTCTCCAGCCCATATTGACGTAGTATGCTTGAGAGTGAGGCCCCGGCACGAGCCCCAAAAGAGGTTCAACCACGACCGACAAATCTGAGCCTGGTTGGAAACAGAAGGAACCAATGTTACAAGATATTCCTGAGGCCATCACCACCGTAAGCACATCATTGGAGTCGCGTATTGACACAGTGCCAACCGCAGTGTCTCTGATGAGAGAAGACATGCACTCAATGAACTCGCGATTGAAAGACGTCGAAATCAAGGCGACCTCCCTGGTGGAAGACACGTCCAAGCTGCAGAAAAAGATGGAGGAGCTACAAGCACACGCTACGAAAATAGAAGCGCAGTTGGATGACTATGAGGGATGCTCCAGACGCAACAACCTCCGTATAATTGGGGTACCTGAACGAGTGGAGGGGCCATCGGCGGATCTATTTGTGCCAGGTCCGCCTCGCCGGGGGAATACCAAAATAGTCGCATCACTTTCTTACCGACTTAGCCCTCAAGGTGCAGAGACAGCGACGCAGCTCCGAGACAAGGAATTAAAATATGCTATGGTGTTTCCGGTCAAGTTGAGGGTAGAATCGCAGGGGAAATCCTTGTTCTTCACCAGCCCAGAGGAGACATGAGACTGGCTGGATGGCTGGCATACAGCGGGCTGCCGCAATAATCAGGCCCGGGGCGTGAGGGTGGATGGAGATGCCCGGGCCTCAGGTGGTGGATCACCACTTCCTGATTGGAAAGAGGCAGCGGGTGGTGCCGAATAATTGGTCTGTATGATTTTCCTTTGGGTGGCTGACTGATTCCATTTAAACTGAGGGCTGTGATAATAGGGTAAACTCCGTCAAATGCATTAGACCTTTGTCGTATTGAACTAAAATGCCATGGATGGCTTTGTTGATTTGACTTCCTCAAACTTTGCCTGTTCCTTTGCTAAATATGTGGACAGCAGTGGGTGTATATAGGGCCCTTACTGATGCTTTTAGTGTAAGCCCATTAGGCTATTAATGTTAATACCAGTACTACAAAATTCTCAGAGTTAGGTGCTTGGTCTGGCTGCAGAAACCAGTCGGTTTTTGGAAGGGTGGGTGATAGGCACTCTGCGAGGTTGGGGGGCGGGCAGTTTTGTTACCGCCGAGCAGGGAGGCATGGAGGGGGGTTTCAGGGAATGCATAATGGGATTGTGGGGCGGGTGGGAGGGGATTGTATTTGTGTTTTGGCTTGGGTATTGTTGCTGTCCAGGCATGTCCTGTCTTTTCAGACTCAGATATCAATTGCAGCAGACAAGATGTTAGTAACTCTCTATTTGATCACAGTGCTTAGCAGTGTAAAGAAATCCTTCCTTATCTTCCCCCTGATGTGCTCCTCCCTGGGGCATCTTACACCTTTATATCCAAATGATGGGTACTATGAGTAGACAGAAACTTACCTTGCTATCTTGGAATGTGAATGGGCAGGGGTACAGAATAAAGAGAGGGGTGGTTCTCCAATTCCTGAAATGACACGCACCAGGCGTTGTGTTCCTGCAGGAGACCCACTTGTTGGGCAACGGTTGTAGGGCCCTGTCGTGATGGGGTTTTTCACCTTGCTGCTCACTGTGCTTTTTGCTCTGGCTCCCGGGGGGTGGGCATCCTTGGGGAGATTTGTAGCTCTGTCTGGTGTCTGGGAGGGAGCCAGCTTTAACCTGGTCTCAGTATACATTCCACCGGGCCTCCATACACATGCCTTTATTGATCTCGGCGACCTTCTCCTGGGTCTTCCGGATGGGCGTTTATTTATTGGGGGGAATTTAACTCCATTGTTTCAGATTCCCTAGATCGCTGGCCCCAGAAAGACCTGCCACTATCCCGTAAATGGATCCACAGCTTTTTAGGGGCAAAAACACTAGCGGACGTCTGAAGGTGCCTGCACCCAGAGGAACTCCAATACACACCTTTCGGGTCCCCATGGCGCCATGTCACACATTTATTATGTGCTCACACTCACACATCATCTCCACACTGTCAAAGAAATACGACTCTTGGCCAGGGGAATATCGGATCACTCCCCCGTTCTGTGTAGACTGGAGTTAGGGGAACCCTCTGTCGACCGTGTGGCGCTGTTCAATTTGTGGTATCTCACGCCCCCCCCCATCAGGGGTAAGGTTCTGACTGAAACTGACCTGTATTTCCAAGAAAACGTGGGGTCAGTGAGCTTATCCGTCACACTCTGGGAGGCCAATAAGACTGTCATTCGCTGGGTGGTTTTGGGACAAATCGCAGGGCAACCCAAGGAGAAGGCAGCCGCCATAACACGTATAGAGGATGAGATCCTAGAACTGGAACGCGCAGTTAGATTGCAAGATTCGGAAGAAGTGCGCCAACAGCTCCTCAATAAAACCAAGGAAGTCTCGGGCCTTGCGCACTATCGGGCTACCCTTAGCCGGATTTATGATGTAGGCGAAAAAAGCAGGTAAATTGTTGGCCTGGCTAGATCGCAGAGATGGGACACGACCCGTTGTGTTTGAAATTGCCACTAATTCCCATTCCCGAATCACAGCTCCGCAATACATTGCAGATGCATTTGGTAGATATTACTACTCCCTGTACTCTTCCAGTACGACCTATTCAGAGGAAGAGGCTTCTTCTCTACAATGCGACATTCGGATGCCAGTTGTTACAGAGGAGGAGAGTCTCGACCTGGACCGTGATATTACAGTAACCGAAGTGGAGAGGGCCATACATGACCTGCGGGGGGGGGAAGCGTCTGGCCCTAACAGGATCCCCATAGAATTATTTAAGCTAACGGCAGGCAAGACCGCTCCTTTTATAACTGCCATGTATAGAGAAAGTAAAGAGATAAGAATTCTTCCTGTGGATCACAGACTGGCCAACATCATTGTTATCCACAAAGCGGGTAAACCCGCCGACTTATGTTCCTCATACAGGCCCATCTCGCTTCTCAACTGAGAGGCTAAGATCTTTGCAAAAGTCTTTGCCACCCCGCGTCTACACGCAGTACTTTGCAGGGCAGATACACTCAGAGAAGACGCCTTGGTGGTATCACTGGATGCTGCATCGGCCTTTGACACCATTGAATTGCCCTATATGTTTGCGATGCTTCACAAGCTAGGATTCGGTTGGGAATTTTTAAATGGGTGCGTCAACCGTTGGTACAAGTGGTTGTAAACAATAGGAAATCCCCTGTCTTTTCTCTTGGTAGGGGCACCCTACAGGGTTGCACCCCCTGTCGCCGTTCCTTTTTGCCTTGGCCTTGGAACCTTTCGCAGTGTGGATTCATCAAGATCCTGCCGTCCAGGGTCGTAATGGACACATGGGTGGGAGCTACGCCGCTCTGGCGTTGTGACCAGCTGGGTCGGCTATCGTGCTCCTTGGGGTTCGATAATTGGGACACCATCGGTACTTTCAAAATTGGAGACACTTGGAAATCTGGGAATGTCATACCATTCTCCCAACTAAGTCAAGAGTTTGAAATGGCCAGGTCTGAACAGTTCCGGTATTTTCAAATTAGGCATGCACTACTCTCCGCTCTCCCTAATGGTACAGCCCTCCTATGCAAGGACGGGGTCACCATGAGGAACCGGAGGGGACCTCCTCAAGGCAGCCTCCTATTCCTCCGCTGATAGCCTCGACCATGTCCGGCTAAATTTCTTAGAAAGACTGACTGTATAGCAATGGTCAAGCGGAGACCAGACATATGAGAGCAATGCATGGTCTGACCGAGGGACAAAACTGGGCGGATTGCAGATGACATTGCCAAGATTAGTAAAAAAATGGTCTAATAGATGACCTCCTATATGCGTCGAACCTGAGACGATTTTTTCAAGTTGTACTACCCCCAAGGTATCTAGCAGGCATTGTGATGAAGAAGCCTCTGCTTCATCGAGATGTATATTAAGGTCTCCCAGGATAGAGAAGTTGGAGGTGCTACTAATGGAAAGAGTAATCTTATCCAAAAGATTATTGCAAAAACCCTGATGGTCTCCAGGGGGCCTATTAACAAGAATACCTGAAAAGGTACAGGTGGGAGAGAAGGAAATGGAAAAAACCTAAGCTCTCGCAGTCTAAGAGTGGGCTCTCAGAAGTTTGACAGAAGAAAGAGTTTTTAAAGATGATAGCCACTCCTCCTCTTCGTCCTGATTGACGGTCCTGCCTACAGATGGAATAGCTGAGCGGAAGAGCCTGGACTATATCTGGGTCAGATGCCTCTGTAAGCCATGTCTGAGTCAGAACGAGGGCGTCTAAGTCTTGCTCCTCCAGAAGAAGACAAATTTCTACCGCATGCCTCAGGAGGGAGCGGCAATTTAATAAGGCGAATGAATATGATTTAATTTTACGGGGTCCTGACCCTATGTGTTTGCAGAGAGGGCATGGAATCCTTACCTCCTCTAACAAAGTCCTACTAGGGCAGCAGATCGAAGCACTGCTCCTGAGGGCCCGTAGCTGCTTCCCACTGTATCGTATTAGTTCTGGAGGCGCTGATCACATCATTAAAGCCCCCTGGCCACGTCCTAGCCCGGCCTAGCACGGATGGGCACAGACGGGCTTTCCTTAGGCACTCCTTCGACGCGGTAGGGCCTCTTTTACCTCTTAATAATACGGATCTGGCAACAAGGTTGCTGTATTTAAGACAGTACGTCTGGCTATCGTTACATTCTCAGCCCCTAAAATGACTCACTCATTTTTAGTCAGTCGACTAGGAGTAAGGTACTGAGTTTGTGTTCTTGTCAACAGAATTACGACTGCATGTGGAACGTACACCTTCATAGGGTGTCCCATTAAAATAGATTCACTTTGTTCCAGACAAATGTTGATGGACAGAATGCAGAACAATGTCATACATTCACCCCAGTACAGAGATCTGGGCCTAAATCCATTGTTTTTTTGCACTCCACACCACACCAGTTCAGACATGGCCATATACAAATCAGCCTTGACCCTGTGCCTCATGGGAACAGTCCAGCCCAAACTGCCAAGCCATGTCTTTCATGGACCAGAATCAAGCATCCTAGGACCGGTTTCTGGCTATCAGCCATCTTAAGCCAGGATAGCTTGACTCCAGTGGCGTGGAGAGCATGGGACTCATGTCTGAGCATACCCATCTCACTCGGGGTGACAAATGCAAAAACACCAGTTGATGGACAGAATGCAGAACAATGTCATACATTCACCCCAGTACAGAGATCTGGGCCTAAATCCATCGTTTTTTTGCACATTTGGGTTCAATGTAGCAGAAAAATATGCCACAGGACGTCGCATTAAGCCATGTCTCTATGTTAAAACCGAAAGTGCACAATTATCTCTCTCGTCACAGAATAATGCAAATTCTTTTGAATAATCTGGCATACCAAGAGCAGTTGCTTCACACCGACAGTTTTGTAATTTTACAAAAGCTGTCATGCTTTCATCATCCCATTCTGGATCTTTTGCTGGTTTCTTGGTCATCTGTATCAAAGGTTTAGCCAGTACTGCAAATCCCACAATCCACTGCCTGCAATAACCTACGACTCCAAGAAACATCTTTGTTTCTTTTTGGGTCTGTGGTAACCGCATATGTCTTTTTATTTTTATTTTTTCTAAGGTCACTCTTCTGACTCCTCTTTCTATTTGGTGTCCCAAATATTTAACCAAAGTTTTGCAAAATTGCACATTTTCTGGTGACACTTTATGTCCACCTTCAGCCAGGTGATTAAGTCAAGCAATTGAATTAGTAACACAATCACTTCGAGTTTTTGTCGCAAATATTAAGTCATCAATGTATTGCGCCAAAACTGATTGTCTGGGCAACACCAGAGATTCAAGACACTTTTTCAAAATTTGGTTAAAAATCGAGGGACGGGGGCGTGGCCAAGATGGCGACGGAGTAAGACGTGCCTGCGAGCTCCTCCGGCGCCTCGAGCCCTTCATCGCTTTGTATAGCAGCCCTGGGGCGAGCCTTGCTCCGGAATCGAAGTTATTGGGGTTGCTGAGGTGCCCTGATTGCTTTTGAGCCTTTCCCCGTCGAGTTACGACCAAGATCGGCGGACTTAGTCGAGGTGACGAGGAGGCGACGCACGAGGTTGGTGCGGCCTACACTGCATCACCCGGAGATCTTCGGCTGCCATTACCCGGGGACCCTGTGACACCGCGACTTGCGGAGGAGAACAATCGCAATACAGGATGCACTGACTGGGACCGTCCCGAGCTTAATCTACCCCCCTGTGGATCATTTCAGCTAACGTCGTCTGGACGAGGTGACGGGGAGGCGCTGACCTGTCTGGCGGCTGCTGGACAGTGCCGAGGGACGAGAGGAGAAGAGGTGCTGAGCCGACTCTACCCTATACAGCTCGGGGGCAATTCAACGAACATTGAGAGTGCACGGCGATCGCTGTCCCTGATAGCTCCGGCCTCCCGGTGTCAGCAGAGTGGGGGTCTTGGGAGGTGCGAGGGAGCGTGGCCTGATATCCCGGGATGCTTCTAGCAATCGCGGAGCACGCTGGGGCTAGCCGCCTCTCCCCGTCATGTCGACGAGGAACCGCATGAATAAGCCGGGGAAGGACGGTCCTGGGAAGGGTCCATCTGTATCGCCCCCCGGTCCCAGCAAGTCACCCCCGAAGGAGGACGGGGACGGCCCTGTTACAAAGGCCTTCTTGATCGAAGTTTTTGCATCCATCAAGGACGACATCACGGAGCTGAAGTCGCAGCTGGCCTCCGATTTGCGGGAGGTCCGCCGAGATGTGGATGGCATCGGTGAGCGGGTGGCGACCCTAGAGGACCACGATCTAGGCCTTGCTGGCGACGTCCACCAGTTACAGCAGGACATGCTCAGACTCCGGGAGCAAAATTTAGACCTTCAAGCCCACTGCGAGGATTTGCAAAATCGATCCCGCCGTAATAACATTCGTATCCGAGCGGTGCCCTGGGAAGGAGAAGGTGGAAACTTGCGGGAGTATGTGGAGGCCCTTTTTCTGCAGATTCTAGCAGAGGAGGATCTCTCGGAGATCCGCATAGACAGAGTTCATCGAGTTGGGTTGCCACGTGGCACGCGTTCACCACCGCCGGACATTTTAGTATGTGTCCACGACTTTCAATTGAAAGAGAGGATCCTAAGAACGGCCAGGGATACCAACAACCTACAGTTTCGGGGACACAGCCCCCAGCTTTTTCAGGACTTGGCGGCCTCCACGTTACAGAAGCTACGGGACTTCCGCCCGGTCACGGCTTTCCTGCGGGAGCACGGGTGTCTTACTCCTGGGGCCACCCCTTTCGGCTCATCTTTAGATAGCAGAACAGACTGGTGCAGATACGATCCCTGGCGGCTGCCAGGGAACTTCTGAGCATGGAGGAAGAAGCCGCGTCGGCTGGCGCTAGCGCTTCCCCAAGAAGACGACGCCGCTCCCGCTCCCCGGCATGGCAAAGAGTGGGCCGCACTGGAATGGCGGAAGGCCCGAATCCATCGGCGAGCCAAAATGAGAGGGGAGAGGCCCTTGCCTCGGTGGCTTTGGTGACTGACTCGAGCCGGATAGACAGCTCTTCGGCAGCCTAGGCTCCCCCACCGTCGGCCTGTGGGGCCGGAGGGGCTCTACCACCTCAGGTACATTAAGGGACCTTGCTTCACTGGAGGGTTACCCCGACCCTGAACTCGAGGGGGGCATTACCCGGGTCTTCTACCCCCGACCCTTATGGTCATGTCCAGCTGCTTCTTTTGCTCTATTTTTTCTCTTTAAGGTTCTGGGGCTGTTCTCTTTGTATAATGTCTTGGGGTTCCTTTGGGTTGGGGGGGTGTTGATTTGGAATGGGCTCAGTGGTGGCAGTGGTGACTCTGGTATGATTGTGGGTTTCTGCAGGCTGTTTAGGGCACTACAGGGGGCACTATGTTGAGCGGGGCGGGGGAGGGGAATGTCTAAATGATGCCAGTCACGATAGGTTCATGGAAAGTTAAAGGCCTTAATTCCCCCCAAAAGCGTCAGAAGGTGTGGAAATACATTTTAGACCATCATCTGGATGTGGTGGGACTGCAAGAGACACATTTGGCGCATAGGGACGAAACCAGGCTCAAGAATAGGCAATACCCACTGATTTACAGGTCTTCGACCGCCACTAAGCACCGGGGGGTGGCACTCTTGTTTCGCTCTACACTGCAATTCCAACCCATGGGGGTACGTAGTGACAAGGAGGGTAGATGGCTGATGGTGAAGGGGATGCTCCTTGGTAAACTCTGCACGTGGGTGGTTCTCTATGCGCCGAACACGGGTCAAAATGGGTTCCTTGAGGCTTTCTTGCGGGAGGTGGGGGACTTTGGGGAGGGTGCTTTGGAGGTAATGGGGGATTTCAATTTGGTCTGGGACAAAGAACTTGATTGCTCGCACCAGCAGCGGACGGAGGCAGGCCTCTTTTCCTCCGAGTCGCGTGATGCTATGGAAAGCTTGGGCCTCATTGACAGCTCGTGCGCCCTAAACCCCCACACTAGAGACTACACATTCTTCTCCCATGTTCACCACACGTATTCGCGTCTTGATCACATCTTTCTGAACCAGTCGTTACAAGGGGACCTGAGGGAAAGTAGGATATTCCCTCTCTCTGTATCGGACCATAGCCTCCTGGCAGTGTGCCTGATTTGGGCCCTGGGGACGTCCCCCCACCACAAATGGTACTTCCCTATCTCTCTTACGCGAGACCAGGAGTCGTGCACAAAACTAAGGGCGGCCATTGGTGAATTCTTTGAGTTCAATAGGGAAGGGGACACTTCGGTTTTCACCCAATGGGACGCCTTTAAGGACACGACACGGGGCACGTGCATTGCTTTGAACTCCGCCTTGAACAAACTTAGGCGTGAGGAAAGGGAGTCGCTGGAGGCGGAGCTGACGACGCTTGAAACTGCGCACAAGCAGAATCCTTCTCGAAGGACGCTCCGTCCGCTGGCGGCAGTGCGGGGTAAACTCAGGGCCCACTATAATAACCGGGCGGAGTATACCCTCCTGCGCTTACGGCGTCTTTCTTACGCACAAGGCAATAAAGTAGGGAAACATCTGGCTCGACAGCTCCGCGATAATCGCGAGAGAGAATACGTAGGTGGCATCCGGGCGCCCTCGGGCGCCTTGGAGCATCAAGACGCGGCCAAGGCGGAGCTCTTCGGCAAATTTTATGCTGCCCTGTACTCGGCGGATAGCTTGGTGCCGGAGGATCAGGAGGAGTACCTGAGGGCTCATCCGCTTCCGCAGGTTTCCAAGGAGTGGAATGATCTTTTGGAGGCCCCCTTTACTAGGGAGGAGGTGTTGGCCGCGATTAAGTCCCTTAAGCCACTTAAGGCGCCTGGCCCGGATGGCTTCACGGCACCCTTCTATCAGACCTTTGCCTCTGAGTTGTGCGACTTTTTGGTGACACTCTTTAATGGCATGAGGGAGGCGGGTCAGACTTCGGGCTCTATGGCAGAGGCGATGATTTCGATTATCCCCAAAGCCGGAAAGGACCCCTCGAGGTATGAGTCCTACTGGCCCATAGCTTTACTGAATGTGGATGCCAAGTTATATTCCTCCATTTTGGCTGCACGACTCCAGGACCTTATGCCTTCCCTCATTCATCCCGATCAGTCGGGATTTATAAAGGGTCGTCAGACCCACGACAACACCAGAAGGCTGATTCACCTGATTGAGAAGGCCAATCGCTTCAAGATCCCGGCGGTCTTGGTGGGCCTTGACGCTGAAAAAGCGTTCGACCGGGTAGACTGGAACTTTCTCTTTGGTACACTGGCGGCCTATGGTTTCTCCTCCAGATTCATAGCTATGCTGCGGGCCAACTACTACGGTCCTCGATCAAGAGTAATGGTTAACGGTCATGTTTCACCCTTCTTTGCGCACTCCCGGGGTACGCAGTAGGGCTGTCCCTTATCTCCCCTTCTCTTTGCGCTCAACATTGAACCCTTAGCTCTTAGGGTACGGGAAGACCCGGGCATCAGTGGTCTCCCCTTTTCAGGAGAGCAGCATAAAATTTCCCTCTTTGCTGATGATGTTCTGCTGTCACTGGCGGACCCGGGAAGCTATCTTCCACGGGTACAGGCGGTACTCTCTCAATTTGAGGCAGTGGCGGGTTTTAGGGTCAACCCTAGCAAGTCCTACATCGTCAACCTCACGCTATCATCCGCCGAGGTGAACCGCATCCGGCCGCTCACACCCCTGTCATGGGCCAGCTCCTCTATTCAGTACCTAGGTGTCCGGCTGACCGCATCCGTCACCACTCTGTATGCGGCCAACTTCCCGCCTTTGTTGGCCCAGATACAGACTGAGCTTAACCGGTGGAAGCCCATGTTCATTTCCTGGCTGGGCCGCATCCATGCTATTAAAATGACGATGCTCCCCAAGCTCCTGTATCTATTTCAAGCGCTCCCTATTACATTGGATGGGGGCTTTTTTAGGCGCATTAAGACCATGGTCCTACACTACATTTAGCAAGGGGGTCGCGCTAGACTTTCCTTCCTCACGCTGCGAAGGCCTTTGAAGAAGGGTGGGGTCGGCCTCCCGGATATGCACCTCTATTATAAGGCAGCGCAACTCCGAGTGCTGGTGGAGGGGACCCAGATGGAATCGGAAAAGCACTGGTTGCATATGGATAGGAGTGTGGCGGGGAGGTCGATATGGGACCTGGTCTGGAAGGCGAAGGGCGATCGTCCTCGGAATACCTATATTAGCACTCCTACGAGCACTACCCTGAAGGTCTGGGACTCGGTTTCCAGTGATGAGAGGTGGACCTCCTTCCCGTCCCCCTTCACCCCTATACATTTTAACCCGGCCTTTCCGCCGGCGCTGGTGGAGGGCCCCTTTGATGTGTGGAGGGCGGGAGGGTGTCACACGCTCACGCACCTGTTCCACGGGTATGTACCACTCACCTTCCATAACTGTATGCGTGACTATGCGGTGTTACCGTCCGAGCATTACCGGCATGCCCAAATGTTACACTGGGCGTTGTCACCTGAGGTGCGGGACGCAGCGACAAGGCCTCCTACAGATTTTGAATCCTTTATCACCCGCACAGCTTCCATGAGAGGGGTGACCTCATTCCTTTATGGCCTTCTGCTTGATACAGCTATCTCACCTCGCCCTCGATATATGGGTTTGTGGGAAGAGCACCTGGGTCGGGATATCTCTGACGAGGAGTGGACTCACCTCTGGGGTGATCTGCACAGATTTAATCATTCCATTGACCTTAGGGAGGCCCACATGAAAACC
Source organism: Lissotriton vulgaris (assembly GCF_964263255.1). NCBI lineage: Eukaryota > Metazoa > Chordata > Amphibia > Caudata > Salamandridae > Lissotriton > Lissotriton vulgaris. The sequence continues at coordinate 1,481,400,590 of NC_141689.1, forward strand.
ATGTTGGACTGGTATCTCTACCCAGCCCGGTTGAAAAAGATTTTTCCCTCCACATCGGATAGATGTTGGCGAGGATGTGGCCTCTTGGGGCATTTTCGCCATATTTGGTGGGACTGCCCTGTCATTCGCCCCTACTGGGAGGAGATACTGTCCCAAATCAAGGATGTGCTGGGTTACCCGGTTCCTGACTCGATGGGTTTTGTTCTATTGGGTCTCCGTGATCAGCTCCTGGAGCACCAGACCAAGGCGGATAAACAAATCCTTTGGCTCTGCATTGGTGCGGCCAAGCTGACCTTGACGGCGGCCTGGAAAAAGAAGGAGGCCCCTGCACTTTCCCTCTGGTATGCGAGGTTGTGGAAACTGCTAAGTATGGAACGTATGGCGGATGCTTTCAGAGGAGATTTCAAAAATTTCGTTTTTCGATGGGGCCCCTTGGTCCGCTTCCTTTCTCAGGGTCTGCCGTCGGCAGTCTGCCCGCCCACTTTGCGTGCACTCCATTTGTTCCAGGTGTGAGAGGATGTTTTGATGTGTGCCTGTTACTTGGCTGCCACCACTGGGGTGAGGCGGCATGGAGGGTTGAAGGAGTTTTGGGGGGAGGGGGTTCTGTTTCTTCCCTCTCTATGGGGGATGGGTTTTTGTGTTTCACCTCGCTGCATTGTTTTTCTTTTGGAGGAGAGACGAGGAGGCGCAACATAGACTGATCGACTGAGCCCCTGACTCGGGTGGCTTATGCCTTGCACCACAGAGAGCCGATGCCTTTATATGGACTCCCCCTTGGGGCAACATTATTAGCTGGGGAACTTTGAGAACCATCCTGGCTAGGGTGGCCGCATTGACCAATCTTCAGCAATGTTCAGTCTCCTCTGCCGTGTAGAGTGAGCTCCTGCGAAGGGCTCTTGTCGCATTTCTTGTGTTTCTATCTTTTCTTACTCTCTTTCTTCTTCCTTCTTGTGCTTTCAATAAAAATATCTTTAACAAAAAATCGAGGGACTTTCAGTGTACCCTTGTGGAACACGATTCCAAACGTAAACATGCTCATCAAATTTGAACGAAAATAAAAATTGTCTATAAGGATGCAATGGAATAGAGAAAAAGGCATGGCATAAATCAATTACAGTGAACCATCCTGCGTTCCACAGTATCTGATATAATATTACTGCTGGATTTGGCACTATTGGACAACATGGTATGACAATTTTGCTAATTTTCCTCAAATCTTAGACCACCCTATATTTCCCGTTACGTTTCTTTATTCCAATTATAGGCGAATTACAAGGGCTGCTCATTATTTCTTTTAGAATGCCTTGCTCAACCAGTCAATCAATTTCTGCTGCTACACCTGCTTTAATTTCATTTTGTATTGTCGGGTATTTGGATAAACTACACCACCTATTACAGTTACTTTTATTGGGTCTACATTTGCCATTAATCCCACTTCTTTTACGGTAAAATCCCAAACATTAGGATTTACCGTAGTTTGTACTTCATCTGGTAACTCGTTTGGTGTCATCATAGAAAACATTTCATTTACTTCTGTTCCTTGTTTTGCTAACATGACTTTGTATACTCCGTCTTCATCAGGTGTCTGAATTGCAACACCATTCGGTCTGCAAAATATTGTGCAGTTCATTTTGCACAATAAATCCCATCCTAGCAAATTCAGAGGACCTGAGTCACACACAACAAATTTGTGCATTTCTCTAAAGTTGCCAATACATACCTCCATTGGTTCAGTTATTGGGGTCCTAATGTGTTTATTAGAAACGCCCACTACTTGGATCGCTTCTCTCGAGAGTGGTAGGTTTGGGATGTCTGGTGCTCTCACAGTAGAATGGGTAGCACCAGTATCCAATAAGAAGGTGATGCCTTTTTCTTCAACCTTACCATCTATATATGGACCTGACTGATCTACCGGCAAGAATGCGCCAAGTACGTATTCCTTTTCCTCCCCTCTCAGGCACCGTCATTGTATTGCATTCTCAAGAAATGAATCCTGCAAAAGGAACTGTGGGATTACTGAATTTTTCTTACTACTTCCCTCCTGGAATCCGGTGTCCACACTGTACTTGGCTTGACTCACAAAATTTGGCATAGGGGCAGGTGGCAATTGACTGTAGATTTACAACCTGCTGCGGTTGACACATTAACACCTCATTCTGCGTCTGTGGATTTAAATTTTGATTTTGGACATTATTATTCTGTATAAGCTTACACTTGTTTTTCCAATGCCCCAATTTTCCACACCCGTGACAGGGAAACTTTTTCTTTGCCTCTTCTCCGCTCATTCACCCTCTTGGTTTGCCCCCACTATTGTCACCATGGCCATGCCCTTTGCCTTGGTTTTCTGCCTGATTACTTAGCTGAAGTTCTTGCTGCTCTGATAATTAAACTTGGGCCTACATTACCTTTTCTTTTTTTCCAAATTCTTTCGTCTATTGTCGATTTCATTCCCATAGTACTTTGCGTGCTTGAGGATTTCATATATGGGCTTTGCTTGCCAACATAACATGTGTTGTTTAATCATTTGCCATATGTCCAACCTTAATCCAGACACAAACCGGTATACAAAATGTGTGATGTCCTTCTTTTCAATATTCTCAAACCCGCTGTACTGCTTGAACACCTGCAAGAGACGTTCATAATATGCATGTACTGACTCATCCTTTTCTTGGGTTGTTCTGTCTATTTTTATCCAATCAGTTTCTTTTGGAGGGATCATTCCTTTCAGGAATGTAATTACCTGATTATATTTCTTCATTACCTCAGCTGATGGAGCTCCTGTCTTTTCATCTCTTCGGTACTCATCGTTAGGCCAATCTATCACAATTTTACATTCTGCCCATAAATCAGCAGGAACTATGTCAAATAAACCATCTAAAGCCTTCAACAAAACTTTCAAGACTTTCACAAACCTTTCAACTTGCCTGTACCATTCTACTGGTTTCTCTCTAAGCTTTGGGACCTCATTTGTAAATGATAAAATATCCTGTTGGGTCCATGGAACATGTACATTACCTCCTCCCGGAACTTCTCTCATTGGGCACAACCTTTCAACCTTTTCTGTTGCTTTCATTAAATACTCAGATGTCGTTCAATTTGCCTGTGCTTCTTCCTTTTTCCTTGTCCACCTAGTTTTCCATCTATCCAAATCTCCCCATTTTTGCAACAAGGTTAACAATTCCTTTAGCTTTAATTTCCTTCCTGACACATTCATTTCTCTAAATCTTTATCAGAAAATTCTGCTCTATATGGTTTCTGTAATACTTTGGATTTCCCTACGTCAATGCCCATTTCTGAAGCCAAATTCATTAATTTTTCATGAAATATTTTCGTATTTTGGGTGATGCTTCTGCATATGAATAATAACTCTTCTTCACTGAAAGTATTTAATCTTTCTACCCCTACATTTCCTGCTTTCATTTCTTCCAATTCTACTCTTAATTTAAATATATCCAATACCTATGGCTGTGTTTTTGGCTTTTCTATTTCTGGTGTCCATCTTTCTATTTCTCCTGGGGTTAGTACCTGGGACTTTTTGTCCCTGTGGATGTTTCAATCTGTACTTCTTTTGAGCATCCAGGTGTAACTTTTCTGAATGAATCATTTATTGTCTATCTTATTGGCAAATCCATTAAGGAAATTATCGACTGAATTGCCTGATCATCAATTATTATATTTTCTTTTCTGGGTTGTGCGATCAGTGTAGTCAGGACAGGAGTTTTAGGACAATTTTACTTATCTCCATATAAGGGAACAACAGGACCTATAGTCACCAGTATCATTAGTGCTTCACGATTTGTATTCAACTGAGTTATTTTCTGAATTAACTCACTTCTGTTTTTATTTATTGGTTCTCTTTCTTTTTCTTTAAGTACACTTTCCATTGTAGTCTCATGTACTACCTGTGGAGCCAAAGGTATTTTCAGAAGCGGGGCATTCAGGGTAATTCTATTTCATTCTTTTTGGTAAGGTGGAGGATTTTTCATTAAAATATCTTCAAAATAATCATCTTCTGAGTCTCCACTAACAGTCACTAAATGTTTTGTTTTCTCTGTACATTTACTTCCTGTCGTTTCTTCTGTGGTCAGTACAGGATATAATCCTTCCACTACAATGGCCTGTCTCCATTATTTCATTTGGGTGCACAGACATAATATCGAGTCCAAAATATCGTTTGGACATAATATCGAGTAAATAATATAGACTGGACAAAATATCGACTGGACAGAATATCGACTACAAAAATATCGTTTTTAAGGTAAGTGAAGTAATATCGACTGTATAAAATATAGATAGCAAAAATATCGAATTTTTAATAATATATAATATTTTATAGTGTATTTTTATGTAATAATATGTGTGGAAAGTGTGTATTAATGTTATAAATAATTTTATTAAATGAATTTTGTTTTTATAATAATTGCGTAATGTAATTCTGTAGCGGGTTGTGGGTTTATAGGGGAATAGGGTGGGAAGTAATTTAATTATAATTAATTAAATATGTAAATTAATTAATTGATATTAATTTAAAAATAATTGTTAATTAATTTATATGTGTTAATTAATTTAATAGTAATTGCAAAATAATTAATAATAATTGATTAATTGGTAAATATGTAAATTTTACTAATTTAATGCAGTAGCGGGTTGTGGGATTATAGGGGAATAGGGTGGGAAGTAATTTAATTAATAATAATTAAATATGTAAATATATTTATTGATAGTAATTAGTAAATAATTGATAATTAATTTATATGTGTTAATTAATTTAATAGTAATTGTTAATAATTTTATATTAATTGATTAATTGGTTAATATGTGATTTTTACTAATTTAATTATTACAACTACGCTTTCCAACGCTTTCCTTACTGTTGCACCCACTGGAGTGGGAATAGTAATTTTAACCCCTACGCAATCCAACGCTTTCCCTACTGTTGCACCCACTGGAGTTGGAATAGTAATTTTAACCCCTACGCTATCCAACGCTTTCCCTACTGTTGCACCCACTGGAGTGGGAATAGTAATTTTAACCCCTACGCTATCCAACTCTTTCCCTACTGTTGCACCCACTGGAGTGGGAATAGTAATTTTAACCCCTACGCTATCCAACTCTTTCCCTACTGTTGCACCCACTGGAGTGGGAATAGTAATTTTAACCCCTACGCTATCCAACGCTTTCCCTACTGTTGCACCCACTGGAGTTGGAATAGTAATTTTAACCCCTACGCTATCCAACGCTTTCCCTACTGTTGCACCCACTGGAGTGGGAATAGTAATTTTAACCCCTACGCTATCCAACGCTTTCCCTACTGTTGCACCCACTGGAGTGGGAATAGTAATTTTAACCCCTACGCTATCCAACACTTTCCCTACTGTTGCACCCACTGGAGTGGGAATAGTAAATTTAACCCCTACGCTATCCAATGCTTTCCCTACTGTTGCACCCACTGGAGTTGGAATAGTAATTTTAACCCCTAAGCTATCCAACGCTTTCCCTACTGTTGCACCCACTGGAGTGGGAATAGTAATTTTAACCCCTACGCTATCCAACGCTTTCTCTACTGTTGCACCCACTGGAGTTGGAATAGTAATTTTAACCCCTACGCTATCCAACGCTTTCCCTACTGTTGCACCCACTGGAGTGGGAATAGTAATTTTTCCTCTATTGTTATTGTACATTAATAATATTGGCTATTATTTAATTATATTTAGTTACTATATATATGTTTTAAGAAATATGATAAAAAAATTTTTTTTTTGGTACTTTCATTAATTATTTAATTATCATTAGTTAATTTAAGTATTCTTAAGTATATTTTAGTACTTAGTTTTTAATATTAATTTAATTTAATAGTGTTTTTAGTAAAGTCGATATTTTTTACAACTATATTTTAGTAAACGATATTTTAAACTCGATATTTTTGTACTTACCTGTTTGTAGATAGAAACTCGATATTTTGTCAGTCGATATTTTTGACACAATATTTTTGCAGGTCGATATTTTGGAATTCGATATTATTTCAGTGATCCTTTCATTTGATTATCTCGAGTTTCTCGGGGAAATCTAGGATAAAATGTACTTATGTTACCACTGCATCGTGATCTGTCTTGCTCAAACGCCTCAGTATCCCATTCTTCTAGAGCTTCATGCTGCGTTAATCTAGGTCTTGGATCTAACTCATTCATGCAAGTTCATAAATTGTGCAAAACTATTCCATTAAATGTTCCGTACTCAGGAAATGCTAATACTCCATCATCTTTTGTTTATTCTATTCAATTTTCTAACCATACACAAGTATAATAGCCTCTTTCTATCATCATCTAGGATGCAGGTGTTTTCGAGGGAGGGATAATAATTCCTTCTCTAGTTTTAATGGGTTTATCCTATTAAAATAATGTTTGTTTTTTGCATAAATCACATCTTCCTTTTTTCTCCATACATTGTGCGTGGCTTCCCTCTGATATACTGCTCGTGGGCAAATCCTAAAAACCTTCTGTCTGGACAAGTCCCTATTATGGTTGGATCTTGGCTCCACAAACAATTCCCACTGTCTATTAGTACTGAAATTTCTATTTTGGTGATTAATCAATTGTTTACTTCTACTCTAATGCTTCTACAATACCAGCACGTCTTTTATTATGGTGACGATCAACGTTTAGCGTACTTATTTTCTTCAACCAGTGCTTGCGCAGCTTTTATGTGATGTTAGTTTTGCTTCTCTGAACTCACCCCTCCTTTACAATTTCACCTCAGCTACATGCCTGCTGTCTCAATCAAACCCAGCGCGGCTCTTAGTGACGTCACTGCTTACAATTTTAACTTACACATGTCATTAATTAACAATGTAGAAACATTCACTACTGTGCCTGATTTACTAAATTCAAAGAAAAGTCAATTTCTTCAGCTGCGAGTAAAACCTTTCCGCTTACTCTTCACACACTACGAGTAAAACCTCTTCTGCTTACTCTTCACCCAAGCATCCAGAACCAGTTACTCCTTCAGTATTACCCTTTCTAGGTGATATAAAACAAAAGTTTCACCAGCGAACTCTTTTGCTATTAAATCACTCTCACTTTTATGCAAGAAAATAATCCTTAACTCAGTGCTTCAAGTCCTACATCATTTTTCCACACTTTCTTCATCAAGGCAAGTAACCTCACTGCAGTGTGACTTCCAATTACCACCCGCTATTCCAGGGAATTTCAGGACGACATAAAACAATACATACGGGTGTTGCTTAATCCATAAATAAATATTTCAAAACACAATTTACTACCTAACTTAACTAAAACCTAACCATAGCTCTGCTACCAATTAAAACTGATGCAGCGTGACTACCAGCTTGGGGTTTACTCTTAAACATCATAATCACCTGGGCCCATAAAACAGGCATACAGCTGATAATCACCGCTGGTGATCAGGACTTATATTTAATTTGATGATAAATTTTACCTTTATACCATTTCTTACCAAACCTTATCACCTTAGTTCTCAATTTTTTCTGGACAATGGATCAGGTTGTTAGCAGAATAGGTAGAAATGACATTTACCTTTAATACTTTGAATGACCACAGACTCAGAGAGTTTTAAAATCTTTATCCATGCAATAATTTTGTGAGTCAAATACCAATACATGTCAAAAACCAATTTTTAAGGAGAAAATTAATCAAAGTAAAACATAAAGACTTAATAAAATCTCATGAGGTTGACACCTGGGAAGGGTGGAAAAGGAAAACAGTACAAGGACATACCACACAAAAGTATATTTACCTAGAATGGTGTGAAGAAGACCAACCCCTGGCCAAGGAGCTGGGAAAGGGACTCCCGAGTAGTCAGGAGCCAACAGTTCATGACAGGACAGGTGACTTCTTCTAAGTGCAACAACAGCGTCGCACCCCTCTCTGGTACTACTCTCTTCGATTCTTCCCCTTTCTGGATGGATTGATTCTTCTCCTTCAGCGATCTCTCTGACTCTTCACTCTCTCCGTCTCTCCTTTCTCGATTCTTCTGTCAGAGTGCTCGAGCAGCGTCTCTGACCTCCGAGGCATCCGACGTCTTCTGCTGCAGTGATGGGTCAGTGACAGGTCAGTGACAAGTCTGACGGTCTGTCGGTCTGTGACATCCAAGTGACTAAGCCTACCTTAGTTATACTATTCTAAGTGTACGTACTACCCCTCAATGTTTCAATATTCGTGAATCCACGACTTCTGATTGGACAAATTGGATAGGGAGAGGTCATCACACCATACTAATGTAATGTAATTTATTTTACTTATCGTTCTATGTTTCCTCCCCTTAATTACTTTCCCAAGCTGTATTTTCCCTCCCGCATTTCACATTAGGATTTATACGTTGTATGCAAATTTTGACTTCTTCTCCTTACCCTCTCGGGGTCAAGAGGTGGTGTTCCCAGGCACTTCTCTGGTTAAAGTATCCTTTGGCTGGGTTTCAATGTCACAGCAAGGAGTTTGACAGAGTCCAGTGCGCTTGCGCATAATCAGGCAAGATGGAGATTTCAGTCACCCTCCAGGCCCAAATACGAACTAATAATAAAGTCAAAGAAAAACACGTTAGAATACGAAAATAAAGGAATGCACTGTATAACACTTATCCCTACTCTATTCCCTTTAATTTATTTTAACTATTGCATTAGCAATTTTAGTAAGACGTGCGAGGTTTAGTTTAAGCACAGCATGTACATTAGCATGTGAGGTTCAAGCGGCCATTTTAAATACTACTGCTGAGCTGCAAAGATTTCCCAAAAAAGCGAAAGACATCATAATTCTTATGCAAAACATTTCAATAATAGTTTCATTGGCATAAGCATGGAACAGCAGTAAGGACAGAATGTGTGCAGTCAAAGCAGTCAGGCAGTGATAGGGGGGAATTGATGTGTATGATAGCAAAAGAGATAAGGGCAGATAGCGTGGCTGGGAGCTGTCTGAATAAAAGGATGCATGTTGAAGAGGACCACATAGATAAAGAAGAGAGATTTGCTTTGGTATAACTTATTTGAAATAGGAAAGCTTTCAGTACTGAAATGTCTCTTGGCACCATGTACAGCCTAGGCTATGACACCCAAAGAGCATAGACACCCTACCTAGACTACCTTTAAAGGAGACTGCAGCTTTCTTCATACTCATTTAAACATATTGGAGCTTCACACAAATAAAATCTGTGCTCTAATGCCCACAGGAACGTAGAGGTGATTTGGTTGCACCAGTCACCATATATTTATTTGATTAGCTTAAATTACAGCAGATTATTTGCACTTGATTGCCTAGTGGTCTAGTGTTTACTTCTCACTGCTTAGCACTTCCAGTTCATAATTCATCGCTGTATTCTTGAAAGCCACATTATGGAGCCAGTTCCCCAGTTGTACTTTGTCAGCCACTTGGTTTTTGGCCAGCCCACCAATACGTTCCTACAGTGGCCTCGCTCTCAGCACTCTCTAGAGGATCCCGGATATAAAGTAGCAGCCACCTTCCAATTGCTCTCATTCTTGCTGAACTTTGTGGCACCATGATCACCATGTAACTGTGCTACAACTTGCAAAAAACAGCAATTGGTTGTGATGTGTGTTTGGTAAAGAGAGGATAAGAGTCCAACCCCAACCTTGCCGGTGTCAGCTTTGACTGGAGAAAACCTATTCCAGAACTGGCAGCTTGACTAAAATGACACTACGTGCAGCTAGAGGTAGGGCGCAGGATTAAGGAGAAGTTTGTTACACAGCATCTAGGAACAACTGGAGTTTGTCTAATCAATAATAATGTTGATCCCCTCTAGGTGACCGGACCAGATTGTCTAGCTGTGACACCACAACAATGAAAAGCATCGGTAACCATCACTAAAGTAGCCCACAGCGACATTTATGGAAGAGATTTAGGGTAATACTAGGGTTATGGTCAGCTGTGAATGCTCCAGCATGACACAGTGTTGTCAAATCAAATCAAATCAAATAAAACCAACTTTATTCGGTTTTTCATAGTAATAGAAACACCATAAAAGTTCATGAAATACATTTTACACATTTGCTCAATTTATAAAAACAGTTAAAAAACAGAAATTATTTATTACTGTTCTATTTAAAAAAGAAGAAGAATAAAAAGACCAGTTTATAAAAAACACACAAATTAGAAACTCATCAGTATCAAAGATTGGAGCAATGGAGTATGCAAAATTTAAGAAAGCGTGCAATCGCTTTTGCTATTAGTTCATTTTCAAGATATTGAAGCGCCAAATATGCTGGGTGGCATTGGCGTAAGCCCCAATGTTTCAATATGGGTAATAGCCAGTGCCTCCGGGGTGCCACAAAGAATTTACAAAATAGTGTTGTATGTATAGTTGACTGTTTTGATTGAGAATCACAAGGACATGGTAATAGTTTTGATGACCAGTCATTCTGTATGGGAAAGGAGACCATTAAATAGAGCATGTTAAACCTAAAACGTGTCAGCAGCAGTTTTTCGAATTGGGTTACTCTATACGTCAAGTAAGGTTCTACAGAGAACACAGTTTGTACCAATAGACTCTGCTGAACAGAAGGTTTCTGAATCTCTTTTAGCAGACGTACCTGGCGCAGATGCGCGAGGCATGCTTTCTTTAAATTTGACTTTGAGATATTGTTTAGGGATAATGGATCTGTAAAAAAATGTTCATGTCCCATATCTGTTAAAAGGGCTTTAACGTAAGCTAGCCATTTTATCCTTCTGTAATGATCAAGTGTCTGAATGTCTTGTATGATGGATCTTGTTAGGAGACATTGTTCAGTGACCCAAATTCGGCACCATAGCCTTACAGGCTGGGCTTTTATAATGTCTTCTAGATAGTCTATGCCCAGCTCTACATGGCAAGCATGGCAAGCATATTTCGGTAATCCAAGTAAGAATCTTAGAAAATAATTTTCCACTTTTTGTAGTTCAGTCACGTTTGCGAAGCCCCATATCCCCGCTCCGTAAGTGGCAGTACTGGCACATTTGGCATTGTATATTTTTACCATTTCTAACGATGGTTTCTGGCCAAGTTTTTGTGCAAATGATCTTAATGCCGTTGTTGCTCTTAAAAAGGATAATTTCCTGGCGTTGATTGCTGCCTTCCATTTAAAGTTTTCATCGATTACGATTCCCAAATATTGATATGTTGATGGTCTCTCCAGCACTTCTCCTTTCACAAATAGTCTTTTGGGTTTTGCACTTTTTTTCCCCGCATGCATAGTAAAAGTTTTTTTTACATTTAGAGTCAAATTTAAGCTCAACATGAAGTCACAATATTTATCCAATGCTCGCTGTAATTCCGCAGGGGTTCTAGCTAAGATGACCGCATCGTCGGCATATAACAAGGCAGGTATCTGCCGACGACCGACTGAGGGGAGATCTTTGCTTACTTCCAACATGGCGGCCTCAAGCCCATTTGTGTAAAGGGTGAATAAAAAGGGGGCCAGCACGCATCCTTGTCTGACCCCCTTTTCCACTCTAAAGCTTTCTGTGAGTTGGCCCTTGGTCCCAAATCGCACTCTACCTGTTGTTCCGGTGTAAAGTTCTCGAAGGAAATCCACAATAGGAGGGTCAACTCCCATTGCTAAAATGATTCTCCACAGCCTCGAATGTATAACACAATCAAAGGCTGCGGACAAATCTACATACACCATATGGAACGCAGTCCCCTTAGCCTCCACATATTTCCCTGCCAATAAATACAGGTTTAATGCTTTATCTACAGTACCTAACCCCTCTCGGAATCCGTACTGTATTTCTGATATGATGTTTTGCATAGCTGACCACTCCTGCAGTCTCTCGAGAACGATCCGACCAGCGACCTTCCCAAGAGAGTCCAGGAGTGAAATAGGCCTGTAACAGGTCGGTGAGTTTCGGTCTCCCTTTTTAAAGATCGGGACAAGTACTGATGTTTTCCACGATTTTAACAGACCTTCTTCTGTGGTGGCATTTAGGACATTCGTCAAGAGCGGGGACCAAAGATCTTCCTCATGTTTAAAAATATCAACAGGAACCCCGTCTGGCCCCGGTGCTTTACCTGTTTTCGAGGACTTTAGTGCTTTCTTTACCTCCTCGTGTGTGAAGTGCAAAGTTAGTGGATAAGTGACTTGGTTCAATGAATCTATATAATCCATGCCATGTGATTTCCCTATACTAAAAACTTTAGAAGAATGGTTTACCCATTCATTGTTAGTAATTGCAATATCAATGGATGGTAGATCCTCTTTGTCTGTAAGATATGGTGACCTTACTATTTGCCAGAACTCTGCGCTGTCTTTAAGTTCCGAACTTTTCCTAAGACTCTCCCATAAATCAGCTTTTATCTCTTGTTTTCTGATTTTTATCGCTAGGGTGTATTTTTTTCTTAGGCTAATGACCTCCTCTCTATCTCTTTTGTCCCTTCCTAGAGCTTTCTTTAGTTTTGAGTATGCTTTAGTACAGGCTGGACTGAACCAGCCTTTCTTCACCTGATTTTTTTGTTTATGGGATCTAGTGAGTTCCTTCTTTATATTTTGTGAGATAGCATTGAAGCTAGTTATTACGTCGCTACTTTTTATCTCACACCCCAAGCAGGTTAGAATATCTGCCTTACATTCAGTGACTATTTTTGCAGTAATGGCTTTTTTATCAATGTTACCCCACTTTAAAGTATAACCATTCAAAGAGCCTAGCTCAAGATTTTGTTGATCTAGTAATGTCAATATGTCATGTTCTTTTTGATTTTTTAAATCACTCAAGGCGATTATAATTGGGAAGTGGTCGCTTAGCGGGTTTTTAACTACGTCGAATAGTTCGATGTTTGGGCCTTTATGTGCTGAGATCAGGACATAGTCTATCAGACTCATTAGTCCCCTACCGTTAAATGTTGGTGTGAAGGGTACTCGGAAAGACCTCAATTCATTTGCGAAGCCCAATTCTAATTCTGTTATGACCTCGTTCATTTTTTCGCCCTCAATCGAGTGGGTGAAGTGTGTTATCCTATTGCCATCGTCTTCCTCAATTCCACACTTATCAGTGTTATTATTCCCGCATAGGTGGAGATTAAAGTCGCCACCCCAAAGTATTGTACATGATTTATTAACATATTGCTCCTTTAAATCTTGAAGAACTAGGAACATCTCTGAAAGAAGGTTAATCAACTCGTCTGCTTTCTTGTTGTCATAGAAATTTACTATGACATATATCATCTGTTTAGTTCTCTTTAGAATAATTATTTGATAGTTCTCTTTTAATTTCAGAGTAACGATTTCCTCATTGCATAGAGTATTTGCTATGTAAATAATTAGACCACCACTACTCCTTCCAGATGGAGATTTTTTTGCCGGGGAAAGAAAGGTCTTATATTCAATCATATGTATTGGATCAATAGCCCAAGTTTCCTGGAGACATATAACACTACTCGTGTTAACTTGGTTCAGGAAGTTGGGGTTCGTCACTTTAGCCAGCAAGCCAGCTATATTCCAAAATGTTAGATGTATTGGGGAGGCAGATGAATTATGACTAGAGGGAATGGGTTTAATTAACAGATTTTCCGGTGGCATAGCACTAATTTTTACTTGTAATGAATTGGCCACATCGATCAATCCCATTCGGGTAGAAGGAACAGAAGTGTGTTTGTCAAAGACGGTTACTATATCCTTTTCCTCTCTGTCCAAAATGCTATCTATCGCCTGCCCATCTGAAGTTAATGTATGCATAGTTGACCCTTCAGAGTGGTCATTCTTTTGTCAATCATTAAAATCCAGAGTAGACAGTGCACTAAACCTATTTTGGACTGGGATGCTGAAGGAGTTGCCTGGTGCAGCATCAACTTGATGCCAGCGAGGGTCCCTGTATTCTTTGTACGGCATTGTGGACAGATAGGGATGAGTCATGAAGTGCGGATGTATCTGTGCTTGGTGTCTTTGTGTGGGAACATTCGGATAAGTAAATTTGGGATACTGATGTAAAAGGGGGGAGTTGTTTTCTGTCATATGATGGTGATCAAAAAAAGGAGTAACTAGATTAGGTCCCATGGTTGTGTGAGTTGTAATCAGGTGCCTATAAAAATATCCCACCGGGAGAAGGGTGGTATTAAATTCCCAGACTGAAGGTGAGGGAGCCCTTGCCAAGGTTTTTTCAGCCCATTGTGGATTCTTAAAACTTATGGATATACAATCCCCTTCGAATTTTTTCTTCAGGGGGCCTATCCATCCTACTCTCTGAACATGATTTATTTCTCCTGAGCATTCTATCGGGAAGTTACAATTTACTATCAACCAATGCAAGATCTTATTTTTCAAAGAGGAAGAAGTTTCCTCCTGTTCGTGTCTGAGTATAGGAACATTGACCAGGACCAGTACATAAGCACCACATTCAGGTGGGAAATTGATTTGTGGAGGAATCTGTCTTGAATTGTACGGCGGATCATGTAATGGCCGAGGTTTTTGGGAAGTTGAAAAAGTGGCATTTGGTTGGTTAGATGTCTTTGTCATGCCATGGGATGCTGCTATCTTCTTCCCTGCATTTGTAGTTGTAGCCTGGGTGTTAATAGTAATGCTCGGGGTGGAACTACTTTCTATGACAGAGTTATTTAAAGGACTTTCTCTGCTTGCAGAAGGTACTAATTTTGGTTTTGTCGCCGTGTCTGCAGGTGGGATGGCTTTGGCTTTCAGTTTGGAAGTTATAGGTTTAGTAGTAGTTGTTTTTGGTCCTGTGTTAGTGGTTATAGTGTCGCTGGAAGCTTTTTTGTTAACAGCAATGAGTTTGTCTATTTGTTTCTCAATACGGGCCAGTCTAGATTCAATTGGTGACATAAAGATGGCCAAAAGGTCACCAACTCTTTCAATTAGTTGATCATTTGCTGTGGGTGCGTCAGGGTTGACCGCACGCGCCTGAGTGTTCCCCTGGATATCTTCAGTTGAAGCCCCTGTATGTATGGTTATTCCACTAACAGTGGGATGTTTGATTGTACCTTTACTGATTTGTGTTTTTGTTATATTACGTTGTTCTGTAACAGAGGGAATAGGCTTTGTTGGTTGCTGCATCCATTTTCTAGTGGCACCCTCTTGCCTGGGTCTTGACAGTGACGCACTATTCTCTTCTACAATTTCCGGAGTGTGATCTATATTTAAATCAGGTGTCTTTTCTAGTTCATTACTCACATCAGAGTCAGTCAATTAATGGATCTGTTGCTGACAAGTTGATCTCATTAGGGATAGTGTGAAGGTCAGCTCGGATTTCTCGGGAGCAGCCTGCTTGTAGATCATTATGTTTTACTGGTGTTTTTACAGATAAAATGCTGCCAAGAAAGGAGCGTTAGGTTTTTAGTAGCTCTTGTGAAACCCAACGCTTGGTGGACTCTAGGTCTTGTGAGACTCTACGCTCAAGGAGTGAAATACTAAGGTCAATTGCATCGTTTGTTCTCGTTATGAAGCTGTCAATAGGGCCAATCATGGATGCGCCGGTCACAGCTGTCTTGCTTCTACTTCCCCTGGTAGACATTACACTATGCACGTAGATACTCTAAAAGTAAAAAAGGTCACTTGACTCTAATAATCTCAGAGCAAAATAGTGCAATACCAGGAGACTACTGGCCCTGTGATGATGATTTCGTAGCTGATCAAGATATTGACCGCCAAAGTGCAAAGTCAATTTACCTACTTGGTATGAAGGAAATGATGTTAGGGGGGTATACCCAACCCGACTTCCTCGTCCTCGGAGGGCCTCAGAGGGCCCGCCCTTTGCCCGGGCTTAGCCCCGGGCGCTCCCGCGACGCGGGGGTGACGTCTCTTTAAAGTGCCGCCTGGCGCACTCTGTCTCCTGGATTTCCCGCCGCTAGGGCAGGCAGGAAATGTAGTTTTCCTGGTCCTCCGGTGTCAAGTGCCCCCCTCCGCTCGGCGGCCGCAAGGGTGGTTGATGCGGCAGCGGGAGGGGGACGAATTGGACCCAGCAACAGCAAAATGCGCAGCCCACGGCGTGTGCAGCAGGTAGGGGTCCCACAGTTTCTCGAGCAGTGTCACCCGCTCCACCGGGGTGACGTCTCTTTAAAGCGCCGCCTGGCGCGCTCTGTCTCCGGGATTTCCCGCCGCTAGGGCAGGCAGGAAATGTAGTTTTCCTGGTCCTCCGGTGTCAAGTGCCCCCCTCCGCTCGGCGGCCGCAAGGGTGGTTGATGCGGCAGCGGGAGGGGGACGAATTGGACCCAGCAACAGCAAAATGCGCAGCCCACGGCGTGTGCAGCAGGTAGGGGTCCCACAGTTTCTCGAGCAGTGTCACCCGCTCCACCGGGGTGACGTCTCTTTAATGTGCCGCCGGGCGCGCTCTGTCTCCTGGATTTCCCGCCGCTAGGGCAGGCAGGAAATGTAGTTTTCCTGGTCCTCCGGTGTCAAGTGCCCCCCTCCGCTCGGCGGCCGCAAGGGTGGTTGATGCGGCAGCGTGAGGGTGACGAATTGGACCCAGCAACAGCAAAATGCGCAGCCCACGGCGTGTGCAGCAGGTAGGGGTCCCACAGTTTCTCGAGCAGTGTCACCTGCTCCACCGGGGTGACGTCTCTTTAAAGCGCCGCCTGGCGCGCTCTGTCTCCGGGATTTCCCGCCGCTAGGGCTGGCGGGAAATGTAGTTTCCCTGGTCCTCCGGTGTCAAGTGCCCCCCTTCGCTCGGCGGCCGCAAGGGTGGTTGATGCGGCAGCGGGAGGGGGAAAAAACGGACCCAGCAACAGCAAAATGCGCAGCCCACGGCGTGTGCAGCAGGTAGGGGTCCCACAGTTTCTCGAGCAGTGTCACCCGCTCCACCGGGGTGACGTATCTTTAAAGTGCCGCCTGGCGCGCTCTGTCTCCTGGATTTCCCGCCGCTAGGGCAGGCAGGAAATGTAGTTTTCCTGGTCCTCCGGTGTCAAGTGCCCCCCTCCGCTCGGCGGCCGCAAGGGTGGTTGATGCGGCAGCAGGAGGGGGACAAAATGGACCCAGCAACAGCAAAATGCGCAGCCCATGGCGTGTGCAGCAGGTAGGGGTCCCACAGTTTCTCGAGTAGTGTCACCCGCTCCACCGGGGTGACGTCTCTTTAAAGCGCTGCCTGGTGCGCTCTGTCTCCGGGATTTCCCGCCGCTAGGGCAAGCGGGAAATGTAGTTTCCCTGGCCCTCTGGTGTCAAGTGCCCCCCTCCGCTCGGCGGCCACAAGGGTGGTTGATGCGGCAGCGGGAGGGGGACGAAACGGACCCAGCAACAGCAAAATGCGCAGCCCACGGCGTGTGCAGCAGGTAGGGGGGTCCCACAGTCTCTCGAGCAGTGTTGTCATGTTATGCTAATTGCCCTAATCTCGTGCAGTTTCTTCAAATGGACTTCTGGACTCCACCCTAGCACTTCAAGGACTATGGCCAAAAATGTCACTCCTGGTTTGGGTATCGAGCTGCGCAGCCCGACAGGAAGCAGGAGATCTATCATCCCTGCTCCGATTTTCAATTCAACCTTTGCCCACCTTGTCACAGGCTGCGTTGTGGTCAGCAAGTTCTCCAACCCCACCCCTATGGCAAGGTGGAAAAAGACAGAGTCTGAGGCAGAGTCTCCATATCTGGCTAGGCTCTTTGGTCTCCGACTCCACTTCCCCTTCCAGGTGGCCTTCACCTCAAGCCCGAGAGCCCCTTTCCCCTCCCCTGGACCCCTCGCCTGCCATATGCATGTCCTTGAACACTCCATGAGTCAGGGGGCTGTCGAGAAATTGTTGATTGTCAGTGACTGAGTCAGTCACACACAATCAAAGTGAGCGCTTCAACGAGATGACCACAAGTGGTCCTCGTTTCCCTTAAGTTGGGAATTGAGAGACATTTTGCGGGCAGTTTAGTAAAAATCGCTCCATTTTTACAAAACTGCTGGTTTTGCAATTTTTTTGCCTATTGCGAAATTGCAAAATCCTTGAGGGTCTGCATAGTACTACTCGCCCTTAGAGAGATAATGGAGTGTAACCTCCTTCCTCATTCTATTTCACCCATTCTGGATACATGCAGCTTACGCTTACATATTTATTTTAGACCAAGTTCCCGTTGATGTCTGAGAGTTGGGGCATATCGCCCTCCGCAGCTCTGTTACATGTTCTTCATTTAAGTTCTTCTCTACTGTTCACGAGATTCTAACCTTACATACTGTTTGCTGTTTGTCATGTGCCAGCGGAGGCGGGTTCCACCCACTGTCGTCCCCCTCACTTATCGCGTTTGGGCTGGGTGGGTCGTTTGGAGGGGGTGTGGGTTAGGTTTGGGCATGTTTATGGATCTCTTCCACCCAATGTTCATTTACTTTTTTTCCTCACTGGGCGGCCTATGTCTAAACTGTGTACAACCTATTGGTTCATTATTTGTACCACTTTGTACTTACCTTTTCTTGCAGCTCTTCGACAAGACTCCCCTCCTGACAATCAGCTCCAGCTCAGAGATCTGCACTGCGTTCTCAGGGTTTTCTCTTTAATATCAGTGGTTGGTGCTCTAGTAAGACCTTCCTTTCTTGTTCTATCTTCACTGACTACTCTGACTTGCCAGAATGCACAAGGGCCTGATTATGATGTATGCGGTGCCTGCGGAGGCACTGCCGTAGGGATTAGGATATCAGTTTTGGACAGCCTTTTCATGGCGGTCTGGTTTGTCATGGGTAAAGACCTTTCTGTAAAAATGTCTTACCACATCTCTTCTGTGTCCGTCTTTTCAGTTTTTGTTATGTATGAAGTAACATAAGGAGCAACAGTGGTCAGCACAAACTGAAAATCCATATTCGCATTCCACATTTTCAGAATGACCGGATTGTAGTCATCGATATATTTTATAGCTTCTGTTCTTCTCAGTTTGTAGGTGTTTTTGATTTATTTTTGAGTAATCATATCTCTGACTGCAGACAAAAAACTGTTGACTCTTCCCTTGGAAATAACAGGTCTTGGAAATCCAAAACAGTATTTAGTGTAAAATTCTCCTTTTGTTCAATTTTAGTGTTTCTTTGATCCATAACAACATATGAATATCATATGCACCTGAAACTGGTGTGGGAGCACACTGCTTCACCTCCCAGCAGAGTCGCCCCTGGGCATCATGGTAGATGCAGTTCAGATCGACAAGCGAGTACACTTGGAAAGTCTTGAGTGTTACACCAGGTGGGTGCAGATTAGTGCTGGCCATCTCTGGACACGTGTTTCTGGATTATTATCCGTCATCAGCAGAGATTAGGCAAAATTATTTGGGGTTGCTGATCAGGCTGCCGTATTCTTGGAACGCAGTATCTCTCCAGGCGCGCAGGTGCCTCTCCACGAGCTCGTCAGCTCAAAGCGGCTCGAGGGAGCCTTTAAGTAAGAAACTGGTGTGGGAGCACACTGCTTCACCTCCCAGCAGAGTCGCCCCTGGGCATCATGGTAGATGCAGTTCAGATCGACAAGCGAGTACACTTGGAAAGTCTTGAGTGTTACACCAGGTGGGTGCAGATTAGTGCCGGCCATCTCTGGACACGTGTTTCTGGATTATTATCCGTCATCAGCAGAGATTAGGCAAAATTATTTGGGGTTGCTGATACATGCAGCTTACGCTTACATATTTATTTTAGACCAAGTGCCCGTTGATGTCTGAGAGTTGGGGCATATCACCCTCCGCAGCTCTGTTACATGTTCTTCATTTAAGTTCTTCTCTACTGTTCACGAGATTCTAACCTTACATACTGTTTGCTGTTTGTCATGTGCCAGCGGAGGCGGGTTCCACCCACTGTCGTCCCCCTCACTTATCGCGTTTGGGCTGGGTGGGTCGTTTGGAGGGGGTGTGGGTTAGGTTTGGGCATGTTTATGGATCTCTTCTACCCAATGTTCATTTACTTTTTTTCCTCACTGGGCGGCCTATGTCTAAACTGTGTACAACCTATTGGTTCATTATTTGTACCACTTTGTACTTACCTTTTCTTGCAGCTCTTCGTCCAGACTCCCCTCCTGACAATCAGCTCCAGCTCAGAGATCTGCACTGCGTTCTCAGGGTTTTCTCTTTAATATCAGTGGTTGGTGCTCTAGTAAGACCTTCCTTTCTTGTTCTATCTTCACTGACTACTCTGACTTGCCAGAATGCACAAGGGCCTGATTATGATGTATGCGGTGCCTGCGGAGGCACTGCCGTAGGGATTAGGATATCAGTTTTGGACAGCCTTTTCATGGCGGTCTGGTTTGTCATGGGTAAAGACCTTTCTGTAAAAATGTCTTACCACATCTCTTCTGTGTCCGTCTTTTCAGTTTTTGTTATGTATGAAGTAACATAAGGAGCAACAGTGGTCAGCACAAACTGAAAATCCATATTCGCATTCCACATTTTAAGAATGACCGGATTGTAGTCATCGATATAATTTATAGCTTCTGTTCTTCTCAGTTTGTAGGTGTTTTTGGTTGATTTTTGAGTAATCATATCTCTGACTGCAGACAAAAAACTGTTGACTCTTCCCTTGGAAATAACAGGTCTTGGAAATCCAAAACAGTATTTAGTGTAAAATTCTCCTTTTGTTCAATTTTAGTGTTTCTTTGATCCATAACAACATATGAATATCATATGCACCTGCACCCCAGTGGGGCAGGGACAGGAGGTGGAGGCTCCCGTGCCGGAGGGCACGTGGTGGAGGCGGCCTCCCGCGGACTCGCATTACCCCCTCCGAATCCCTCCCACCGGCCTGGCAGCAGAGGGACCCACCCCTGAGTGTGGTGGAGGGAGGCATCCGCGGGCACCCACGCACGGAGAGACAAAAGCTTGGCTCAGAGGATGACTTTCAATAGATCGCAGCGAGGTAGCTGCTCTGCTACTTACAAAACCCTGACCCAGAATCAGGTGGTCTATGAATGATTTAGCACCGGGTGCCCCACGAACATGCGGTGCACTAAGGGCGATGGAGACGGCCCCCTTCCGTCCACGCTCCGGTCCCCAAGTGAGCGGCTCTATGCACGGCCCCCCGAGAGAGGCAGGCTATCCCAGGCCAACCGAGGCAACACAGCACTGCTGTATCATTACGGTTTAGGGGGGATTCTGACTTAGCGGCGTTCAGTCATTTTCCCACAGATGGTAGCTTCACCCCATTGGCTCCT
This sequence comes from Lissotriton vulgaris, assembly GCF_964263255.1. Taxonomy (NCBI): domain Eukaryota; kingdom Metazoa; phylum Chordata; class Amphibia; order Caudata; family Salamandridae; genus Lissotriton; species Lissotriton vulgaris. The sequence continues at coordinate 1,481,421,637 of NC_141689.1, forward strand.
CAGCCAAGCACATACACCAAATGTCTGAACATGCGGTTCTTCTCATACTGAGCAGGATTACTA